>NC_143192.1:47210000-47827500 GCF_051530095.1 Phoenix dactylifera | reverse complement strand
TATTTTCCTAATTAAGTCCGTTGAGTTGACTTCAAATGGTTGTGTGTATGGATGCTTATGATCAGTTTAGCGGCATCTGTTTGATGCTGGATTCTCGATGTTGGAAATTTAACCCAAGAAATTTAGTAATAGAAGTCTCGCTGCTATTTCAAGGGCATGGATTCAGATCTTGAAGCTCCTGGGTCGAACTGCTACAGCTTTGTCTAGTTGCCATGAAAACGGGAAAATGAAAAATGGAATGATCCAGTTATAATCACCTCCTTGCATAAGGCTATAATTTTAGCTGGTTTTGACTTTTATGTTCGAGATGAGTGAAATATTGGTTGATTGTTGGTTCATTTTTAGTTAATGGAGGTCAAGGAGAAGCTGCTATCTTTATGATTGCTATTAATGATGGAACAGTCAAGGGGAAAGAAGTTTCTTCAGCGAGATATATAGCATAGCATAGGTGAAGGTGGAGAATTATTAGCCATTGTAGTTTTATTCGTAAGGTTCAGGTATTGATGCCTTTTAGACTTGATATGTAGTTATGTCATATGCATCCGAGCCTTCTATACTCTTCTGGTTTAAAACTAACAAGTATATAATCAAGTGTAAACAAAGACTAAGAAGCTCTAAGCTTGAACTGCTGCAATATTTAAGTGATCTAAGACTATGGCTGAAAATGTGTCGAATATTATGCGATTGTATCTGCTTCTGTATTTGGTTTGGATAGCATTCATAACATAAAAAATAGTCATTTGAAATATGTTCTGATATTTCATATTTTAAAAACTAATTCTTTTTCAAAAAAAAAAATTCAATCCTTTTCTCTTTGATAAAAAATGAAAATATATAATTTTTTCTTACAAGTTGTTTAAGAATATATTATTCATGATTCTCTTTTATTTATGCCAAACATAAAAGAGTAACAGTGGTGTTTAATATAGAAAATTTTTAGTACTTTCATATTTTATTTTAATAATTTTAAATTTCTAATATATTTTTGATACAAATTCAGATCAGTAATCTTGACCTTTATTGGTTGCTATGCCTTAGACCATTACTTGGTTAATGCATCACATGTTATCTTGATAGTGAATTTCATTCTCATCCTTTATGACAATATCATTTATGTTAGTTTTCATTATTGGATTTCACTCAAAATCTGATTTAAATTCAAATAATGTCCCATTTATATATGTATTCAGATAGGGAAAATATGGACATGATTAATATTCAACATGTATCTATATTTGTTTATAAAAAATATGGATATGTTTAATATTGGATTCGTATCCGTGTTGGTACTCATTTTCCATAAAAAAATATGGGTACTAATATGGATATACTAATATCCGATCCATTTCAGCCCTATCTAAAACTCTATGCTTTCTCTTCATCCAACTATGTTCACAATGTAAGACAATGAAATTAAAATAAACTTATTTTTTATTTAAATAGTTTTGTTGGTTGATTAAATGTTAATAGGATTTAAAGATAAAGTAGGTCAAGTTGTTTCAAAATAGATTAGGTCACCATTAGATATTAATGTGAGTCTACATTATCTTGTGTCAAATAAACATATCAGAGAGATAAAGTGGGTATATGTTTTTTGTGTGTGTGTGTGAAAGAGAAAGAGAGATTAGGATAGGAACTTTTTTTTTGATGTATGCAATAAACGCTATTGTAAAACATATTATATAATGAAGCTTACTTACAAAAGGTAATGCCTTCTTGGGAACAAATTTGAAGGATGGGATGTCCAGATTCTTTTATAAACTTCTTCCAAAAATTACACCAGAATGATGCCTCCAAAAGTTCTAGCTATATTTGTTAAGGGAATGCAGTTCTAAGCATCTTTTTCTTCACTCATTTGATTGGAAGATGGCAAATAGTAACTCTCATGAAGATTGTCTTCCATGGCCCCAGGGGGCGCTGAAATGTTGTAACCAATTCATATGGTTGAAAGGAAGAATAATGCATGCGGAGTGTATATTATTCTTTTTTTCTGTTGAAGATTTAACTTTCAACAATATAACTTAGAAGCAGCCCTCATTATGATAAGTGTGTAGGTAACATGGTTCCATTCATTAGTGCATGTTCTCCGTATGTAGTTTTGCTTCCTTCAAATAAAATACATTTTGGAGCTACATCAAGACCATACTTAGTCTTTTCATCTTAAACTAATATATTACTACCGGTATTATATTACTACTATTATTACAACTATTATTATTATTACTGCTACTATCATTCTTACTACTATTATTATTACTACTATTATTACTATTATTGCTATTATTACTGTTATTACTACTGCTGCTGTTGCTACTACTACTACTTTTACTTTTATTACTATTATTACGACTACTATATTTACTACTAATCATCGTTGTTTTTATTGTTGTCTGTCTTATTTCTATATAATGTTGCGTTAACAATCATCAGCTTCTCGGAGTGAGGGAGATTGGACATGCCCTCAATGTGGTAACATGAACTTCAGTTTCAGAACTGTATGCAATCGTGGAAAATGTGGTGCTCCTCGACCGTCAACCAGTCCAAGTCCAGTAAGTTACTATTGCTCCTTTCATTTTAGTCTGCTATGGCTTTGAATTCAAGAATTGTTTTTTCTTTTGCTGAGAAAGATGAGTTGTATATCAGTATGTGCACCTTGCACAAACTCTAATGCATGTGAATGGTAATTATTTTGCTTATTTTCTATAAGTTGTTATCAGAATTCTAAAATTCTCTAGAATGAGCTGATAGGAATTTAGGACCTTCGAAAATTAAAAGGCAACAAAAATGAGAGCAAGAGTAAGATAAAGAGAGAAGTGGAAGCAATAGCCATGCTAATTGCTTTGGACCAAGGTCTGTAAAATTAGAATCGAGAACCATACTGGTACATATTGGCGGTACGATCGGGCATGGAACAGTACAAACCCTGTATGAAAACTAGCTCTCAACACTTTTTTCTCACTCCCAACCATGGTATTGCTCAAAATTGGCAATAAAGGTCGGTATAAGGTGGTCCCACTCGGTTTAGACCATTACGGACCCGTCCATCTTATATACCAAACTGAATCTCATTATCGTATAGGTACCTTTTTGGTACAATACGGTGTAGTTTGCACGGGGTTGTATGACAAACCTTGCTTTGGGCCATGATAATCCTTATAAACTAATGAGGCTAACCACTTATGGTGAAATAAAAGGATAAGCATACTCTTTATAAATAAGTAGTTGTTTACATTGTGAAATACCTATATCCGACAAGCCTTCATATCCAATGATTTCAAGATAATGGCCTATAGGTAGCAATTTGCCAACTTACAACGTTATTTATCACGTACAAAAATGTTTTGGATGTTGATCTAGCAGCCTTGATGCAGTATGTGGTAGGTGGAGTGATCTCTTGAGCTCCATCAAAGTTAGTGCAATTGTTGTAGCTTATACCATGTATTGCCTGTTGCATGTCAGTATAGGTTGCAATTTATGTGGATTGCGTAGTTTTAGTGTTGTGGACGTGAGTACTGGACTAATACAATTATTATTTTCCTATCACATCATCATAAGATAGTGATGTTAGACATGTGGGGTGGATTCATCCCTCACATTCTCAATAAAAATGTTGTGTACCATATTATATTTCCCCCAAAATTTTATTTAACCGTTTTTAGTGACAAGATGCCTTTTGCGGACATAATTTACATATTACTATACTAGCTCAAAGCAAAGCCACATCCCAATGTATTTGATTATAATAACACTATCTCTTAGTGATTGTAGCAATTCTAAACTGGAAGGATAAAACTATCCTCAGTGAGTGGAACAGTAACTAGAATGGTTATGGTCAAATCAACACCATTAAATCTTCAACTATATACATTGCCAAGGTTTAAAGTAGAATTAGTTCATTTATGACTGGATATTTATTTGTATATAGGTTTGTATAATTGGTTGTACTTGTTTCCTAAATAATGGCTGCCATTTTCATTATATTAGCATCAAGTACATGATGAGCAAAAGAGTTCTTACTTGTTGGCTCTTGTCTTCTTCGCTTTCAGTCTGGTGTTATTGTAGATGTTCAATCCGATCAAAGGTTGATATTGCTTAATATTCAATGCTAACTTTTTGTTGTTTCACCAGAGAATAGGGCCAACACCTATCCCTGGAGCTTTTGATCATCCAGCACCTCTTTATTATGGAGGTGTTGGAGCACCACAACCCATGCCACTTGGAATGCCTGGTGTCTATGGTGCTCCACTTCCACATGCTGGCATGTGTTATGACTATGGGCAGCAAAGCAGTGCTTCTGGACCATACGGTCTTGTATCTCCATATGGTGCACCTGGCCCAATGGGAGGTATTCTCTCTCTCTCTCTCTTGCTTTGCCCCCTCCCCCCAAAATTATGTGCAAATGTACATGAATGTTGGCACAGTATACATATGTGCATGTGTTTGTGGGTATTTTTTTTGACTTTTATGGAAGGGCAGGGGAATATGGGGTTATTTCATTTTCATTGCACGTGCAATTAGCTTTTAGTATGCTTATGTATTGATGTATCTTTCATGGATCTGATTTTGCTTTTTTGCTAACGCTTGTGGGTGTTGCAGGCATGGGTTACGGTCCTGGCCTTAGTATGGCCCGGTATGGATATGGGTACCGAGGATCACCAGTACCGGTATGCTTATATTTTCAAAACATAGACATATGCATCTATATGCTTATTCCTCTATAAATTTCTTCAAGGTTGTCTGATTATTGTAGTCCATTTGGGTTCCGAAGGTCCCAAGTCCTTGGTCTGGAGGAGCTCTACCTGATAACAATGCTTCACGAAAACGTCGTGGAGGTAACAAAATAACCATCTTTGAAGTTACAGATATTTAAAATCTTCTTTAGCTTGGTTCATTTGTCTTGAATAGTAATTTAATGGTCATAGGCAATTTGATTTACTTGTCCTTGCATACATGTGTTCTATACATGTATATTGTTATATTATATGATACCAGTTCTTACTAAATACTACATGCAAAGTTTTCCCCCCCCCCTCCAAATATAAGCTTTTAAACTAAATTTACCATTGATTTGATATTATTCTGTTGGTTACCCTTACTAACTACTTAATGATTATCATTTGAATATTCAATGCATGATATATTTTTAAAATCTTGTCTGTGATATACATATGTTAGAACTGACATGCAATTGCTTATTGGAGTACAAGATAAATTCATTTAAAATATTTTGTTATTCTAATAGGGAAGGAGTAGTGGAGGCTTGTTGGTTTAGATTGGAGAAAGAGTAGGTGACACAAAAATTTGGGGAAAGGGTTGGGTTTGGATTGTGCTAAGCGAGTATGTGGTGATTGGTTGGTTTTCTGATCAGGAAATTAGACATGTATATTTGTATGTGTACATGCATAACGCATATTTGCATACATATGAATGTCTGTGTCTTGGTGCTTTTCTCCTATGCACAGTGGTATTGTTTTTATGTGGCTAGAGAAGACTTTTCAAAATATCATTCCAGAGTTGAAATAATTGTTAGTAGGTCTTACGTTGTGTTATGTCCCTCAATTTGCATGTCATATGCTCACAATCATCTATTTGTCTCTATTTTCATTTAGGCATGGTTTTTTTGTTTGAATATTTTTTAGGGCCTGATGGGTTGTCAGAAGGTGATTGGATCTGTCCCAATTGTGACAATGTTAACTTTGCCTTCAGAACCACTTGCAACATGAAGAAATGTGGAACTCCAAGACCTGTTCCTGTAAGTGTGACTCTTTATTTCCTGTTATCATCTCTGGCTTTCTGTTTCAATCTATGTTTATGCCTCAACTATCGCCCTTCACCCTCCCCACCCCCACCCACCTGCACCCTACTCTCCCCCACCTGGCAGCATGCATATGTGCTGTATTAGAATGTCCTATGAAGGATGGATACTGACTTGTATCTACTGAGTTGCATTGCTCATATAAGTTATTAAAAATTTGCTTTATGCAATCGTAAGGGCTGCTAGTGTCAATTGATAGTGCAAAAGGTTCAGATAATAACCTCAATCAGGTGGGCAATAAGTTTAGCTCCATTTTCTGTATTCCTTTTCATACCTTGATTGTCTTAACCTGAGCCTTAACTAAAATAGGTAAATTTAGATAATCTCCCACTTAAAACTTATTCTGTTTCCTTTATGTAGTTTGCATAAAAAGTAGGAACGGATTGGTATGATGGAGTTTTTGGTCAAAGCTGATACATTCAACATGATTGAAGTGTAAATTGGAAGTAACAATTTGAATATCTTAATGAACAAAAATATGGCTGGACACCACATTCTTGATTGCCTTATGCTTTTTTTTTTTTTGGGTACAAATGCCTCTTATGCTTTATGTGGAGTTATTTAAAGCAGCCAAGGTGATTGATACATAAAACACTCCTTGAAAATGTAGTAAGAATGAATGATTGAGCTCAATGGCTTAAACTTGCTTTAAATGAAATTATCAACACCTTTTCTTCATTGGCTTGTGGTTATCATAGTTTTTTTGGTTTATTTAAACTTTTTCGTGGTGCTATTTTTGATGCATGAGATCATGTTTTTGTAGGATGTGCTCCACTTCTCACTTACTTGGAGGAGCCATTCTCGTTGGCATTGAGAACTATTTTCACAAGTAAACTAACAGATTATTCTAAGTGTTCTGCTCTTAGCACTTTGCAATAACTGGTTGCAAGTGGAAGATCTTTTTCTTATGGACGTGGGTTGGCCTTGAACTAGCTTATGCTGTCCAAGTTGCATGTCTAGTCAAATATGAACAATCCTTGTGAGTTTTCATACTAAGAATATGCATATGATGAAATGAGCACCAAGATGTAGAGCTTAATGTACCTCATATTAATAGACGAGGGACATGTATTGCCTTAATAATATGACTATATACCTTTTCAATTCCAGTTATTCTGTGAAATACACACACATGCATGCTTGTCAGCTATGCATTAGGCTAGTTGATTATAGGGGTGAATGCTGAAATGGCCTTCTATAAATAGTTTTTATTTGTTATTTGGTAACAGATTTCTTTTGTTATATTAGTACTTACAGTTTTTAGGTGATATTCTAGTCATTGTACTAGGTATATGCATCTATTTAAATATATCACCTTTGCACAATGCTAACATATGTGCTTTCAAAGTTTTATATTCTTGGTTCCCTTTCTAAGGGTCTATTTGGGTACTAATGACTACTCAATATCTATATCGAAACATATAACTAGGGGAAAATGTATCACTTATAGGGATGATAGTCTTTATGCTTTTATTCAATATATACTTTTGTTTTTTAAAATTTTATTTAATGTCCATGTCCATTTATTGTCACTTGTTATTTATAGCAGGCATCTAATCGAGGTGCATCTGGCAACAAGGATTACTCGGATGCACCCGAAGGTAGCTGGACATGTAACAAATGCAACAACCTTAACTATCCATTCCGAACTGTCTGCAACAGGAAAGGATGTGGAAACGAGAAGCCTTCAGCAACGAAATAGGCATTTAACCAGATCCTGCTATTAATTGTTGTTTGAGAATGAAATGAGGACAGGATTTTTGATTTCGATGAGATAGTTATTGTGAAGTCTGAGATTGTTATCCATAAGATGATTAATAGTTGCTTTTGCTGAATTTGGACCATTTTGCGACTTATATTCCAGTAATTTTTGAAGTTACTATTGGCATTTGTATTGCTTTGGTGTTGTTAGAAGCTATTATTGGCATTTTGTATTGTTTTGGTGTTGTTGATGAATATGATGCATCTTCGCTATGGTTAGATCTGTGCCACTGTCCACTCATTCATGGAGGAAGTGTCTTGACTTTCTGCATCCTTTTCTATATGCAAAATATCTGAAAAAAATATTATCTTACAATAACTTAGTTCCTCTGTATTTAGAGAGGTATGACTCCTAGACAACTATACCCTGCTTCTAACTCAAACTCGAGAGCCTTCTGAAATTGTACAAATTCAGGAAAAGAATCGAGTGTGACGCTGAGCCCTCTGCTTCGCTCTGGGCAAAAAGTCGTGTGCTTTTATTCTACAAGAAGAAAATATTTCCAGCTGTTCAAAAAGAAAAACAAGGTCCGATGGAATCAGCGTTAATGTAATTGTCAAGTCTTAGTTTATTCCATGGATTTGCTTCTATTCTGACAGATCATTGTTGCTCGAAAAGGTTCAAAATTATTCATGCATCATTATTTCTGACTTCCAGATAGTCCCATCCATGAGAAATTCATATTGGTTATATGAAAAGAACCCTGTCCGGGCTTTCATAATGTTTTTGCTAGTCTACATTTCACGTACTTGAGAAGGATAGATTGGGATGAGCTCTGTAAGCTACTAGTTTGTCTTTAATTTATTTGTTAGCCTATGCATATTTACGCTATGCTTCTTCTTAAGCAACCATTTACACTATACCTTTTTTCAATCACATTTAAGTGGGGATTGCAGTGAAGACTGATAAGCCTGATCGAGAGGTTTATTTATGAAGACTATTGGTCAAAATGCACGTGGATTCAAACAAGTACCAGTTATTCTGACACAGCTACTTACATGGAAGAAATAGATCAAAAAAATAAATGTAAAAATTAAAATTAATGTAATAAACAAAATAAAAAATATCAAATAAAAAGAATAAATTGATGTTATACAAAAACGCAAAGGTTGTAAGAATGGGAATAACAAAATCTTTGCTAAGTATTTTGCAAGAAATCCTATTAAGTGGTGTCTAGGTCATAATTTTTTTGTCAGCTATTCTGCAGGAAATTCTTTTTAAGTGGTGTCTAGATCTCATCTTCAATTTCTTGGATTCATGGTTTTATTGGTAAGCTTTATTTTATAAAATAAAATATTAGTCTAAATAAATTAAAAATTGGGTTGCTATGATCGAGAATATAATTTGAATTTGCTTGGGAACTAGAGATTGAAGGACATCTTTCATTTTTTGGATAACCTGACAATAGATTGGAGATTTGAGGTTTCTTTTTTTTTTTTCTTTTCATTCCGAGCGTAGGTATTCTAAAATTAATTGAAAGACCTTTCTACCACAAAATTAACTTGTGACATTCTGTAAAGAATATTTTAAAAGTTCAAACTACTGTTTTATAAGTAATATGAATAACTTAACCGATCACCATACACATATGCCATAGCATCAAATTTTAAAAAATCTAATCGCAAAGTAACTAATAATAAGAAAATGTTATCCAAATGGAAGCACCATAGATACCGTGATTCATGTGTACTTACCCATAAATGCCACAATAGAGGATGTATGGTGGCACCCTTATTAGCAATTTTTCAGAAACAAAATGATAATTTTTCTATATCCCTACCAACACTTCATGCCTATTAAAAAAATCAGCTAAGACCGTACGGTAGCTAATAATTTAACTTTAAGGTAGCATTTGGTCACCCAATTGGTCATCTTAGTGATCCTTATCCTGGGTTGCTCTAAGTTCTCATGATTTAAGACCATCATGTTCGATATACTATGTTTTAGTGAATAAAGATCCTTCGATTATCTACAAATATTCTGTTTCGTATTTTATGGAAATCCAAAATTACTAATCATATAATACTAAAATTGTCCGATATATTTCATAAAATATATTTATTAATCATATAAATATATATATATATATATACACGATACAATATTAATATATAATAATATATTGCATAAAAATATACTTATTAATTCCATAAATTATTAATTATATAAAGATATATTAATTGTTATTATGGAATTAATATTTTAATTGATATTTATAATATACTATTTTTTAATACTAATATTTATTTTGATTAAAAAATAAAAAAATAGAAGTAATATATTAAACATTTTCATTATATAAATATAAAGTTTTTATTATCATTTAAATTTATCTTTCAATAATAATATGATAATAATATAATTAATAATATATTATAATATAACATATATTATAAATACAATATGTATATATATATCTTAAAATATTATATTATATTAATGGTTTATTGATGTATTTTTTTTTTGTTAGATTGAGGAATAATTTTATTTTCAAATTTTAGTCCAAAATTATTGTTCTGGGTGATCTTGGATACCCGACCTCCAAGATGGATATCATTGGCTTGGGTGGGATTTGAGGAGCGCAGCTGATTTAAGATCCTCATCACTTCGTACCAAACGCCCTAGCATACTCAATAACTCAAAAAAAAAAAGTTTCTCACACTCGTCCCCTCCCAATTAGCTTACTAACATGTTTGCTGTTCGACAGAAACACGCATCACCAGAATCACCAGAGGAACCGTCTTCGTCGTCCTCCTTGGTGGCAACGGAGTATAAAAACTGAAGGAAAAAAAGGATCGGATTTGAAGAGACCAAAACGGCGTTATCACCATCGGCTTCGAGAGGACGGAGCTCCAGAGGCCTAGGGTTTCGTCTTCTTCCAAATGGCCCTTTCCCCTATCACAATGTCCTTCTCCTTTCGCTGTCTTCTATCTGTTCTTCTTGTTTTTTTTTCCTCCTCGATTCGATGCCAAGGCTCGCCTTTCACCATTGCTGCTTTAAATCCTCGTCTCGGTCGTCTCCTTCGTTATCGACTTCTTGGTGGAACAGGAGGAGCAAGAAGGGACGGTGGGCGCCAAAGAATCTTTGTTTTTTCCTCTGTTTCCTTGCTCGCTGGGATGCTGGATTGGTTGTTTGGTGAGAACTTGGATTTTGAATCTAGTGTTTGGAGAAAGGAAAGAAGATTGATTGCATCATTTCTGGAGGTATTCATGTTCTTTTTTAGGTTTTGGATATATGGTTTGTTGGGAAAGATGCTAATTCATCGTGCATTGGGGCGAAGAAGGAATTTTTGATGAGGAATTGGGTAGAATTCCGTCATTAAAAGCATTCGGTTTTCATGGTCCCATCTTTTAGCCTTGGATTTTATATTTCAAGTCGTTCTTGCGTCCTATTAATATATTGGATTGCTTCTGGTTAGGTTTGCAAGGAGAGTTGCCGCTGCCGATAGTTTCATCTTGAATCGCCTGGCAGGTGAAGCCAACAGAGGGCAACTATGGATGATAAATCAACTGCACTTGAAGCCATTAACAAGGAAATTGTTGATCTGGTATGTAGGCATAGATAATTATAGGGTGTTTCAAGTCTATATTGTTTGCTAATTCTCATCTTGCTAAACAAATCCGAGACTTGATGGCACCTTCGTCGTTATATCTATTAGTTCTATAATTTCTATTACTGATAAGGTGTTCTTTCTTGAGTAGAAGTAATAAAAATTTGTGACGCTAGTGATGTGTTTCAAAATTCAGTACTTACCATGATGGTGACTTGCTTCACTGTATGTGGCTCCATTTCTCCAAGTTCTACTTATTTCTTACTTATGTTGTTTGTATAGGTGAGGCTTTCAATTTTTATACCCCTTCTGAGAGACATTCCATTCTTATCCTTTTAGAGGATCAATATATGATAATCTTACTGAACCCTGACATGGTTCTATAATTTTAGTAGAGCAGTAGTAATGCTGACCTCTTCCTTCGGTTTATGCCTTCGATGCCTTCCCTGCACCTTATATCTCATCTCATAGCTTACAAGAAGAAATCTCAAGAAATGATGTAGATATATCTACATTCTTTATGAAAATGCTGAAAAAATCACCTCATTTATATTTTTTTGAGATCATGAGTGCATGAACTATATGCTGTTCACATTTCATGATTTATTGAAATTGGAATACAATTCTTTCAGGAAAATGTTCCCATTGAAGAGGTTTTTGAGAACCTTAAGTGCACAAGAGAAGGTCTAACATCTGAAGCTGTTCAAGAGCGGCTGGCTGTATTTGGTTTTAACAAGCTTGAAGAGAAAAAGGTCATGCATCGCATATAATGATGTAGCAGCACGAGCTTCTGCATTTAGCTGTTGTTCTTTATATCTTTCCTTTTCCCCTCAATTTTCTCTTCTATTATTTTGCAGGAAAGTAAAATACTCAAATTTTTGGGGTTTATGTGGAATCCATTATCTTGGGTCATGGAAGCTGCAGCTATCATGGCCATTGCTCTTGCACATGGAGGGAGAGATATAAGAGGACAGGTGAGGAATTCATAAATCAACTAGGGTAACTTTTAAATTTTGGTGTTTTGAATATGTAAAAGAACATGTGCTAATTAGGAAATTTTATGGCTAGTTAAATAATTGTTTTCTCTCATGTATGTCTTACTTTTATACTAAAGCAAAGCTCGACAAAATTTAAGTCTTGAACTGCTCATGTGATGTCCCATGCCACAGTTTCGTGAACAGCTATGCCCGAGAATGAATGAATTGTAAATTAGTGCCGAATAAGCCATTGACTGTAGAAGTGGAAATGGGGGGCCCTATACCATACATCCTGCTGCCTCGGGACGACTGCACTTATATATATACAATATTGTATAGATAGATAGCACTCTAGTGCATTTGGACCCAAATGCTTTCAAGTGGAAATCAATGGTGCACCTCTTAGAATGAAAATCAATGCCGTTGATCATAATATATGGTGTGCAAAATGCCTAGAGACTAAAAATCATCTATTTTAGAGGTCTTTTGCTTATGCATCAAGCGAGCTTGAAATGAATGGTAGCAATATAGCTAGTGGGCTAAAGTATGTTATACACTATATAATTTGCAAATGCAAACAACTGATCTTGATCTACATATTTTAAAACACAGACACGCGCGCGCGCGCGCACACACACATATATATTAAATTTTGTCAGATTTGGATACTTTTATAGTATATATCAAATGAAGACATGACATCATTTCATTAAAGTTGTTCATGTTTCATTGATTTGATGCATGAGAAAAAGATTGTGAAACTGCATGTTTTTTGTTTTCTAGGCTTATGCACCATAGATCATGTTCAATGGTGTCAATTTTCATTTTGAAAGGCACATAATTGATTTCTATTGGGAAGCATTTGGGGCAAAATGCACTTGAGTGCACCCTAGCCTAATTCTCTCTATCTCTCTCTATCATGTTTTTAAGGTCCATGTCTTTTTCTTTTTTCATTTTTCATTACTCTTTTTTATGATAAAAATTTCTCCTCAGCTAGTATAGCAGGTCTGATCATTTAATCTTTTGACCCATTCATTTTCTGTATTTGTGCAAAGCTGAGAAATTGATCTAAAGATTTAACTGAGAAGATATTGACAATTAATTAGGCTGCATAACCTTCATTAGTTCTTTCTACTCTCTTTTCATGCACAAGCTTATGAACTATTTTGCATAATCTTTCTATATATGCTTATATATTTTGTTCTTCTTTCTAAACCTCAACCTGTAAAGGCACATTATATTTTTTTTGAAAAGAACAAATTCCCAATTAAATATTGCTTTCCATGATCGACTCTTTATTTTCATCTTTATCTAAAGAAGCTTTTAGAAAAATACAGATAGAGTTACGCTGAAACATATTGTCAAGGATCACAATATCGTTATCGGGGCATGTACTGGTTGCCTGGCAGCATGGTTTGGTATGCCCCCATGCCGTTCCATGTCGGATCTGTACTGATATAGTGGAGAGGATAGGGGAGAGGGAGAATAGGAGGGAGAAAAAGAGAAAGAGGGGGGAGGGAGAGAGATGTAGGAAGGCGGATGGCTGGAGGAGGCCAACAGAGGGTCGAGGAAGAGTGCAGAGGGTGGAAAAGAGGCTCTGCCCTCTGGGACCCCTGTTTCCTAAGGGCAGAAGAAGGGTCCATCCTCCGATTTTTCTGTTTCACTCAAAACAAGGATCCCGATGGGGGCCATTTTTTATTTTGAAGACATTAAGTGAGGTCGGCAATGCCTTTTTTTATTTTGAAGAAATTAAGCAAAACCAACAAGGGGGTTGTCGACCTCACTCAATTTCTTCAAAATAAAAAAAAAATGGCCCCCCTTCATGATCCTTATTTTGAACGAAATAGGAGAACCGAAGGGCGGAGCCCTTCTTCTGCTCCTTCTCGGCCCTCCACCAACATCCTCTAACCATTTGCCTTCCTCTCCCGCTCCCTCCCTTTCCCTCTCCCTCCCTCCACCGTCTCTCTCTCTCTTCCTCTTCCTCTCTCCCATTCTCCCTCTTCCCTACCCTTGTAGGTATCTTGAACGAAGAGGTGGAACTATGCCGTTCCGCCCTCGGTACGGTACGGCATGCCCTGAACTAGGCGGTTCAAGGTTGCATGGCGAACCTTGCATAGTATCATTCAAATGATGGACTATTTGGCCAATGCTCATGATCGTACAATGACAATGGCATTCAAATGATGGACTAGTATGCCTAAGCCAATCAAAGTCTGCCCATGGTATGGTATGATGGCAATGATGGCTAAAGCACCTGTTCCACCAATAGATTTTTTGAAAAAGTAAATTTTAAGACGTCATCAAGCAACATGTTTTCCCCTTTTTTTAAACTTAACCAAAGAATAATTGGTTATTGAGTGACTTAAATTTGATATTTGAAAGTTGACATTTTCTTATTTGTTCAATCTGATAAAGGATTCTTAAATTGTGCCATAGTGCTTATTATCATCGTTTCATGCGCTGATATGGATTTCTTGCAGAAAAAGGAAATTGATTACCATGATTTCATTGGCGTTGTGACTTTACTTCTTATTAATTCTACCATTAGTTTTATGGAGGAAAATAATGCTGGCAATGCAGCTGCTGCTCTTATGGCTCGGTTGGCGCCAAAGGCAAAGGTATTTTTTTATGCAGCAAGCACGTGCTTGGGCAGATGAATAGACATATATGTACATATGCATACACGCATATATATGTATACACACATATATTTACATACAAAAATACATATATGAAGCAATGTTTTGTGCTGACCTTTTACAGAATTCCTTAGGTTTTACGTAATGAGAAATGGAGTGAGGAGGATGCATCGGTGTTAGTTCCAGGTGATATAATCAGCATTAAACTTGGCGACATTATTCCTGCTGATGCACGTCTTCTGGAGGGAGATCCTCTGAAAATTGATCAGGTACATGGTTGCGTTCCATTTTGGTCTTCATTAATAATAATCAGTCAGTTACCATAACTTTTTCTTGAAAACTGATAATGAATTAGAAATGAATATTTAACTTGGAAGATCGTAAGTCACATTGATAGAGGACAAAGTAACAATTAATTGATTAACATGACGTTACTAAAAAGGGTGCTTTGATGCATGAGTCTCCTGTATTTTTGGGTCTGGAGAGGGTCAGATGTACGTTGCTCTGCCTCTCATGTTGAGAGGTTGTTTCCATACTTTGAACCCATGACCTCTAGGTCACAATGCTGCAACCTTAATGTTTCCACAAGAATGAAGTATCGTTCATTCATTCAGTGAAATTTGACCGAAACAACCTTTAAGTATGAACATTAAAGTGACTGGGTTATTTGTGGATCTTTAAGCATGTGGCTGGATTATGGGATGCATCTATTTGATTTTAAAAGAGTGACCAGTTCGGTTGTTGACAATGTAGATTGCCATGTCTTGTTTTTAGCTTACGAAGGTAAACTGGTGAGTGGTGACTTTATGATCTGAGATTAATTATTTAACAAAGTGAAATACATAAATTTTTCAGTCTGCTCTTACGGGAGAATCGCTACCGGTGACTAAGAACCCTGGTGATGGAGTATACTCCGGTTCGACGTGCAAGCAAGGTGAAATAGAAGCAGTTGTAATTGCCACTGGAGTTCATACATTCTTTGGGAAAGCAGCTCATCTTGTAGAATCAACTACTCATGTTGGCCATTTTCAAAAGGTCAGGTTTCTAGAAACTATATTGCTTTTGTAAGTTTTGCTTGATTGGATCTGATATCGGTAATGTTGGTATGAACTAATCAACTTGTAGAGTATTCCATTTGCAACATATTCTTAACCCTTAATTTTAAATTCATTTGGGATTTATAGTGGTGCATCAATAATACTGTACCGTAAGCAACATTGTTAATCAACATGTACTTCCGAGAGATTAACCATTGTTTGATGTTTTTCAGGTTTTGACTGCAATAGGGAACTTTTGTATCTGCTCAATAGCTGTTGGAATGGTCATCGATATAATTGTGATGTACGGTATTCATGGGGACAAATATCGAACTGTCATTGATAATCTTCTAGTGCTACTCATTGGCGGGATTCCAATTGCCATGCCCACAGTTCTTTCTGTTACAATGGCCATTGGATCACATCGGTTGTCCCAGCAGGTCTGTGCACCATTGAATTTTGAATGTCCTAGCACTATTATTGCTTAAATAAGCCAAATCTAACCTCTCCATCTGATTGCTGGTATTTGAGCATTCAGCATAATTATCCTACTTCCGTTTTGCAGGGTGCCATAACAAAAAGAATGACTGCTATTGAAGAAATGGCTGGAATGGACGTTCTATGTAGTGATAAAACAGGAACTCTAACTCTCAACAAGCTCACAGTTGACAAGAATATGATTGAGGTATACTTTTTATGCATCAATAACATATACTTCTGCATATATTTGCATAATCTTGTTCAAAATATGAAAAGAATTCTCTTTGATAAAAGACAGCTTCAGCAATATTTAGATAATTCTTTGGAAATTAACATATATTTTTACAACTAATAAATGATCCGACCTACGGCTTAACTTTTATGCCATTTCTGATTGTCTTTTAAGTATTAAGAGGGAGAATTCTTAACTTTCAGGCCATATGTATGTATGTGTGTATGTATGTTTATATGTATTTATGTATGTATGAAGCACATGTCAACTCATAAATGTCACTGCAGGTTATCACCAAGGGTGTTGACATGGATCAAGTTGTCTTGATGGCTGCAAGGGCTTCAAGACTGGAGAACCAAGATGCTATTGATTCTGCAATTGTTTCTATGTTATCAGACCCAAGAGAGGTAACAGAGTCAATTCTCCATAAACTTATCGCAAGACAGTCATGTTTGCACCTTATGACATTCAGTTGCTGGACAGTCTATCATGAAAGCAGTAGATTTGTTTCTTTTTCCCTGGTAGGGGACCTGAATATCTTCTATATATAAAGTAGTGATGCAGTGTAATGTGCTTGGGCATTTTTTTCTTCCGATCACCCCCAGTATTAATCTTTTGTGTAAGATGGATATTCTGGGAAAATAAAAATAATGTGCATGTGTGCTAATACCATTTACATTAAAAAATTCCTTTTATATGCAATATGGCTAATCTGATTGAGTACTAGCTGTCTACAAGCTCTTGACCTTTTTTCTGCTGTTCACATATTTTTGAAATGTTTTTTACCTTTCCTCTGCAAACTTTTGTTAGAACTTGTTTTACATTTATTGAAGGCACGTGCGGGTATTCGTGAGGTTCACTTCCTTCCATTCAACCCTACTGACAAGAGAACGGCTCTTACATACTTGGATGCTGCTGGTAAAATGCATAGGGTGAGCAAAGGTGCACCAGAGCAGGTATACATTCTCTTGACTTTTAATATTAATATGATAGCACTGCAGGATAAACCGCTGCATATAAAATTCAGATCTTTCTGATTGGACATATAATATCTGTTTGTATACGAATACATGCACAGCACCATTTAGTCTCAGTATCAGAAAATAAGGAGCTTTCGGATATCCAATTTAAAAAGGCAGTAGAAAATACATGTAATAAGATTTTCAGTAGGTTTCCTCTGTAAGGTAAAAGTGGACAACCACACTGATGCTGTATTAAAGCAAGTTGATCTGTCAAGACTTAATTAATTGGATGACTATTATAGTCAATCAATGATTTAATTTTACCTATTGGTCAAACTGAAGATCGATCTAGTTTGACTAAACTGACAATTTAATTGGTGATGCACTGCCATAGCTACACTACTCCCATGGTTAGCCTGCAATTTACAGGTAAAAACTATTTTTTTTTTATTAAGTTGATAAGAGGGAACTCATAAAAACAAATTTTTTAATTTAAAATCAGCAAAAATGGAAGTTCATTAAAAAATAATTAGAACTATGGAGAAACTTCCAATGATTTCAGAGATTTTTGTCGCTTGTCTTGGAGGTGGTATGAAAGAGGAGAGATAGAGGAAGTGAGATAGACATGCATATGCTTGATATTGTCAGATGTTAGGATGCATAGTTGTTTCCAGTATGGTTCATGGAAATATAAATATTTGTTACCAAGGCATGTCTTGTAGTTGAAATGAACAGCTTGTAATTTATTATTTTATTGTTTCAGTACATTAATTTTGCCACATGAGATCATGTTTCATTCTGTTGGCTTTTTGTCCCCTTTCTTATACAAACCTTGTAATATTTTCTCTTTATCTAGACCATGTCCAAGCGCATGGAATTTGTGGACAGTTCCTTCGTGCATGAGCTTATATGACTAATAAAGGGGGTCTTCCTACCCACCAGCTGGCCTTTTTGATTGTAGGACAGTCTGTTCTCTTGCCTTAGCCACAAATTCAATACCAATTCTTAGAGGGTTGATATCATATCAATAAATGGTCACAAAAATTTGCTCAATCCTTCTATGAAGCCTTATCCACATAGATTTTGCTCTGTTTTGATGGGAAAAGGATTCAATTATGGTGATAATTTGGATGGATTTGAAATTAATACTACATTCATCTTTCTAGTTGGCCAAGAGTGGCCCTTACCCAGACTGAAGTCTCTTTGGATGTGAAAGGAGGCTTGAGCCTGGTCAAACATTTGAATATTTGAATCCTTAGCATGGTGATTCAGAGGCCTTTTCAGTGGGCCTGACTGGGCTCAGAATGATAGGTGGCTGTATATTCTCAAGTACAAACTAGTTTGCAGAAGATAACTCAATAAAAAATGCATATTAATTCCTGCGAGCGCTGCTAAAACTTTTTCATTTTTCTTGTAGATTCTCAATCTTGCATGGAACAAGGCAGATATTGAAAGAAAAGTGCATGAAATTATTGACAAATTTGCAGATAGAGGGCTCCGGTCGCTTGCTGTTGCCTTTCAGGTAATTTAGCTTCTCATGTTCATTTCATTTAAGCTTTATTCGTAGTATTTCTTTCCAACCATAAATAATGCCCTAGCTAATTGGTTCTCATTTTTATGCAGGAAGTGCCTGCTGGTAGTAAAGACAGTCCAGGAGAGCCCTGGGAATTCATTGGCCTTCTTCCTCTGTTTGATCCTCCTCGTCATGATAGTGCTGAAACAATTCGCAGAGCGCTGAACCTTGGAGTGAGTGTCAAGATGATTACAGGTGTTTACCTCTGTGGAGAAGACCTGTGATTTTCAAGTTATGATTTGCATGTGTTGGTTCTAGAATTGACATATTAATATATTGCATAAGATATTCATAGTCTATACACCATAACCATAACCACCAAGCCTTTTCCCAACCATCGACAATGCCTATTAGTAATCTTCAAATTCTATTATTTGATAGTTGCGAGTGAAAACTAAAATTTTCAGAATAAGTTTAAATTTTATTTATCTTGTCTTATGGTGTAACTATTGTTAGTTTCTGATAATTATGAAAATATGTTGGAATGATTTTATGACTATCAGTTAGAATTGTCTAGTTGAATTGCAGCCATAATGGCTGAGTAGTACACTTCTTGTCCCCCCTGTCTACTTGTATGCTTCTGCTTCTGTTGTTGCAATAGAGTTTCAAAAATAATATTCTGTAATTTATGAAATAAGATGCCCAGCAGATTGTCCATAAGCAGAGACAAAAGCAGACATCATGTAGGAGTTCTGAAATTTACATATGCTGCCCCTTGTGTCTCCACGGAATCATGTCATTTAAGTTTGGAGCTCAATGCCAAGTCATTAAAAAAATTAACTTTCGCAACTATTTGTTTCTGGTTCTTTTACTATTTTGACTTCCTTTCAAACTTTTAGGTGATCAATTGGCAATTGCTAAGGAAACTGGGCGGAGACTGGGAATGGGCACAAACATGTACCCATCTTCATCTTTATTGGGTGAGACCAAGGATGGAGAAATTGCAGTATTACCGGTTGATGAGCTAATTGAGAAGGCAGATGGTTTTGCTGGGGTGTTCCCAGGTAAACTCTGTTTTTAATTGGTAACAATTTTGAATCTTTCATATGTTTTTCTGATTTTATTGTCCGCAGAGCACAAGTATGAAATTGTGAAGCGACTGCAAGCCAGAAAGCATATTTGTGGGATGACTGGAGATGGAGTCAATGATGCACCTGCATTGAAAAAGGCGGACGTAGGAATTGCAGTGGCAGATGCAACAGATGCTGCTCGGAGCGCCTCTGACATAGTTCTTACAGAGCCTGGATTGAGTGTGATTATCAGTGCTGTCTTAACTAGCCGTGCAATTTTCCAGAGAATGAAAAACTATACGGTAATTATGTGTTTCACCCTGTATGCTCTCTGATGTGCAGTAGTACTTAGAGGCCACCATATGTGCTTCCAGCCCCTTTTTTTCTGTAATTTTTTTTGTTTGTGGTTCTGGCAACTGTGACATTGATATGCTGCATTGCAATCTATGATGGTCATCCTTTTATGAAATTGAAATTCACTCAATGAAAAATCTCAAGAAATTAAAATAATTATAACAACTGGAAAGTAGCATGAATTAGCATTTGCTTTCATCAGATAATATACAATCAGCCAATGTTAATTTTAGTTCCTTGCAGTTATTGATACTTTTATATGCATTTTACGTTGTAGTTCTGTTGTACATCATTGTGATTGGTCACAGACTCACAGTGCTAAAATTTTATCTTTGAATTTTTGTTTTATAAATTTCACATCAGTAACTCCAATCACATGTCCTGAATTTGTTGGGATCATGATTTCTTGCAAGAAAACTTCATCAGTACTTGTTTGTACATAACCACCTTTTCTACCTAGTTTAAAAATTAGATGTGCATATGGATTGTTAATTTGTAGAAACTGATGACTGTACTTTCTTTCTCGTCATGCAGATATATGCTGTGTCAATAACTATACGTATTGTGGTAAGCTGCAAGCTATGTTTTTCTGTTTTGCTCAACTAGTAAATTTCTCTAGCTTTCCTGTATTTTTAATATCGTTATAGCATGTTTATGGTACTGTAGAAGGGTAGAATAATTTGATAAAAGGTCGATAGGCAGATGGGTGCACATAAAAATTCTTTTACTAAAGGGCATGTGCAAATGCACATGAAATTGGGGAATATGAGATGTGTGATACAAAGGTCGATAGGTTTCTATAATGTTAATTTGGTTGTGGTAGGTAATTTATGTTGCAGATTGTCATGGTGAAGACAACCACTCAGATAAATGTCTTAGAATTCTTTCACAGTTCTTCTGATACTAATCAAGCTAATATTAGACATTTGCAATGCACATGTGAGATCAACTCAAGAACAGTGGTCGCATCAGAGAACTGGAGGTAGAGATCCATGGGAAAAAGAAGGTAAAGGCATACATCGTGTGTATGGATGATCAAGATTAAGTTCAAGGACAACTTTGATTAGCTTTACACTATGATGCGCTCCCTGTTATTGCTAATTTTCTTGCATTATTTATTTTCTTTAACAAAAAAATGCTAACCTTATATATTACATAACTGATGCATAATATTAAGAGATCTGAAGTCAGTCATCTGGTCAATGAAAATACACATTCAATTGTTCATGTTATGGATTTTAAAATGAGGTTTACAGCATATTGAAATGTAGAAGTTGATCCCAACCCGTACTTGAATCCATGGAAAAGTTCTCGTCCAAATATTGACCTGTTGTTGTTATCATGGACTGGGTGGGTATGAGACAATCAAAGCAAATTCGAATCAAGAAAAAAGGCCTCAGGAAAAAAAGAATCTATTACACATTAGGTTGAAACCAGACCAGATTCACATTTGGGTCAAGCCTGGGCCCAAAACCTGAATCCTTTGTCCCAATTGGTAAGGGTCTGCATCATATTTGAGTCTGATGTGACCAACTTGAGTGCACCCATAAGAGAAAGCGTTATAGGTCATATGGGGAATTATGGATGTAGACAATAGTGGAGGGTTATAGCAAGTTTGCATGCGCTATCAAAGCGCATTCTTTTCCTATATTAGACTATTATTTCTCCTTGATATGATTGATTCTTCTGTAACAGCTTGGCTTTATGTTGCTGAATGTCTTCTGGCGTTTTAACTTTCCTCCATTCATGGTCCTTGTGATTGCATTTCTTAATGATGGTTAGAATCAACATCCTCACTCGAACTGCCTCACTAAATTCTTTTTTATTCATGTCAAAATATTTTTACCTCTATTCTTTCTGTTTTGTTTTATTATTGTTCATGCATCTCATATTCAGGTACAATCATGACTATATCCAAGGACCGTGTCAAGCCATCTCCACTTCCTGATAGTTGGAAACTTTCTGAAATATTTGCAACTGGAGTGGTCATTGGTGCTTATCTGGCTCTCACCACTGTTATATTTTTCTGGGCAGCTTATGAGACTGAATTTTTTGTGGTATTACACTATTCTGTTCCTCATTGCAGTAGCTGGTATAATATAGGATCATGACACCCTTTTGAATCATATAGGATATTTTCACACATGAACTAATGTGTAACTTGGGGTGATTGTTACCAATTGCCTGTAAAAGAAAAGACTTGCAAGCTTCCATGTTCTTGAATGATTTTCATAAAAAATTTCCTGTAAGGCAATACTTTCTATTCGTGAGGGAAGTAGAGGCTAATGATGTTGTGGAGGGAAGTGAATGCCAAGTATATTTAATGGTGCTCTTGCATAGGACAGGTCTCATTATTTTCATTGGGCAGGAAACCTTTTGTTTCTCGTACCTACAGTCTTGATTTATATAGTCTGGAAAAACTAAATTCTGAGGATTAATAGATTTATATTTATTATTCTGTTTCTGACTTCATCTTTTATTAATAGTTAACTGGGTATAAATTACTAGTATGCTCATTTCTACTACTACTTATACCTTCCATCCATCTTTGTTAGGCTCCAATGATCATAATTATTGAAAGGGTGCATTACTGTTGTCTGGTGTTGTCAGAAATTTAAGATCTTACATGTAAGATAAGAATGCATTTTTTTTATGGTCTACTAACAATAGGCTGACGTTGTATGTAAATTTTGATATGCGTCTCCTCCCACAGCACTTCACATGTGTGGTCACTTGTACATTTTTCATTGTAACTTTGCAGCACATCTTCAAGGTCAAGACTTTCAACAAACACAAACTGAATATGTCAAATAATGATGTCCGCTTTGACAACACAGAAAAGTTGGCATCTGCGGTGTACCTTCAAGTGAGCACCATTAGCCAGGCATTAATATTTGTGACACGCTCCAGAGGTTGGTCTTTTTTGGAGCGACCTGGCCTTCTTCTTGTTGCTGCATTTGTCATTGCTCAACTGGTGAGTTATTTGATTAGAAGAATTGAAGTCTGTAAATGGGGGAAGTTGAAAACAGTGAAGACAAATTAACTAGTTAAATTGCCTCCATATAAGGTGGAGAGTTGCTTAAACAGAAGTTTTCATGCGCTGGCCTGTCTTCACAGATTATGCTACCTCATTGGTGGTCCCAGGAAGCATTAGCAAACACACATCCACCTCTTGCATTATCTAAATATTTTCACGTAAGAAAAGGGTGCAAGTGGTCAAGCTATACTATGTTCTTTCCTCCACTGACCTAGTAATATTGTAATAACCATTGCTGGGCGTCCTTCCAACCATCAACTCTCTTCATTATTTTATGCATGCATGCTTCAATTTTTTCTTAGGGTCTCCATTCTCCAAGCTTCCACTTCTAGTTGTACATTTTCTCTGATTCTTATGACCATTTCAATACTGGTGGGAAATGGACCTTCAAAGGAAATAGAAATCTAGCATCAAGATCCTAAACTGACAGTGCACGTAACTTGGGAGAATTAAATTTACATATTTTTCATCGTTTTGACATCATGATCGTGTTATAGCTTCTATAAGAATACAAATAATTCTATAGGCTGACTTCTCATTTATCTTTGCAGGTTGCTAGTATCCTAGCTGCCCATGCAAATTGGAAATTTGCTGGAATCAAAGGTATCGGATGGCATTGGACAGGGGTTATTTGGCTTTACAACATCATTATCTACTTGCTCCTTGATCCAGTCAAACTTGGTGTACGATATGCACTCAGTGGAAAAGCCTGGAATCTGGTTCTAGACAAGAGGGTCCGTAGATCTCAACTCCAAATTCATACTTGCCGTAATAATGACATATTTATGAAACTTCTTAAGAGCCCTTTGATTCAAAGCGAGATGTTTTACCATGGTTAATAAAACTTGATGTCTTTGCCATCTGGGTGATGGTCCATATTGATATGAGCCAAGATTTTGGTTTATATCTACCAAGATGGTAAGTTGAGTATTTACGGAAAGAGCAAAGATTTACCGAGATATTGGCTGATATTATCGGGACTGAAATATTCTAATATCGACATATTTAATATAGTCAACATTAATTACCATTTTAGGCCATTAATTTTAGTACTTGATTATTAAAATGTTCACTTAAGATTGTGAAAGAGAGATTAGAAAATTTCGCCCGATATGTTGATATCGTATTGGCTTATATCCTGGAAAATATCAGTTTATATTGGCTGAGACAATTAAGGGCCGAGATCTTCTTAATGTTGAATGATTGGTGCCCTGATAACGGTATAGCTCAGATCTTGGCTGAGATGTTGATTTAGACATGCGCACACGCACACAAAAAAAGCCTTCTTCTTTGTGCCTCCTTTTTTTTATTTAAATATGTTCTCATGCCTTTTTCATCTCATGTCATGATTTACTAATCTCCTCAGATGGCATTTACGAGCCAGAAAGATTTTGGGCGGGAAGCTCGGGAGGCTGCATGGGCCCGTGAGCAACGAACACTGCATGGCCTTCAGCCTGCAGAACCAAGAATGTTTTCAGAGTGGGCCACCTTCAGGGACATTAATCAAATGGCTGAAGAAGCTAAAAGGCGTGCAGAGATTTCAAGGTTGTTTGTAGTAAATGCTGGCCCTTTATGAAGCATAATTAAAGTTTCCTACTTGTTTAGTTATTGTCTGCCAGTAAAGGATGCTTTTATAGTTTTTTTTTCTGTTTTTGATTCGTAATTCACCATGCCAAATTGCAGCCTAAGTATCACTCTAATGGCAACACTTTCCAAATTTGCTGATATATTTTATTGATGATTTTGTGCAGGCTGAGGGAGCTGCATACATTGAAAGGAAGGTTGGAATCGTTTGCCAGACTTAGAGGCCTAGACATTGAGGCCGGCAACCATCACTACACTGTGTGACAGTGTTTAAGGACATTTAAAAGGTTCCCGTCATCTTAAATCTTTTTGTTCATTAGATTCATCTGTTCCAGTAGTTATTATTATTATTATTATTATTATTATTTTGAGTTCGTTGATTCAAATTGTAATGTCCAATTCCTATCAGAGACAATTGGTCCATAAGTTGTAAAATAAACCTTCTTGCCATCAGCACCTACTGGCAGACTAGGATAAGCATAAGTTGTAAAATAAGTTTGCAAGCGACCTTACGTATCTTAAAAAATGGTTTTACATGCACAAATGAATGCTAAGTGCATTTGCATGTTTCTGATTGCGAACTTTTTTGTTTTTGCCGTCCGAGAAAGATACTTCATGTGCAAAACAATTGCATTGCAATTGCAACGAACAATATACATCTAAAAGCTAGAAATACTTGTGCAGCTTAAAGTCGAGGAAGAACTGTGACTACAATAAAATGAAATGAAGCAGCTAGGTATTGTTATGCAGAGAGAAGGTAGGATGAAGAAAAGCAGAGTACTGACATGCAGAGTTTTTGATGTGGCCTGTAGAGTGTTCCAGTTTTTAGCTAAAATGTAAGTCATGGACGAGGATCAGCTCCACTTGCTATAGGAGATGCTAAATATGAAGAGGCTCGTGATAAGCCCCCGATGCATGCACGTATTTCATCCTGTTTGGTTTAAAAGGCATAATATTTTTTAGAAAAATAAATTAAAAGGTATATAATATTATTTTTAGAAAAATTAAGCTTCGTTTGGGTACTGAATAGCTAGCCAAGTGAGTGATAGATTTATCTATTTGTTACTACTCTCTAGTGATATTAGTTATTTGCTGTTTTGTCAACGTTTTGGAGAAATTATAAAGTGAAAAAGAGAGAAGAAAACTTGGCAGTTAACTTCACCTTTTTCTATAGAAAATAAAGTTAAATCAAGTTAAACAGCTTTTGGAGGCTTTGATTGGATAAATTTAATTTTGCTTTTTGGCAACTGGCTGAACTAATAATCTGTCTTTCCAGAGCAGCAGCAAGGTTCTTGTTTTGGCAAAGATCACAGTTTGAAGTAGTTCTGGGCACTTTCCCATACAAGACATTAATAGTATCAGTGCCAAAAATCTAGAGCATCATAAATTGATAATCTGATATATCTGTTGAGATAGTATGAACATATTGCGCGAGATATTCTGCTATGTCACCAAAAATATCAACTGAGATTGAACCGAAATATTGATGCCTATACTTTTCCATATTGGCAGATAATTTTTTTAAAAATAGTTCCTAAATTTTCTTTCTCGATATCTTGGCTAAGATAACAATATAGTCCTACATTGTGGTATCTTGACCGTGATGCAAAATATCTCATTTAATTATTTATATTATAAATTATTTTTTTAACATAAGTGCATGACAAGATAGTTCAAAAACAATGTAATGATAACTATTTTGTATTAAAAATGACATGTCAAAAATAATATATTTTTAAAACAGAAATTATGATAATTTTAGCCATCTTCTTATCTTGAAATTGAAAAACTATAGAGAACTAATATTAATATGACCAATCAAGAATATAGACTTTTGTTTGAAAAAATAATAAATGATATGATCATAGGAATGATGCATATAATACACATGTGCATATATATTTATATTTAAGTATAAAAATGAGTAGGTTTGTTTTGTTTATTTGCATATCTTTGTATTTTTGCTAAAGTGATTGGCAGTGCAACTTTTTCTAAAATTTCATGATGCAAAGTAATAATTCTAAATTATAATGATTTTGTTTAGCACATAATATTTATGCTAACGGCTTATATTTAATTTTAAAATTAAAATAAATTTGACTATTTAAATTATTATATCAATTAAAAATATCATCTATAATGGATAAAATATTATCCATCTTTATTTAACATTAAATTTTCCAACAATTATCCTCCATTTAACTATAATTCATCGCATGTTTAATTTTTTGGCACAAGTAGACTAATCATACTATTGTGACTACTCCACTATTATACAAAGTTCATTTCAATAATTTAATTTTATTTGAAAACTATATTTAATTATTTTACAGTTACTGCCAATTTACTATACATTTCATTAAATAATATTATATTTACTAAATAATAGATATAGAATAATTATTTTTATAATTATTTATATGTCACGTATAAATATTACTAAAAAAGAACCTGTAAGCCGAATTCCAATCTCAATCGAGATAATGATGTCGGTCGAGATATATCAATCAAAATATTGCAATATCTTGGTTATTTTTTTTAAAAATAATTAATTGATTTTCAGAAGAATATCTTGGTTGGTTTATTAATGTTTGGTATTGTCTACATCCCAAGCATAGGAACAAAAAAAGAAAAACAAATTGATCTCGACCCTATTGTGGCTAAGCCTCTCTTTATCTCACAAAAAGAAAAAAAAGAAAAAAAAGAGAGAAACGCTAGATGGATCCTATTGAGAATAAAGGGAAGCTCCCAGGGTCGCTTCCAAAAGACAAGCCCAGGCTCTCTCCTCGTGTGCCCGGTGAATAATGTCTCTGAAACGCGAGGGGAAGAAGCTACCTGCAGCTGTCAAGAGCCCATCCATCCATGGCTACAATAAGAACGGGGCCCAGGGGAGGCGAACTCTGGTCCCCAGAAGAGAAGCTCTGCTTCTCCCTTCTCCAGCGAATTCCCTCACTTCCGCCCTCCTCCGTCGCCGCTCGCTTGCCATCCCTCCTCCAAATCCATGCCTTCCTCCTCCGCCGCGGCTTCGATGCCAACCTTTCCCTCCTCACCCGCCTTATCTCCTCCTGCTCCGATCTCGCCGCCGCCGCCCGCCCACTCGCGGCCTCCTGCCTCCTCCTTCACGCCCGCCGCGCCTTCGACCGCCGCCCCACCCAGGACACGGTTCTTTGCAACTCTATGATCCGCGCCCTCGTCCACCATCGCCGCTTCCGCGAGTCCATCGCCCTCTACCGGGACCTCCGGAGAGGGCCGCCTCCCCCTCTTAGCCCTCCCTTCTCTCCCGATGATCATACCTTCCCCTTCCTCTTAAAATCCTGCGCCTCTCTCGCCGGCTCGCCCAAGGAGACAAGCGAAGGCCTCCAGCTCCATGCCGACGTGATCAAGATGGGATTTTGCTGCAATACCTTCGCGTCCACCGCACTGGTAGACATGTACTCCAAGTCGGGGAACATGGGATCTGCGAGGAAGGTGTTTGATGGAATGCCTCACAGGAGCCCGGCGTCTTGGACCTCGATGGCTGTGGGCTACGCCAGGAGTGGGGATGCGGGCGCTGCGATGGAGTTGTTTACGTGGATGCCTGAAAAGGACATGGCGGCCTTCAATGCGATGATCGATGTCTTTGTCAAACTAGGCGATCTGGGTTCGGCACGGCGGTTGTTTGATGAGATGCAAGACAGGAATGTGGTTTCCTGGACTAGTTTGATATCAGGGTATTGCAAGGCTGGCGACATGGAGGTAGCTAGAGCCTTGTTTGATGATATGCCAGAGAGAAACCTCTACTCTTGGAATGCGATGATCGGTGGGTATTGCCAGAATCGACAGCCACACCAGTCACTGGAACTGTTCCAAGAGTTGCTGTCTGAATCATGTCGATTTGAGCCGGATGAGGTGACGCTCGTGAGCATTATCCCAGCAATTGCAGATAAGGGTGCAATTGATCTTGGCCGATGGATCCACAGCTATGCTCGAAGAAAGGGGTTGGATCGGGGGATCAGTGTTTCGACAGCATTGGTGGCCATGTACGCCAAGTGCGGGGACATCTGCGAGGCAAAGCAAATATTTGATAGGATGCCAAGCAGGGAGAGGGCCTCTTGGAATGCGATGATCAATGGGTTCGCAGTAAATGGACGGGCGAAAGAGGCATTGGATGTATTTGAGGAGATGCGTAGAAGTGGGATCTCTCCGAATGAGGTGACGATGATCGGGGTATTGTCAGCTTGCAGCCATGGGGGTCTTGTGGATGAAGGGAAGAGGTGGTTCAGGGAGATGGCAGCATTTGGGATCGCGAGGAGAATTGAACATTATGGTTGCATGGTGGACCTCTTTGGAAGAGGCGGATATCTGGAGGAGGCTGAGAGGTTGATCGAGGAAATGCCATGCGATCCCAATGGAATAGTGCTGAGCTCTTTGCTCTTTGCTTGCGGTTGCCATGGGGATGTTGTTAGGGCTGAGAGGGTGATGAAGATGGCATCTGAAATCGAGCCCGGGAATGTAAGGAATTATATTATGTTGAGGAATATGTATGCTGGGAAGAAGTGGTGGGGGGAGGTGGAGAAGATAAAAGAACTGATGAGGAAGTTTGGGGGCAAAAGGGAGGCAGGGTGCAGTGTTATTGAGGTCGGGAGCAGGGCTTGGGAGTTTGTTTCAGGGGATAGAGCTCACCCCGAGTGGGAACTGATATGGGGTGTGCTTGGGAACCTACAATTGCTTATGAAAGGCCAAAGAGAGGAGCAAGGAATTTGACATGATGGCTATCTTGTAACATTGGTGAGTGAGGATTCATGCAGGCACGTGTCATGCAGTAGGGATAACTTTGATGGTTATGGTGATGATTTCTCAGGGTGATACACTCTCCTCAAGCTTGAACTTTAGATGATGATTAGAGAAACAGCATTTTTTTTTTGTGTGTGTGGGAAATTTGGACTGCGGTGGATGCTAATGTCGGTACCGCAGCTCAATCTATTCATAGTTAAGCCAGTGGATGAGTGATCCATCTGTGCCATGAAGATGATAGTTGGATGGGCATTTCGTGGATGCTTGATTCGAGGAACAGAAGATGGTTTTTCAAAGTGTTCTGTTGTGGTGACAGCAGGCTTAAAACTAGGATCAATGAATACTATAAGCAATTCATCAAACAAGTCTGGTGAAAAGTGACCGCTGATTCTGGATGTATGCTTAATTGAAGCGTGTGAGAGAGAGCAAATGAAAGGAAGATCATCACAGCTTCCCCAAGTAAGGCACAGGGAAGGCGCTTTTAAATTTTAATGGTGCATTGATGTTATAGAAAATTCGAAAATGTTTTTCATCGCTAAGTTTGTTGAGAGATGGCCAATCCGCATTTGGCCTCCTCATGCTGAAAGTCTTGGGAATTTTGGAGTCTAGGAGATCCAAAATTTTGTTGTATGGATTCTTTTTTTCTTTTTCATACTGAAGTATTGTGAAGAGACTTGGATTCCCTACAAGAAGGGTTTCATGATGGTATTCGCAATTTTGTCTGCCACTGCCTAGAATTCTGTGTCTTGAAAGATGTCAGTTTTCCAGATTCAGCAATGCTTTATCCCATCATACATGTATGTATGTATGCATGCATGTAACCTCTAGGATTACCAGGGTACAAATGTATCATTTTCTAGTAAATATCAACAAGAAACAGATTTAATGTTCATGCATGTTGAGGCAATCCGTGGAATCACTGATACGCCTGCATGATCAAGGTATCAGCTCAATAAGCTGCAGCCATCAGCCATCTTAATCAAGTCTGCTACTAATATCTGAAGCTTGATTAGAACAGTCGGACAGTCATAAGATCAATTTAGAAAGGAACCACTTTCTGGAACTGCATTAATAGTTTGCCCGTTTCTTAGCAGGACATTACTAAGAAATTTGCATCTCACCATAGAAATCTGAAGACTGATCAAATATTTGCGTGTCTATTTCCTGTGAATGACAGAAGGATTATGATGCATTACATAAAGTATGCTGCTAAACTAGGAAAAAAAAAGTGAATCGCACAGTTGCATGAACAAGCCAAATCTGCATATAATGCTGACTCTAGTCATCCAAACAAGCTGTAGTTGCACATCACTGTGTGGACATAAAGATATACTGATCATTTATACATCGAGATACAAAACATGTTCCCCCTTCCTAGGCTCCATCTGATCTCGTAACTCAAATAAAGTAATGTAGTTACGTAGAGCAATAAAGACTAAATAGATGACAGCTATATTTCATCAAGAGAAACTGACTGGTCTGCAATAGGAGATGCAGTAAGAGAATTATGTCCTGCATTTTGTTTTTAAAGAGGAAACCTCAATTATTAGAACGATGAACCCAGATCTACATGTAATGTTGCTCTGGCCTGAGTCCCATAACTGCTACCGACACTGATGAACAGAGTTCCACTGACCTGAAGAAATGATAAAAATTCAAATAATTCCAAATAAATGTGATGTAAATAGAAATTTACGCAATATAAAGGATAAGATAAATTTCAATTATTTTTCAGCTCAACTTGAAAAACTTTAAAATCAAAAAAATTTTGTTTATCAAGGCTAGCCAGTTAAATTGCTGATCTTTCTATGTCTACAGCTCCAAATACACTATTACATGACTGACAAGCAAGTGCTGCACAGACAGATGAATACCAATCAAATTTTGTTTCCCTCACTTTCATGTGCTCCCAGCTTTGTGTGAACTACCACTTGAAGTTCTCTTTTCCGTGTTTCCCTCTACAAGGCCTGGTGCACATTTGTTTCTAATCGTAAAATCTCAGCAAGCAGCACATACAAATAGACTAGAATGCTCAAATCAAGTTGTAGCATTCCATAAAAAAAAGGCCTCAATAGAAATATCACATCTATGTATGGTTGGCTTTCTGAAATCTTCTTTGAAATCTACAATGGTGCAAATTATAAGAGAGATCACATTATTCAGGTTTGGCATTTTGAGTCCTATAGCCAAAAAAGTCTAGGTCATTCCTTCCACTAATAGGAAAATCCTCTTTCCAACTTGATGATGACTTGGATGCTCCTTTCATGGAACCATCAACACAGCCCTTTATTTCCCTTATCATGTACTTTATAACTTACGATGGTCATTTATACTATCCTATCAAGTGATTTCCTAAACAAAAACCAGCATGGAAATAAATCATCATGAATATTATATCCAGTTTACCTATCTCCAAAATTATCATTAGTTATTTGATTAAGTTAAAACACTTCTTCATTTTCTTTACTGAGTATCCTAAAGAGCACAACATGTCATTCTTCTGTGAATTTGTTTCACATTTAATCTTTCTAAACAGAAACATCTCTTCCATGCTAGTACTTTATTACAAATTTTTAAGTTTTTTAAGAAAACCCCATATCGAATTTTCATTCACCAGTACCACTCCTTTGGTCTTCTTGCTCCACCTTAAAATTATGGACAACAGCTGAAAGTCTGCATAAGAACACGAGGATATACAAATTATTAATTAAGCTATAAAGACATGCATATTTTACATACCCAAATTCTGTAATATTACCCAAGGCTGACCTTCATGTTGGCGTATCTATTCTTACAATTACCATCTACGTCTCATTTCACACACAGAAGCAATCATATTTTTTAAGCACTTGTGATGCTAAAAGGCCTCTCTCTCTCTCATATGCCAGCAGATAAGAGAAGCTCCGGAAGAAGTCTCATGCAAGAGTTAATGGAGATGGGGTGAACATATTGAAGCAAGTTGCGTGTTGCAGAAAAGGAAAATTAGTAAAGCATCATTTTCAGATGCCTGTACTGAACTTTGAATGTACATGCTTGATAATATGCACCACTATCAAAACATGTTCTCTGCAGTATTAGGTAAGGACAAGCAAAGAAAAGCGGCAAATATTGAAATGTGGCAGCATTTTGCAATCATCAATGCCACTCTATCGATGCACATGAGAATGGAAGTGATAAAGGCTAACCAACTCATCCAAGAGAAGGATTAGATATCTTGCAACAGCCATTTATGTATAACCCAGAAAGCCTTAAACACGAAGGGTCAGCTTTGGAAGGAAAACTATGCAAAATGAAAAGGAAAAATGGATATTACCATGGCAAGGAAAAGTTTTCCAGAGATATAGATAATAAGCTTTCAAGCTGTCAGTTTTATAGGACATTAAGTCTCCATACAATGTTTGTTGAACCAACCAGAATCTAAAATAATCTGCGGTGAATTCCATAAAACCCACATGCTTAAGCATCATGATACTGAGATGCAACCAAGCTTCCCCAATATAATCATCAATAAGCAAAATGTAATATCAATTATCACCTTATAAAGGAAAGGGAGGAAATCCTTTATAGCTCATCAATTCAGGAGGTGTAGTAAAATGAATATCCTTGAAATCAAACAGATTGATTGTTTTAGCAGGTTTCTGAAGTACAGAAGTGGTAAGAGCACCTAGGAAGACTAGCAAACGAGGACTTTCAGTGCAGACAAATGCAGGCTAATTATCTCCATCTATGTAAGAAACCAACCTCTATTTTGACCTATCCAGTAGAATGCTAATGTAGAAAATCAGAACAGTCACAATAGCCTAGTTTTGGATCTCAAACTTCATCGTCTTTGGTACTAAACTTTGTTCTACCACCCTTTCTATATTTTTTAGCACTGCTCAGAAGCTGATCATTGATTTTGAATTGCAAATGAGTTATATTTTGAATTGCAAATGAGCTATGTTCTTATAAAATTCAATTGTCAACACTCCTTTTAAAATTGCATGGATATTTTCTTACATATAAAGTTCTCATTGAATAGGCTAGCTATCAAACCAAGCCATTCCAGCCTGAATTTTCCATATACAAACTAGAATTGTATCTACTAGACATCGTAGCATACCACGTTTGTATTAGTCATGTAGTCTACTTCCTCAGTAACTAATGGCAATAGAACAAACACGAGTGTAAAGTGTGGCATTGACAAAGAGGAAAAAGCCTTATGACACCCAAAATTCATATTTTGATTTTTTTTTTTTTTTGGTAAAACATATTTTGTTATTCAAAGCTAATCCAATGATATAATCAACCATCATCCCGGGGAAGAAATCAAGACAAAGTCGTTACCAAATTTCTGAAATCCAGAGCCCAAGTTAAGAATCAGTAGAAAAATAACATATCCCATTTGATTCCACAATTTGATTTAGTTACAGCAAATTAAACGACACTTTCGACCTATCTGTAACGAAGATAACCAAGAAACGCCATAAACCAAACCAAACCTTATACCCATTCCATTTCCATACTTTTCCTAATTTCTATGCAAGAATTAACATAGAAAGAACGAAAGAAAGGATTCACCTTTACTCTAAGCCGTCGATGCCGAAGCAATCATCCCAGTCTTCCTCGCATAGGCGAAGATCCCCCCAGCCTCGATCACCGGCCCCGCGTCTCCGATCGGCTTCAACCGGTACACCTTCCCCGTGGTATGGTTGATCAATCGGCTCTCGGCGAGATCGACGGTGACGATGTCCCCGGTGGTACACTCCTTCCAGATCCCCGTCTCCTCGGACTCCAAGGGGTAGATCTCGCCGGTGGCGACGGAGTTCCGGAAGAAGATCCGAGCATAGTACTCGGCGACAACGGCGCGAACGCCGGAGGCGCCAAGGGCGACGGGGGCGTGCTCGCGCGAGGAGCCGCACCCGAAGTTGGCGCCGGCGATGACGACCGGAAAGTGGGTGGCATCGGAGCCCGGGGGAATGAAGGGTACGGGGTAGGCGGTGGATGGGAGGCCGGAGAGGGCGAAGGAGCCGAGCTTGCGGTACTCGTCGGCCTTGGAGGGGACGAGGGTCAGGTGCTCCGCCGGGATGATCTGGTCGGTGTCGATGTTGTCGCCGAGGACGTAGCAGGGACCGTGGTAGGTGGTCGGCGAGGGGGGCGAGGGGGTGGTAATGGAGCGGGGGGCGGTGGAGAGGAGGAGGGGCTCGGGGGCAGATCGGGAAAAGTAGGGGTATTTCGGGAAGGAGGCGCGGGTCGCGAATCGGAGATTGGGGGTGACGGAGAGAGGCGAGTGTGTTTTCTGGGAAAATAAAAAGGTATTGGAGGCCTTCGCGGCCGCAGCCGGTGCCGCCGCCATCGCCACTGCCGCCGCCGCCATCGACATGGTAAGGAGCTGGTGATTCGGGAGGGAGCGAATGCGATTCTCCTCCGTAGTAATAATTTCATAATACTAAAGGGTTGTCTGATGTCGGCAACTGAAACGACGAATCAACTCAACCCTACTTAATCATGTCATCGTATATTTTTGTTCTTTAAAGATGGTAAGTTGGGAACAACCGGACCGATTGTTAATCTGCTCCTGCGGAACATTTGCTCTCTGGTGAAATCCGACATTGACATCTAGATTTCGCTTGTTTTCTGCAGAAGCAATGAACTTGTTTGCTACGTAATCGTCACTAACTCGACGGAAGCTGCTTCCGGAACCACGACCTCCCCCCCTCCTTTCTCTTCTTTTTCCTCTGCTTTCTAGGAGGCGGCCATGCCGGATATCAAGTTTTTCTTCTAACCTTTCTTGTCTCAAGAAAAACAGGCTTAAAGGCTCCAAGACCCTTAAACTCCTTCTCTTTCCCTTCTAATCTTGAGACGACTCTTCCATTTTGAACAAGTTATCATCTGTATAAAGTGTTTAGGCGTCGAAATACCCATGACCAAGATTGTCAAATTATGCGTCTCCTTAATGGCTTTCAAATCGACAACACATTTGCACCAACGGTGCTATGATAACCAAATACAGCATTTCATAAGCATGCCTAACTTAACAACAGTAAAAGAGTAGCAAACATATCAGAAACAAACCTGCCATCGCGGTAAAGGTCTACACGTACTGTTCATATAATCTGGCTTTGTTTTCTTCCCACCACACCCTTGCCTTCACCTCTCCAAACCTCTCCCGGCTGCAACAACGAGTTGATACAGACTAGTCAGCCATTACAACAACGGGATGTGGGCTAGAATTCTCATAGTAGTTTTCCTTTTCATTTCATGTTATTTTACTTGAGCACCAGGAGCTCTATCTTTTCTCTTCAGTAAAGCAAGCATCAGCCATCACACTGACAGCCTCCATGCCAAAAGTTTGCAGTTTAAGACTATTTCTGAAGATTATGAGGCTCACCTGAGTTCAACGCGCGTTAGCTCTTTGGAGCCATCTGGCAAGGAATGGATGGTTATAACGACACCAGGCTCGTCTTCCACCACCCACTCTACCACCTTGCCCTGGATTCCTCCTGGATCGGCCATTGTCGAGCTTTCTCCCTCTTGAGCGCTGCTGCATGGGTCCATTCTCGGTGAGTGCGGTGACTCCGTGGAGTTGCGAGGGGTTCGTGCTGACTCCATTACTTCATGAACTTGAGATGAATCAATTGGATGATTCTAGGAAAAAAAACAGAGAAGAACATAATGGAAAGATAATGTCAGAGCCATGTCACAAACTGCTAAGAACTGTCATTGGTCATGCAACCGAATTTGGTCTGTACTATCGTTACTGTTATAGGAGGACAATCCAATCAACTTGGAATATAGAACATTAACCAATGTCAGGATCTTATAGAAACTAAGCTTACCTCGTCGTTGGCATGAGCTGATGGTGTCTGAGGTATTTGGCTCTGAGAAATGCTATACAGCTCTACAATTCTGTCAAAGTTTTCACTCCACCAGTTCTGAGCTGCCAAGGCATCAAACATCTCCGCGCTGGAAGCATAAAATTAATCATCATAACAAGCCTCGAACACTATTATAATTCAGCACAATGTGGCACATGGTCCTGCACAAATGCAGCATTTTGCATTATGGTGCAAGTGCAACTATAGTCCTTGTGTTCATTCTGTGTCCACTAGGTGCATATCTTTCTATCTTTTAAAGAAATAAGGAACTAATGCCATTATAAGGGTTTGAATTCAGGACCTCTTTTTAGATTATTCATTTGTAAGAGGAGTGTCAACCAGCAGATCCAAGTTCCACAGACAGATATGTATAAAAAATCTATAAATTATCTTTTAAGTAATATAAGAAAAGCTGCAAGATATTTGTTAGGGGTGATGTCATGAATATTGTGAGGTTTCTTTCATCGCTTTTTGGTGATTCACAAATAATGAATTCAGATATCATTAACTATGAATCTCTGATCAAATTATGACATGCTAAACTTCTAATATCTTTGTTGGTGAGTGCAACAACACCATCGATGGCAGCGAGGATAAACCATTCCCATTAATATAGATATAATTTCTCATTCTTATTTCATGAGAAATATGTCGTAATATGTTTGGGAAGCAGGTGAGTAATGGAATCACATGGAGACCTAATTTATCAAAAAAAAACAGATAGGGATAAAAAGTTTTTCAAATTTTTAAGAAAATTGCACTAGACATCAAAAAGCGTCTCGAATGGGGTTTGAAGCCAAAAAACCAAAGCATCCATTCAATCATAATTAGGATGAGAGAACTATGTAAAAGGTTGAGATACCATTTTTTTTTCTGATTTAAAAAAGCATAGTTCTTTGATGCAAAGCATATTTAGACAACACAGATATGAGGACAGAATTTTTTTCAAAAAATGAAGTTCAGGATATGAAGATCCTTTGCTAAATTTTGCATCTGATGGAACATAATCTATTCTGTTATTAAAAGCTATGCATGGGCTTCATTCAAGAGTTCATCCATCTGCAAAGCATGTACATGACCCCTGCCATATCCTAGTACTACTCTGAAGAAGGGAAATAAGATGCACAAGAAACATCCATTTGGGTACCTGAAACGTATCTTTTTTATAAGGTTGCCTCCGTTAGGCAGAGGCATCAAGGTTATAAGAACCCCACCCTCAGGCTCTGCCACCCATTCCTTTTCCTCTTCTTCTCCTTTGGCCTCCATTGTAGCTGTTGCTTCCGAACATTCCGGCTTCCTCCTCCGTTGCACCCGCACAACCTTCGAGGACATGTCCTTAATCTACCATTTAACAAAAAAAAAACAGAGGAGGAAACGGAATCATCATGTACAGAAGCCTGGGCTTATTGGAAGACCAGTGAACTGATGAGTTTATTGGGAATAAAGGAAGAGCTATCAAAAAAAGGAGGGTTACATGGTTGGTGATTTCTTTGAAGAGTCCTTTGGGGCCGGGACAAGGAATGCATGTAATCATCTCTCTCTCTCTCTCTCTCTCTCTGTCTGTCTGCGCTCTGCTCTGCTTCGCTCTGCGTCAGGATGGTGAGAGGAATTTTGGAAGCTTTGCTGGACCATGGCCAATGGAGAGACCTTGTTTCAGGCTTTTTAATGGAAAGAACCATTCCATGCTTGACTTCAGCTAAACAATCGGGCAAGTGATTATGTCCGTAAAAGGTTTGGAATTTGAAATTATTTTTCTTCTATGAACGGGTTCGATGGACGAAGAGGCAACTTCGCCTCCACCGCAAAATCAAATCGGATCAACAAGACGGAAACCTCCGAAACCACTACTGCTGCTGCATCTTCCAAGGTTGTGCTAAACGTATGTATTCGTGTCCAACTCCAAGAAAGTATTCCTGGTATGTGTTCGAAACTTGGATATTTATTATTATTTGCAGCTTTTACAGACGGATAATCAGCCTCTTCAGAGAGAGAAGAAGATTTTAGAAAAATATTAGAAAAATTTTGAAAATAAGAATGATGGCAGTATAAAAGACATATAGAAAGTTTGAGTCAATTGATTTGGGTTTAAATCATAAATTATAAGTTTAAATTTAAAATACAAGAGAAATAATAATTTTGCATATTTTAAAATTGAGGGAAGACAATTGCATGACTGATGTTTAAAATTCAAATTCAAATTTGGAATGCACCGTAAATAGTAATTGTGTTGGCGTATCTCGTAATTGTGTGAATCAAATCTGCTATTAATTTCTAATACTTGAAATTCAAATTTAAATTTGAAATGTACTAAAAATGGTAATGAATCAAATATGCTATCTTGCCTATCCAAACTAAATGAGCGAGTCTTGAACGTTGAGCTTGATTTGCAAATAGTGTAAGCAGCTAGGATGTAGACCTTTAGTAAAAATATCATCCACTTGATTAATGCTAGAAATAAAACGGACATGCATGAGAATAAATTAGATGTTGGATTAGGTTGCGGGATGAAGTTATTTTGGGAGTGTTCTAGGTGAGTTGAGTGGAGTGGTTGGAAAGTCGGTTGATGGTGATTGGCGGCTGCGCATTGGGATTAGTCTAGGCTGGTAGCTAAGGGTGCTGTTGTTGTAGTATAGGTGGGCTTGAAGAGAGGCCTAGGAGGACATGAGATGGACTCCTATGTGCTTATAAAATGCTTAAAACAGGCTGGAGATTTGAAGTGGAGCTTGAATGTTGGGCAATATTTTGGTGTGGTACCGTTGGCTAAGGCGATGGAGAACTGAATGTGACCTACCATGTTTGTAAATCTGAAAGTGATGAGGATAAAGTGGAGGGAAGAGAGGCGACATTGAGATATAGAAAGAAAGACCCATCAAAGACATTTTGTGATACAAAAACACGATTTATTTTAATATCAAGATATCCATACCCTTTTTGATTGGTACAGTAGCCCAGAAAAATATAGTAAGAGGACTTAAATTCTGGTTTATAAGATTGGTAAGAGCGGAGATAGGGATAGTATGCATATCCAAGGCCTTGAGATAGGTATAGTTTGGTGATTTTTTACAGCAAATTTGATTCATGCCAGCTACAATCTCAAGATGGGTATAGTTTGGTGTCTTTTATCGCAAATTTGATTCATGCCAACTACAGTCACAAGATATGCCAACATAATTATTATTTCTGGTGTATTTCATATTTGAATTTGAATTGCACCAGAAGTAGTAATTATGTTGGCATATATCATGATTACCAATGTTTGATATTTGAAATTCAAATTCAAATTTGAAATGCACCAAAAATGGTAATGAATCAAATATGCTATCGTGCCCACTCAAGCTAAATGGGCGAGTCTGAATGTTGAGCTTGACTTGCAAATAGTGTAAGCAGCTAGGATGTAGACCTTTATTAAAGATATCAACCACTTGATCAATGCTAGAAATAAAACGGACATGCATGAGAATAAATTAGATGTTGGATTAGGTTGCGGGATGAAGTTATTTTGGGAGTGTTCTAGGTGAGTTGAGTGGAGTGGTTGGAAAGTCGGTTGATGGTGATTGGCGGCTGCGCATTGGGATTAGTCTAGGCTGGTAGCTAAGGGTGCTGTTGTTGTAGTATAGGTGGGCTTGAAGAGAGGCCTAGGAGGACATGAGATGGACTCCTATGTGCTTATAAAATGCTTAAATTAGGCTGGAGATTTGAAGTGGAGCTTGAATGTTGGGCAATATTTTGGTGTGGTACTGTTGGCTAAGGCGATGGAGAACTGAATGTGACCTACCATGTTTGTAAATCTGAAAGTGATGAGGATAAAGTGGAGGGAAGAGAGGCGACATTGAGATATAGAAAGAAAGACCCATCAAAGACATTTTCTGATACAAAAACACGATTTATTTTAATATCAAGATATCCATACCCTTTTTGATTGGTACAGTAGCCCAGAAAAATATAGTAAGAGGACTTAAATTCTGGTTTATAAGATTGGTAAGAGCGGAGATAGGGATAGTATGCATATCCAAGGCCTTGAGATAGGTATAGTTTGGTGATTTTTTACAGCAAATTTGATTCATGCGAGCTACAATCACAAGATGGGTAGAGTTTGGTGTCTTTTATAGCAAATTTGATTCATGCCAACTACAGTCACAAGATATGCCAACATAATTATTATTTCTGGTGTATTTCATATTTGAATTTGAATTGCACCAGAAGTAGTAATTATGTTGGCATATATCATGATTACCAATGTTTGATATTTGAAATTCAAATTCAAATTTGAAATGCACCAAAAATGGTAATGAATCAAATATGCTATCGTGCCCACTCAAGCTAAATGGGCGAGTCTGAATGTTGAGCTTGACTTGCAAATAGTGTAAGCAGCTAGGATGTAGACCTTTACTAAAGATATCAACCACTTGATCAATGCTAGAAATAAAACGGACATGCATGAGAATAAATTAGATGTTGGATTAGGTTGCGGGATGAAGTTATTTTGGGAGTGTTCTAGGTGAGTTGAGTGGAGTGGTTGGAAAGTCGGTTGATGGTGATTGGCGGCTGCGCATTGGGATTAGTCTAGGCTGGTAGCTAAGGGTGCTGTTGTTGTAGTATAGGTGGGCTTGAAGAGAGGCCTAGGAGGACATGAGATGGACTCCTATGTGCTTATAAAATGCTTAAAACAGGCTGGAGATTTGAAGTGGAGCTTGAATGTTGGGCAATATTTTGGTGTGGTACCGTTGGCTAAGGCGATGGAGAACTGAATGTGACCTACCATGTTTGTAAATCTGAAAGTGATGAGGATAAAGTGGAGGGAAGAGAGGCGACATTGAGATATAGAAAGAAAGACCCATCAAAGACATTTTGTGATACAAAAACACGATTTATTTTAATATCAAGATATCCATACCCTTTTTGATTGGTACAGTAGCCCAGAAAAATATAGTAAGAGGACTTAAATTCTGGTTTATGAGATTGGTAAGAGCGGAGATAGGGATAGTATACATATCCAAAGGCCTTGATATAGGTGTAGTTTGGTAATTTTTTATAGCAAATTTGATTCATGCCAGCTACAATCACAAGATGGGTATAGTTTGGTGTCTTTTTATAGCAATTTGATTTATGCCAACTATAGTCACAAGATATGCCAACATGATTACCGTTTCTGGTGTATTTCATATTTGAATTTGAATTGCACCAGAAATGGTAATTATGTTGGCATATATCATGATTACCAATGTTTGATATTTGAAATTCAAATTCAAATTTGAATGCACCAAAAATGGTAATCATGTTGGCATTTCTCATCATTGTAGCAGGCATTAATTAAATCTGCTATCATCTTCTAGTGTCAACCACTTGCAAATAATTTTTTCTTCTCTTTATCAGGAATGTAGATATTGAAATAATTTTACAAATACTATTTTTCTTATATCTCTCAGCAGCAGACCAGAAAGTTTGGAAACATACATAATGAAAGATCTTAAAAATATAATATTCTAACATTTTTATGTTACATGGTATTCAAAAATAATTATATAATTTAATTAAAAATATTTTTCTATGGATTCTCATATCTTCCTTTTTCTCTCCTTCCAGGTCAGATACTTGGACACGTATCCGTACCAATTCTTACATTTGTATTTATGCAACATTATTTCAAAGGAACATGGTTGTAATTCCATAGACCACCATATTTTACTAATTCCATTTCAAAGGAACATTTGTATTCTGGCACAACTACTGAGGAAAATAAGAGATAAGATAAATGAAATACCTTATTAAAAATCTTTGTTGTTATTCATATGATCTGATAATCACTCTCAAGTTTGGGATGAATTTTCTCTTGTTTTTCTTCATTAAAGTAAAAACTGGGTGAAATGGTATTAGTTTGTCAAAAGTTTAGTAATTTAGATATGAAGGTAGAATACGTAAGCCTCATAGATAGAGTGATGCTCAAAAGTTTCGGTTCGATGTAAGAATAGATTTGGAGCTTGCAATTGGCAAGTCGCAGTTTAGTTGGCTACAATTGATTTGCAGACACCTAAGACAACTATTTGGATGCTTGCAACTGCAACTGCGTGCTGCAATTTGGTGCAAAAAGAGGCCAAAATCTTGTAGTTAAAGCTCAAGTCAAAATTAGTCATGATTTTAATTATAAGATTCCTTATAATTAAGAAAGTCCTTTTAATGAATTCCCTCGTGACTCCAAACATTCCTCTTGCTTTCTTCACATTGTCCTTCTAATTATAATAATACTACTACTATTACTATATCTATATATAATAGTATAATAACAATTATAATATAGTACATTATATATAAAATTGATTAGTTATTATAATGCATATTGCATAATATTATATTTAATAATAATGATAGTGTTATAATACAATTTACAATAGTATTATGATAATATTGTAATATTATTATAATATAGGGACTACAATATTCTTATAATAATATAACCTATATATTATTATAACAATATTATTATATAATAAATAATCTACGCTAATTATTAATTAATATAATGCACATTATAAATATATATTTATGAATAACATGTCTAATTATAATAATATTGGTTTACATTATATTGATATAATTATTATAGTTATACTAATTTAATGATAATTTAATAACAATATTATTTTTTCTATTATAATTTTCAAAATAATATAATAAATATTACATTACAATTGAAAATGTGAAATGTTTATTATTTATCAAGGAACCATATCTCTTTCCATATCAAACAACTAAACAACTGAAATGTAAGAGTTTTCAATTACAAACAACCAAGCAAGGTTTTTTTTAAAAAAACTGCAATTCTAATTATAAGCAACTAAATTGCAGCCTATGGTTGAATTACATGTAATTGAATTGCAGACATCCTTAAAAGATTTCCCGTATCTAAGAAGCAAGAACATGCATCCCATGAGGCTTCACTCATTGGACTAATTATTAACTTATTCCCACTAACTTAAAATTTTGGGGTCAATTGGATACTTAACAAGTCGTCAAGGGAAGCTCCGTTGGCTAAAAGGCAACCCTGCACCAGCAGTGCTCTCACTCTTGATGGAATGGCTAATTTTTTATGGAGGTGCCATATTATGAGCTACTCTTCTCTAATTGTAGATGAGGCGTAGAGAGTTGATTCCATTGCAAATTGAGATGATCTTCATTGCATCTCAACCATGAAGTGAGGGTCCTGTTCCATGGCTCTTTACTCTGATGGTAATGTTCATGCGAAATTAATGTAAGCTATCTATGTACCAAAAAAAAAAAAAAGAACTTGCATGATTTGTGAAATACTTAAAATAAGTCCAACCTGGCTGTTGTCTATCCAATTTGGGTGGCATTTGTGGCTTGAGAATACTTGCTATCAATGGCCATGGTAGCTAACCAACATAGATGGCCACGGTTACCTCTACAAAGGAAGTGCTCACATCGAGAGAGACAACTTCATCATGACTTAAATAGAGTCCAAAGGGAAATAGGTGGCCCAAATCTAATAAACCAATAAGATATTTTTCAAAAAGAGCTGGCATTTTCTTATCAAGAGAAGACAAGCTGTCAATGCGCATCGCTGGCACAACCTGCCTGATGACCCGGCTGGACAGATGGGCTCGGGCGAACAAAAATCATATGGTGCGTGTACCATAATAGATCGTATGGGTACGCGCCCCTATTTCAACCATATCAGTATGGTACGCGAATCAAAAAAAAAACTGAAAGTCCCCGCACTCCGCCTCGAGTCCCTGTAGCGCCCCACGTTTCTAAGTGCCCCCCACCCTCTCAATTCCGTTTTTTTTTTTTTTTGAGATTCGCATACCATACTGACGTGGCTGAAATAGGAGTGCGTACCATACGATCTAGTATGGTATGCACACCATATGATTTTTGTTCGGCTCGGGCACGACTCGTAGTTATATATTAAGCTCTACATTAATTATTCACTAAAAAGATATTAATAACGGTACAAAATTAAAAAATTTAAATAATATTTTTTTTATTTTTTAAGATGAAATTTTATGTTGTAACAGAAAAAAATTAGAGTAAATCTAGCCTATGGCCTATGTGGATTAGAAGACACTGTAGTATGGACTCATTGATGCTGATTATGGGCTGACTAAGATGCTTGTGATTAGATTTGAATAAATCTAGACTTTTAACCTGATGAAGATGTTGGAGCAAAAATGAGGAGAGCATGTGAAGATTTGTGTGGGCATGCATTTAGTCCCATATTGGTTATTTGCTAAAATTTTTTTAGATATTCATGTAGAATAAAAAATTTAAATAATATTTTTAATTTTTTTTTAAGATGCGATCTTGGGCTGTAATATGACGTAATTCGTACTATGGTCCCATGTCAAATTTTGAAATTATTTTGAAAGCATAATATTAAATATCCGCAAGACGAACGCCGGGTGCCAACTTACCGAGGACGTCAAAAATATTAATGGGCACCAGTCTCCATCTCTCTCGTCCGGAGCCGTATCCTCCCTCCTACCATCCACACGTGGTACACGAGTTGGGCCGATCTGAAGGGCGGACATGAGCCCAATTCCAACATAGTGAGTTTGCGCGACCACCTTTCTATGTATAGGATTCTAATACCACTCAATCTGCCGTTCCATTAACTTCACAAAAAATATGCTTTACCTAAAAGACCCCTTCATTCCTCACTATCGTTCAGATATTTTAGAGCAAAAGATGGACGCAACCATTACCCCTTGGGTCCTTCTGATCCAACTGATGATCGTGGCAGAGTTTTTTTCCAGGACGATGGAATTAACCCGTAAAGCACACCAAGCATGATGAAGATCTGCCCAAGCGGTCCTCAGCTCCATACCCGAAACTGATATATCGAAGAGTTGACTACCTCTGTAGCTATGATGCCGACAGACGGTCCAAATAACAAAAAAAAAAAAAAAACAACGGATTCCCTCTCCTCACGTCCATTTTTCACCGCCCAAATATGGTACCAACCCTTCACCATGTGGCTCGAGGATATTGGGTTTTACATTTGACAAGTTGTACAGGAGCACCAATTAATTGTCGCCACTTGGGTCTCTACAAGAGAACTCCTTGGTACGATTATTGGGCCCCGTGGCATTACTCTCCTACGCTGCCACGCTCTCCCGGACGCACGGAGTAGAACAATGGAATGGTGCTCCCATACACCGACTTTCAGTGCACCCAAATTCACACTCTGCAACCGAAGTGGGCCCCGCACTGGTCCCACACGTCACTGCCTGGGTGTCGGCCGCATTTCTTTAGGCCCGGGTCCATCGAGCACTGCTCTAAATAAATAATCCAACTCGAGGGGGATATCTTATCCATGCGGACCTTGCGTGTTCCTCGTGCTGGATGCGGTGTTCTCTGACGTGTCGACCACCGGAATCCACAAAACACGAACTCGAGCCACGACAAGCCCCAGACCACCGCCTTCCCGTTAAAATCCTCAGCCAATCGTCCGTTTCCTCCGACCATTTGGCCCCAAGAATCACGTGCTCTCATGCCACCCATTCTCATGAAACAAACAGGCGACTCCTCTCATAAATCACAGGATATGCTTCCTTTCTCGCTATCACTCAATATATTATGAATAGCTTCGCAGATATTCCCACTTAGAATCCATCGATCAATGCTTATACTAATGCCTTTTGCCTTGGAAGTCCTTGTCATACACAGGCCTCCGCCCGCTCAGCCACAAGAAGCACCCAAGAGCCACTTGATAGATATTGCCATGCTGTTTAGGATAAGATTTGTTTGCTTAATCATATAAATATGGGAAGTATTTTTATTGGGTTGTACTCATTTTAGATGGCTTGTAATTGGCATTGCTGTCATTGGTTTCGGAGACCTTCGCTTGCTCCGATGGGCGATACATCCTACGTTGCAGCTTTGATCCTTTCAGTACTGACTTGATGTGGGATACTTGTTGGGGGCGTAGATTTTTTCTAGACTGTTAGTGATTCTTTAGATTATGGGGAAGGCGTTGTTTGATTCAAAGTTGGAGCCGGTGTTCTTAGGGAGGACATGCTCAAAACCGTTGATCAGCCACAGGGGCGACCTAAGATTCTCAGGACAAGTGTGTTTCTTTCGAGACACAGGTAGTTTCCCCCATAAGCATTTTACTTTTATAACTCATTCATCATTCCTTTTAAATTTTCTGGGTGTTGACTGATAGATTCGATGCTTTAGAGCCTTCTATGGTTACTGGGATATATGCAGTTTAATGGACCCTATGGTGCTTGGGGTCATTGGATTGTTTTAGCCGTTGCAAGTTTGAGCTCCTTTCCATTATCATAGGAACAAAACCTTGCATGCAAGGGGGAATTAGTGCATTTTTTGGTTATCAGGTTTATTTCATTACATCTCTAAGTCCTCTGGTTCAAGTAGGTCAAGAAGCAAACTCTTGTATTCTAATTTTTTTGTGTTCTTTTTTTGATGGTATATCCCAACTCGAGTATACTTCGCCATGAGAGCAAAAAAAAAAAAAAAATTGCTTAGAGCCATTTAAAAATTGTGCTCCTCAGACAGCCTTTTCTTTTGCAGTATGTACACCATGTCCTTCATATAGTCACACTGATTTGGCAGGATTGTCATACTTATTTATTCCACCTTGTGTATGCTTTAAAATGCAAATTGTAGTTCCCTGTTTTGTGTGCTTTATCCACAATTCTTTAACCTGATCAATTTTTCCATCTGGTTTTAATTGTTTCATTTGATTTTCAAATTCAGGCTTTCGGGCGAAGGTTTCTTATTCGATTGCTAGAACATCTGGTGAAAATATTGATTCCATAGCCCCAGAAAAATTGATGAAAAGTGACTCTTCTATTATAAATGGATCAAAAGTTGCTGCTAGTCTATGGCCATCTCCCACAGAGAATTATGTACTTGACGCTTATGAAGATGAGTATGGAGGAATCATCATCAGGTCAGAGGGATTGCCTTGGAATGCAAATATCTTTGCTTCTGCCCTGCGAGCATCTCTTTCCCACTGGAAAGTGGAGGTATGTGAAAGCAGTAGATCATCAATTTGGACATCAACTCTACACAATTTGTTTCATTTTACTGTGGGTTTTGATGATTTAAAACCCTGCTCTCCAACTAGACTTGCTTCTACCATGCACAAATATCTTCAAACACTCCTAACACAATTAGTGCCGTTGGTGCTGATTGCTGAAGAAATGTTCCAACACCCTATCCAACTTATTATTTGATTAGCTTTCAGTATTGTATTCATGGTTCTATGTTGATTAATCCATTCCTCCATATTTTCTACTTAGTGCGACTCTTAAATGTGTTCTGGTGTGAGTTCCTTGCAGGGAAAGAAAGGGGTATGGCTAAAATTGCCATTTGATCGCTCTGAGCTTGTTCCTATTGCAGTTAAGGTATAAAGCTATGGATGCAATGATTCAGTCTTTAATCTCATAATTTTTCAAGATGTATTCTGTTTCTTTACCTTAATAAGATTCGTTAGGCTCTGTTTCTAACTTTTTTTCTTGTTTCGGAAAAAAAACTCCTATGTTCAACATGAAGGTCTAAGTATATGTTGCGGGAATATCTAAGTATCAGAGACTGTCCCATCGTTTTTTAAATTATACAAATCTATGGGAAGTTTGAGAGCCGCATTTTTTGGCTTCTCCTTCTAATTTTTTATCGGTCAATTTCTGTCATGGTTTTTTTACCCTCTTTTTTTTTTTTTTTTTTGGTGCAACGGTCGCTCACATTAATTTGACGTGAGTGCAACCAACTGAGTCAAGATACAATACGTGGCATAAAGATAGAGATACGATATCAGTCCATGTCCATGAGACCTCTCTGGACTCTGGAGTGATGGGCAGCAAAGGAAGCAAACCAATCAGCCGTCCTGTTCGCCTCCCGGTGCACATGAGTAGCCTGAAAGAAGTCACAGTCTCTCACTATCCACTGTATATCACTAAGGAGAGGATGGCCGTCGACGTGTCGCTCAACGTCCCGAATCCAGTCGATCACCATGGCGGAGTCTCGTTCCAGGATGATCGCGTGAGCCCCTAGGACACTCCTCGCATGGGTGATACCCTCCCATGCCGCCCTGAACTCCGTTCCTATGACGGTCGTGCCACAAATGCGCTGCCCTTCCACTGCAATCAGTCTGAAATTATGATCACGGATCACAAATTCCGTTCCTCTGTTGTCTCCTCCTACTAGTACACTGTGGTTGAAGTTCACCTGACCAGGGGTTGGGGGCTTCCAAGTGACAAAAGTGACTTTGGGTGCTGTGACAGTGACGTGGAAACCCCAGGTGTCCCTAGTCCCCCCAAGTGAAGTCGCTCTGGTAGAGTAGATGATCTCGGCGGCATGACGGAAAGCACTGTCCACCATAGCTCGCAGGGGTACCCTCCTTTAATCGAAAATGCGGGCATTCCTGCCTAACCAAATGTGATAAGCCAGATAGACATAGGTGATGCCCTACTCCACCACCCCCGGACTCCTCATGAATACCCTTAGATGATGTAATAAGTCCTTGCCGATCCCCATCCTTGCGGCAAGGATAGTGTCGCACTCCTCCGCACCTGTATCACCCGAGGACAATAAAGAAGAGCATGTCTGATGGTCTACTCCTTGTCAGGGCAGTCCTCACACATGAGAGTAGTTCTGATGCCCCGCCTAACCAGTACACTCATGGTCGGAAGGCATCCCCTAGCCGCTCTCCAGAAGCATAAGTCCACTCGAGGATGGACGCACAACCTCTAGATCTATCCACCCTCTATCTGTCGAGTAGTTTCCCTCCCCATCAATGCTTGCAGATCCCTAACGCGCACCCTCAACCTCCTTGTCGGAGTCCAGACCAACCTGTCCACTGCCTCCCTAGCAGGGATCGGAAGCTCCAGAACCCTTTCAACTAGCTTCTCCCTGAATACATCCTTGAGTAATCAACTCATTGGTGAACCGGTGGATCCATTTGCAACTCCTTTGGAAATATTACCCGAATGGTTTGACCCTGCGTCCCGACAGTCTCGCCGAATCCGCTATCGTCGGCATCCTCCCCAATGGCTGGCTGGCTGCTCAGTCACCCATGCATCCTCTAGCATATCAATGGATCGCCCGTCGCCAATCGTCTATCTGATTGCTGAAAACACCAACGGTGCGTAGGCACAAATCTCCTTCCAAGTGAAGAAGCTATAGCATCCAACCTGGAAGTCAGCCACCGCCGAATGCGTGCTATACTTACTCCTAATGAGAACTCCTCACAAACTATCAAGCTCCAAGATATACCTAGCGGCATGTCTCGCCTCCATAACCTCCCGCCTTGCAATGAGTGATTGTACTCCCAGCTCTAGCTTCTGTGTGACATCATTGTGCGTGTTGTTTGATCTTTAACTTAAAAAAAAAAATCAGAAGGATATAACAACTAGGGCTCGTTTGGTTCGCGGGAAGCATTTTCTCTTTTAGGAATATGATTCCTGAGAAACAGATTTCTAGAAAGAGAATGCTTAGGAAAGTACTTTTGGCATGTTTGGTTAACTATGGGAAGTGACAAATTTCCAAAGTGCTTATGTTTGGTTGACCATCCACTTTCCTAAAAAAGTTACGTATAATTTCTATTATGCTCTTAATAAAAATTAGGTCTTTAATACCTTTTTAATGCTGAACAGCTTTTTTGGAAAAAAATAAAAATGGAGTAATTTCCGCCTCATGGAAAAGTTACTTTCCCATATTTCTCATGGGAAAGACTTTCCCATGAAATAATGGAATCATATTTCAATGGGAATACAACTTTTCCGTCTCTGTCATTTGAAAACTCCAACCAAATAAGATGTATCTCATTACTTTCTCGTTGACCACACTTTTCCTCCTTTTTCCGCGTACCAAACAAGCCCTTAGTACCAAAGATTATAGCCTACATTTGGTGTACCAGCTCAGCGGTACACCAGGCCAATAAAATGCCGCTACATGGACATTCTGGCCACGTCGAAGGGGTAATAAAACGAAGCGGCGTGGGCGGCGGAGGGGGCGCCGGAGCGGGCAAGCTCGGCGAAGATGGGGAGGGAGCGGACATAGGCGTCGAGGAGGCAGACATCGAGGTTGAGGACGCCCTGGGGGCGGAGGGACTGGGGGAAGCATACCTGATACCTGGACGGCGACCAAGCGGGTAGCGGTGGAGGCGCGGGCGGTGCCGATGAGGGTGTCGGCGACCGAGAGGAAGCGGGGGCGGGCGGCGTAGATGTTGACGGTGACCGTGGCGGTTTCGAAGTGGAGGATGGATTTGGATCGGAGCGGGGGAGGGACGGGGAGGAGCAGGCGGGGGTGTGGGGACGCCGGGGAGGTGCTCCCAGGAGAAGGGGATGGTGGGCGAGGGAAGGAGGTGGGGAAAGAATCGGTGGGCGGGGGAAGAAGATGGGGAAGAGGAGGTGGAGGAGAAGGAAGAGGCGGAGATGGCAGAGGATTGCGTCCGGCGGCGGATTTGACGGCATTCCGGCGGAGATCCGGCTGCCGGATCTGCCGGAGTCTTGGGGGGCGGCACCGCCGTTTCCTTCATCGCCGGTTCTTTATGTTTTTTTTTTTGTTAATTTTATTCGGTGGCAATTTTGGCAGGATTTTATTGGCCTGTTGCGCCGCACCTGTTCGATATAATATCTCGCAGTGAATATTATTGAAGGGGTCATCTGATTTTATTTTTCAGATGGTTATCTAAATACTCTTGGTTAATGGAAAATAAGTAGTCTAAATTTCTAACAGATTATTAGTTTTAGTGATGCTAACTTTGTCGAGTGTGAAATATTGTGAAAGCATTATTTCTATAATTACTGATATTATTTGCATATTGTGCAGGAGGGATTCAAGTACCATCATGCAGAGCAAACATATGTAATGCTAACATATTGGATTCCTGAAGGACCTTGCTTGCTTCCTGCCAACGCATCACATCAGGTTGGGGTTGGGGGTTTTGTGATCAATGATAAAAACGAGGTAAGCTTAGTATAAGGATAAATGTAAGATTTTTATTTCCAAAATAATGTAACCTAAGCTTCTTTTGTCTAAAATGTTAGAAAAACAATTGCAATTCATATGTGTGTATTGCTTTATATTGCACGTTTAGCATGTAATCTGCTAATCTATTCTTTGATTCATTGTATTCATTGATCTAAATACTATAGTCTGTACAAGGGCTTATACGTACCTTTCTCAGTAGGTTGGCCTGTTCATAGGGTGGAAATGCTCTGAAACTGTACACATCTGGCCTACATATGCCAAGAGGGACTGGCTGAAATAGCTCAGTTTTATCCACGGAGCTTCTATGCTAATTGCTGGCATGGAAATTCCTGTTCTCAACTCTTGGCCGATGTCTTCCACCAGGTTCTAAAAGTCGTCTCTATGAGCCACTCTAGCTGTCGCTTGTAGCTTGACTGATGTTCCACCTGGCAGGTTTTGGTATTTGCAATTTTTACGATTTGGCAAGAGAATTCGTGTATAAAATATCTCGTTTTGGTTTAAGTTATGGCACACATATTCCTTTCACTAATTAACAAAATAACATGCCCACAACTTGAACATTAGTGAGTTCCTACAACTTGAGTCTGCTTTGTTCACATAGTTTTTCTGGAAAAAATGGTTCAAGAACGAAGCGAACAACTACTCAAAGTCCAGTAGTGCTATCTACTGCAAGGCAACCATCTCTGGTTCTTATCTTATTCTGATTGCTATTGTGTTAAATGTGTATTTAGAATATCATTCCAGTTTGATGCTTTTATCAGATATCTGCATCTAAAATTTAGATCACCTACAAACATTTTGTTATGCTAGCTCTACCACATGTGCATCCCAAGTCACAGTATTTTTAGTTTTCCCCAAAGTATATGAGGTGATTCAATTCAACAGACGCACGACAGAGCACTAAAGAAAAACTCCAGACTCATTTTTGTGTTATGTTTCTGCAAATATCAACTGCATGAAGCATTTCAGAATGCAGTCTAGAATGGCATGACATGCACCCATAATGTTCCTTCTATTTCTTGAATGACATCCTAAATTGCTTTTTCTTCAAGGGGATAAAAAAGAAAATTATAATGAGCTCGACTTTTCTGTTAGGTGAGATGGCGGAAAGGTTAACTCTTTCATACTGTAAAGCTTATGTTTGTCTTTACTGTAAAACAATCTGATCTTACACTTTAGCGGTGGCTTCTATCAGATGACCTTATGATGCTCACAGTTTTCAGTGTAAAACTTTAATGAGTGGTTTAGGTTCTAATCATCATTTATAATGTGTGCTAATTTTCTGTTCTTCATATATGTTAATCCATTGAACCTCCATAGGTGCTTGTGGTGCAAGAGAAATATTGTGCTTCAACTTGGAAACTACCTACAGGGTTCATCCTTGAGGTACTACTTCTAGCGATATATCTAAAAGTACTTCTTAGTCTTCTTTCTTAAGAGAGTACCTAGCCTTCTCGAATGACAATTTCCTTTTCCTTTTTCGTGCTTGGCAGTCTGAGGATATCTTTACTGGGGTTGTGAGAGAGGTCAAGGAGGAAACTGGAGTAAGAAATAAAGACATCATTCTTTTTTTCCTTGCTATATAACTGCTATATACCTGCATGTTAACCTTATTTCCTAATTGTTTTACAGATCAATACGGAATTTGTAGAAGTGGTTGCTTTTAGGTAATGATATTTTCCTTTTCTTATTTCTGAATGCTTTTGAGTCACAAGCACTTACAAAACCAACGCATTTATTAATGAGTTGCTTCACTTATACCTTATTAACTAAGAGGTACAAATTTAACTAAGTAAATGCATGTGTTGTTACGGTTATACCTATATCAGCAAATGCTTAAGCTGGTAACTGCTTGTGTAAACATTATCTCGTTCAGCACTTCTTGTGCAATTATTTTAGTATCTTTATTACCATATTGCTTTGTGCTACCCTTCTCTGCACACAAATCCACTATATCTTCTATGTTTAGTTTGCCTCGATTTTGAGGAGGATGTTTGTAATCATTATTCTTTTGTAATATTGATACCAGAGTGACATATATTGCACTTTCAGCACTTGCTTCTCAAAATTCAAGTTGAGAACCCCCAAATCCTAGAATAGATATGTTATGAGAAAAATCTTCAGCTAAGAAGAAAGCTAAAGAGCATTTTAAACTTACATTTCTATAACCCAGCACTGTTTGCTTCCCACTTCATGTGAATGCCATGAAGATAATTTTAATCATAATTAGCATAATCTGTCAATGAAGGCCATCAAGGATCCAAATTTTCAAATATGCCTTCAAATAGATGGTGCATCAAGGTCAATCCGAATTCAGGAACTATAATGAACTTCTGAGGTGCACTTACTGAAGGTGTCATTGCCTCATTTCTCGAATGACGGGATCTTTGAGGCCAATTTTAGATGAACTGGTTTACTACAGTGGGTGGAATCGTAGGCTCCAATCATGTCTATACTATTTACTACTACGGTTTATAAGCACTTAATCTTTTTTTCCTTGAAAAATTTACACATGTTTTTTCAGATCTATTGTGCATATTTAGAAATTATCAACTGATAACAGGTGATTTTATGTAACTAAACAAAGAATATGCTCTTCTCAGACATAAATCAAGTTATGTATTGGATTTATATGCAGCATATTTAGTCTGTCGTTATGGCACAATTGCATGCAAAGTGCAAAGAATAACTGCTTTTCCCAAAAAAAAAAAAATACTGAATTGTAATTGTGGAGAACATTGGGAAGGTAATAAACATGTTATCTGACAACATGAATCAAACTTATAGCAGCATATAACAAATATATTGCACCGATGCCTCCTTAAATTTGTATCATGCCTGGTGGCCTCATGTTTTATAGACATGAAATAGGCTGAACAAATTATATAAAAATAATATAATTTTTTTATTTTTAGATTAAATATATTTTTTTATATGCTAATATATGTTTTATTTTATCTTATATCAGGCATGCACACCATGTGGCGTTTGGAAAATCAGATCTATTTTTCATCTGCATGCTGAGACCTTTATCAAGCCAGATTAAGATAGATGAGCTGGAAATACAAGCAGCCAAGGTAACTATTGTACTTGGTAATCAAAGTAATTATGAGTTTCTCAGGACTAAATTTTTTAAACTACGCTGGATTTTTGCAAGATAGGGGTAAAAGTGGATTGGATAATATTCATTTAGATCCGTTTTCATATTTGAAACTATAAAAAATTGAGCATTCGACTAATTTTCGTATCTATATTTATATCTATCAAAAAAATGGATATGAATATGAATAGACAATTATCCGATTCGTATCTGAATATTTAATTCTATTTGTAACTCCATTTATTTTTATATAGCACTTATGAGCTTTTAAGAAAAATAAATTACCACATTAACATACTATTAATTTGATTTATTATCCACTTAATAATATTTTTTATTCTGTAGTCATAAATTTTAATTATCTGATTTACATCTGTATTTATATTTATACTTTTGATATCCGATTTGTATCAGTATCCGTTTAAAATAAATATAGATATGGATATATTAATATCCAAATTATATTCAACTCAATTTCAGCACTACTATGAAATTATTATATAGCCTTTATTGTGTATAATAAAGTGTTTGCCATCGTACCCTACCACCTGTTGACAAACCATCGAAACTAAACAACTATGTAACCATGACCATAGATATCAAGCATTATCCCTGTGACCACATCATTTACGATCCATAATGTTTAATTATTTAAATATTTTTTTGTTTTTTGGTTAGCAAAATTGAACCATGAAAATATTTTCTAGTTCAATGAACTTTAGTCCCACATGGAAAACTTTAAGCAAGTACAATTGTATTTAATACTTTCCCAAATACTGAGCTTTATGAGCTTGCCACCACGCAAGCGTGCTCGCGAGCTGTGCTTTGTTTCTAATTATTTTGACTTTTATCCAATTATTTCGAGAATTTTCAAGCCTAACCGCAAGTTGCAATGGGCTAGTGCCGTAAAGGGCCAGCTTACTCGAAGGTTTAATGGGGTACTCGTTGGGGAGCCTTTATAGCTAGGGCCAGCTTACTCGAAGGTTTAATGAGCTACTGGCTCATAAGGGCTAGTAAGGACACTTATTGTAGCCTTAGTGAACCGGCCTTTTTTAATGGGCTAGATGTTTTTTGTTTTTTATTTTTTATTTTTAGTACAACGACGATCCACATGCAACAGATGTGAGTACAATCAAGAAAAATAGAAAAAAAAGAAATCATATAAGAGATCAGGTGCGACACGTGGTTCACCTAAATAAAGCTGCCGGAGTGGTGAGCCGCAAAAGAGGCAGCTCAGTCAGCAACACTGTTCACCTCCTTATAGACATGTGTGGCCTGATCGGAGCTACACTCTTCCAAGAGTCTGCGGATGTCGTGGAGCAGTGGCCTTTCACTAGCAGCGCATCTCCGATCTTGAACCCACTCGATCACCGTAACCGAGTCCTCCTCGAAGGAGATGCGATCAGCACTCAGCACAAGCCTCGCATAGGTGATACCCTCCCATACAGTTCTGAGCTCAGCGCTGACGACAGACGTATCGAATATCCGTCGACCTCCAGCCATTGCCAGTTTGGTATTGTGGTTTCTGATAACAAATTCCACATCTCCACTGTTTTCTTTCTCGCCAACACTATCCTCGAAATTCATCTTGAGAAAGATAGGAGGTAGGGGCTCCCAATAAACAAGCATGGTTCTGGACGCTGTAAGAGCAGAATGGAAATTTCAGATTATCCTAGCCGACTCAAGGGGCGATGCCTTAGTAGTGTCGATTACCTCCGCCGCATGAAGTAGAGCTCTATCCGCCATCACTCTTGGATGCATGCTGCAATTCTCAAAGACGCGGGTATTTCTATTTAGCCAACAATGGTAGGCCAGACATGCAGCATTAAACTCCTGCTCCTCAAGCCTGAGCCCTCGTGAGGAAGCCTCTAGGAAATATAGAAAATCCTCAATTGACGTCCACCCCTGTCACGGGTCGGAAAAGGCCGAGGTGCACCCCCAAATCTAAACGGCTCGCGGACACTCAATGAGGACATAGAATATATACTCCACCTTCTGGCAGACCACACAAACTGAGAGAATCCTCACTCCCCGCCGAGCTAGCACACTCAATGGGCTAGATGTTTGATGGGCTTTACGGTCAGGCTACAAAGGTGAGAGTGATTAGATAACGATCCGTCCGGATCCGTTTTGTATCTGAATCTACCCAAATATGGATAGAAATTTGTGTATTCGACTAATATCTGTATCTGTATCCATATCCATAAAAAAAAAATAGATATGAATATGAATAGACAACTATTCGATCCGTATCTAAATATCCGATTTTATTTGTAACCTTCTTTAATTTATATGGCACTCATGAACTTTTAAGAAAAAACAAATGACCATATTAATATACTATTGATTTAATTTATCATCTACTTAGTGATATATTTGATTCAATGACCATAAAGTTTAATTATTCAATTTATATTTATATTTATATATATATACTTCTGGCATCCAATTTGTATCCGTATCCGTCTAAAATAAATATAGATATAAATTTTTGCATTCGACTAATATCCATATCCATATCTGTATTCGTTAAATAAAATAAATATAAATATAGATATGCCAGTCTTCGATCTGATTTCAGCCCTATTAGGCTGGCCTTCACGGGGGTATTATCAGCTCACAGCAGCTAATAACCTATCCGTACTAGAGATCCGAAATTCTCCCACTATGTCTTTTCTGCGAATCTTAGTAGTTCGTTGTGACTGCAATTTAATAAATAGTTACACATTGTTGAAACAGGTTTATTAAAATGACTCTTTTGCTTCTTTTTCTTTAACGTTTCTGGAGCGTGATCACAATTTATAACCTCTTCATTTTTGGAAGCGCAAACTATATCATACTCTGCTTCCTGACCTTATTACTTATGTTATGCGAATGCTTAGGTCTTGACAACAATAGCTATAGTTGAGATGGAGCCTATAAACTATTTTAAGTACATTGCTCCACCATAGGGCTGCTCCTATTTAAAATTCTAACACCTGCTTTAAGATGTTTTGAGATTGATCGACATATGAATCCTGGCATATTACGTTTCATTACTTAACCATATTCAAAGTACTAGTTTCTTATTTTTTTGCCCCTTACAAACCGCATTAGTTAAATTATAATTATAACCACCATGCAGGCAGTGATAACTACATGCTTACATCCAACATAAAAGCATAGCAATATTCTTCGGATCTTCGCATTCTCACCTGCGAACCTCATGTAGATTTATTTTTATTGATAATAGTTCATATTATTCCTGGTAATTTTGGACTTGTATGAACTGAACAGACTCAAAACCCTGGCTTAAGCATTTGATTTTATTGCTCCCAGTGGATGCCTCTGTCTGAATTCCTAAAGCAACCATGCATTCAGGATGACAACATGTTCAAGAAAATTATCGACATTTGTGTCGCACGGCTTGGCAAGCGCTACTGTGGCTTAGCAGCTCACCAGGTGATCTCAAAATTTGATGGGAGATCATCTTCACTGTACTATAATGTTGTGGAGCCTCAGGATTTCATTTGCCAAGGATCTTAGAAAGGCATGAATGTGTTTCTGCTTTCTTGTTGCCACGCGTGGAGTAACTTTGGATGAAGCTGATGAAATCAAAATCCTGGCGCTCTTCTGCTTGACATTTGTGTATGAACGATGTAGTAAAACATATTCTTTTTTATGCTCAATTAAGCTTCATGGTCACAATCAACGAAAGGGAACCATGCCACCTGTAGAAGTGTTCCTTGACCATGATAAATTGTCTCAAATAAAGGAGATAAGAACATAGGCATATTCCTGTTAAGAATGAGAACTATTTAGCATGGGACAGGGGTTGTATCTCGGCATGGAATGAGTTTGGAGTTGCTTCGAGATCTATGCGGAGCACGATCCAATGGTCGACATCATCAATCATGCAACTCGAGCCTTTTAGCATGAGTAATCCGGATCTTTATACCATTTTTATGAAATGGTTCATGTCCACCCACCATCATCATTGAGGGACAGTGAAAGCAAGCAAGCAGTTGATCGAGATTGATTAATATGTGGGGAATCAAAGAATTCTTCATGATTTTGAAGGAAAACTGCTCCTGTGTTCAGACCAAATCTCAAAACATTTCACAGTTTCTTCCTCTCTCTAAGAAGAAACGTCGCATCGTGATGGGCCTGTCTGTTTTTGGCATTTATGAGCGCCTGCAGACCAACCACAGGTATCTGTCTTTTAGATGACGGTGATGCAGCAAGGCTCGCGTGATTGGCCGGTCAATGTTCTACGGCTCAATCGTGATCTCGCGTGAAACGTCAACCTGCGTGATTGGCTAGCAGCCCGGGACCGGAGATAAGACCCGAAATCGACTCCCCCACGAGTTTTTTTTTTTTTTTTTGCCTCGCACCAAAAAAAAAAAAAAAAAAAAACCGACACTCCTTGGACTTCAGGTAGACGAGATACAGGTATTGGCTGACGTGTCGAATTTCTATTTGTTGGGATGCGTCGTAGCGCGCCCACCTGACGTGTTCGGCGAGTCTTATTGCTGGCGAAACAGGAAAAGGTCATGCACAACCATTCGTTCGGTGAAACGTGTCCAAAGGGGAAAGGGGGGTATTCCCGTAATAGCAAGCATATTAGAGGGCATTCTTTTGCCTGGATCGCTTTCCAATCAATATTAATTAAGAATTCAGAAGAGGTCGCTTTCCTCCTTCCGCCGCTTGACGGGCGAAGCTCTCCTTTCCTGCACAAGGAAAGGAGAATAAATATATCATTCAAAATAAAACCGTCCTTTCAGAGATTCTACGATATCCAGCCCAAGATCTTCACTTTCCTCCTTTTACCACCAATCCGTCCCAAAATTCCTCAGATTCCTGAGTCGAAATGTGGTCCCTTCTTCGCTGGATTATTGAATTCGAGCTCGAATCCCGGCCTCGGAGATGGGGAAATTGATCCGGAATTAGGGAGTCTGAGGGATCTTTTGTGGTTGTTCCGGAATCTCGGTAATATGCGGTCGCTTCTGCCGGGATGCGCGTCCCCGAAGGTGCAGGAGGATGGCAGGAGCGACAGCAAAGGCAGGACGCATCTCTATTTGAACGTCTACGATCTTACCCCCATGAACAATTATCTATATCTATTCGGCCTCGGGGTCTTCCACTCTGGGATCCAAGGTGCGTTTCCTTGTAATTCCCTTTTATTTCATCTATTTTTCTTGAGAAATCTGGTGGGAGTTGAATTTAATTGTTTAGACCAGTCCCGTCGCACCGTTATTAGTTGGTTTCTTTTTGGATTCCCGAAAGGATTGTAAGTATTCATGCGAAGCGTGCGTTGTTGCGCTGTCATGATCACTGTAGAGTTGCAAAGGTTAAAAATTTTACCTTTGGGTGGTCAGGCTGATGCTTAGAGAGCGCGAAGAAAAGGGTTTGTGTACACTGACGAGTTTTCTTTGAATTAGAATGAATAGCAAATATTTCAGAATTTAAAAGTATCCCTTCCACACCTACACGCCAAACCCCCATATTCTCTCGTTCTTTCTCTGGTAAATTTTTCTCTCTGATAAAAGCAAGAATGGTAGAGTTTGATACGTTATAGATTATTTGAACTTGTTGACTTCATAAAGTTGGATCTTTTGTAGATTATGATCTGTTGGCTTTATAAGGAAGAGCTATAAAATTCTGAAGTCCTGATTATAATGGGCCAGTTTTCCTTTTTGAATTTGTACTTCTTATTTGGGAGTAATAGAAGGACTAAAGAGTAAGAATTTGGCGTCCATCCTTCTACCACTTTCTTGTGAAATATGAGATATATCCATGATAGAGGTTTTCGTAGGAAGTGTTTTCTCCTTGATGCCACAAGATGGGTAGGATAAATTGCGGTTTGGGTCTACGTTATGGGGGAAAGTTATATTAAAACTAGCATTAAATTTCTTCTGGACCCTGGACAATAGATCTTACCTAATAGGTCATATTAAAACTTAGCTTATAGTATCCAGGGGTTGAGGACTCTGAATCTTTATATAATATGTAACAAGTTATCCTTCTATTACTGGAACGAAGGCATTAAGTTGCGTGAAGGATACCCATGTGTCATGTAAAGAGAAGCCATGCAAATCAAGGTAGTTGGATCATGGTCAAAGCCCCAAAACTATGTCTTGTCTAAGCTAATAGACATGTCACATGTGTATCATCTACAAAATTGATTGAGATTGAGCTTGTGAAATTTTATGTGAACAAAGGTAGGATAATGGAGGATAGAAAAGCATAGAGATAAGATTAAGAACATGATGAGCGTAGTGGCAGGGAGACCTGCTGGGTTCATAAATTTAACAAAAGGCTTGAGTTTGCTGTTCGTGGATGATCATTGAAGATCTACTAGAACAAGGTTAGTAGTTACAATGCAATTTTCTCTTTCCTTTATTTTTCCTAAAATGATATTTAGAAGAGATTTAAGAGATACGATGCAATTTTTTTTTGTTGCCCCATCTTATCTGCTGTTTGGAGTTTTTCCTATTATGTTGTCTGCTTGCTGTCATAATGGAACTAGCTACATGTAAGCAGTTGTGAAGATGGAATTAAGTTTCATTTCCTTTTTGTTTAAGGATTTGTTACCTTTTGCTCTTCTCTCCTCCCCTTTGCTAGCTTTTATCGTTCTTCTCCTTCTTCCTCTCTCCCTCTTCTTCTTAGCCCTTTTATTTTTCTTGCTGCTCTTATATATAGAATCTATTCCCTGCCACTGCACAATAGTCCATTGCATCCCAAACTCTTAAAAACTTATTTTTCTGCTCTTTCAACAGACATAGGCAACTGGTCTAAGTGCAACATGTTCACACATATTTGCTAGGGGCAGCATCGGACTTGTGATATTTTTATTATCTTTTGAACCAAATGCCGGAATCCAATTTTATGTCAGCATTGGACTTGTGTTGACTCTAACCCAACCAAGTGAAGGTTGTTATTGGGTATTAGGTGTGCTATTAAACTACAGACTGTGACCTTGAGTTTCAGAATCTGCTACGATGCAGCTAGTTCAACTTTGTCAACCAGTGGTTCTTGTCTTCTTCTTTAACATTGATTGTGAATCCACCTGTCTTTCTCTTATGATGAACCTTTTTTTTCTAAACAAAGATATTTATATGGTTCTGCTTTTTTGGATCGTTCTGGAAATTTCTGGGTCCAAACCTATGCCTAATGTTTAGGCATCGAGTAATTTATTTTCACCTGCTGGTGCTCTGACATTGGAGTTGTGTTTGTAAATTGATTGTTCATATAATTTGTATACACTTGCCGTTTGTTTACATTGGCATGCTCATCGCCAGTCCTAAATCCATGTGTGCATGTGAACTGGCCACATATTTTGGTGAGAAGACTTACTCAAATGCTTGCGCATTAAGCTTCACTAGAAAAGCTTGGAATTTAGAGCATGTGTCGCTCAGGAGGATCTGAGGAGGGTGGATGCAGAAATTCTTTGATCAAATGGATGTTTTCGTTGGAGCTTGGATCTTTCCAGTCCAACAGATTGATGCATGAACAATAGCAAAATTGGTTGTTAGACAGAAAAGAAGTTAATGCAAGAAAACAAGATTAGCATTTTTGTATGAGAATTGGGCCTTGATAAATTCTTATATGGATTGGAAGCCCACAGGTTGACTCATTCAATTGATCTTGGTGTAGGACAATTACTGAAACTATTTGGTTTTATATGTAAATCTGTGATACTACAGTTTTCAATGCATCTGTTACAAATATGTGTTACATAAAGTTGATCTATGAGAGTTTGTTCATTCTTTTCTTCTGTTTTTCCAAGAAGTGTCATTATGAGAGTGAGGTGTATTTTGTGCTTGGGAAGTTGTTATCTCAGTTACTAGAGTCTATAGTTGTTTCATATTCAAATTCAACAGTTGTACCAGTGTTTATTAATAAAAAAAAATTAGTTGAAATGACTGAGATGCATATTTAGTAATTTATTTTTGTTGGGGGGTCTAGCCCATTTATCAAAGTCTATTGTGTCGACATGTTATTTGGTTACTGATGTATCTGCTTTTTTTCATTTGGTCTAAGCTGTCTTCTACCACTTAGTTGCCAGAATGATGAGCAGGCACGGGAGAGGTTTGTGCATGCAGAGAAATGGATACTTTTGGAAATACTTTTAGTAAGGAACTCTTAGAAAACGGATGTAGGTTTGAGATTCTAGGAAGATTTCGAAGCGGGCGCATCAACTTAGATAGAAGATTACGGCTACCAAGATATACTGGCACAATTTAGATTCATGTTCTAGTAGAAATGGCAAAGTAGTAATTGATGTTCCAAAACTTCAAACCAACAAGATTTCAATTGAATGACTGCACATCATTATTGATCTAAAATGTGAAAAGCCTGAAAGAGTGCACCCGCAAGTTATTTGAGTTTGGCAAAATTTCATATTTTGAAGGGAGATAATATTGTATGCTCAAAGAACGAAACAAGACAAGATTATTCTCTCAGGGCTCTGCACATATAACCTGCTAATTATTGATCTCCTAGATTCTTGTTGTTATAATTTGCTTTTTTTCAAATATTTTCAAGTTCTTTTTTTTTTTACTTGACAAACAGTACATGGTATGGAGTACGGATTTGGAGCACATGAGTACCCCACTAGTGGAGTGTTTGAGGTGGAACCAAGATGCTGCCCTGGTTTTGTCTTCCGGCGTTCTGTGTGGCTGGGCACCACTGACGTGTCTCGTTCAGAGTTCCGCAGCTTCATCGAAAACCTTGCTGGAAAATATCATGGCAACACTTACCATCTGTTCGTCAAGAACTGCAATCATTTCACTGATGATGTTTGTATGCATTTGACTGGAAAACCAATTCCAGGATGGGTAAATCGGCTTGCAAGATTAGGTCAGTATCTTATCTGAATATGTTTGCTGTCCTCCAAAGGAATGGTGGGTATCAATAATTGTGAACTTGTGTGAAGCTTCAGGTTCTTTCTGCAACTGTCTTCTACCAGAAAATATTCAGGTTAAATCGGTTGGAAATTTACCAGCTCAACCACTGCTCTCCGGTAAGTTTGTATTATATTAATGAAATAATTATGGTTTATTAGTTTCCACCTGGAATCACATCCAAACCAGTTAGGTTGATCTTCTAGCCTTACAGTTGTAAGATATTTGCGCAATCTCTTGGACATCTGGTAGGTTCCAGTGGCAAAGGTATGGATCAAGTCTCGCAGTCAGACTTCTGGTCTGCCCATGGGCTATGGCTGCTTTACTCCGCTCAAAAGAAATAAATTAATAACACTTGATATTTAAGGCATGTTTTATCTTCCAAAAAACCATGATGGTCTGTGATGTTGCCTAACTTCATACAAAGAAGTCTGATGACTAAAAACTGAGAAATCTCAATTTCATTTTTACTTGAAGACATGCCACTTTGTTTTACTGTAGTACACGGTTTTTTCAGCGTCCAAACAGCTCAGCTTTGAATTAGAAAAGTTACTGAAGAAACTAAAGCCTTTAAGCACTGCCTAAACTAATGTTACCCAATTTTATGCGGATTCGATGCTTCCATGTTTTATGAAGTGAAGTGAATGGAATTGCTAACTATTGGCTTCTTTTGATGGGGGAAAACATTTCAGAAGATGAGTTGGTGTCAGTTACTTCATCAACTGTGGAGGAGAGTGAAGAGGAAGATCCAGATCATCAGCTGCTACTGACACCAAACGACGACCCAGCACATTTAAGAGAGAAACAATTGAGGCTTGTTAAAGATGTTCAGTGAATTTTCCCTCTCCCCTATTTGTCATCTCTGTTCTTCAATGGTGCTTACTGATTTCACTTGTATAATTATATGTGCTCCTTAACCCTTGTCTTTGTGTCTCATTACCCCAAGTCTTAGTCCTCTAAGTGGCCTGCATCTGCTGTATTGTTAAATGTTCTCTTCTTTTCCCAAATTTGATGCAGACATCGACGTCTAATTCCCTTTAAATAGAGTGAAGATCAAAGTGTTCATAAATTCTATGAAGCATATGTATGTTTTTTTGGTTATTGGATTATTTTTTCCTTTCTTAAAAAAATTATGCTATGTATTATTATTTGTTTTCTTTTTTTATAGTGTATATATTCTTTTTTCTTTTCTTTTCTTTTTCCAACAGACAAGTTCTGAAAACTTGATCAAGCAACCCTTCTGATTCGTGCTGTTCTTTCCTAAGCAGAGTTATGTTTTGTAGACTGAGATAATGATTAGCTCGGAAAATTAAAAATATGGTCAAAATCTATGCTGATATGTTAGACATATAATTATCGATTAATTTAAGATATTAATTTTATTTAGGAAGGATTTTTTTTTTGTTGTTGTTTGTGAAATGAGGTGGTCGTTGGACGGTTCGAGTCTACTGCTTTTTTTTTTTTTTTTTTTTTTTTGCTAAAGAAAAGGGGTAGGGGGGAGGAAGGGACAAGCCCACCCCCGCGTAGCAGCCTCACTGGGCCCCCGCCCCGCCAGGAGAATGTTCGATGCGGGCAGAAATGGCCGTGTGTTGGGCACCCCGACCGGTTTTACTCATACCCTCCCCACCCGTAGGCCCGGCTCAGCTACTCCTCTGAGCTCTGGCTCGAGTCCCACGTGTGAGTACGTCACATCCGGCACCACCCGGGCTACTAGCGGTTCAAGAGCGGTCCTATACCACAAGTCCAAGCAGTGGCCAAAGTAGTGAGCTCCGGTCCACAATTTAATCGTTGCCGCAGCGATTCGAACTTGAGACCTTGTGGTTAGAATTGCTGTCCAGTACCACTAGGCTACCACCTTGGTGGCTTTCGAGTCTACTGCTCAATGGAAAGGCTGAAGGCATAGTTGCTTCACAGTACTATGCCAGCTCCAGCGGGCGGTTCGAGTTTATTGCTTGTCAGATGAAGCTTTTATACCGCAGAAAAATCTTCGAGTAGGATTAAATGATAGGAAAAGCGAGGACAAGAGAAATGAGGGTTTTCACTCATCGAATCCATCAAGCTGCCCCGGTTGAGCCGAAGGGCTTTATGGGAATCATCTCTCTTTTGAAATCATAAGGCCGTCGCCATATGTGGCGATCGAAACTAGTTCTGTTACTATCTAGGCCGACATAATAGAGACCGAGATATTTGTGCATCGTTTCAGATACAAACCGAGATTTCAGCTGAAAAAAAAAAACAATGACTCATAATAAATTCTCTCCAGCATAAAAGTTATTTATTTTAGTATTCAAAATTATTCAAATATAGATAAAAAATTGAATATACGACTAATATCTGTATTCATATTCATAAAAAAATATAGATATAAATAAATAACTATCTTGGATATCCGTTTTTTTAATCTTATTTAATTTTATATAGCACTCATAAATCTTTAAGAAAAATAAATGACTATATTAATATGATTTTAATTTGATTTATCATCTACTTAGCAATATTTTTGATAGTGTAGTCATAAAATTTAATTATCTGATTTGTATTCGTATTTACATTCATATTTTTGATATATGATTTATATATATATTCATTTAAAATAAATGTGAATATAAATTGTTGCATCCGACTAATATCTATATCCATATTCATTAAATAAAATTAATATGGATATGCTAGTATTCGATATGTATCCAATTCAATTTTAGCCCTACTGTCATCATCGAGGTCCTGTATGCAAGAAATTCGGTTGAATGGTGAACCTAGTATATCAATTTTTAAAATTTAAATTATTTTTAGTTTGAAAAATTTTTGAATAAAAAATTTAATTGGATTTCAATTTGAGTTTTCAAAAAATCGATTCAAACTTGATCCGATCCGACTCAATCCAATCCAACCCATATATATATATATATATATATATATATATATATATATATATATATATATATATTAAATCAGTCCAATCCGATCCGACCTAATCCATATATATTTTATTTTATCATTATTTTTTTATATAAAATAGAATACCAATCTGGTAAATCGAATTGAACCAATCTGAACGAAATATATGGTCAATTCATTTTTAGAAAACTAATTTAAGTTGATTTGGTTTAAATCAATTTAAACCATCCGTTTAAATTGTTATCAAGCTTTTTTTTTTATTTGTTTGGTGCAACGGCTGCTCAAACACGTGTGGATACGGCCAACAAAAAAATTGTTATCAAGCCTTACCCCTTTGGCTATTTGCCCAGCAGCCATCCATGTTATCTTTGAGTGATCTTGCTCATGCCAATTCCTTGTTCAAAATAAATATTTATTTTTCAAATTTTTCGACGAAGAAAGCAAATCATATATATAACACTTGATTTACAAACTGAAATATACATTATTTGGGTTGTAATTCCAAATTCTCAATATTAAAAATATTTAAAACAATGTGACCTGAATATGATACAAACAACAGGAACAACTAATGGAGCATGGACTTTTTCATTAGCTTTTCCAGGTGATCGAAAAAAAAAATCCTCCGCTACCAAAGCATGCTGAAAATTTAAACTTAAATATAAATAATAATAAGTAAATAAATAAATAAAAATAAATTAAGAAAGAAAAGTTTAGCTACATAGGCACGCAAATCATTAAAGATAGATTTTTTTTTTCTGGAATCAACGACACAGTGTGAAAACTCTTCATGCATCTATCCTCCAAAATTCAAAGAATTCAATGCACTTACAAAGATTTGATTGAACTGCTTTTGTTTGCCCCTTGCATTGGGGATGAACATGTAGGGGTACTTTACAGAAAAAAAAAGGGAAAAAAAGACATAAAAGTGCTTTTTTTAGGAAAAAAAATTAGAGAAAGATCCGTATGCCTGAATCAGAAAGGAAATCATTTAAGGTGTTTTCTAAACACCCAAAATACTACAAGACGTACATTGGCTGGGATTTTTATTTTCCCCTCGACCTTACGCTCGTGTGGTCCACATGAAATATTAGTTTTCTTTTGGTTTTTTTTGTTTGTTTTAATACGATTAGGTACTAGTGAGGCCATCAAGAACCCTGGACGGCCATGATCTAACCGACATCGCGCTTGGAGCGAGCCTCTCGATTAAACGGGTTCCAATGACCACAGGAGCGGGGGAACTCCTTCCCTGTCGGAGGGGCCGAGGAGGGCACGACGTCCTGTTCGCTTCCGTCCATTCTGGGTCCCAGGTTTTCCGTGACCATTCCCCAATCGATCCCTCTGAAGTAATCTTAACCCACCCTCCTGCGGTCTCTCTGAATTCCCGCGTGGGAGAGCCCTCTTCCTCTCCCTCTCCCTCTCTTCGCCGGGATTCCTTCGAACCAAACCTCCTCGATCTCGGAATCTGGGTAGATTTAGAGCAAGAAAAGGAGCCTAGATTCTCGGGAAACCGAAAATCCCGCGGCAAAGAGAAGACAACGATGATGTCTTTTCTGTTAAAATTCATCTCCCTCGCCATTTTCGTCTCAGTCCTCGCTCCGAGCTCGTCTGCTATTCCATTCATCGTCTTGCACGGTACCCATGGGAGTTTTCTTTCTCTATCTCTCGTTAGATTTTACCTACTTTCGTCTTTAGCGATTCTTGCTTCTTCTTTTTTTTTTCATTTCAGAAGTTGATATAGTCGTGGAGAGTGATCTCACATGGTGGTGTCTGATTTCTTGGCAGGAATTGGGGACCAGTGTGCCAACAAAGGGGTATCGCAGTTTACTGAGCTTTTGAGCAAATGGTCCGGATCCGAGGGATATTGCATGTATGTTTCTTGATTACTGCTTTCTTTCAACTAGTGTATAAAAGGAAAGCTATCTTTTTGTAGTTTGTACCCATTATTGTTTCTAATTGCAAGAAAGTGGTTTGTATTCCTTCCAGATTTAGGATCTTGGGAACGTGGTAGCTTGACAAGGTTTTAAATTGTTAGTCCTCAAAAGGCTTTTTGGGTTCCGTTTAGTCCTGTCATGATTATATTTATATTAGAATGGGTTGTTTCGAAAATTAATGTTCACCTGTTAGGTTATAACTGAAAGTCTTAAACAATCCAGTTTTCTTGGAATGACGAAACGTGGTGTTGTTTTCAGTTTATGCCTTTTCTGCTTCCTTGATTTTTTTTTTTTTGATCTTTTAGGATACTACAGTATTAAAATCTACAAACTCTGTGTGTGTGTGTGTGTGTGAGAGAGAGAGAGAGAGAGAGAGAGAGAGAGAGAGAGAGAGAGGATAGTTTGTCTTTAAAGGAAAAAAAATTGTACCTAATCACATGATTGCTTCCTAAGTCCTCATGAAGTGGCTTGGAGACCTCTCTAAAATGCTCTATAGGCATGAAACCAGTGTTCAGTCTTGGAAAAAAAGACGAATCATCAAAGGCAAAATTGGATGGCACAGACAATCAATCCTTCTTGCTTAGGGAAGTAAATGTGGAAACCTGTTTATGATTTCAGATGAATCATCAGTAATGCACTCAAATACTGTCTTAAGAAGATAGATATAGCCAAGCTAAAGTGATAAGTGATTCATCTATTATTAACAATATGTTATGATGTCATGACTCTAATATACAGATTGAGCGAAGCCTAGTGTGGTGAAATGAAAGAGTTATGGAGATTCTACAAGTTAACCAAGGGTATCTCATGGAAGGAAATGGTTGACGTGTTTTCACGAACAGATTTGTTAGTCTCAGTTAAAAAGTGTTGGCAAAAAATGATGTATTCAAGGAACATCAGCAGATCTTGGCATGTCCAAGTAGGGAGCTAAAACCTTCATAAGCCATCTAATATTTTTTTTCCCTCTTACAGAGAGATTCTCAAATTGCTTTGGACTTTTTAGAAGCCATTTTGGGTTGCTTACTGAATGTCATCTTATATGCACCTTAGTCAGGTTTTAATTATATGAACTTTGCAAATATCTCACCACTCCCATTTGGAAAACATGGTTTTGCAATTTTTTTTTGGGATCATAGGAATGTCTTCATCCAAGAATGGACTATCAATGTATTACGTTACCATAGACCATGATGTACATGGCCTACTTTTTATGGTTTACCGACCTCAAAGCACATCCCCTTGCAAAGGTTTCAGCGGCTTTTGTAATTGCTTTCCGTAATTAGGAGATCTGAAGAGAGGTTGAAAGGGACTGATTTCTTGTCTACTGTCCTCTTTATTGATGATTTACTTCTGCTTAATTATCTCAGTATCAGAAGCTTTCATAGAACAATATGACATAGATATGAATGATATTGGACTGGACTTTGCCCAGCTCTTGCTCTCAAAAAAAAAAAATCACTCAGACATAAATTTCGGCTTTTTCAATATCCTAATAGAACACTTTGTTTTGTTTAGCACTTTAAACATTTTGTTGCTTGCTCTTTGTTTATAAAATTGGTGCCTTTTAAACAACATGTTATCATGTCTTTAGTTCTTTTGCATATGTTACAAGTTTCAATGAGTGGCAATATTTACTTTTAACTATCAACTGTTCATCAAGACTGGCTGGAGTTGCACAGCCATGTAGGTTTAGAATTTTGCTTCATAGTTTTCCAATTTTTATCATGTAACATTTTAGCTTTTTAGCATGTGGTTACCTAAAATGGGGAAAAGGTGAAGGGTCTTGGAGATAACTAGATGCTTTTCTACATCCATGGGACTGCTAATGATTTAGCATATTTTTTTTTCAAGAAAATTGATTGTTGGGTTGAGCAGGTAGGGTGGCAGGGGTACACACACACACACACACAGAGAGAGAAGGAAAACGTTGTCACAAAGAATATAATATCTCTTTAGATCCTTTCTTATTCACAACCATAATTTCTAAGCTTAATGGTTATCTTTTTGTAAATTGAAGATGATTTTTTTTAAGTCAATTTCCTTTGTGTCCCCTCAGAGAAATTGGAAGTGGAACATGGGACTCTTGGGTTATGCCCCTGCATCAACAGGTCACTGTTACTCATTTTATACGTATGGGTTCTGTCTTTATTTTAATTGTATGTTAAAGTTTTAACTGATATTTCTTGTATGTTCACAGACTAATCTTGTTTGTCAGAAGGTGGTACAGCTATTTGGGTAACTTCTTCTATTATTCCTTTTCTCATCACAATCAAATTTTTTGGCATTAAAATCTTCGAGTACATTTTGGATTGACAGGTAAAAGAAATGAAAGAACTCAGCATGGGTTACAACATAGTTGGTCTTTCTCAGGTGAGCTACAATTAGTAGATTTTTTTTTTTCAGTTGTTAACATCATCTCTTCAATGCACCCATGCATGAGAAATGCCAATTCATGTGCCCATGTAAGGCTATATCCATATCTATTGATGTATGCAATTGAAAGGAACATGTCTAAAGCCGCAATTTCATGCAATCATTAAAAGATTCAAGTGATTCTGCTTATATCTTGTTGCTGTAAGCCTATAGTAGGGATGGACCAAACCTTCCCCCCCTCCTTTTTGTGTGTGTATGCTTGTTTTAGCTAAACTAATTGTCGATCTTGTTGTAAATCATGATTTGTCGAACCACGCCGAATCGGCTAGTTTGGGGCATACTGAACCGAACCAGTTGGGGACTGGTACGGTTCAGCTGGTTAAATTGAGACGGGTCCATTCCATTATTAAACTCCGCTCGTGTATTTCTCTGCTTGGAACTCTCTCGAAAGTCCTTGCCCCTCCCTCGCAAACATTGCTCCCCCTAGTTGCTCGCATTGCCCCCCTCCCTAGTAAGTCCCTCCCTCCAGCTCCTCCCCTCCCTCTCTCTCTTTCTCCCTCATTCACCCCCCCCCCCAAACGAATGATGAGAGCTTCCGAGCCCTCTCTCTCTGCCTCCCTCCCCCCCCCTCTCTCTCTCTCTCTCTCTCTTTTCCTCTCTCTCCTTCTCTCTCTCCCCCTCCCTCTCTGGCTCTCTTTGTGTTGGTATGTTCTGCAATAGCATGGTATGCACCTATACTGTACCGAAATGGTCGTCAATTGGTACCCCCTCTGGTATTGGTACGGTGAACCTTTGACAATAAATTATATACGGGCAATGCTGCATTGGTTATTGAGGGCTTAAAACTTCATTAAGCAATGACATTCTTAATTGCAATTATAGTGGAACTTGTACACATCTATATATAGATGCATGCATGTACAAATATACATATATTTAAGTATATGTAAATGCAACATCATTACCTTTGGAGCTGGTGTGACACCACCTTATTATCAACCCACATAGCTATGGTAGTGGGAATGATGAATGCATTCTCCAAATGTGAGAGCACTTTATTTCCATTTGTCTTCAAATCTTTGATAGACGAGGGAGAGAGCTAGAAGGGGTGTGCTGTATCTACCATAAAAGTGTTTTCCTTGTCGTTCATCATTGTATGATCATCCAAGCCTTTCCATTATAATGGGGTTGTTTATGGATGACATTTTGAATTTGAGGAGGTACTATGGAAGGATTAATCTATCCATGGAAAGTTCCGTCATAGTCGTGATGTTTACTCCTTACTGGGCTATTATTTTGCTGAATTGCATCATGCAGTTTCTTAGTATTATTGTTTTCCCGTGTTATTGTTTTAATTTTCTACTTTGAATTAAGTTAGCAATTCTAATCCCGATCTAGTTTGAAAATATTGACAAATATTTTCTTAACTGTTCTCAGGGCAACTTAATAGGTCGAGGGGTGGTTGAGTTGTGCGACGGTGGACCTCCTGTAAGAAATTGTATTTGTCTATATTTATTATTTGTCATGCACACAGTAGTTGAAAGATTGGAGTATTTACTCATATCCTGTCATTTTAAAGGGATAATGTGTTAACCACATCCATGGAAATTCAATCTTAAATTAATACTTATAATTTAAAACATAGAAATAGAGAACCCAAATATGCAAAGTTGCTTATGCAACATTTTATGTAAAATTCTTCCTTTCATTCAATTCAGTATTTGACTGTGTGAATGCTAGATTAAATCGTTGAGCACAAGGCATCTAAATGTGTAATGTGTACTGAGATAGAAGTTATGTGTACATAATTTATCAATTATATGCACGCATGCACACATGTATGTACATTATGAGCAAGTGTCTCGAGAGAGAGAGGGATAAACCTTGCTTAAGGAGCATATTGAAACCATAGTTTCTAATCAAGTTTGCAGACAAATACATTCATGAGCTTCCTGCAGAGCCTATAGCTGGTTGTGAATAGTGGTAGTTTGATTCTTTATTTATATCAGGACAGGTTAGAGAGGTGTTCCTAATGTTACGTAACTATTTCAAAGATGCAACAAATTTGTGATGAGAATGGTACACCCTTTATGCTTAGAGTGGATGCATGAAAGTAAGCAATAGAGAGGAAGCGAAAAGCGCTGATTCTGTTCTATACAAAAGCATGACAAATCGCCTAAGACAAACTGGTGCTCTGTCAATTATGTTATGGTCGGAGTCCCACTCACGGCGACCTGGTCGAATTGGGAGAAGCCGTAGGTATTATTGCGGGTCAATCAGAAATTGGATATCAGAGTCATGCAGTCCCATTTTCAGTCCCATTTTCTGGAAGATAACTTCGATTCGCCCGGCCAGCAGGCGGGCGGCGTGCTTATCTTGTGTGACAACACTACAGAGCGAGTAGCTCTTCTAGTCGGGCAGCTGTGTGACAACACTCCGAATCACAAATTGAAAGAGTCGGTCTTGAAAACCGAAGTATTGATAGGAATACCGGGGTTTCGAATCCCTCTCCATCCGCGAGGTCATAAGTTCTCTCTTGCGTTATCTATAGATAATTTGAGCTAGCAGGACGACAGAAGAAAGAAGACCTCTGGCCTTCCAGGGATTGCGAAAATCTTTGATCCATATTGATGCAATGCGGCCAGATGAAGAAGACTGGCGCCTACTAAAATAAGGGGGAGGTTCTTAGTGCTTTCCTTCGGTACGCAAAACCGGACCTTCGTCCAACAGTTAGTTCTAGCTATGGGGAATTTGAATGAAAAGTGGTGCACCCGGCCTTGAGCACTCCCGTTCGAAGCCAACAGGAGCTGACAAAACGGGATTGGATTTCCGGAAGGAAGGTTATCCTTTTCTCTCCTGTCTTTTTCCTCCAAAGTAGCTGGAAGACATGGGAATAAAGGTATCATTTCCAAAATTTTGCCTAACTCCTTGCTACCCAAGAATGAAAGAAGAATGGAATGAGGGATCGCTACCACTCAATCTCTTTCTCCCTACCTCCGCTGCTTTACCTGGACTAATAGAGATCATCATCATTAGAACTTTCCTATAAAGTGTTCCCTGGAATATTCTGATGCAAAAGATCAGAGGGAGACAGTCCTTCACATTATAGGTACTAGAAAAAAGGAACCAATGATTACAATATTGTATGTCATGCTAATGCCAGCCATGGTATGGATCATATGTATCAGTGTGTGCTGTACTGAGTTGTGTTGATCTTGCATCCTGCCACATGCCGGAGCTTTAGCACTGACAGATATGGGTTGGAAGGATCAATACCTTTGTATAATGTCCATAATTAGGTCCGCCGTACCGGTACCGATCGGCGTACCGGTGGCGGCCCGGACCGGTACGAAACCGGTTTTGTACCGATGGCGTACCGGTCCGAACCAGTCCCGTACCGGTCCGAACCGGTCCCGTACTGGTTCTTCAACAATAAACTACCGGTACCGGATTCCACGCTGATCCGGTACCGATCCCAGGCCGGACCGGTACGTACCGGCCCGTACCGGCCGGTATGGACCGGTACGGCATACCATGGTCCATATGTTACCAGTAGTACATGCCATATGACACGGTCGCATGGACCAGCATGGCAAGATATGTTAAAGGAACACATTAATCTACAGTTATACACTAAGTAGGATGCTTATTCTATTTATGCTATTTGTGATGTAATCAAGAATTAAGGTACCACCTCCACTGGCCCGTACCATTCAATGCATCCTACCAGATGTAGTATGTAGACCAGGACATAGTGTCCTCAAGAGTGAGGACAGTTCTATAGGTGAATAAACCGTACCAGCCCATGCCACCCGAGACATGCTGTGCCTGGCTGGGGACTGATACATTATACCCTCTGATTTGAACTGGCAGGTGCTGGTTCGTGCAAACCTCATACTGCCCGCATGCCATGGTATGGATCCATACCTTTAGATCCTTGATGCAGTCATTTTTTGCTATCAGTGTTTATCTGCACATCCCTAAGTAAGTTGTTGCTTTTGCATGAAGAATTCATCACTCACTAGTATATGCAGATATGCTGTAGACCACTGCTTTTTTTTTTTATTTTATAAATATGGATTATTTTAATTGATTCCACATCCTATATAATGTTGTATCACATAGGTAAGGCCTTTATTTTTCTTGCCCTTTTATTACTAGTTACACACTTCCATATGCCTTCAGTTAACAATAATTGTGACAGATTTCCATTATAAAATCTAATTCTAATGTGAAGAACTGTTGACAGGTAAAAAATTTCATCTCATTGGCAGGCCCTCATGCTGGCACTGCTTCTGTGCCACTTTGTGGTGTAAGTGTTTCGAAGGCTATTGTCTTATTTATTTTGTCCATAATGTATTATGTTTTTTATTTTTCGTTTTACCCATAGCAAACTTTGTTATTTAGCTGGAATAGATGTAGATGCTGATAGTAGTAGCATCAAATTCTGCAATTCTTTTGACGTCAATTGGCTAGGTTAGTAAAGGTGATAACTATATAAATGTGTCAACTTAGTTTGAGAACCAATGTGTTCTAATTCTCGAGTGATGTTAATAAAAGGAAGGTAAGAGGTCCCTCTTGGTATCCTGCATGGCTGCCTTGTGAGAGAGATAGTGAATTCCTTAACATAATTAATCTGTGGTTTCTTATTTTCACACGAGATATGTGCTGAAATTTGTTGTTGACAAATTGGTATTTCTGGTGCTTATGTTCCTGGTTTCTACTCATCTCTGATCTTCATCTTTATTCACAAAATTTCAGATTTGGTGCCATATTTTGCTTGAAAGGGTGAAATGTAATTATATAATGACTTGTTATCTAACCTTAATTATGACTAAGCCTATTCTTGCATTTGCCTTATTGTCAGTCTGGAATCATATGCATGCTTGTGGATGATCTCATCAAATCAGAAATCTATTCTGATTACATTCAGGTTAGTATTTCCACAACAGATTTTGGAGGCTATTGGTTGCAATCAATGTCTTAGTGTTCTTTCTTGGGGACAAGATTCTTCATTGTTAGATCTTCAAACTACTAGTCCTTACATGGCCTTGAGTGCAAGTATTATTAGATAATTCTAACCATTGGATCAATGAATTGCAGGCCCATCTGGCTCCTAGTGGTTATCTAAAGATTCCGACTGTAAGTATTGCATATTTTTTTAATCTTAGTGCAACATGCTATCTAATCATTCATATCTTCTCCTTGCATTTATTCATTTGAAATGTTCTTTTCATTATTATTCCTTGCACAAGACCACTGATACTAGACCTTTGGCAATTAATATCAAGCAATGAACACAACAAGAACGCCTGACGTATAACCAACAGATCCACTTAGATTGAACTAGTGAAAAACAAATGCAACCATTTCATCTTGTGAAGAAAGGTAGTGACATCATTTTGTTGAGCTCACTCGTAGTACTAAAGCTTGTTGAGTAATGCATTTTTAGTTCTCTGCCCTCTTAGTGGTGGCTGACCCCTCAATAAACCAAAAGTAGCTCTGCGATGAGTGCTGACATCAAATAACATGCTGATTGGCTAGATCATATAACTGTGCACTGTAAAGAAAAATTACAAAATTATGATTATTATGTTGTAGCATGTGGATTGAACTTTTCACCTTTTCCAAGACTTCTATATTTAGTTAAAATCATGGTATGCTGAACCGGCCCATACCGGACCGGTCCGGTTCCGTAGTGAAAAATGGTTTCAGCCCCAATGAGGTCGGAACTAAGCAGTACAGAGCTCGTACCAGCCTGAACCAGCTGGTACAAGAGCGAACTAGATGTCACAGAGTGGCATTTCACAACGCGCCACATTAATGCCACTCTGTGGTATCTGGTTCGCTGTCGCTATGTGGCATTTAATGCCACTCTGTGGCTACAGCATGCTGTGCGCACGCCGCGCGCGCTGCGAGCTATTGACCGATTCGGTACTAGTTTGAACCGGTACTGTACTGGTCCGGTAGGCGACTGGTATGCCTACCAGTTTTAGTACAACATACCTTGGTTGAAATTCTTTTAATCTTCAAATTCTTTGCTAGTTCTCTTAGGGACCTCAAGATTGAACTTTTTCCCTTTGCCAGGAATTCTAAATTTAGTTGAAATTCTTTTAATCTTCAAATTCATTGCTAGTTCTCTTAGGGACCTCAAGCACTGAAACTGCATGCCCTATATATTTGTCTTCTACATGCTTTTGTTTATTCCACAGTGGGTACTTCATTATTAGCATACAATGGATCATACTTGTAACATGTTGACAAGCATTTCCTTTTTTTTTCGGCTAGGAAATCCCTGCCTATTTGGAAGGATGCAGGTTTCTCCCAAAGCTTAACAATGAAATACCTGGTGAGAGGAATTCTACTTACAAAGAAAGGTTCAGTAGCTTACAGACATTGGTTCTTATCATGGTTAGTTCAATCAAGCTTCTGCTGTTTCTTTCATGTTCCATTTTATATATCTAATACTCTTTGCACAATGAAGAACATGCGTTGCCAGGAACATACATGATATCCCACCTATGTACTCCTTGATTACAATATGGGTTCCCATTTCCTGTTTCATCCTGTACAATAGACTGACTTTTTTCTGTTATTTTCCCGAATTGCTCAATAGTTTGAGCAGGATAACGTATTGATTCCCCGGGAGACATCTTGGTTTGGGTATTATCCAGATGGTGCCTTTAGCCCAGTCCTGCCTCCCCAACAGGTATGGCTCCTTTTCTATATCTCCTTTTCCCCTTTGAATATCTCTTCTATTGCCAGTTACTTGGTAAATTGCCAGCATTTTTGCATGAATGTTGTTATTGACATTTGTTGCGGTATTTATTCAATTTTTAGGCTATAGTTTCTTGTTCGAATGGATTCTTTATGATTCTTGAACATGATGGATAATGACACCTAGTTCTTGGCTAACTTGGAAACCTATATTGAAGGTTTGTTGTACCGGTTGGTATCGATGCATACCAACCGTACAATACTGTTACAGAATCGGTACATGGTACGGAGGGCATACCGATACTCAGTATGCTGAATAGACCTCCGTACTGGGTGTACCGACACTATAATAGGATGGTACTGGTACGGGATCCAGAACTAAGATAGCAAACCCTATTGTATTTTGCTGTTACATAGATATTGGGCTTCAGATAGTTATTGCTTATTGAAGTTGATTGATCAGTGAATGCTCTCAATTAGATGAATGAATCAAAGTATGTTGCAGAATCTCTCGCAACATTCCCTATATAACTTAAGAGGCGATCAAGGTACTTAAAAATTGAATGAAACTAATTTCTTGGACTTAGAAAGTCAAAGCTTTAGTTGATACTATCTAAGAAAATGAGTCGAGTGATCAAGGTTGTTAAATTTGATTCAGGTGAAACTAATTTCTTGGACTTTAGGTCAAAGCTTTAGCTACTTGATACTAGATGAGAAAGTAATTATTTCTAGGCCAAAGGATCCGGAAGTTATCATCCATTTGTAAATCCAGGGTCGCATGCAACAAGGCATGGGAAAGCCTGTTGCTTCTGCTATTAATGGAGGCTGATCCAACAGAATTTGTCCAGTATACAAAGACTTGCCTTGGTTAAAGCTGTAGACCAAACAGAAAGATTTAGCTTCACAAAGCAGAATGGCAGCATCAAATTTGATAATGGGTTAACCCTTAGTTTGTTAGATTGGTTGGGCCTAGGCCTAGCACATATTCCTTGATGGAAGCACTACCAAGATAAAGGGGCATTATCTTTACATATTCCTCTGGAAGCACTACCAAGTTATAGTGCGTGTGTGTGCAATAAAAATAACGACAAATGGGTCAATGATGTTATAAAAAATTCCTAAATGAATAATACAGAAAAAGCAGGACACATTATTTTTTGATTTTGTAGTCTCTAAATGAATAATACAAGAATGGCATATTGCATTTTAAAAATGTTTTAATAAAAAATTCCTATCCAATCATTCTCCCTGTGGTGTTTATGATGCAACCAGTTGTTGAATTTATCAAAATAATTTCTTTACAAATAACTACTCTGGTCCATAAGATTTAGTATGCTGCCCATCATTACCAATGCATTGTGGCATTGGTAATTGGGTGCCCCGATGAGAAAGAATAGTAGATGAGGCTAGGGCAGTACGGATGACATTACTACATTTATTTATTTTTGTGGCAAACTAATAGAGTCCTTGAGAGCTTAGGTAGTTTTTTTTTTGGTATAATGGTGACTCATACTGATCTAGCATGAGTATAGCCAAGAAAGTTAGAAAAAAGTTGTTGTAGACATGTATGTATACATAAAATCTTTCTATGTATACATTTTCAGTCGACATGTAATCATTCATTTGGTTTCTCACGAATTTCACAATAATATCTGAATTGTGTTGATGCATGAGCTTGTATAAAGCCAGAGGTTCACATAAAAATGCAGCAGTATAGAGCACCATATTTATCGTCGCTAATGACCGCATCTTACAATAATATAGAATGTCCGGGGTCCTCTTTGTTAGCTTTGCCCTTTTCCCTATTGATGTGGTTTTATTAATTGAAGCATCTATCGACCTTGTAGACCGCCCTCTACATGGAAGACTGGATTGGTCTGAGAGCTTTGGATGAGGCTGGACGAGTCCAATTCATCACTGTGCAAGGAGGTCACCTCAGAATTTCTGAGAGTGACATGCAGAAGTATATTGTGCCGTACTTGAACGACAAGTCACCCATCCTAAAATTCTCGGTATCGCGGTGGTTTCCATCAGCTTGGGATGCCATGAAGGATGGTCTGGGTCTCTGGTACCAGTAGAAAAAAGAACTCCTTGGCCTTCCACTTTCAGGAGCGAGCGTAAGTAAATATGTTGATCTGTCCACTAGACTTTGCTGACATTTGTTCTATGATATTATCAGTGCATGTGTGCTAAAACAGATATTCCAGTATTGCACAGACACCTCTATTCTGAATGATTTCTGAATGAATTTTAAGTCGCGCAACCAACTTAAAACGACAGTCCTTACAGAAAATGGACTCGCTGTGACCAGAACTTATGTTCTAAGGTGCCAAGGAGACCAAACTGGCTCTTTCAAAGCCCAAGAATCAGATTGTTGCTGGTATGTGGGGAACCAGCTGGAAAGAAACCAGTAGCGATCACGGCTCCAGCCTTCCCATATCTACGACATTTTGCCCCGGCAATATTACTTAGTTATATAACCTTTCCTCCATCCTTGGGGTGTCCTTTGTGGTTCTTTTTCTATTTTGTTGTCCTCGGTCAGATTAGCTGAAACGACCATCAAAATTTACATACATGAACAGGAGTTGGGAGCATGCACTTTGGGAATTGTCATAACCCATATTGTTAAGCGAGAAATTTGAAAGATTGGCTAATATGGCAGTTCATACACAGGAGGAAATATGGAAATTACTGACTTCATTCTGAATTTTGACAGTGGTTGTCTCCCTATGTTTTGGTCCCGGAATGCAGTAATTGAATAGAGGTGAGGTGTGCTCATGGACCAAACCCACAGTATAATTGGCCGCCAGCAGGAAGGAGCGAGGAGACCAACGATGGTATGACGGCGGACATGAAAGATACCAAAATGAGCTCCTAGAACTACATCCCTTGGAACAAAGTTAAACCACACCTCAAGGCCGAGTATAAAAAAAAATTTATTGCGCTTCAAATTTAAGCTTATATGTTGCAACTCCCTGCCCGGATAGGTCATGAAAATTTCCATGAATAACATGGGAATCACCTTTGTTTGCCTGTGGGAACAAATGGATTGCAACGTGTTCAGGTGAGGAAGCAATCGATCATGTGTTGTATAACATCTGCACCTTCCGAGTGAACGAAGGAATCCTTGACCTGCATAGACTCCAGTTACCAAACAACATGCCGTCAAAGCATTGCAGTAAAGAAGGCTAAGCAGTCACGGGTACTCGTCTATTTGGGGTGTTGGTACCTGAATGACACTGTGTGCGGCAAACCTCTGTCTGCTCCTGTGAAAGCTGACATCCACCCTTTCCCATGACAATCGCGTGAGACCTGTCACTAGCTTTTCTGCAACACACAATGGAGTAAAAAATAACAACAATAATAATAACCAAATGTAGCATCTCGTGATGTCGTAGGAGGATCGATAACACAAGTGCCAAAATGCATTCTTATGGTTTGTATATAATTATTTTGTTTGAACTGAACATAACTCGTTTATGCATGCACAGGAAACAAGTAATTTGTAAACAATTTGTGGTTTACAGACTGGAGTGAAATGTTGTGTATTGGATTATCTCCATGATTTATAGCATTTTCCCAACTTTACATGGGATCAAAGGCGGAAACCATCTTTGAGGTTTTCACTATAGCTTATGAGGTCTACTGAAAAGGACTGGCTCTTTCCTTGACAACCTTATAAACTGGATGGCTTCCTCATATTCATAATACCACATGGGTACTCTTGCTGGATGGCTGGGCTGTTATCAGAATTCAGCAACCAATGGCTGCCAGCCGCTGGAGTCGTTAAGCTCCAACCGAATAAAATGACAGCACATTAGATATAAATGACTCACACAGAAAGACAGATGGTGGATCAATAAAATAGACAGAAAAGATTAATAGCACGAGAAAAATATTTTCTTAAGTTAAAGAAGCTGTATCAAATTATTGCGTCATCTTGTGTTATCTACAGCAGCACCAAAACAAAGTATTTCTACAAATATCAAAATCAACTTGCTTCTTACTTGCGGTGACTTTTTTTTAATGATGGAAACACATATCAGCCTACATTAGGCATTTCCTGGAAACTATGAAGAAATGATGAAGACAGTCCCATCAAGGCATAGAGCGCATATATAATAAGAAACTACATAATGATATAAGAACAAGAAAGGATAACAACATCCAAAGTATACTTCAAAAATTAAGCTGATAAAAATGCTTACCTTCTAAGACATCACAGTCGGCATCTACGAGTGAAACATCCATACATTCCCCTTCTGATTGCTCTTCATATACAATATGCGGATACTTCTGACTTAGTGAATCCTCCCACTGGGAAATAGGAGTGCAAATAAATGTGTATACATTACAATGTGGAATACCAGAACAAAGCAGATACTTGGATCATCATAGAGTTTATTCTTATTGAAAGGACAAAATAAATAAACAGAGAGAAGTGATAAAAGATTACCTTAGGCAACTCAGAGTTGCGTCTGATAGATGATGTCCTCCATCCAACAATATCTTTAAACACATAGTTTAGGAGAACAAGAGCAAGTTTTGCAATGCTAGTTATATGTCTTGTTATAGCTTAGGACACCAAGTTAGTTGACTACCTGGTATCCCGTGTCGCCGTTGTGTGTGCATGGTTGCTGCATGGGGGAAATGTCCTCCAGGTCAGACCAATGTGGAATCTACAGTGGCTGTCTCATGTGGCTGAGTGTCCTTTGGTAATCCTTCTCCATATGTTGTTTTGCTTTTTCATGTGGATCCTTGTTGTATCCACTATGTGGGTTTTAGTTTCCCTGGGCTGGGTTCACTTTCTCTGGGTGTATGTATCTATGTACCCATGGCTGCTGTAGGTAGCTGTATGGTGGTCTTTTGTGCTTTCCTACTGGTAATAAAGCCACCTTAATAAAATGTTTTTTAAAAAAAACAGACAAACCACAGAACCCCAAGAAAATCACTAGAAGGATACGATCATAGCCAACATTTGAATATGCTACACGACGTTTAAATGCTTTCAGGGCAGATCTACAGCAGCATTTTTCAAATCATGACTATGCAATCCAAATGTTAGAAAGCATTTCTCACAAATTCACAGAAATAGAGGCATAGAAGTACATAAAATAGAGGTCACCCCAATCATCCACCATGCGCTGCAACAGGGGAGGTTTTCCATCATCATTATCAGTGAGAAAAAGATGTTTTCCAGTTCTTCTAAATATCCAGTGAATAACATGAGAAGCGACTTTTTCAATAGCTGCGACGCCAAAAAGAAAAGGGACCTGCATATGGATGATTTCCCACAAATAATACCTCAACAACTAATGAGACAAGAAAAATAGATGATGTCATTTCATGTATATAGAAAACAGCATCACTATTTAACCAATTGTAACTATCTGTATTATTGTTACATTAGAGTGTTGATGGGGAAGGATTATTTGTCTGTGTGCTATATTTTCAAGCAGAATGGTAGTTTTTGTTCTTGACAGATATTGGTGATTTTAGCTTTTTTAAGTAGGTGGTACAGGCACCAAATGGGATGTCAGTTCAGCAACATTTATTGCAACTCTGCTTTTAGAAAAAAGTTCTTATTCATAATGACCTTGTTTATATTTCCCAGAAATAACTAGAAGCAAAGGATACAGAGACTGTGATTAGTGAGATCAAATAGGCTAGTTTAGTGTCTAAAACTTGAAACAACTTTGGAAGGGCAGCTGACTAGGTTGGCAGTGTCAAGCTATTCTAGGCTCATAACTTTCATGCAAAGGTTTGGACCAATGTTAGAACAGATATGTGTTCAGTATTCATGGTTAGTTTCATTCTTCAACAAATTCAGAATTGATAATTTTTACTTCAGGTGTCATAAATATTTCATGTTGCCAGAACTATCTAATCACTTGCATTTATAGTTCCACTTGTAAATCTAGATACTGAAATCCATGGTATGCTATACCGGTCCAAATCGGACAGTACGGAGCGTACCGTACCACATCGATTGGGTACCGGTATCCGGTATGGGTGGCATACCGATATTTGGTACGCCAAAAAACTTCGTACCATACCGTACCAATACTTTGCTAGTCTGGCACCGGTACGGGATCCGGTACCGAGACGGCGAACCTTACTGAAATCCCTATAGACCTTCAAACAACAAAAAATATGAGCAACGCGCTGGGTCTGCATAAACTTTTTAACCATCCCCACTCCTTCAATGTAAAAAAGCCCTGCATTCCATCTTCTGGCAATTTTTTGGCCTTCGTTAAACAGAATGCCTAAAGTATCAAGTGCTGGTGGCATGGTAGCCTGATACTAGCATGGCCCATACCACATTGTTCCATGCCAAGCTGTGCCAATTATTGTTCTTGAAATCCTGCAGTCCACGATCTGGATCTTAATGGCCCCTAAATGATCTGGTTCTTTTCTTGGGCTGGGATCAATTAGAATCATAAGATGTAGATCTGTTTGATGGATCATACAATGCCTTGGATCATAAAATCCCACTTGATCATGTTTTCTACACACCAAACCATGTAGAACTCCATTTTCACAATTAACTTGACTAAGCTCTTGAAATTGCTTATTTATCACTAATAATCCTCATGCAGAAATACTGGCAAGCCAATTATGTTTTTTAATATTTATAAAAAATAAAAGAGATTTTTAAGCTCATGGACATAAAAGCAAGAGGCAAAGATCCATACTTTGTAACAATTTGTTGAAACTAATTTGTCTTTTCTAAAAAGTATTCTATCAGAAAGGATAATCAGATTAATATATTTGGAGCAAGAGTATACAAACATCTTGAACAATTGGAAATGATTTTTCTTTTTATTGATCAGACGTGATATTTATGGGCTTATGATAGTTGAAATTACATGCATGACTTTTAATTCTCCAATAGTACACATTATAATTGACTGAAAGGATAATCAAATTAATATATATGGATTGATAGTATATAAATATCTTTTAAGTATTTGAAATGTATAATCAAGTTAATACATGGCTTATGACAGTTAAAACTGACTGATTATATGTACAACCTTTTAATCCGCCAACATACTTTATTGTTAACTTTTTTAAAAAAAATTATATTTTTTGAAAAGTTTGAGAAAAATTCCTTTTGATCTGTGATTCATTCTATGATCTGATCTAACCCCTCTATAATTTGAGATCTAATCTTCATCTTCACAACATTGGTGCCAATGCTTAGCGGGGATTGGCAATAAGAACTTGCCGAGTACTAATACGCAGACAATTCCATGCCAATTCCGGCACTGACATGGTACTTACCATGCCATGCCATGCTGTGCCAACCAGCACTTAAACCATGAGGCATATGGCTGCTGTTGCTGCTGCTGCTGCTTTGCACTGACATGTTACTTACCCTGCCATGCCATACTATACCAACCGGCACTTATACCATGAGGTATGCTGTTGCCGTTGTGTGTGTGTGCTGAAGAAGGAACGAAACCCCAATTAAAACCAAATATATGACTTCCCAGAAGCATCTGCCAAAGCTAGAAGAGAAATAAAGGGTGGAAATTCATTGATCCACATAGAAGCAGCTCATCGTCATATCCCAGATTTGCAAGCACATTAGCACCCTGATTATACTCCCGGGAGGTATACTGCTTATATTAGAGAATGTTATTCTAACCATGCTCACACTCACCCCCCCCCCCCCCCCACCTCTCTCAAAACCCCCCAACCTTTCTAAAAATGGCCTCTTTAAGATTATATCTTATATTTTTGATGAGCATTCATGTGCAAAACATATTACATTATATATTGCTAATCACAACCAACAATTTCCTTGATAAGCAAGGTCGTGTATATACCCTAATGGCCTAATCTAATATAACAGCCAGGGAAAGAAAAAGGATGATTTATGAACATTCCTCCTTCCCAAATCAAATTGTCCATTCACTTGATTTTTCAAGTAGGGAACATACAAGTTGATTGTTGCTAAACACAAGTAGCCATTTCCTACATTATTAGCAGGATGCCAAGATCCATAACTTGCCTCAACTATATAATCGCACATGTCATTATGGGTAGCCAGCTAGGCACCTTTGTGATAGAACAGCCTTGAAATGCCCAGGCAAAAATTGCTTGGACCACTATGATGTTGTTGATTGCCCTGATTAATGCCTGCTTATCCATTGTAGCTGGACAGAAGTACATAGGTGGCAACTCTCTACCAACAAATTGCCTATTGTAATATATGTTGCCCCTCCTCCAATGAATAACCTAGTAATAAAATTGCAATACATGGAAACTGTTATTCCTCGCTCCTCCAATGAATAATAAGATTCAAGGATGGATAACATAGTTTTTGTTCTAATCTGAAGGGAAAAATAGAAAGCTTTGAGCAAATTGATCCAAAGGCTATGGCATTCAATGCTTCAGGCTTGGAGTGAAAGGTCATAATGGAAAAATTTGTTATGGTTTTATGGTGAAAAACGATCGAAATATATCATTGTCTGAAGTAGACATCTGATATATGTTTCCAGCTATCTAATATTATTGATGATCTAGCAGACTCATCAAGCCCTTAAGACTGAGTTCTCAACTGGTAAGTAACCTCAATATGCTCTCCATTATTTCAAAAGTGGTCGTGCTACTTAGCACCCAACTGTCACGGTAATCCCTGTATGCAGGCCTATCACCAAGTAGGCTACTAAGCAGCTTGCCAAGGACCAGTCAGACAGGAAGGATTACATTTGGACTATATCACAGATGGACAAATTATTAAGCGAGTTCCAGAGAGTTGATTTCAATCATGGTTTCAATCAGGCTGATTGAGTTTCAATTTCAACTATTTCGGCAGTTAGTTCAAGTTTTAGTGTCTTTGACATAAAAATAAAAACCTAAAAAAAATTATATATAAAAAGATAAACAAATATCAATACATAAAACAAATCCAAAAATATAGTAGCAATCAAGTTTATAACAAATTGTTTAATTCAGAATTTCTGGTTTACACTATATGTTGTAGGATTAAACTATTTATTAGTTTTGTAAAGTACAAATATGCCATTTCATAACTCCAGATTCCCCAAAACCTGCAATTCCAAATTTAATCTAAATAAAGAACTTTTCTAATATACAAGTGAATGAATAAATAACCCAAAATAAATCACAAATCTCCTATATCTACGTCAAATATGGCTCTGTAAGCTAGTTTCAACTGAAACTTCAACAACAACCTCAGTTTTTCATCAGTTCCCAATGAAATCGAAGCATTTTACTTTTACATTTCTAAATTTATCCCAAACCTGAAATACTGGTCAGATGTTTCACTAATCCTTGATTAGTTCTTTATTTTTTAACCTTGCACTTATTCATAATTAGGGTGATATTTGCTTGTTGCATTATCCAAAACTTGAGCAATCAAGCTTTTGTTGATTATTAATTAATATCATTGCTTGAGTCTTAGGGAACTGTCTAGTCTTACTATTTAACCTGTGATGTTACACCGAAACAGATAACTAAGAAATATAAACATTATTTCCTTAACCTACTTTTCTGACTGTCATGCCTTCGGAGTTGTTTTAGAACTATTTAAAAATATGAACAAATTTAGAAATTTTAATTGATTTTCAATGTAATATGCCTAGCCTTTCATCTAAGCAGTCGGCACCCTCTCCCCTCCCATGCCACCAACATATTGCAACCACTTGTTAAAACTGACCCTCTCTTTCTTCTCAGCAGATACCCAAGAAAAAGAGTAAACCTCCAAATTCTTAATTCAAGTCTCATATTTGTCACCTGATTAGATTACATCAAGAACATAAAAGCATCAAACCAAGTGTCAAAAGAAGAGAAGGGAGGGGAATAGAGAGAGAAGTGGAAAAACTGGATACAACTCTAACTTGCTTAATGTAGTGTAAAATCAAAACCCATTTAACGGAGACAATCCCCACTTCAAAAAAATAGATATTGTTGCTCTACTAAAGGAAAGGTTACGGACTTACGTCAACCCATATGCGATCACCATCAGAATTCTTAGAGAGCTATGATCTCCTAAAAATGTATATAAAGTAGACAAACTTCAGAACACCACAATAAGAGAAAATCAGATCCATCTTCCATCTAGAATCTCAATAAATTTACCTAACAGAAATCCAAGAAGCATAGACCTAACATCAACCTTTTCATTGAAATAAGCCCATAGGGAAGATCATCATGTTATTCCTTTCTCAACTTTTATCTGTCAACTAATGCCTTCTCTTGTAGGTATTCTCATATCTGATGGGCATTTTCAAGACTTCTTAAAACTCAAAATGGGGAGTACATAATACTAATTTATGTACAATAAGATACAGTTCCTTTTATGTCCTAAAGATTTTTAACAATCCAGTGGCCATGAATGATGAAGGGAAAAAAACAAGATAAGCCTAAGTGTGAAAGCTCCTGCAGAAACTAAACTAAACTAAACTAAAGATGGAGCAATCATCGCAACCTAGATACAATATAGAAAACCCAACAAAGATGGATACCACGCCTAGAGAGTGGAGATAAATTCCTCTGACATATTTATCTATTTAAAATAGTAGTGCCACTCAAATGAATTTAGCATTCTATTTCATATTTGACAATTCAGACACTTTATAGTTTATAATAACCATTAAACGAAAAAAGTGATGGCTGTGGCAATTGTACACCTTCAATTTTTCTATTACTTTCCTCCATTTATTTTCATGAGGCATATAAAACCATAAAAATTACATGCACTGATTAAAAAATAAGGTACCTGTTTGTTTCCCCTAGAACCGAGATGAGGTGTAGCAACAGTTATAAAATTCATTGCTTCTAGACCACATATGGTACCTCTAGAAATGTCATCCAAAACATCATCTGGAAGATCTTCTTTGGGTCTTCTTCTTGGAGGCCTGTAAAGTCTCCCAATTGCATATCTTGCAGCCAATCCTCCCACAGAGTGTGCAATAAAAGAAATCTTTCGAATTTCTGGTCTCCTTTCAATGACTTCAAGAACCTTATTTACCAAGTTTTGTCAAAGACTTGGAAAATAACAACTAACACAGAAGAACACCTACTCTTTCCAGAGATATCGCAGAATTATGTAGGCAATGCACAAATTAGAAAATGTAATCACCAAGGTGATACATTATGTTTTTTAAAATACATACTGACCTCTTCTGCTAGACGTTCACCCATAATATCCACACCATCTAATGTAAGCTGATGCATGTTCTTTTCACTACCTGGAAAGAAATTGCACAACTCAACGGCTCAAACTCTATAAGATATATCAAAACCATAATCATGATTTTTACCAATATTTAGAAAGTATAGGGGTGCATCCACAAAAAAGAAAAAAAAATCTTCACAAAGAATAACTAACATTCTAAGTACCTATAAGCAATACAATAATAGGTAATCTAAGAGAATTTTCACATTTTTGGTTGGCAATGCATTCTCTATCAAACCTTCAGTATCAAACAAAGACATTCACCATAATGAAGAGATAATCTTGTAGTTAAAATACAATCAGAATATGGTGCAACCTACAACACTTGGACCTCTTTTTGAAGACAAAATATAGCTGAGTAGGATGGTGCAGGAATAGAAGATATTAGAAAAATTATGCAATACAATGTTGCCAAGGGAGGTGAAGAATGTTATATTAAGATCGAGCTTATTTTTCTGCAACAATTACACTTATATCAAGTTGCTCCAAGACAACAGAATATCACTGAAGAAAATCTGGTGGGCTTGTGAAACTTTTAGTGGCATGTTGAAGGAAGAAAAAAAGATTGTTAATTAAAATATTCTTACATAAAAGGGCAAACCAATGCACGAGGATCACACCACTATGGGATGGGGGGAGACTTTGATGTACGCAACCTTACCCCCGCGCACAGAAAGGTTGTTTCTATGTTCTGAACCCGTTATACCTAAGTCATAATGGAGCAACCTTACTGTTGCCCCAAGCGCCCCCACTCTCTTTTCTCTGATGCAGATTTTCTTACATAATTGGCATAATTATGCAGACTGCTCTCTTGAGCATGACATCCATATAGATTTTATGAAGATGGAAAATGGAGATTGGCTGATTAGATGTACTGAAACACTTTTGCAAATCAAGCAACCAGAAAGAATACACAATATTTCTCAGACAATCACTAATTTATTTCTTAATTTGTATGCAGCATTCTAACTGACTTAAACAAAATTAATTAAAAAGAGGAAGAGCAAGAAGAAGCAGAAGAAGAAAATATTTTGATAGTTGCATAAAACAATATATTAAAACAATGCTGACTATTATGAAGAATAACTTACAATGAACTATTACTTTATCTGGAAGCAACCTAACAAACTGATTGGCTGCAAATTTCCAGTTAGCAGTGCTGCAAAGATAGAAGACCAAATTTAAATTTTTTTACCAACAAAGAAACAAAAAATAACCAGTATAGCAGACTGAAAAGAGAGAGAGAGAGAAAGAGAGAGAGAGAGAGAGAGAGAGAGAGAGAGAGAGAGAGAGACTGCCAAAATGTATATTGCACAAAAATCTGCAATGTACAAGGCCAGATGCAACATAAACTATTCGAAATTTTGAATGTACCATATTAGGCATAACTATATAATAGAGGAGTAAAATAAAAATGAATCTTATCTTATGCATGATTTCCAGGAACCTTGTCCTGAAAACACATCAACAAGCCTAGTCCCAGAAGTTGCACGCTGTTTGGAAAAGTTGTTTCCCCTGTAATAAGTATTCTTATCCAAGGATCCAAAAGAGGCCTTATTCCTTAATCAATTCCCATTACAAGATTCATCGAAGCCCATGATATAACGTATCCCTCATCCAACCACAGAGACCAGGCCAACATAGTAGCAACAACCCATTACCACGCTGCTCAACCCCCCTACAGAACTTGCTGGCCAAGCTGAGACCATCACCGGATCCACGACAAGTAGAGGTAGTCAACTAGGCTAGTCCTTTCTAAGTTAAATTTAAAATTTTATTTTTTCAAATAAAGGTATATTTGCCATTCACTCGAAATTCTTGCATCAAGACATATTTTTTCAAGCTTTACAAGCCTCAAAGAAGGGGCAACAGATACCGAAATTAGTGCACAGTTTCCAACCTATGACTAGTAGTCGAACATCAAGCCTTGTTGTAAAAGAAATTTCACGAAAAGAAAGAATTTTTTTTTAAAAAAAATACTGATGCCCAAATTATTGATGTTAGATTAGATGGAGAGATAGAGAGAGAACGTGAGAAATGATGAAAAAAGATTAAACACCTCGATCCGGTATTCGGATTTAACACCAAATCAAATCAAGAATGTTATCTAGCAAAAATGAAAAGGCAACGCAATCACCGGTGGAAAAAATTCAAACACCTGGCATAAAAAAAAAAAAAAAAATCATTCATTTCCTTCAAAACCCCGTAGAGAACCCTACTACAATGACAAAATATGATCATCATAAATCCATGCAAACTATACCTCCCAAGAATTCCATGGACCATCACCACTAGATGATCCGCAGTGGAGGCGTTGGCGTCGGACGAACTCCAGACGTCCGTTCCTCCATTAACATTCTCCTCCGTGCGCACTCCTCCCATATCTCCCATGGCTCGTCCCCTCACCAGCGCAATTCCGATCGGAAGCGATCACAGAGGAGGCGAAGAAAGAAGAGAGAGAGAGAGCAGCAAGGAAGCAAGGAAATCTAGCAAGCAAGCAAACAAAGAGAACTAAAAAAAACGAAAATTAAAAAATAAAGGACGCGAGGAGAGGGGAGAGCCAGGAAACGGGTATTTATAGCCTTCGTTGGTGGGGGCGAGGCGACGGCAAGGCGGACTGGAGATGGGACGCAGGAAACGCTTGTCGGGAAACGGAAGAACTGACACGTCACCTAGAAGCCGGTTTTTTTTTTTTTTTTTGCTTTAAAAAAAAAGGGAGGGGGAAGGGACAAGCCTACCCCCGTGTAGCAGCCCCCACTGGGCCTCCACCCCGTCAGGAGAATGTTCGATGCTGGTAGAAATGACTGTGTGTTGCGCACTCCGGCCGGTTTTACTCATATCCTCCCCATCCGTGGACCCGGCTTGGTTACTCCTCTGGGCTCCGGTACGAATACCACGTGTAAGTACATCACATCTGGTACCACCGAGACTACCAGCAGAGCGATACGCCCTTCCAGACTCCGTGTCCGAGCAGGAAGCATCCGGTCTCTACAATTTAATCGACGATCGTGCGTTTCGAACTTGGAACCACTTGGTTAGGCCTAGAAGTCGGTCTAGCCCTGCAAGTACAAGAGGCGGGTTAAGACATGGGGGCACCAATAACCGGTCCCAATTTTTTAAAAAAAAATAAAAGGGAAGACATTAAGAATCTTAGAGGGGTCGTGGTCTTGACATTGTCGTGTGCCAATAAATTATGGGGAAAGTTGCTTTCCCATCCTTCCAAAGGCTCCTCTGTAACAAAAAAAAATCTTGTTGATTAAATCTAAAACATCCGGTCCAGAGACTTATGGAGTGATGGGGAGCGACGTTAGTTACTGGTGGAGTGAAATGTTTTAAATGTCCTTAATTTGGACGACTTAATGAGGAAGATTTACTGCTGCATCTATTGGATTTCCTGTGTTCAAGGCAGAATAAGCTACGTGCTGGCTGGCCATTCGGTTAAAGCGACAAGAACTGTTCCAACGTGCATGGAAAAGTTCGTGCATGGTCATCTATGATTTCGGTTATAGCTTTTTGGAACTGCTTGATTCACTCTATTCATGCCCAAGGAAAAGTGATTTCGATTTGGAGTTTGGCCATACTACTGCTAGAACACGAAACTTTTCCTCTCTAATATGGACAAAGTTGGATGATAATCTGCACGTTGAACTCGTCTCTACCAAACAATTGAGGGTTCCAACTTTTTTAACTGAACGCTGCAAGCAAAGGATCCCAGGATCCTGATTTTATTATAGAGAATTGTCACGAAGCACTCTCTCTGTTTACGCATTAATAATGTGGAAAGAAATGCTCCAGTTAAGGAGGCATCAATCATGGCAGCCCCTTATTGGTCCTGCCAAAGGTTTTTCTACTGATAACATTCAATCGCCAGATCCTTATTTCCATCATTCAACTGGCAGGCCATATTTGTGCTACAGTTGGCTTCGATGCCATCGAAAAGGAGAGAAGAAATTATAGTAATCATCTACCTATAATGAGGCTAGGCATCCAATTCCAGACAAGAACACCCACAAAGAGACATTTAGGTACATATGCCCCATAGATAAGCAGGTGACTGCATGTCCCCGCAGTCGCAAGGCAGTGACATTGATCAATTCCAGTTACGCTCGTTGAAGCTCATCCATTAGGCATCTACACTTACCAACGGATAATGTAACATGCAGGAGATGCTATATATAATGTTATCCTAATGTCTGCTATCTTGCCAGCAGTGTAGCTTGGGAGGGCCACAGCATGATCATGTTACATTAAGTTCCAAAGACTATTATTCCCTTGTTCCTTCCTGTTTGTTCTATAATATTTGTTATGAGCCTCAAGTCCTGGCCCATGCCTTGCCCTCAAACTATTGATAGTTATTGATCGGAGTACCATAATACGAATAAGAAATAGGTGATTTTATCTGGAGTAGTGGATTGATCTGAGAGTGTTCTTGAAGCACCGGCGCTTAAGTGCTTTCTGGAGGTCAGTCATGAACTCATGGGCAATGAGGACGTTGTCAGAGATGGATCGCCCCCCAACAAAGGCCTCATACTCAGGATAAATAAGTCTGGATAGAATATTCCTCATCTTCTAGATTATGATTTTCGCCACAATCTTATACATGGTGGTGCATAAGACGATGGGTCTGAAATGGCTCGGCTCGACAGGGTTCTTTCTTTTTAGAATCAATGTGATAAAGATCCGCCTCCCCTCTTCGGGCATCGCGGCTGACACAAGCAGATAAAATCACCTATTATTGTTAGTAAAATCTTGTAGTAGAAATAGACCAAGCAATCAAGGTCGGAAGAGGAAAACTAGGAGGGCCGGTAGTTTGCTACCTAACCGTAAACCAAATCATGAGCTGGGGTATGATGTCAAAAAATTCAACCAGACACAAGTCAATCGTGATGTGCAGGTTACGTGTTATGACTTGTGAACTTTGGGTATTAGTAAAAGTCAATGGTATATTGGGAAGAACAAGTTTGGACATTTAATTCTATCACCTAGGTAAAAATATTAATTTGTTTGCGTACCTAAACTTTATTATAAGATAAACCATTTTATGCGTCAAATTTATAAAAAGAACCGTATGAGCTTCCAGATTCTTTATTTTCTGTTTTTTTAATATCCAGCATGCATTCACACTCTTGTAAGCTGACCCTTAAACGACAGAATCAAACTATGAAAGGGCTATCCGGTCGGTAAAAGTTGGCGACTATTCCCGACACCAGCTGTTCGCATATACTAGTGTCCCTTAAATCCTAGAGCATGACGTAGGCAACGTCTGGCAAAATTTTTGGAATGATAAAAGTACTTTTAGATGATATAGTGGTGTTTATTAAAAAATCGGAAAGTTAGTTTGGTTTCGCCATGAAGTTGAAAAAGTCTGCTAGAAAAAAACTATAATTTGGAGTTTTTTTTTCAAAAGTACATTATGACCAATGTCAGAAAGCTTGTTTTGGTTTTAACAAAATTTTTCTGGTGACCAGAATATCCGCCAACAAATGAATACATTTTATATCATATCATATCATAATATATTATTATACTATAAATATAATATAATATAATAATAAATTAATATTATATTATATTATATTAATTATTATGATTGCATTATATATTATATTATTGTAGTACATAATTATAATATAATATATTCTTATATTTTATTATAAGTATAATATAACATATTATTACAATCATAATATTATATTATTATAATAATAGTAGTAGTTATATTATGATAGTATAAGACATAATAATAATAATAATAATATATATATATGATTAATAATATAAAAGATAATATATTAGATTATATATTAATATATTATAGTCTATAATATGATTATATTTGATACGCCTCCAAATTGGCCACGACTCATCAGAAGGTCCAACCAATTAAAACATGCTACGACGTCAGAACGTGGTGGATTATGAGCAGCCACTAGGCGAGCCCAAGCGCCATACCATCGAGCTTGCATATCAAAAAATTTTCACAGGTGGCCACATCTTGTTGGAAAAATTAAATGTGCACGCGGCTTTTTGGGCCGTGTGCGCGTTTGCCGCTGGAAATTATGTGAGCCAGCGCCCGCGCTTAATTACCGCGGATGTGTCTGCAAAAAGACCAATAAGCTCCTGTAATTACCCCTATATATACTCCTCAATTTCATCCTATTCGATACACGAAAAATTAGAGAAAAATACCAAAAAAATTTTAGAGAGAAGTTCTTCCTCTTAACCACTTTTGATTTTCATTTTTGCAATTCTATTCAGTTTATTTTATTCTTTTTATTTCGTTCTTCACTGGATCTGCAAATCCGATCGGGTTCGATTTGGCTTCTTCCGAGACGTACCGAAAAAGAAGTTTAGGGTCGTCGTATCTTTGAGAAGGATTGTCGGAAGATCCGTACGTGGGGTCAAATACTTTTTTGGGACAGCATCTATGCACTTCGACCTGCCTTCAATCATATTTCCTCTTACTTTTGTTTTAAATTTAATATTAGTAGATTTGTAGGCTTTGCAACTTTATGATTTGAATTTATTAAATGAATAGATTTATTTTGCGCTAGAATAGATTTCATTTGTACTATAACAAATTTATTTTGATACGAAATAATATACATATATATTATTCCGTTTAAGACTTTCTATTAATTGCAATTATTAGATTTATTTGTTTATTTAAGTGATATATTGCTAACAATCCAAAGAAATGTTTGGTTTATTTTTTTTGTTAGTAATATATAATTCAGTAAATCATTCTAAAAAAGTAATAATTTGTTTAACCTCTAAGAGGTTTATCATACCTCCATTTATAAACATCAAGAAGTAATTTTCAGATCTCATTCAAATGGAAAATTCAAAAATTGGTTAATACATAATAATTAATTCATTGAATTGACTTATTAGATCTCAATCAAATATTCTAATAAGGTAATAAATCATTCTAATATATAATTCATTAAATTGACAAATTAGATCTTAATTACAATAATTGATTTGCTAGCACAAAATTAGTAATCAATTATTCTAATAAGATAATAAATTTTATAATTTATTGAATTGACATTTTAGATCTCAATTACAATAATTGATTTGCTACCATAAAATTAGTAATTAATTATTCTAATAAGATAATAAATCTTATAATTCATTGAATTGACATTTTAAATTTTAATTACAATAATTGATTTGCTGGCACAAAATTAGTAATCAATTATTCTAATAAAATAATAAATCTTATAATTTATTGAATTGACATTTTAGATTTCAATTACAATAATTGATTTGCTAGCACAAAATGAGTAATCAATTATTCTAATAAGGCAATAAATCAATTCTAATATATAATTTATTGAATTGACATTTTAGATCTCAAATACAATAATTGATTTGCTAGCACTGAATTAGTAATCAATTATTACTAATTTGACAAATTCAAACCAAAAATTCGGAAATTGATTGATACACAATAACCAATTTAAGTTTGTACTTAGGCTTTTGTAAAAATTAAATTTTTGCGATTTCTAGTGATTATATCCACTAACTAATAGTGTCAAAGAAAAGCTTGTCAAAAAGGCATACGTACTTAAGAAAGACTGGTACTTAAGTGAGCCTAGTGCTCCACCACCGATCTGGAGCTGATCTGGCTATTATTTTTTGGATATATCAACTAGATATTCAAAGTTCAATATAAATATTAGTGCAATCTTTTGACATAAACTTTTTGCCTTCGATCAGGTTTCTGTCTCTTTTTTATAACCTTAAACCTATGGCCTCTAATACTAGTGACCACCTTAGTGCCAAAGCTGAAAAATTTGATAGCCATAACTTTAGAAGGTGGCAGAACCAAATGCAGTTCTAGCTCACCACATTAGGGTTGATCTCAGCCATAGATGAGAGCACTACTGAAGTTGATAATGGTTCCAACCCAACTACTTCACGACCTGCTACTCGCCAAAATCCAAACCCAAACTGGAGTTCATCCTCCTCCCAAACTGAACCTTCTGCCTCCACCGGCACACCCTTTAGGATACCTGATGAGATAGACTACCATTGCATCCATAGAATCCTAGATGCTCTTTCTGAAAGACTGTATGACATTTATTATACGGCCAAGAGTGTTAAAGAACTCTGAGACACCCTAGATAGCAAATATGGTCTTGATGATGCTGGGGTAAAGAGGTTCAAGGCCTCCGACTTCAATAACTTTAAGATGGTGGACTCAAAGCCAATAAATAACCAAATCCATGATTTTTAAAATATGATCCACCAGCTTAGGGCTAATGGAACCAGTTTGAATGAATCATTCTAGGTAGCCTATCTAATAGACAAACTTTCCAATTTCTGGTCTAATTTTGCTAAGACTCTAAGCCATACCCAAGGAGGTCTCACCCTAACCCAAGTTCGGTTACATCTACTTAATTAAAACTAAGGATGAGGTGCTCAGCAAATTTAAGATTTTTAAGATCGAAGCTGAGAATCAACAAGAAAAGAAAATTAAAATTCTTAGATCAAATCGGGGAGGTAAATATACATCTAATGTGATAACTCAATTTTGTGAAGATCATGGAATCATTCATGAAATGATTGCTCCCTATTCTCCCCAATCAAATAGAGTAGTAGAAAGAAAAATAGGATTTTAATGGATATGGTTAACTTAATGCTTATAAGTTCAGGAGTACCAGAAAATTTGTGGGAGAAGCTCTACTTTCAGCCTGTTATATCCTTAATAGGATTTCCTCCAAAAATAATGATCTAACCCCATATGAAGTTTGGAAATATAGAAAACCAAATCTTAGCTATTTAAAAGTGTGGGGGCTGCTTGGCAAAAGTGAAAATACCTAATTTTAAGAGAAAGAAAATAAGGCCCCAAACAGTGGATGCCATATTCATAGGATATGCAGCCAATAGTAGTGCCAATAAATTTTTGGTGATTAATTCAGAAGAAAATGATATTAGTAACAACACCTTTCCACTTAGGACTAGAGTAGATAGAGGTATAGCTAGTAGCTCTAGTAGAATAAGGACAAGAGAGATAGAAGTAGAAGTAGAACCTAGGAGGAGTAAGAGATCCATGGTAGAGAAAACTTTTGGAGATGACTTCTATACTTTTCTTATAGAGGACTCTCCAACTACTTTTAGGGATACAATGAAATCCTTAGATTCACACTTTTGGAGAGAAGCTGTAGACAATGAGATACAGTCAATTATCCAAAATCATACTTGAAAACTGACTGATCTTCCTTCTGGCTGTAAAACTATAGGGTGCAAATGGATTTTTAAGAAAAAACTTAGGCCTGATGGGTCTGTAGATTAATTTAAGGCTAGATTAGTTACCAAAGATTTTACTCAAAAACCTATGGTAGATTTCTTTGATGTTTATGCACCTGTAGCTAAAATTACTACTATTAGGATCCTGATAGCATTAGCCTCCATCCATAAATTAGTGATTCATCAGATGGATGTAAAAACAGCTTTTCTAAGTAGAGACCTAAATGAAGAAATTTATATGGACTAGCCAGAGGGATTTATAATCACAGGCCAAGAAAATAAAATTTGCAGACTAGTCAGATCTCTCTATGGTCTTAAACAAGCACCCAAGCAATGGTACTTGAAATTTGATGAAACCATACTGACATTTGGATTTGAAATCCATAGTACAGACGAATGTGTATACCATAAGAGAGTTGGAAATAAACTTGTGATCTTGTGCCTCTATGTAAGTAATATACTGATCTTTGGGACAGATCTTCGGACAGTTGATGAAGTAAAGCAATTCTTAAGTCATAAGTTTGATATGAAAGACTTAGGACAAGCTGACTTAATTTTAAATACTAAAATAATTAGAATTGCAAATAGTATTAAGTTATCCCAAAGTCATTATGTTGACAAGATTCTCAATAAATTTAATTATACCGATTGTCAGCCTGTTTCTACTCCCTTTGATCCCTCTACACACCTTAAGAAGAACTTAGGAACTCCTGTCCTTCAAGGCCTATATGCTCAAATTATAGGCTCACTAGGATTCCTAGCAAACTACACCAGGCCAGACATAGTATATGCTGTGAATAGATTAACAGATATACTGTTAATCCAAATAGAGATCACTAGACAGCATTAGAGAGAATCCTTAAGTATCTTAAGGGTACCAAGTCCTATAGTTTGCACTTTAGTGGGTTTCCTGATGTTTTATAAGTCTATAGTGATGCCAACTAGATCAACGATACCTTAGATGTTAAATCCACCACAGGATATTTTTTTCTTCTAGGAGATGCTGATATCTAGGAGTACTATAGAGTCTGAACTGATAGCTTTAGGCACCACTAGCACTGAGGCTGAGTGGCTTAGAGATCTACTAATAGACTTTTCTGTAGATGAGTCACCTTTACCACCTGCAATAGATAAGTGCAACCAAGAAAATGCTAATGTAAAAATGAACAGGCACTTAAAAGTGCGATATAAATCATTAAGATATAAATTAAAAAATAACTTTATTGCTTTGAATTTTGTAAAATCAGAAAATAATTTGGTTGATCAGCTTCCAAAAGATTTGTCTAGAATAGTAGTTCTAGAGTCGTCGAAGGAGATGGAACTTAGCCCATAAAGATAGATCACTACGGTGGGAACCCGACCTTAAAAGGTGCAATGGGTAGAAACAAACCGGAGTGTGACTAAGACGAGCTTTGTTTCATGCTTTCCTTATCCCTATGGCGCTAGTGCTTATAAAAGCAAGCTGTAGGATGAGTTTATTTATATAACTCTTAATAAGTCCGAGACCCAAGAGGCAGAAGTTTTCTTGCTAGCTTCCTTATTAGGACTCACCTATAAGTGCAGTTGTGAGGTCGCGATTATGGAAAACGGGTGATTTCCTAAAAAGCACATAAAGATACCTGTGCATGGCTATTGTTGTGGTTCAAATCTGGCCCGAGGGTGACCACGTCGGAGGAGTCGAGGGAGCTGCTGGTCGTTTGAAGGATGAAGACGAGGGCCACCTCCTGCACGGTGGCGGCGGCAAACCTACACAAAGCCTCCGAGAATCAAGTTAAAGTGGGGTAAATCGGGTCTAGCCAAAAGTTCCTTATAAGTTACCTGACTGAGCTATTTATAGTCCCAGTAGAGAGGCCCAGGTGGCAGCAGCATTGTCCGCCCTCATCATGAGAGGAGGGTGGCTCTGAGTCGAATGGCGCGCAGCTAAGGCTACCGGAGGCGTGTGGTGCTGTCTGTTCTTGAGAACGGCAAGGTGTTGACAGTCGTAGCAGGGTATGGCTGGAGTAGTCATGGTGTTGTCCTTTGATTGTCGAAGGCCAGCTATTGAAGCATGGTGCGGTGGCGTTGCAATGTACGGCCACGTAGGAGGGGGTGGGTAAGACTGCAAATGGGTCGGGTCGATCCGAGATCCGACCCACGTAGACCCGACCCGACCCGAATTTTAGGATCCACGGATCTGGGTCGGGTCCTAAAATTGGACCCGAATCATTTTCTGGGTCGGGTCTGGGTTTACCGAACGGATCCGACCCGATCCGAATCGATCCGAAGAGAGAAAGAAAGAGGAGAAAAAAGCAAAAGAGAATTTTTTTTTTGTGTGGGTCATGGCACTATTGGTCTGTGAGGATCCTCTCTCGGTCTATTACACTGTTGATACCTCTGGTGTCTCGGTAGCAGGCTTTTTTTTCTTTTTTTCCTTCTGTTTTTTCGTTTCAGTTTTTTTTTAACTTTTGCAGGGAGGAAGTGAGGGAACACCGAACTGAATATGGGTCATGTGCTAGTTTTCTACAATGGAATTGGATTTTGGAAGAAGGTCTGGGATTTTTTTTGTCCTCGTGAGAGGGGAGCCGGGAGACACCAAGTTCCGTCCAATCAGTCATATGGACAAAAAATAGTGTGCTATGAAATTTGGCTTGTAGACCGACTTAGTCAGGGGTCATCTGTTCTGACTGGAGGTCAATTGCAAGTCTTTCAAGTTATGGGTCACCCAGCACCTCATAATTATGATATGACCAAATTAGATTTGCCCAAATCCTTTCCCAAAAGCACAAAAAATTGGACCCCATTTGGACCTAAACCCGACCCGAACCCGATTCGGACCCGACCCGATCCGACCCGATCTTTAACCGGGTCGGATCTAGGTCCAAAATTAGGACCCGAACAAAAAACTGGGTCGGATCGGGGTCACCCAGAATCCGACCCGACCCGATCCATTTGCACCCCTAGGTGTGTGTGCACACATGGGTGCGGCTGTTGGCAAGTTCAAACCCGTTAAGAGGTCATATCATGTGCTTGGCGAGGTCAGCTAGACGGGTGCTGAGGATAGCTCCAGCCGAAGATTCTGTTGGTGGAACAAGAAGTGCTTCGGCTCTCCGGGTTCCGAGGTGTGCTCGGAGCGCCCCGAGCTCGAGGGTCGGGGCGGGTCGGTGAATATTGGAGACGCCCCGAACTTGATCGGACGAGTCGGCAAATATCCGAGGCTGATGGAGCTTTTGGCGGAGTCTGAGGCTAAGCTAATTCTGGGCCGGACTGAGGATTCAATCGGTCGGCGTTGGCATTTATTGAGCCAAAACTGGGCGGCCTTTTTGCTGTGGGTCGGACGATCCATTTCGCCCCCCATCAGCCATATTAGTGCAACCCACTTAGAACCCAGATGGGGCTATATTATGTGTGCTATTGATTTAATGTGAGCCATGGACCGAGGTTCAAGGTTAAGACCATCTTGGCTTCATAGATGTAATCAATTGTCACTAAGTGAAGGTTCAAACTGAAAGGTACCTGCACCTATTACATAATATAAGATATCCAGCATTTTGTTTTAATTTTAAAATTATTTAAAAATTAATTTTTATGGGGGATTGTTGGAAAAATTAAATGTGCATGCGGCTTTTTGGGACGTGTGCGCGTTTGCCGCTAGAAATTACGTGAGCCAGCGCCCGCACTTAATTACCACAGACGCGTTCGCAGAAGGCGCGTATACGTCCGCAAAAAGACCAATAAGCCCCTATAATCACCCCTATATATACTCCTCAATTTCATCCTATTTGGTACACGAAAAATTAGAGAAAAGTACCAAAAAAATTCTGGAAAAAATTTTTTCCTCTTGGCCACTTCTGATTTTCATTTTGCAATTCTATTTAGTTTATTTTATTCTTTTTATTTCATTCTTTGCTAGATCTGCAAATCCGATCGGGTTCGATTTGGCTTCTTTCGAGACGTACCAAAGAAGAAGTTTAGAATTGTCGTATCTCTGAGGAGGATTGCCGGGAGACCCATACATGGGGGCAAACACTTCTTTGGAACAGCGTCTACACGCTTCGACCTGCCTTCAATCAGGCTATTTTCTCTCACTTTTGTTTTAAATTTAATATTAGTAGATTTGTAGGATTTGTAATTTTATGATTTGAATTTATTAAATGAATAGATTTATTTTGTGTTAGAATAGATTTCATTTGTACTATAACAGATTTATTTTGATGCCGAATAATATACATATATATATATATATTATTCCATTTAAAACTTTCTATTAATTGCAATTATTAGATTTATTTGTTTATTTAAGTGATATATTGCTAACACATCCTAATCAGAGGACCTAGTGATCATCAAGATCCTACCGATGTGACAAGCTGGACGTCATCTACATGCGAAGCATCCACACCCGATGTCCAAGCTATACTCAAGTCAGTCACTTTTGGTCGACTCGTATGTCCTAATTCTCTAGTGGTAGGTAAACTCCTCCATCGAAAATATATAAAATGGGAGCAGAGGAGGTAAGAAAGAAGAATGTCCTAACAGACTGAAAGACAACATCTCTCTATTTTTTGATAACCATACTGACTTAGGCATCAGAGTGTTTTCCGCCGGATACATTCCGACCAGAGAACTTCTTTGCTTTGTGTTGTTTTAGGTCGGAAGGTTGCCATCTAACAAGAATCTCGGCTACAGTGACCAAGCGTCGTTCGCCTCCTCCTATTCTAGCAAAAGTAGCCTACTACCGAGCTCTTCGATATCGTCACGCTTCTCACTGCGATGCTTAGAGCTACTCATTCTCAGCAGCAACAATATTATAATAACATTATATTATTATAATATATAATATAATATAATTTAATATAATCTATTATTAGGTTTTAATCTATTATATTATATTGTTATATTATATTATAATATTATATTATATATTCTATTATATTTATAATAATATTATATTGTAGTAATATTGTACTATTAATTATGTTATATTATTATATTATAGTATTCAATATTATAGTATACTATTTTATAATATTATATAAAATAATAATATTTATTTTGTATTATATTTTACTATGCAATATTATGTAATATCATTTATTGTCATTATATCATACGTTTACCAAATATATGTTAAAGCTTCGCAATACTTTAGAAATATAGTTACAAAATAGCAAATAACTTTTTATAAAAATTCTATTTCCAAAAGCTCTACTTTTCGAAAACTCTACTTCTATAAACTCAAAAACTCAACAGCAATTCCAAACAGGGCTTAGTTATTTCATTTGATTCATGATGATAACGTTTCCATCTTTCATGAAATATTTAATCCCCAGGGAGGAAAAATAAGTTGGCCACTACTCCCCTGTGGACTCCTGGCGTCCGTGAGAGGGTGTGGGTTTGGGTGTTACTAAATGCGAGTATATTCTCATTTGACAGAAAAAGGTTGATGGGTCAAACATTGCTCCTGTACTCATATTTAACTGATCACATAATCCTGTAACACCAGCAAACAGAAGTGATACTAATCCACTCTTCGACCAAACGTGGAACATTCACATCACAATTGCGAACTTTTTCATTCGTTCCCATTATTTACAGGGAGTGAAGAGTCCTGCCCTTGACAATGTAAAAGGCCACAACAATTATGGTCCGTTAAAACCTTGCCCTATTGGGATCATGTCACCATCCGAATCTATACGTAACACCGGAGATGGGTGTCAGGCACAAGTTGAATCTGCCACTTGCAGCCTCCCCCACACCAAACCACGAAGACCGGTCATGAATTATAACCAGCATCAGCACAAGTAATCAGAACTTTAGCAATGACATAGGCAAAGGGAAACGGAAGAGAGAATAAAGCTTCAACTTTCTTGCCAACCGATCTTCAGGGATAAGTCAGTCTTGGAAGACAGGCATATAGACCAGAGATTTCCATGCTCACTTGTATAAAATGTCTGAAGGAACCTTGTGAAACAAATCAGTTTGCAAAGCCAGAAACAAAAGCCATCTCAGGGAAGAGTGAAATGTTGTCCAAAATGAGCCATAAATATATCCGTAGCATTTACATTTTACAGTTATCATTTAGTTTCCTTCAGTTTCAAACTTGAGTTTCATTTAGTTTGATGTAATAATAACAAACATACTATCATGAATGTTAAAATACATAGTGCAAAACTTACAGATACTGGTATTCTTAAACCGCCAGCACCTTCTTTTACACTCCAAAGAAATAGAAAAATTGCACCGCACACCCTAATCATCACAGACAAGCCAAGCCAATTTAATAAATACCTAATTAACAAGAACAAGAAAGCCCCAACTCAATTCTATTTGTCAAGGACCTAGGTCTCAGGATATGAACCAGTTTAATGGAGCGAAAGCCAAAGCTCCATCGAGGAACAGAAGCTTCAGTAACCAAGGAATCGGCATTTTCAGAGAGTAGAATTCAAACGCAGGCACCATTTCAGGCTCATGCATGGCAAAAGAAAGAGTTCAACTACTGTTGCTAAATGCTGAAGAAAAATTTCTTTATGTCAAACTTGATATTGAAGCTTCCAGCTGGTGGTGTTCAAGATTCCTGAGCACTATCCTCGCAAAAATTTTCGCTTCAATAGGAGCTGTGGTAGCTGCAGCAGCAGCACGTAGGACCCGTGCTGCTCCAGCTTTCTGCAAGAGGCCTGCATGGTGTATTGCATGCCTGCCTCCTGGGATAGTGAACTGCATTTACAAGTAAATAGTAATAAGACGGCCATATTCTCTTATCAAAAAAAAAAATGGACTAGTTGGACCAAATGTGGATTTAGACGAATGGGTATGCACAAGCGCAAGTCCAAACTATAATCTTCATACAGGACACTAGATAAAAGGAAACTCTGGACAAACTTTCTTATAACAAATCAAGACTTCTGCAAAGTAAAAAAGGAAAAATCCTAGAATAGATATACACTATCTCCTAGATATTATCACAGGGGATTTTATTTAAAGTTGCAAATTTCAAACTTCCACTTCTGCATAATTTTTCAATATAACACCAAATAATGGCAAAGATTTACTTAGCAAGAGTCAGATCTCGTTGCAGTCCCATTTTTCCAAGAGATGATTTAACAAGAAACATGCCACCATCAGTAGAAATTAGAAAATATTCCATAACAGCATTGATATCTAAAATAGCAGCAGGAACAATTTCTCAAGGTAGGTAGTTGCATGCATAACTTGATCTCAGATCTTTTCGATATGAGATATATAATAAAAAATAAAGATATTATTACACATGCTTATCATGGAAAAACAGTGTCACTAGGGGCAAGGAGGAAAATTTTAAACTGGTTTACCTGCAGAAAAAAGCAAAAAACACAAGCTGCTATATAACATAAGTAGGCAACGAGAATGTAAGGCAAATTTACCTGAAGAAGAGCAAAAGCTGCACAGGCTCGAAGAATGGATGATGGGTTTCGAAGCATGGCAACAAATCTCCCAATCTCAGCACCACTGAAAGGAAGGTTAAGCAAAAGTTTATGTTAGGTTAAGGAAAGCTCTTCTCTTAAATTAATATCACTCATAAGACGATCGAAGAAAAAGAATGCACCCTTTTTTTGATAAAAAGAGCAGGAACAATAAGAAGAAATGCACATTAAGGTGGCACCTAATATAGACTGCACAGATACATACAATTTGGGGAAACAACTCACAAATATTATCGCTTGAAACCCTAAGTCCACAACAAATTAAGTTAAAGCAACTTTGAAAAATACACCAACCATTAACATATTAGAAAACTTAAAAAGGGAAAATCAACGAGCCTCATCACATCTATGTGGTATCAACTTTACGGATCAAGTACTACCAATCAAAATTTGAGAATATTTTATAAGATGTGCTAGTCCTGAATCCCACTATGAAGTTGTCCCAATTTTTTTGGACAAGCCTACCGAGGGCTAGAGAGGCCCTGCTATCAGGAAAAGCAGTTTCCATGTATACAATCTGTAATGCCAAATAGAGCTAGAAAATTCACATTATTTGAACTGAATATTATTCATTCATCCTAGATAAGAACTTTGCATTTAGTAACAAAAATAAGCTGTAAGAAACCTGCATCTCAGATGTCCTGCTTCCTGTATGCGTGCGGCTTCAGCTACCTGTGCCAAGGTTGCAGGAGCTGAGGATGCTGCAGCCATGGAGAAGAGTTGTGGTTCCGAAAACGTCAGCACAAAATCTTTTATATGCTTCAATGCCATCCTTCTAGCAGCATCAAAGTTAACACTCTTCGAAGCACCTTCTGAAGAAGACCCAACCAATGCAACCTCATCCATTCTGTAAATAAAAAGCAAAATTTCCCAGAATTAGACAGCAACATCAAATAGTTTTATCAGAACTTCAGCAAGGCAGAGTACTAATGTGACCCTTGATTTCTATCAAAACAAGCTTAAGAAAAGAACTATAGTGCACTTTCATTCTTCTTAGCTTGGTCTCTAGCAGCTTGTGGCAATAAAATTTGCATTCCAGCAAGAGTATATGTTGCACTAGACAAGATGTTTAAGGCCACAATTTCCTAATTCTACATATCCATTCAAAAAAACATGCAGCACAACATATCCTACCAACTTCACTAGCAGGGACATATCATTTAGTGCAGTTATATATATATATATATAACTGCACTAAATGGTATGTCCAAACCCAGAGATAGTCTCTGCCCAGTTTGCAAACTACATCATCTTAATGCCCATAAGTTTAAATTTCTTTATTGAACCACCCTTTTGCACATGAGAGTGTAACAAGAACGAGAACATCAAGGTTAGATCTATTTGAGAAGTTGCAATCATTCATCTTGTCATAGTATATTAGTGTCAACTCCAGCCCTCCCGTACACCTTTCAAGGTTAGATCTATTAGCGACCCTGCAGCATAACTTTCATCTCACAATTATTGATGTTGATTTCTTTTTAACGGGAGGCGGGAGAGTGAGTTTTGACAACAGGATGGAAGGTCTTGAACCGACCCTACAAGTATGCAACTTAACTGCAGGTAACAATGGAATATGTCATGTCTCAAAACTGCCTTCTACCTCCAGTTTGACATTCTACCCAGTAACTTCCTAGTCCACCATATTAAATATTATAATTTCACAATTTTGGTAACTTCAAAAGGGGTTCCTCCTTTGATTCTATGATGTTCATGGAACTTAACTATTCAAATCCAATCATCAAAAAAAAAAAAAAAAAATCACATCCAATTCCAGTCATTGCCACTTTGATCAACTACTCAGAAGTGAAGTCCCAGCATCTCTAGTTGTTAAAATCTATCTTGTGCTGCATTCCATGTTTCTTATTTTCTAGGGCAATGGTCAGGGGTCGATTTTGAATGAATATATTGCAGAGCAAGAAAGTAGACAAAAGGCTAGAGGAAGTCACAAATGTCAGGACAAATTCAAGATATGACTGAGAGAGAGAATTTCGGGTGAACAGTCAAAATGTTACATATCCCTCTAGAGAGTGATAGCAACCCACTAAGCTACAAAGGCAAGGCATAATTGAATATTAGCAACTACTATTAACATTGTATAGCAAGCTTGTTGGTGATCAGTTACCAGGGATAACATCCTTCAAATGGGAGATCCCTCCAACCAAGATGAAAACATGAGGGGGGTGAATTTACTGAGCAATCAACTGCCTACAAAACGATGTCGTTGCAATGAGACAAAATAGACATTCTATGCTTTAAACAGATGGTTCACTTCATTTCAAAGAAGACCGTCACTAAGTCCTACAGAAACAATAGGGAGACAGTTTTGCACCAACCATCCTCCCAGCTCAGAGTCATGATTTATTTTTAGGTGGGCTATAGTGGACATATAGACTGAAGCAGTCAGTGCCAATACGTCACCTAAACAAGCATGCTAGAAGTGGTGGGCAAAATAGAGTATGCAAAGAGAAAGAGGGGTCACCATTTTGAAATCTATCCAACTTTAAACATCAACCCAGTCTAAGGCCCACAAGAATTAGTAGACAAAAACCAAGATCATTGTAGTTAGCCAAATTAGCCAGAACATTCACAAAAGTCATTAGTTATGTCCCTTAATTCACTGAAGATTTTTATCGAAAAAAATTGTTATTTGCCTAAAATTGAGAATGCAGTTAGCAAAGAAAAAGACAGAAGAAACAGGTTGACACTAAGTACTTGATTCATGTTGGTTTCAGGCATATCATGTGATGTTCCTGAAACAAGCCCCACATGTTAATTTTTCTTGTGCAGCAATATGAAAACATTGAGTCAACAGCTACAAAGAACATACTCAGCTTACCCCAATCACTGTCATCTGGTGACATGACAATTACCTGAATTGGAATCTGAATGAAACAGATGTCTTTATTTATGAAACAAATGTCACAGAAAGCAACAACCCACTATCCTCCCAATCACGTGACAAATGAACATCCGAGTCAAGAAACAGACTAAAGGGACATCAGGACAGATGCTGTAATCTTGCATTGCTCATTTCATGCACATAAAATGTGACTTATCCTTTGTACTTCTATCATTATCATATCAGAATTTAGTAGGTATTCAATCAAAAAAAAAGAATGAATGACCTGGGCACATGCAATTTCGCTTAAATACATGATATACATACCCAATCAAGGTTCTACCTACTAGCCATTTCTTGACAGCTGTAATCCAAAAAACATTGCAGCCAATTTAATGTGGAAAATCTCATAATCAGTAACAACATATATGGTTACAACAGATCACTACATTGATGCAACAAAGTGGAGCCTTTCAAGTACAAAACCATGCCTAACAAAATCAATTATCAAGCAAATACTAATGTGAATATGTCAAATCAAAATCAATCCTAGCAATTTTCTATCAGAAAATACAGGCTTATATGATGAAGTCTAAATGAATTTGGCACTCAAAACTACACCCCACTAGAAGCACATAAATGTGACATGATTAGGATAAAAAGTATAACTTAGTACCTCCCATCAAACATGTAAGCAAGCGCCAATGCAGCCATAAAACGAGCCATTTTTGATCCTGACGATGTGCACAGGTGTACAAGGGACGGAACACCCCCTTCTTCAACTATGCGAAGAGCATTACCAGAATTAAAAGCAAGATTCCAAAGTGCACCAGCAGCAGTCTCATGAACATCCTGTAAAATAACAAAGTACAGAACTCATCGATATGCTCGATATTGTTGAAACACTATATTGCTACATTTGTACAATCTGCATGCTAGCCTCAAGTAATACAGTTAAAAGTAGTTCCAGATATAGGCAAGATATGAATAATTTCATAGGTGCTCATATTCATTTACAAGAAGAAACAAGAAGGATCAAAAGTTGTCCAGCAACAGTTAAGAACATCACAAGAGCATGTAGAAAAATCAATTGCATAAATGGTCCCTCTTTGATTGATAGTTTGAAATTCAAAACTCTGTCTTCACATGGCCCAATCTGTAATTCTAAGAACACTAGCTTACATTTTAATACGAAGTAATAAGCACATGCACAGATTACATTTGCAGTACCACGTAAAGACAGGACATAAAGGAGTTCTAACAGATCAGTTAAGAAATTGTTTCCTTGCATAAGAAAACATGCACAATCTGTAATTCTAAGAACATTAGCTTACATTTTAATACGAAGGAATAAACACATGCACAGCTTACATTTGCAGTACCACGTAAAGACAGGACATAAAGGAGTTCTAGCAGATCAGTTAAGGCATTGTTTCCTTGCATAAGAAAACATAACTGGCATAAATTCCCACTGGACCCATTATAGTACTCTAATGTGAGACAAATCCATTACAGCTGCTCACCAAACACGACTTTTCCAGAGTAATATGCTTACAGACCTGAGCATAGTTACATTTTAAAAGTTATACTAGAAGTTATCTAATTTAGTTGTCACATAAGTAGGTATGCACAGCTATATGATAATCAGGTGTGATTTCTATAGTTTATAGTTGTTAATACAGGAAACCTATGTTGAACAACGAGTAGTATTGCTCCAGATCCACAAATATAAGAGAGAACTAACAGCACATAAACATAAGTAACCCACTGAACAATGCAGAAGATAACTTTATTAAGATGTAAATCAACCTCTGAACTTTACTAGATTAATGACCCTACGACTTGTATGCATGGACATTTACAGTAGAAAATTAGAATGGACAAAGAAAGCAGAAAGTATACTCAAATTCTAAGCAACAAGAAGCAAGTGGCAGTGATAGATGAGGACCAACATATCATTTACGTACGCAATGAATCACCAACAACAAATTAATGAATATTTATACACTCATTTCATATGGAAACTGTAGTGCTTAAATGACAAATGAAATTTCTGTCCATGCTGACCACCATACTGTCATACTGATCCCATAGATTGCAATTCTTCTTAAAATAAACAAGTGCTATGGCTTCAGCTGCATACAATGTGTGGCACTTCCAGATGTGGCAACAGACTATGAATTTCAGGAAGCAAAAAAAATTCTGATATCTTAAACCATAACTATCATGCATCGTCCCAGCTATTTGAGATCTTTTTTATTATAAAGATGCAAGCATTCTGAATACTCTAAAGAATATTTCTAATCATCAAGCTTCTACCCAGCTATTTAAAGGGGCCTTATGTGTCAACTAGCCATTCCAGTTTAGATATTTGAGATATCAAACTAAATAATTATGCATATATTTTGAAGCTAGAAAGTTAAAAAAGAAAAAAGATCCAACTTAAAAGGAATCTAGATATCAAATATGTTAGCTTTTAGAATCCTACCTCAGTACTCATGCCTAATAAGGCAAGTTGGAGCTTTATTTATTCAGAACAATTAAAATCTTAATTTTTTTAAAAAAAAACTTTAATGAATTCATTGGCCTAACAACAAAGCAAATCAAAACTTACTTCAGCATCTGACCTTGCCAATGCAATTAGAGGTGCAACACCACCTTGTCGTCCAATGGCAATGCTAAAAACCAAAAAGTCATGCATCAGTGGTAAACATATAAAAGAAAAAATGATGAAACAATTAATATAGGAGATAAGAAAATTTAAAAATTGACATTATCATTTTAACTCAAGTAATAGCCTATACAATTTCCTTTATGATATATAAACTGCTTCCATGATCATCAGTCAATTTAGCACAGAATTATCAAAGCAGCAATTAAACAAAAGTTTTCATTAGATAAGTTACTATACAAAGTACTGAGGCATGATCATGCCAGTCCTTATCTACAGAGCAAATAAGTTTGCAATTTACCAGTTGTAAGCCAGCATCCCTATTTTCAGAAATTATCTCTCCAGGTTATAATTTGGCTTGTAGGTTTTTCAAATTTGTTTCACGAAATTCTTAGTTGGTGATGATAAAAGGTATCTTTCTGCTTGCTTTATCGAAATCCTCTTTTGAAATAAAAGCCAAAATTGAGGCTAAAATCAGCTTGTTTCATGGAAATGTTTTAACAGCAGTCATAAAATTAAGCAACCAAAAATAAACCTCAAGATCATCAAGCAACCAGACCTGATAAAACAAGGACAAAATCAGGTTGGCTTCAGACTGCATTAGCATGACACACGGAGTGGATGGGTGGGTGCTGATCTCCCGCACAGCCCCACAATCACCATTCCTCTTGCGTAGCATTCCCCACCAGTGGCAAGATAAAACCCATCCCTCTGAAGATGGATAAGAGCTGTTGTACCTGGTTATACATTAATTTGACTAGAAACTTCCTATAATGATAGGTGCCACATTTTAATTTCAAACTCTACTGAACATGCATTTCTATCTTTACTACTCATTTCAATTACTTCTCAACCCTTATACTCCAAGACTTCACGTCAAATTCAGATTCCGAACAGAACTTGTCTCATTAATTAAAACAATATCATCCAAACAGAGTACAAAAAGATTAGGCCTCCTCCAAATTATTAATATTTAATTTGTTCATGATAATGGTACGTAAAGGCTTACAATCAAACAGTAGTTGCTTCTAAGACTTGCACTACTCCTTCATCCATATTACTACTATTCTTAATAAACGATTCGCACCGGTACGCCTCTGTACCGCTCGTTTCCAGTCCTAAAAGGGCTGGAACCATTTTCCACTGCCGTACCGGACCAGTCCAGTACAAGCTGAAACGGCCGGTACGGGCCAGTTCAACATACCATGAATATACCCTCTTTACATCTTTCTGGACCACCAAATTTACCTCGCCTATTGTTCACTCAAATGCTTCACCAAAATCAATTAAAGTTCTTAAAGAAACAGTGCATAATCAAAACCTTTGAAGTTTGAACTAGTATTTCCATTAGTGCCTAAGCATGAAAATAGCTTACATGATTGCTGAACATAAAAGCTATATATGTTTTCTCAAAGGCTGAATTATTGTTCACTAACTATCATAACTACAAAGTATGGCTTACTAAAGTAACTCTATGATAATTGATGCACTTTATACATCATTCCTGTAATTTATTTTTTCATACTACCACCACAATGTCTTCTCTAATCATTTGGAATTTTCCTTATTTTCAAGATCTCTTCAAGTATCCCACTTGTATAATCTAGCACTTTTGCATTGCCTACACTTTACAGAGTTGTCCCTGTTCATGTTCCAAATTAAATGATTTTGCACATTCATGTGTTGAAAATTTAGGTCATGTCAAATCTACCATTTGAAATATAAATCTTTTTAAGGACTTCTCCGGACAACTTATACAGCATAGCATCATTCAACAAGACTCAATTAATTTCACTTTCTACCACAACTTAGCTAATTTTTGGATTATCCCTTCACATTCTACAGAAATTACTATATGGATGGCTAGAAATCATATAGTTAGCCTTACTGGCATCCTTCCCATCATAGCTATCTATTAAAATTCTTGCATTTTGTTACAAGTAACTGTCACAAAACATACTTAGCTTGTGATATGCTACCAAGGCATGAACTCAAGAAAAAAAAATGCAAAAACTACATTATTTGGAGCTAATATAATAAGATTCATAGTTTCCCTTTCATTACGCTTCTACTAGTACTTCTGATTCATTTAATTTGATCATCAGATATCTATCATTCCAATCAAAATTTATAGCTATTCTGTACCTCAAAATTTCATAAAGGGCTCCAACATAGTAAAATGTTGAGAATTCCGCGTGCATATGAAATTGTAAAACAAACAGCAAAGGCTGAGAATTTTTCTATGTGATAATGCAGAATTGGTGTGGATAGTAAAATGTTGAGCATTCCAGGCGAAAATGAAATTGCAAAACAAACAGCAAAGGATGAGAATTTTTCTATGTGATAATGCACAATTGGTATTGCAGCTTAAATCCAATGATTGAATCTTTTTAGTCTAATTACTTTTGTACACCATGAAGCATAGAAGCTTATATGTCCAAAATGAAGATGCAATGAAAGGTTTTCCAAAATTCTAGGACAACCATGAGATATTATAGTGCTAAATTGGTACTTCTGGTCAAAACCTTAAAGACTGTCATACAAGTCAAATATGTCAATTACCTACTACAATGTCAATTTGTGTTTGACATATCATCAAGGGGGCAAGTGGCACAAAAATTATTTAAAAAGTTCTTAGTTTATCTCACACCAATAAAGCACATAATGTCTCCATTCTCCAAGATTTAGTAGAAGCATGTTCTAACATTGTAAACTCTAGTGTGTATTTCCTAAATATTCAATATTATCATTTCATTCCTTTTTTTAAGGAAATGATAATAAGATCTAGAAGATGTTGCATTCTATTTTGATTCTATCCAGACTTGAGGAGCAAATGTTGGAGCAAATGTTCTCATTAGGGATAAAAATTAGGTACACATTTATATAGTTATACACAGAATACACGACGTAAGAAGACACCATGATGAAGGGTGCATATGCGGCTAACATTTACTCAAATATAAAATTAGCATCCAAAAAATAGTAGATATATGCAAAGAATAACAGAATATGTAGATAGGCAAGATAGCTCCCTTTGAAATTTCAGCTAAGCTGGATCAGAGCCATGAAAAAAGAATGAAGGACGGACCCATAAACCCTCCTAACGTAGCTTCGACCAACAATTTTGATTTAAGAATCTGTTTTTTCTCAACTGAACCTTTTTCCCCAAAAATTTACCTCAAAGGAGAGTGATATATTGTCAAACATGAGATCATTATCAGGCATCCCTTAGAACACCAGTACAAGTTAAAACAATTATATAATGTATATATAACTTCCCCTCGAATTGCTTTTTACATGGTATCATATGAAAAACTGCTAGATGAAAGATGGAATATTATAAAAACCAAATTGATAATCGACTTACCAGACAACACAAGGAATCAAATCTTATTAATGAGAAGCAGCACTAGTACAGGCCAGATGAAAGATGGAATATTATAAAAAACAACAATGTGGTAGAAAAACATGGTGCTTCACAAAGGCTCCAATCAAGTAGTTAATAAAAGAGTATGTTTTTCCCTTTCCATCATTTTGTTGTTAGGCATGAAGGAGAAGACTAGGCAAATGCAATGTACCCAAATTTCAATAAGCAATAAATTTGGGAAAAAAATCTTTGCTGAAGTGCCTAGAAGACCAGATAAATTTGCATCTTGAGTTCATTATTCCCAAGAAAATTATATGACCTTCAACTGTGAAGATTACGTTCCACATCATCAAGCATCATATCCTCGTGCCTCTCTCCTTCAATGTGAATGTTTTGAATCACCCAGAGGTGGTGTAATCAGGATGACAAAACACCGTTAACCTTTGTTAAAGGTTGACTAAACTTCACCTGTTTCACTTGTTAATGGTGTCCTTACAATTTAATAAACCTCAATAGAACTAATACTTTCACCCACTTCATGCATCTTTCATCATCATCCATGCATAAAATTATTGCTAAGGAAGCTTTTTTCTCCACTATGAATATTCTTAGAAGCAAACTATAAGACCAATCAAGAAGTTTGGAGAAACATCTCCCAGCCAATGAATACATGTTTTAAAAGAGAAGGTGATTTTACATAGTTGCCTTGAAGTAAAGTTTAGGTTATTTTCTCAGTCACTTCAAAAACTCCCCATTGATGTTATTTACTCTCAAACCTCATCTGTTATGGAGATGTTTTACTTAAAGCACACGTTTACTATGACAATGTTCCACAATTCATCATCAACGCAAAGAATAAGATCAACATGAAAGAGTTCCATGATCAATTTCAATATTCTTACAGCATTCCCAAGAGAAATGAAGAAGCTATTGTCCTAAGCATGATGATGATTACCTATTAGCTTCTGATACTGACAATCCCCACAAAGCACCTGCAGCCCTCTCTTGAAGTCCTTGAGAAGCGTTTGAACATCCTTGTGCAAGAGCCACCTACATAATCAAGCAAAACAATGATATTGCACTAATACAGTAAAAATGTCTAAATAGATACACAAAAACCAGCCTCATGAGTGGAAAAGAGCCAAGGTGACAATCTTTACCACCTTGAACTACTTAATTTTACCTGAGCAAGCCAGTCAGTCTTGCTGATGTATAAAAGCAAATAACACGTCATATTACACTGAAATTGAGAGCTCAAATTTCTCTAGTCATAATATCCAGACAAGTAAAAAGAGAAAAACAGGAAGGCAGAGCACTATCATTGCTTAAGGTCAGGGAAGCGCTTGTCTAAGTGCAAAGCAAATGTTAGTAAAATCATGAAATCAGAAAGAAAAACAAGCAAATCATTCTGTATCTGTTGTTGAGGCCAATTCTAACACCAATTCTGAAAAATACAGACCTCTAGCAAAAGCAGGCACAAATGCTGAGCATAGAATTTAGGGTCTAAAGTCCAAACAGCTTAAACTACTATATATATTCATAAAGGACTCTGTTAAATGAAAAGGAGTGAGAGTTGAAAGAAGTTAAATTTAAAATTTAAATTTAGCAATTAAATACCTTTAGATTTAAATTCTTGCAACCAAAGCAAAAAGAAAATACATTAATAAGTTGAAGAGGACACTAAACAAGTTAGCATAACAAGACAATGCACAATAGCATGAAGATTTCAAAGGAGACACAACTGCCAACCATTCTCCAGAATGGCTTGAGCCTCATCTAACCATATTAGTCAAGGCAAGATTGTTCAAAAATGCTCTCGGGCTTATATAATGTCAGACCTCATGAATACACACAAAGGGCTAATGTGAGTCGCAGACCTCATGCCTTGCATCATGTCATCTGAGAGATATGCATCAACTAGATTTTAACTATTTCCAACAACATTCTTAAGGAAGAGATGGTAAGTATTTCTTTTTAGCATGACAGTACCATGAAACTCAAGCAAAAAATTAACTATGGTAGATTGTCAGATTGTGTTCTTTAAGATCTAAACAACGTCACTAACAATATTAAGTGGCAGCATTGTACCCTTTAAGCTCTGTGCAAACACAAAAGATACCTACAAGATTTCATATATAAACACTGCATGCGCCTTGGTGTTTCAAGATCTTATGCAGCCTAATCAGTTTGGGCACACTGCTCAAGCAAGTGCCCACATAGTTAGGGGTCTCACAGCCTTCACAACCCAGGTGTCTTAAGGCCAGGGTAGATCAAATAGGAACTAATGGCTTTCCTTCATTATTTGGTCTGCCCAAGGTGTTTAGGGTTTAGGCCTTTAGGGTTTAGGATCAAGGTGTCATTCAAAGGAATCAATCAATCATCCATCCATCCATCCATCCACACACACGCACACATAAATATAGAAAGAGAGAGACGCTGAGGAAAATGAATGTAAGAACTAGTGCCAAGGTTTGAAGTGCCAAGGTTTGAAGTACCAGTACCAGTATCTATAGTGGTATCTTATCAATTCAACACGGTACCAACACAGTACACCTCTTGGTGCCGGCATGACAAATAAGAGGTGATGTACCATGTATGGTTAAAGTCAGCATCAAGGGGCACTTTGAGACCAATACCTTATCAGTACAATACAGTATGGCTAGTACGAACCACTATGCACGGGTAAATAATTGAGTAGTGGTATCACAGTCAGTAATCCATGAGCAACAGACAACAACCGACATTTTTTTTTCTTTGTTTCCCTTTTTCTTCCGCGAGATTTTCCACCCTTCATTCTAAAAGTAGATATTTCCCTTCGTTTGTTCTTTAAAAAAATGGATAACTTTATAAACAAATGCTATGAGGAAGACAAGTCACTACAATAATCACAGAGCTTAGAATAAAATCACACACATATAATCTGCATAATCTTTCGCAAAAGCAAGACCCCGTAGGATGCAAACAATCGATATTGAATGATTGTAATGTAGAAACAAATAAATAGATGAAATAGAAAGGGCGTACCAAGGCTTCAACCCCACCAACTGCAGCAATTGCTTCTCGATTTCTATCATCAAATGATAAATTCCACAAAGCACCAGCAGCTTCTTGTCTGTTTAATTTTACAAATGGAAGTAGAGATTGAATTAATTTCTTTACAGGCATAAATAATATGCAGGAAAAAAAATGAAATGGTGTTTTATGAAGCAAAGTAAAGTGAGCTAAACAAAAGCACGTCATGCAACAAGACTAATGAAATCGCAAACAAGTTATCTTCAAGAGAAGATTCAATAGATCTCTTATCTAATGGCGATGAAAATTGCCACAACTAGTTAGTCTTTGAAAGTAGAGGAACATATAAAGAAGTTGCCCTTTCAGCTTAAATGTCCTCTTGGTGGCAAATCAAGCTAATCTTCCACATTAAACAAGATTTGGATCCAAGCAAAATATATTAGTTTGTTAGAGACTTAGAGCTGACAAATCCTTTATTAGAAAAGATGAGAGTAGATCACAAAAGTTATTTCTATAAGAACAATTACCTTACACCTTCATTTTGAGAACAAGTTAGTTGCACCAATGCCTCAAGTGCACCTGCCTCTTGACCGACAGCAGCATTATTATTATTGCTATCTCCATGAGCAGCCAGATTAGCTAAAGCCCGAGCAGCCTGGAGATGTGGACAGGAAAATAAGGAAAAAGACAAATAAGCAGCAGCATTCTCTTTGAAACAGCATGCTACCTCTGAAAGAATCAAATAGCACTAAAACAGATACAGTTCAAACTACGTGGGAAGGAAGGAGATTCTTGCAGACACAGTTTGCAAAATTTTCGGTAATAGATACAAAGTGCATCTAGCCAGGTACCTAATGCCATCCACTCCCAACAATGTATTCCCAATGCTTATTCTAGATGAATAAGTATTGTGGCATTTCTGTTGCGACTAATTACATGTATGGAAATGGCAATGCTAATTTGACCATGAAATTGCCAAAGTGCTGCAAAAACTACAGCTCTGGTGCTGGTCATATTCTAAGCATGTAAGCACAAAGAATCTTGGATGAGAATTTATAATAGAATGTAATTTCAGATAAACATTTCCATTAGAATGTAATCTAAAAGGAGCATGAATTAGTACATCTTCCACTCTCCATATAGCTGTGCTTGAACATGAATCATGTGAATCATTCCAATAGTGAATGAATAAAGGTTTGCAACACAGTTGATATTTCAGCCAAGATCTCGTTTTGTATCATTCTCAGGCCATTAGGCCCTTCCACTTTGGTGTAGTTGTTGAACCCGGCCGAGTGTCATAAAGACAACAAAGCCCACTGAGTTGTGAACTGAAAGCTGTAGACAGTAGGTAGGGGGTCTAGTTTCTAGTTTTTGTTAAACCTCCAATATGATAAAACCTATATATCTCATCCCTTATTATGATAAGAATTTTGCTACAGTGTTTTTTTAGAATTGCGAATTATTTTTTGAATTAAAAATTCAAATGAATATCTTAAGATAGAAGCTAATCATGGATTTACCAAACTCTCGGAAATCTCAGTTCTTTCCCAGTTTTGCCAAAGTTCCATTTCAACCAAGATAAATGAAGATCTTAGCCCATCTTAGAGTATCAGCCTCCCACTGAGATAGCTGACATATCCGAAATTAAAAAGCTTGGAATGAAAATGATTAATCAAGATAGACAAAAGTAATGTTAAAATTTAAAAAGAAAAGGTGCAAACATATATTTGTCTTTCTTTCGGCGTAATATAAATTGGTTGTCCACAATCATGCTAAAAAAAGTGCAATTCAAACAAAATTCGAGGGTGAGATGATCTTTTTTGGGGGGCAGGGGAGGAGGGGGTGGCACAGATATCTAATAATTATTAAGGAGATAAATATGTAGGATCATTGAATAATAAGAAAAAGCACAGATTGCAATCACAGATTGCAAAAAGGTTGAAATTATGAAAATTTGAAAGTGCCCAAGAGCATCATTTGCCAGCAAAGACCAAAATTCCAAACTACTGAGTAGAAATAAAAGCATCAGCCAGACTAACATCTACAAAATTATTCAGATTCTTTCTAATACAAACTTCCTAACAAACAAAATGTGAAAAAGTTACTGATGAACTATATATTTCTTGTAAAGCATATGACTTGATGCAACTAAAGGAGCTCCCTCTTGCAAAAATGCTTTGAAAGCAATGAAAAAAATGAAAGATCGAGAATGCACCACATAACGCACAACCATCCCATTGTCTGAGGAAGGTCATCCATATGGCCAAGAGACACCATGTCAAAGCGGAAACAGCCTGATTTCAGTACAAAGATGGGTACATAGGCATCCAATAAGCAACCCCAGCACTCAATAGATAGTTTGAGCACTTAGGTCCTATTTTAGGTTTATTTTGTCAAGCCACAACTATAGAAAGTTGTATCAACATCCTTGTATAATTAAGAGTCAATTAATAGTCCTAGTTGGTTAATATAAGCACACAAAAAAAAGATTGATTTTGCCAATTAGAATACTTGATTGTCCAAAGAGATAAAAGAAATACAATAATAAGCTTTCTAGCTTCTCTAAGACTCACGAATCAAAGTCAAGGAGAGGAAAATGATGACTACTTTTACTGAAGAACCACCAATATGATTTTGCCATTTTGCATATGCAAATGATGGCTTTTGGCAGAAGTTTGGCTTTCGAGTTTTCTTAATTAGGAACTTAAAGACTTACAAGAAATCCAAAGTTGGCATCGGTTGTTTTATTTTTTTTTAAAAAAAAAACTGTATAAGCACCTTTCTTTTTATACGGTTGAATAAGATACCAAATCTAGAGTGCTCAGTTGTGAGTTTTCTCTTCTTTCATCGTACCTGAGGTTCTTTTCCAAGGGCATAATGCATGAAGAGTTTTGTGAGAAGACATGAAAAGGTAATTGGTGAAAATAAGGACACCCTAAGGACCATGAAAACTTAAAAGAGAAAGAAGGTGGGGAAAAGCAGAAAAAAGGGACCTGATCTCCGAAGCAACCACTCTATCTCCATTTCCACTTGTAACCAAAAATTGATCTATATGTTTCATTTTAACTTAGAATATTTCCCATATTTTGAAGCTAAAACTTCCATCCATAAATCATTTCAGCATCAAATCTTATACCATCTCAGATATAAAACACTATATCGTCACAAACAAGATATACCAAAGGTTCTCTAGCTGAATACCAAACATCAGCTCATCTGCAAAATGGTCTATAAAGTAAATAGCTTATTAATCTTTTTCAATGACCAAATTAGCTCCAGTTGTTTCTTCTTTAGGAAGTAAGGTGATACCATCAACCACTAACCACAGAAATCAATGTCAATAAGACAAAAGGGACACAAAGTTGACCTCTTATCCCTTCTTACAGACATGAGTCAGCTAAAATATAACTTATCCAGTAAACAACAAAAGAAGAGGAATCAGCACATACAACTCCCCTAGGCTCCAGCATTTAGTGGTAATTGCCCATAAATCTAAATTGATGCTTCCTATATAAACCATCCACGAACAAAAGTATTAACATTGTTGGCCTTGTTTTGCATGTAAAGATCTCAGCATTCCTTGTCAAAAATATATGCCCAGGTGACTCAAATTCTTTGATGCTGCTTTCTTCAACATACTAAAGTCGGTCCCTTTAGAGATAACAAGCATATCTCAATCTTATTGAAAAGCAAGTTCCCACATTTATAAGTCATTCAATGCATGGACTAAAGTATCACATGATGGTACCATGTCAGCCTTGCAATAGCAAGTTCGTATAGTATCACAAATCATTTGGTATCAAAGCCAATCCATATCCAGAGTTAGGTATTGAAAGGGGCAAGCAAACCATGGAAAGGGCTGCCTGGGGGAAAGGCTAAAGTGACCAACCAATAAAAATGACTACCTGGTGACCAAAGTGCAACTGCCATATTAAAGGACTACCTAATTGTCCTAGAGTGAAAGCTGTCACAAGGAAATGAATTATTTAGATCAGAATAAGAACCATCAAAGAGTTGGCCACCAAAGATATTGACTACAAGCATAGTGGTTTGTATGCACCTGGTTGCCTAGGCATTTTTTATGAACTGGTAGGGGTTGTACTGTCATATCATCCCAGTGCTTGGTATGCACAGGCACACAATAGCACTGCGACATGTCAAGCAGTGGTATGCAATTGTGTTGCATGCTAGTAAGGCACTGTTATGCTAGTTTGCGCTAAGCACCAGTATGCTAGTTTGTGCCACACAACGCAATAAGGCACTTTAATCTATGAACAAAAATCCTTTTTTCCATCAAAATTTGGCCAAAGAGCGACCAAGTATCAAGTGTTCTAGTCATAAACCATATTCACAGTCAATAGCACCAATCAAATGCATTCCATACATGTTAAACATAGCAAACTTCTATGTTAAGAAGCATCTCGGGATTGCAAAATTCTTTGCTAGTTTAATTTATAATACCACTTTAAAGAAACATAAAAAGGAATTTATCAAAAAAAAAAAAACTTCTCCATTTTTCAACTCTTGCCATTTTCTTCATTTCATTTGATCTCGATCCCTAGATGCATTTTAGTAGTTCTCCAGTTTCCAAAACTTCAAGTATCTTTTACCTAATCTACAACTTAAGCTCCATGAGACTCTATTCTCATCCCTTGACCAATTTAAAGGAGTTCAAAAAGGTGTAACTTAAAAGGAAACTTGCAGCACATTATCATTTGATTATACAAAGTTGACAAAAAATGTGCTGTTACCAACAATTGCCTTATCAATAAAAATAGTGTAAAACTTTGTTCTCAGTAAGACGAATAGGTTCTGGAAAACACTGTCACTTTGTCTTCATATAAGTCCATTGTTCTTGAAAGGATTGCATGTCAACAGGTCAAATTCTAACCCTACTTGGTGATTTTTCCATTCTTTGTAGCATAATTCTTTTAACTTTAACATATCACCACCAAATTCCCCTGTTGTCAAGTTGCTTGTACTAAGAAAGAATTTAACTTGCTAGTTTTTGACTAAATATGCCATGTCATTTGAAACTCTATCATCACAATGGACATGACGTTCAATTTTCCCTCCTTTAATAGTTGTGGTAACTTCTCATTGTCAAAAATGTAAAGATTTTGACCCTTTCATTGGTTCTAAGATCTGATGCATGGTTATAAGCTCAACATATAGCATATTTTTCAAGTAAACACACTACAACATCCTCGAGCCATTTACCTGATGGAAGCTTAGAACTTCAGTACAACAGTCAAACTGACAAGCAATATTATGTTAATTGCCAAGCAATTTATCAGAAGAATAACAACATTCTCCATGCCAGATATATATTGCTGCAAACAGGGCCGGACCGAGCCCTAGGCGACCGAGGCGGTCGCCTAAGGCCTCAGGCCAATGGAAGGCCTCCGGGAGGCTGACCAAAAGGAAGCAAAGGCCCCATATAAAACGGGAACATGAGCTGGCTATGAGTCTTCCCCCTTGATGGAAGGGAGGTGGAGAGTTTCCTGGCCTGCAGAGGGGCAATTTGGGAAGTTGGGGACAGTAGTTTTGTTTTGGGTGGAGAGAAAGAGAGAAGAGGGATTTGGTTGGCTTGATACACGTCTGAAGCCACTCTTATCTTTCATCCCTTCTCTTTTTTGGTTTTGGTCTTGGTTTTCCTTCCCTCACATTACTCCTGATCTAGCTGGGCCATCAGGAAGAAAGATAGGGGGATTGGAGATGGACTTCTTGGAGGGTAGAGAAAGAAAAGGAGGGAGGGGGGGTTGAATGGCTGCTGTGCTGCGATGTTGCAGTGGCTGCTTGGGTACACGCTTGAAGGGGAGATGGTGGGATGGGACTTTTATTAATTAGATGGAGTGAATTTCCCATAATGCCCCTACTTTCTCTTATAGAGAGGTTCCTTTCTGGACAAATTCTTTCCTTTACCTTGACCATGAAGTGCCATGGGATAACCTTTTCCTACTCTGCTCTTGCTTGACATGGTAAACAGTACTGCCAAGCATTATCTCAGTTATTTAATCAGTTTCCTGGGCCCTTCCTTAAGCATAATTACTTTTCCGTGCTTCCATTTAAAAATTATATTAAACTGAAAAAACTTTCTATCTATCTTTGTTGCATACATGCATTTTTGTTGAAATAATGTACTTGATGGCTATCTATTTTCATATCTTTTTTCTAAGTATTTTATACTTATTAAAAAAATTTACTATTAAAAAAAAAAGGCCTCATTCACTGAATCCGTCTTAGGCCTTCAAATGTATTGGGCCGCCCCTGGCTGCAAACACCAAATTGATTTCTGTTCGTGCTGCAGCCAATACCAGTTAAGATTTTAACTTTTTTATCGGTACTAAGATCTTCTGTTCCTATTGTTAGCAGCTCAATATGGACAATATTTTCCAAGACAACTCCAACATCCCCAGGACATTTGCCTAATGGCTGCTCAAAACCATCTCACAACAGTTAATCGACAACCAATGTTATGTCAAACTAAAGCAATTTATATGAAGAATAGCAACTTTATTTTTAAAAAAAAACTACATTCCAAATAGCACTGAATAGGGAGCCGCCGAATACACCAAATTAATTTGGATTGGTGCTGTTGCCAATACCAGTTAGTTTATTGCTCAATTTATGGGCTAGAGGAAAAATATAAAACAGTGCACTAAACTGTGGGACAAGGAGAATGATTGCTGCTAGCATATAAGGAGAACAAAACAGATCAAAATCATTTGATGTAAGACAAAGCTTTAGAATTTTTTTTAGGTCTTCTAAATTTTGCGTGTCTCTGTTATGTGGACACAAGCTTTAAAGATGCAGTATGAGATTGTTTAGTTAAAAAATTATCTACATACAGATGAAGAAGAAGAAGATGATGATGATGATGATGATGATGATAACTAATAAGTAATAATAATAATGCTAGTAGGAAATAAGGATAAAACCAGTGATACCTGTTCTTGTACTCCCTCAACCATGCACAACCGAGCAAGCTTTACTAATGCATGGACACCACCAGCCACAGCAACCTCCATGCTGCATTTGTCATCGGCAGCCAAATTTGCAAGGGCACCAGCAGCACGTTCCTGTTTAAGAATAAATACAAGAAGGCAGGACCTGAGAACATTATGTCTACTCTAGATAAACCAAGTAAGTATCACATAAGCATGTGTCATACAAGAACTCCATCTATCCCAGAGGGCCATTTGAAAATCAGATCCACCAAAGCTTTTACCCCACCAGCCTCAGCAATGGCCGCCTGAAACAAAATCCAATAAATTACTAACACAAACATCATGGATGAAAGGTCATCAAAGTTGCAACAGACAAAATGTAAACCTTGTGCTCTTCTCCCACCGAAAGGTTCCAAAGCCCCCCGGCAGCCTCTTCAGCAACCAACCTGTTCATGGATCTTGCCAGATCTGCAAGAATATTGATACCCCCTTCATCAGCAACTGCCTTCGCAACTTTGGCATTCACTGACAAATTCGCAATGGCCTGCACATTGAAGAGGACATTTATATGCATCCGATAACTCAAGCTCCAGTATCTGCTAGTGATAACATGGATCAACACAAAATCTAACCTTTGCAGCTTCAGACTGTAAACCCTCACGACAAGACTTTGCAAGCTCCAAAAGCAAAGGTATCCCACCATTCCGCATCACCACCTCTGCCCTTGCCGGGTCCACCGTTGCATTCTCATCATCAATCACCACAAATGTAGCAAGCCCAGTTGCTGCTCTCTCTTGCACATCCTCCTGTGAGCTCTTCACCAAGCTCAGCAACAATGCAGCACCTTGCCTTAACCAAAACTCATCAATGCCGCGTGGGTTAGTCTCCGCGATACGAAGCAGTGATTGCGGTAGGATCCACTCAATCCAGCTCATGATATCATTCAGGTTCTTATCCTTAGTTTTCCAACTTCTCCATTCCCCAAAGATTCCCTGCTCCTTTACCACAATGCCCTTGAACAAAGATGCAATTCCTTTGAGAATATCATTGAAAAGGGCAAGCAGCAGCTTGCCCCTGGTATTGCTAAATGCCATCGGACTGTGACTCCCTTCCTCCTCGAGTGCCACACAGTTTAGAGCGCACAATACCTTCAAGCTTTTGGACAGGGAGAGAAGCCTTGAGACGGCACTTGGAGACACGTCGGTCCTTGAAACATCCAAACCAATCAAGTTTGGAAGCTTGCTCCAGGAAAGGGAGGCAGTAGCCCACTTCAAGTTTCGTGACCCTGCCACGGATAAGAATCTCAGGGACGCCACCTTCCCAAGAGCAGTCTCGTCGATGCTCCCACAGTCCAAGAAGGCAATCTCCTCCAACTGCGGGCAGTGCCTCGCAAGGGCCCCAACTGCCTCTCCGTCAACCTCTCGGATGCCGGAGAGGCGCAGCCTCCTCAACTTCGTGCAGCACATGGCAACATGACGGATAGCATCGCTGGTGATTCTCTCGCACAGGTCAGGAGCGATCTGGAGGCTCTCAAGGGCCTCGTGGCGGGCAGCAATCACCGACAGCGTGGCATCGGTGATGTCACTGCAGTACTCCCCGGCAATCTCTTGCAGTCCGCGGGCCTGAAGGTTCATGACAGCAGCGGCAGCATCTGCGCCCCGGAAGCGGAGGTGGCGGAGGTGGGCGCACCGGCCGGCAAGGGCGGCAGCGGTGTCGGGGTCGCAGCGGTGGGCGCGGAGGTCAAGACTGGTCCAGAGGCAAGGGGAGGAGCCGAGGAGGCGCCAGGTGCGGCAGGTGGAAGCGAGGCTGGCGCGGTCCCGGTAATTGAGGCAGGAGAAGAGCTGGACCACGGTATCGTCGGCGAGGCAGGTCCAGTCCACGGCAGCCTCCCCGGCCCAGTGGCCGCCGCCGCCGCCGCCGGGGCGGGGGATCTCGCAGTCCTCGGCGGTCTCGGGGAAGACCGGGGAGATGATGACCTTCGCCTTACCCTTAGACTGCGCGCCTCGCCTCCTCAACCTCCGGCTCATGGAGGCAAAACCCTAATTCGCGGAAACAAGAAGCGGAGAGAAGCTTTGGGAACTCGAAGGCTCTATAATTCAAGAATTCGAGGATTTTTCTAAGAAATCTTTCGAAGGTTTCCGTTCGTTGATGCAGGTGAACTCTCTCCAGTTTCTTGGGAGATCGATCAAGAACAAAAAATATAGGAAGAATCAAGGGGTTGTGGAGTACCTGGAGATGGCGTTTTTGAGGTGAGGGATTGGGACGGGCGCTTCGATTTAATTTTTTTTGATCGTTTTGTTTTAATCGTATAAAGGAGGGGGGAATCGTGGACTTCTATAAGGGGAGAAGGGCGAGGAGGGGAAGAGGGGAGGTGATATAGAGGGCGGACGGGATTGAGGAGGGGGGACGAGGAGGTGAAACCCTCACAGCGTGGATCCGCCTCTCCTCTCTCTTGGGTTTTCTCGTTGTCCGAAAGAAGGGCGAGAGAACGCGAGAGCTATATATATATATATATACACACACACACGCGAGAGGTCAGGGGCGGGCTATTATTGTGTGTTTGGCTGGTTTTCTTATGTGACCGGAGAACCTGAAATTTGTTTGAGTTCCCAGGTGAATGCAATGAGTGTGATGAAGATGATCAATGGTGCGTTTTTACCGTCTGGTGTTGTTGGTTTAATGGTGCTATTGGGACTAGAGAGTTCTTCAAGGGAAGGGGGGTAACTGGATCTGTATAAGTGGAACCAAAATTGTGGAATTTGATACCTAATTATATGGCCTTTGGTACATTACAAATGGACAGAAAATCTTTGGCTAAGTGGCACTGCATGCATGATGCATGTGTACATTTGTATGTTGTGATGGCATGAGATATCTAAATATTTTGAATTGCTGTTAGAAACCCCTAAAATAATTATGACGTGGAATCAAAATTAACTCAGTGCCCTTGTAGAGGTTGGATTCAAATCAATTTTATTACCGAGTTGCCCGATGGCATGAGCTTCATATACAACATGGAGCTTTATAATCAAAACGTATGCTGGGCTATGGATGTTAGCAGGAGGTTTTGTTGGCAATTATGCATCTTAGTTGATATTTTTTTTATCATCACAATTTCTTTTTGAACATCCATTGTACATACTTTCTATTACTCGCCTTAACTTATTGGTATCTTTTAATGAAAGATGAATTTTTCTTATATATCTATAAATTTTACCAGTTCTCTATCTTTTTTTGGTCAGCCCCATTAGTACTCTAAAGTTACAAAGTTGCCAAAATAAGTTTCAAGCTTCGGACGAAATCAGACACTTGTATTCTCATTTTACCCAATTCACAATTCTTTATTCTAATTTTATCTAGCTAGTATAACAATAAACTAGTTGATTATGAATTGTTTACGTCTTGAAAATGCGTAAAATCTTAAATATTTTATTGTTTGGTGAAAAGACAACTAACCCTTCTCTTCTTCTTTTCTTTTTTTGAACTAAGGACTCGTTTAATTCACAGGCAAATTTTCTCACCGAAATATTTTTTGTGAGAAGCTGATGATTAAAAATATATAATGTATAGAAAAATAATTTTTGCATATATGGTTGACTATCAGAAAGATCACGTCGCCGCCCTTCTCTCCAGATTTAGATGGAAGCAAACATTCTTGGTCTTCAAGGACTCAACTAACAGCAGCACTTCATGCCCGTTCTCGTCGTCGAAACCCTCAACTGTGCAAGCACACTTATGATTCACCGGTCTTGCTTCCCACATTTGTGCAAGTGCTCGACGCTGGTACGCCAATCGGCAATAATAGACGGGGATGAAAAGGATGTGAAAGAGGAGGAGGTTGCGAAGGGGGATGACAATGTTCTTGATCTTCTAGATGAGAAGTTCAAATCTGCTTTCTATGTGCAACTCCTTGAGAAGTCTGTAGGCATGCCTAACTTTCAACATCTCACAACTGACCAAGTGTATTAACTAATGACACCCTGGGACACTTCAATAGCCAAAACGACTCGATTATGACTACACATATCATATAGTCCGCATGAGAACAATTGGAACAAAAGCAAAAAAATATCTGATGGACATTCTACCATCATATTCCTTCGAATGGAGGGCTGCTTACCATTAGAAATGTTATGACAATAGATCCCTGGTATGATCGACTGTCAAAGCAGTGATATCTGCAAAGACCTCTAAGGTCTAAGACCCTCATAATTTTATTCACTTTTATAGTTTTCTGACGAGATTTAGTGATTTTCTTTAGTCTCACATTGCTGGTGCAAAAAAAGGGAGCCTCTTGAGGTGCTTGTATAACCCCTTTAGCCCAAGAGGCCAAGACCAAACCAAGCCATCAAGCATTGCGTAGTTTCTATGTGCCCTGTTAGCAAAGCCCAAGCATATCTTGTACAAGAAAACTAAAGGTTTACCTAATAAGGTGGCTAGGATTTGAGAGTTTTGTAATTACGATGGACGTGGAGGATCTAGAGATATTGTGGGAGGTACTGATCAAGGGTGTAGTGATTTGGGGAAACCTTTTTTTTTTTTTTCTTTCCTTCTTGTTCCTAGTTTAGATTTTAGTTATCCTAAATTTAGTATAAATATAGCATAGCATGGCCATATTGATCTTTTAGTCCCCAAGGGTATTAGGAAAAAAAAAGTGATCATGCACTCTTCCTTCCCCATCAACTTTCTAGGTTAGTTCCTCCACAATCAGTTTCTTGATGGTCCTTGCTTTGATTCCAATACTGCACCCAAGAGTCCTCATTCCGCTTAATCTTTTTTGGAAAAAATGGCGCTCTTGGCACAACCAAGATCCTTGAATAGAGTATACCATGTCCTAGAAAAGTAGAACCCACAAATCAGTATCTTGTGGAGGTGGAGCGAAGCATTGGGCGGCGATTTTAGAGCATTAGTTTAGTAATAAGGTTTCGGATTGAGGCTTATCAACTCCTACATTAGTGACAATTCTCCACTAGTAACTGGAGAACGGTGAAACCTGGTACTACAAAGATTATCGAGTGATTTCTTTCTTATTTCTTTGCATTTCTCCATTTTTTTCTCATCAAGTTTGACATCTTTTTCTTTAAATTATGAGCTATTATCAAAGTAATATAGGTTTTGACATCGATCTATATTGTTCTCTGATTATGAAGAGACATACATGACAAGCGATCCATGTTCTATATTCAATGTTATTTTTTTATTTTTTAAAATTTTTTCTTTGCCGATCGACCAACTTTGATCTGATTGATAGATATTTTAGCTCGATAAAGTCTATATCCTAAATGCAAGAAGCTTATCAGTTTCAAAAGGCGTTCTTTTGATTTTTTTTTTTTTCATCAGTGCTCACTTACTCTATATCATACTTTTATTTATCTATCAGTTTTAGGATTTGGAGATCAATTTGGTATTAAAAAAGTTGGCAATTATATGGAGCTTCGTGTGTCGTATAGATCTGATTTTTTTGTTTTTTATTTTTTATTTTTTCCGATACTCTGCTGTTTACAGCTTTCGTAAAGCAGAGATAAAGAGAGATTTCAACTTTCAATCAAAACTTTGTTTTTTTTGGTACAACTGCTCATCCTATATTAATGTAGGTGCAGCCAGCATAATCAAGAACTACAATCTGACACGAATGTAAAGAGAGTGCCCCTAATGTGGCCAAAAAAATCTCTTCGGAGTGCTGCGCAATATACATCTATAGCCCTTATCATCTTCCGATATACATGCACTACCTCGAAGGCAATATAGTCTCTCAGAATCAAACGGATGTGGCATAGTAAGAGACTCCCATCCCCTCTCTATCCCTCCTTCCATATCCAGTCGATCATTGTAGCCGAGTCTCCCTCAAAGATGAAGCACGCAGCCTCCAGCCTTCGTTTCGCATAGGAGATGCCTTTACATACTGCCATGAGCTCCACCCCTATAGCTGATAGCCCATCGGTGCTCCACCTGCCCGCAGCAATCATCTATGAGTCATGATCTCTAATCACAAATCCCACACCGACCTGCCGCCATATCCAGAACCACTACCATTGAAATTCACCTTTAAATAGTCGAAAGATGGGGGTTCCCAAAAAATAAGAAGGAATCTGGGTGCTGAAGCGGCAAAGCAGGGGTTCCAGATGTCCCTGACCATCCCAAATGAACTTATTGTAGTAGCCCTGATGATCTCAACCAGCTGGATGCGAGCTCTCTCGACGACAACTGCCTGATGTCCCTGGCAATCGGAATTTTAAGTAGCCGTCCATGTTTCACCTAGAGAGATCTCTACCACTTCTCTTGCAAGGAACAAGTGTTATAGCAGCTGGCGATCGTAAAAGATTTCGTTCAATAAATTATATATAAAAAAAATATGATGATGTGGTCGGATAGTCTTAGAGGCTCAATGGAAAAAAAAAAAAACTAGTGAGTTCATGTCTTGCCCGGTTATCATAAAACAATGGTTGATGACAAGATTCCAGAATCTGCTTTCATTTGTTGACACGTGGCGATTGTGAATCGCGACAACAAAAGTGTCCCGATTCGTCCCACGCCCACTGGAACCCGGTGGCCAAAAATCGCGCAGCCTCTGACCCGCGCGGCATCCCGTCTCCCTCGTCTTCGCCATGGGAGGGCAAAAGAACGCCGCCTCCTCCTCCCGCCGGTCGTTCTGCTCGGGGTTCTGGTCCTCCGCTCTCCGGAGGAAAACCCTAGCATCCCAGTCCGACGCCGCCGCCGTCCACGGCGAGGTCCTCGTCCGTGGCCTCGGTCTCTTCGAGCTCATCCTCCTCGGGATCGGCGCCTCCGTCGGCGCCGGTATCTTCGTCATCACCGGCACGGTCGCTCACGATGCCGGGCCGGGTGAGTCCTGGTTCTCCTCTCTCCCTTCCTCGTCTAGCATCCGGTCCTTCTATCCGTGGGCATGCACCTAGAATCTTGTTTCTTAATGTATTCTCCAGTTATCATGACGAATTTCCTCTTTGTTGACTTAAAAATAACATTTTTATCACGGAATACATGAATTTGATTGGTTTAATTTAGAAATGCAATAATAAGTTGGATCTTTGACTAAATTTCTATTGGGATGATAGATTTAGAATTGGAAATCTTGTAATTTATCATTGAGTACTCTAATTACCATTAAAAGCTCTAGCTTGAATGACAGTGGAATCTTGTTATATGTATCTCAGCGAACCCTGAGCAGGTTTATCAGTTTATGCATGAAAATCTGAACTTCTTGGGTCTAGATATGAAAAAAAGGGAAATAAATGGTAAATGCTTGCTGTTAAGTCCTCTTTAAAATGGTGAAAAACTTAATATGTATGACATACATTGGCAATCGCGTGGAAAGAAAATAAGAACTCCAGAGCAAAAATGTGTTTTTTGTTTAGGCTTCTTATCCAACAATAGTTGTTTCTTGGGAAACTAATTGATGATCGATTGGGTTGTTGGTGTGCCAAAACGAGCAGATCGATCAACGGTTTCAGTCTATAAGAAGACAGGGTTCGGCCTTATTCAGCAAGAGGACTTCACAATTTCTAGCAGAACGAGAATAACACAAAGAAATGAAGCAAAAAGGAGACTGGTAACTTACAAATAAGTGAAACAAACCAATAAGATTGATTAGCACAAAGATAATCGAGTATAGGGTAGGGGATTCTTCATGGTGGAATGATCATCATATTGGAGAATCAAGATACAAGAGATTCATGGAAAGTTCGCTCCATGAGAATTCTTCATACAAAGTCTGGATAGTCGTTGAAGTGTTGCAGATGTCTCTGATTGTGCCTTGCTTTCTTGTAAACTTGGTAACTGCAGAAAACCGATCGCATACAACAGCCGCTTAAAAATCATCAAAGGCCATGTTGCCTTTTAACCTTTAGTTGGTTTCTGGAGCAGTTCTATAGCTCACGTGCTAGCCTTCAGTCACTTGTTCCTTTACATCAAATGTCAATTGAATATAAGATTAAGCGAGAAATACCATGGTCCGATTAAACTGTGTTAACCCAAATTTCATAATCTTGACTTTTACAATGAAATCAGCAACTGTCAGCCAAATGGTTGCATATATATAAATTTTAGTGTAAAAACTAGCATACATGCATGGCTCTGCAAGGGCTAAATTTTCATATGATTTTAAATAAATCTAATGGCTTAAGCACCCGGTATTTCATTATCAATTTGACATCTGAAAGCCTTAAGTTATTGCTAAAGGGGAAATGCCTAAATTTAAAAGTTGTTGAGAACTCGCACTGAAAGCGCAATTGCACTAGTCTTCTGGATAAGATTGGCAAGCAAGGACTATTATAATTTTTTAATCTACTTATTTAATTTGTACATTCAATTTTCTCCTTTTCTGGTTGAAGAATTGTCTGTACCTGCTACTTATCCATCGCCTACTTGAATACAGGTGTTACAATTAGTTTTGTTCTTGCTGGAGCTGCATGTGTACTCAATGCCCTGTGCTATGCGGAGCTATCATCACGATTTCCTGCTGTGGTTGGTGGAGCATACATGTACACATATGCTGCATTTAATGAGCTCACAGCCTTTCTTGTTTTCACACAACTAATGCTGGACTACCACATTGGTGCGGCGAGCATCGCCCGCAGCTTAGCGAGCTATGTCATATCCTTTTTGGAAATATTTTCTGTCTTGAAGGGGCATATCCCTAGCTGGATTGGAGGTGGCAAAGAGCTTTTTGGAGGAGTTGTCTCTATTAACATATTGGCTCCAATTCTTCTCATTATCTTAACAATGATTCTTTGCTTTGGTGTTAGAGAATCATCAGTAGTGAACTCTGTTATGACAGTAACAAAGGTAATCCTTTATGAACTAGTATGATTCTCTTCCACCAGTTTGTTAAATGGGTAATATTTTGTCTATCGTGCAGCTTGGCACCTTGCAATGGTCAAAAGAAGTTCTTCTGTAAATTTTTGTGTGGGTTGGTGCTCTGTAATAATCATCTTTGTGTAGGCAAAGTAATAGGAAATTGTGTGCAACATAATTAAACTATACAAGCCTTTTTCATAAAGATATTTGAACTTATCCACCAAATGGGTCCCTTTTTCATGAAGAGAGCTTTTCCTCTTTCCTCTCTCACATGTGCAGGCACATAAACACGTGTTTACGTGCACAGAGTCTTTAAGGAGATGCTCTCAGGTTATTAGTACCTTATGAAGAATGGACTCCCTGACCAAAAAAATACCCTTCTGATTTCATTATGTTTAGATGAAATGTTCTACATTTTACTGTATGTTCTAAGAAATTGGAGTCTGCCATTGGGTGTTTTATTCCCTGGGCTCTCCTAGCATTTGGATAGTTCTGAGAGAGCTGAAGGCATTCTAAAGAAACTACTAGGTAGCAAAATGATGTGAGAAAAAAAAATTGTGCTGGATGTCTGAGACAACTCAAGTAGCTAATTGTCTTCTTTGCAATTAGTGTTTCAATTTCAAATATTTGTTATCATGCCTTTCTTGCACCTGAATTACTCATAATTAAACTGTGATTTTTGAAATTGACTTTAGCAACTGCTCTTGCAGCCTGGGGACAGATTGTTTTCTCAAGCTCAGTAGCTTAGTACTCTGATGTTGATATTCTGGTTACACAATTACCTATTGTTTCTAGCTAGTAATATATAAATCATGAAAATGTTATCAAATATATAAATCATGAAAATGTTATCTTTCTCCTCCATTATAATTCTTGTTTGCAATTGCTTTTCTTGAAAATATGCATTCATCATTGTTCAGTCTTTGCAAGTGTCTTTTTACAATCTCCATGTTTCTTTAATTTCCATTTATCTTTGGTTGTCTTGTACACATAAAACTCTATAATCTTTACTTGTCGGGCTTAAATTTTGTTAGTTAGGTAATAGTAAGTGTTGAAGTTTAAATTCATTTTTCAACAGACTTGCTGAAACTATGACATTTGTACTGCAGGTTCTTATTGTCATAGTTGTCATTTTTGCTGGCTCATTTGAGATAGACGTATCTAACTGGTCACCATTTGCTCCAAATGGTATTAAAGCTATTGTCACTGGAGCGACTGTAGTATTTTTTGCATATGTTGGATTTGATGCAATTGCTAATTCTGCTGAGGAATCTAAAAGACCACAGGTAGTGTTGCTTGAAGTTAATTGGTTAAAGTTAAATATTTTATGGTATATTGGGGGTTTAAGTGTTATCAGCAGTTTGATAGTCCATTCTTTTTAAGTTTTTCTAGACAAGGTCAGCAATTTTTTTCCTTGAGGTAGAAACCACCAAAATGCAGAATTTTTGGATCTTTTGACCATCTTCATTTTTCGTTTTCCTTTTCTTTCAGAGAGACTTGCCCATTGGCATTCTGGGGAGCCTTCTTGTATGTATAATACTTTATGTTGCTGTCTGCTTGGTAATAACTGGAATGGTGCCATACAAGTTTCTTGCTGAAGATGCTCCTCTTGCTCAAGCTTTTACTGCTAAGGGTCTGAAATTTGTTTCAATTTTAATTAGCGTAGGCGCTATTGCTGGCCTTACTACTACCCTTCTTGTCGGTTTGTATGTTCAGGTGAGGGCTTGAGTTCCAACATGATTGGCACCCATTTAGATTTTGAGTTAAACAGTAAAGAGCTTGTTGTTTACCATGTGCAGTCCCGCTTGTACCTTGGGCTTGGAAGGGATGGCTTATTACCTTCAGTTTTTGCTAAGGTGCATCCAACACGGCATACTCCTATCCACTCTCAGGTTTGGGTTGGTTGTGTTGCTGGTATCATGGCAGGTCTCTTTAATGTGCATGAACTCTCACACATTCTTTCAGTCGGTACACTGGTATATGCTTTATTCCTTTGTTTAGAATTCTTTATGTTTTGTACCCTACTTTGAATTCATATTCAGAGATTTAGCACGTGATTGCTTTGCTGTCATAAACAACCGACCATAAACATGTTATTTTGCAATCCATCTTTCATCGCCAATATCTAATTATTTGTTTTCCAGACTGGCTATTCTGTTGTTTCAGCCTGTGTGATAACCCTCCGTTGGAAGGATAAAGTGGGAAGCCAAGGTTCTAGAATGTGCATTTCTAGCTGGCATGAAGGAATTATCAGTCTTGTTGTAGTTGCCTGCTGTGGTTTTGGAGCTGGGATCTGCTACCGCTTTGGTGGCTCATTTATCTTTTTGGTAGTTGCTATAGTGATAGCAATTCTCGCTGCAGCTGCGCTTCATTTTCGACAAGTGAGTGCCACATTTTTTGATGTTAGTGGGCCATCCTTGTTTCTAACGACTTGCAATATTAGTCTGATTAATTTAGTTACTGTTCCTTTTCCTTTCGGTAATATGCATTCTACGTGAAAAGGCAGTGATAAGAAACAGGGTTGGTATCTAAACAGTTTATATGGAACTGACATTGGGATATAAATGTATTAGGAACCAACCATTTTGATGTTCAAAACTAAAGTGTCATGGTATGCTTGATAATGAGGCCTCTCCATTTTCTTGCACTCAAGGGAAGCAAAGTTTTTTTTTAACCATACAACTGATCTCAATTGCTCATCTCATTTCCATCTCTTGACTTCTTATAAAATGGTAGCGTATTTATTTCTTCAAACAATGATAGGACTATATAATGCAATCTCCATGTGTATTCTCATAGTTCATATATCAACAAGAGTGTGTGATACAACGTGATTTTACCTGCCAACATGCAATGGATAAGGTTGGGCTGGGTGTCTCGTGGAAGCCTTGTGCTGTGGTGGTGACCTACTGAAGCGACATGTTAGCAAAATTTTTATATTGAACAAAACAAGGGTATGTAAAGAACACTTCTCTGTCTAAGAGGATTGATGTTCACTATTATAAATCTGAGGATCTTGACGGGAATTAAAAATGAATCTGTCATTACTACGTTCAGGTGAGTTGGACATTAACTTGTTCATAAGAGACCACAATGGACCAGGCATTGTCAATGCAGCTGATTTAGAATCCAGTTCATTACCCATTCAATGCCACCTGTCTGCAACCCAACCTGTTATTGTTATCTAGCAATACGACACCTTGATGCGACAATAGCCTATATAAGTAGCAGCATAGATGCTGCTTTGTTATGTGGTGATGACACTTGCATTGATTCTAATTATTCAGATATGTCCTTACTGCTAGCACTGCTAAACTTGCTAGTTGAACAAAGCATTAGTGATGTAAGGGCATAAAATGTTCAAGTGAAAAAGGGAGCTTGCTTTTTAACCATAGAGCATTTTTAGTTAACGAGACTTTTCATGGTTTGGTTTCCATGCCATAACCATAACCGTTAAGCCTTGTTATTTGGAGTAGACTTTTGTGAATTTTCATTTGCAGGGTATTCTGGCTAGCCGTTTTACTATGAGCTTCTGCAAATCCTTATTCGCAACTTAAATCCATGCTAGCTTAGGGTTTCCTTTCTCTTTCCTTTGACATTGATTCAAGCATCTCTCTTTACTGGGACATGTTACAAGTTGGCACCACTCTTATATTGCTACTGCATTTTGCCATAAAAAGTACTCATCCTGTTATATGACTTCTTTCCATTGGACTTGATCCACATTCTTTCCTCAGTAGGAGTATGAGCATATTTGATTGTTGAATGGCCAAGTTTAGGTTAATAGTGAAAGTTTTAATTCAGTTGGTTGGATCCTTTTAACACAAAAAAAAAGGTGTCTTTTGGGACTAGCTGAGTTGCTGAGACTTGAGGGTTATAATTTAGTCAGCTATAATTTATCCTATGTAAGATAGGCAGGTAAAATGAAATTATATGCCGTAGATCATTAATTTTCACCTTTTAACCAAAAGAAGATGATGTACTTTGAGGATGGCTTCTGATATGCATACCCAGACTGAGAATTATGCATGAGTCTGGAAGAGGTTGGATAAGCTTTGGGCGGTGGAATATGCAAGGAAGCGGTGGTTGGGGTTGGGGTGGAGCCCCTGCACGCTGGGGGTGCAGGCCATCTGAACTCTTTTTCGATGTTATGGAAATCTCCTGTCATGCTATTTCCTTCCAGATGTTGCTAACACATGTAATTCACTGAAAATCTAGTTATAAGGCTTTCTTTTACATCGCTGCGCACATGCATTACAGACTATTGATTTCTTGGCTGTCAACTCTCTGCATTAATTACTGGAATATTGCCTGCTATTATGTGATTGCCTCGATGTTTATGATATTTCTTGTGAAAATTTCACTCATTCACTTTCTTTGCTTCTTACAGGCTTATTCAGATCCACCTGGCTTCTCATGTCCAGGGGTTCCTGTCGTCCCAATTGCTTCCATTTTTTTCAATATCTTCTTGTTTGCTCAGGTACACATCTCCATCCACATCTTACACTTACAAACTCACACTCACACTATTGCTTACAAGAATCAACTGTAGTCTTGATTCTTGAAGAAAGTGTGGCATGCCCATTGTACTTTGAATCTGGAAATGTGTAATATATTTTCTGAACTTTTGTCTGTACTATAGGTGCTGATATGAAATTGTTTACTTGCATGGGCAAGAAATTTGCTTAACATCTATGTTCTCTTTAAGTTTTCTGTTGTTTCAATAATGCTGATGAAAGAAGACATGTCATAGTCCCCAATTTGAACCAAGCTGACATGACCTGCAGCCCCACCACATGTACCTACTGGGCCCTGACTGGTTGGTTTCTGTCTTCCCGTCCGAGACCAGACAGCAGAGGAGGCTGCTGCAAACTTTCATATACTTCTAATGCTTCATCAATGCATTCCCGTGACTCTTCTTTTGCAGGAGTATATAAATGCCAACCTCATAAGGAATACTAATAGGGCAAATGAGACTTTTTTTTTGGTACAACGGCGGCTCACACTCGACGGGTGTGAATACGGCCAACAAGATCAAATGAGACCTTTTCATGTGAACAAAAATCATACGTTTAAGCACTACTCACTCACTGAATTGATATGTCTTCTTGATTCTTCTGTTTTTCTTATTAAGAGATGTAGTTGCACTTTATAGGACTGGCTGTTTAAGAAAGAGAAGGGAAGTGCCTCAGATAATGTTTATAATTTACTTGTATTATTTCATATTTCGATCAGTTGAGAAATGATGTCATGATAGTTTTCCTAAATTACTTAGTCATTATCTTCGTTTTGACCTTCATTGTCACTGCAATTAAATGAATTCCTCTCTTCTGGTAATTATTTATGATCATAGCTGTGAGCTTTCACCATGCTGAGACCTTTTACCATACGAAAAGCTGAAAAATGATTTTCTAGTACTATTTGGCTAATCATAAGGAACAACTGTGCTTGCAGCTCCATGAAGAAGCATGGCTTAGATTTATCATCGTCAGCTTCATCTCAGTTGGAATTTATGCCATTTATGGTCAATATAATGCAAATGTGGTGAGTTCAGAGCACTCAATAATCTACCATGGGATTCCTTCAGAGGCAGCCTAGTTAAGGCATCTTATGAGATCACCGAAACATCTCTTGATTTAACCCCATCAGTTGGTGATGGGGACACTGGGTCCTCTACATATCAAATCAACCAATCCAGGAAGTTTTGATATGGTGCCATTGTTTGAGAAAGTTGAGTGAATTGCCAACTTCTTCTGCATTATGTATGTTTGTGGTGTATTACTCTGTATGATAAAAGAAATCAACACAATTTTTTGATGGCCTTTAATCTGTTGTGGGGCCCTCATTTGCATTCATATACTCATATATGTATATAAATTTGATATAAAGATCTTAAATACAGGCATATAACTGGTTGAGTTCTTGTTTGTCCAATTTCAGGCATCAACTTTGTCTTCTTCTTTGATAGGGGCTCGTTTCCAGTTCTGTTAGATCATGCAGTATCTGATCTACATGAACAAGCTGGTTTTATTGATTTGTAGTCATGAGTTATGGAGTATGTGGCGTACTGCTGACATGTTTCCCATGGTATGAGCAAAAAGTCGCATGAAAACCATTGGTTTTGCAAGTCCCTTCCCTGGTTGCTTTCTTAATTAATGGCCCCAGATCTTTTGTCGCAGCATTTCTTGAAAATTTCAATCGATGGATCTTCAAGTATCGTTACATGACTCGCGGTTCTACCGATCCAAATCCAATTTTGCTTGGAATTTTGCTTCTACCTGATGCACCTCCAGGTTCCCTTGTTCTTGCGCCATTCCCTCGTATGGTTAAAATTTTGCTTTTGTTTGGATGTTCCCTGTTTCTTGAAGTTTTTTTAGCACCCTTGGATTTTGCTTAGGGATGAGGTGGCATGAATCTAGGTGTCTAATGGAATCTCCATTACATTTTTTTGTAATGGAGAGGAATGTGAAATTGCCACCATTCTATAACATCAGAATTTGATTGAATAAAACAGTGTGACGCCTTCTTGGAATGCCGCCATTCTACTTCTTCAATGGATCAGGTTATTGTTCCCCCCCAACAAAAAAGAACAGGTAATGGTGATGAGTGATCAACACCTGCTTGGATGTAACTGGAAAGATCAAGAACGCGTATTCTACGAGGTAACCCCAAAAATATATTTTCCCAAAAATACATTTTAGCATGAAAGAATCTCGTCAAATACAGCAAGTGTAGGGGGGTGAGACCGATAGAAACTATAATTATTCAAGTTTAGATAATTGGAATGGGTAACTTAAGAGCCTAGACATGTTGCTACAATTGGTGAATGGCTAAGAAGTATGCACCATCCACACACTATGTGAATAGTTAAGTAATTTGGTGATCTCCTAGGAGAAACTCAGTAATAAAATTGGAGCAACAGAAGGTAATCTGGCATGACCCAAATGACGCACAAAAGTCTAAAAATAGGACGGAGTGGAATTGCTTGGCGCTTTATATTAGAACTCATTAAAACCCAATTCACATTTTTGAACAAGAAATAAGTTTATATATCAATAGAAGTTGTTGCATTATTTAAAATATCGAGGACATGGTTCTCACTTAATGTGGGAAGAGCATTTTGTCTCAAAGTGGCAAAATGAAGACAAAAAAATGTTGATTTGAGGAAAAGAAAAGTTGATGTCAGTGGCTCTTGGATTCGTGTCTCTTTTTTTTTATGTCGTTATAGAATATGAGAAAAATATGAAAAAATACGAAATATCTGATAATAATTGTATAAAATAGATACGCATAATATGCAAGTAAAACACTCATCAAAGAGTAATTTGGGAATCACGACCAACTTGAATAAGTAATCCATCCAAAAAAATAACAAAGGGAATCCCCACGATAGATCTTATGCTGAAAAAGGCAATTGGATAACCAATGTGGCCAGGAAGCTAACATGCCCAATCTAAATCAAGCAAACTGAGAGTTGGATTACTGATCTTTAAAAGAATGTTCAGTACTCAGAGCCTTTCCCCTTGGGTATCACACATGCTTCAAAAACTTGCTTAGAGACCTGTTTTCCACAATCTAATTTTTGTATATTCTAAGACCAATCTATTTTCAATCACTTATACAAAAAAAAATCTCTTTTTGATCATAGTTCTACATTTTTTATTTTTACAACCACTTTTGCTGCTTCTACCCTAGTTCGTTTTATTGAAATTGAGCTGACTTCATGCTGCATTTTCAGGCTCAAACAGCAAGATCAGACTTCCTAGACAACAGAATAGATCCAAAATATGATGAAATAATGCAGTTTATTGGACAAAAGGTAATGACTTTTTCTGACCTTATTCACATATCCGATCACTTACTCATAAGTAGGAGCATAATAGCTCTGTCATCAAAAATTAAAAAAGAATGCAGCTCTAACAGAATCCTAGAGAACTGGGATCCTTCCTTGCAAATTTGTGTTCAAAACTTTACCGATGAGATTTACAGAAAACATAAGCTTCCGGCGAGGAGAATATATTTAACTTCTTATAAAACTGAAATAGGAATTCTGTGACAGATTTCATCATTAAAGCGCAATAATGTAACCCATGGGAGCAGGAAACTGAACTAAAGCACAATTTGTGGCACAAAAAGAAAGATATGCACTTAGACACGAAAGGGACCTCATTCACCATCTGAACTATCTTCACTGGAATCTGGCAGCATAGACACAACTGCAGCACAGCAGAAAGATTCTCGATCCTTCAGGAGAAGACAGCTTCCATCTGAATTCCATTTCAGATCATAGATAACAAAGTTTGGAAGTGGAATACTGACACAGCATGCTCCAGATGGGTTCCACATATACAAATGTGGGCTCCCAGTGCATAGAACAAGGCGGGGGCATGTTGGGTCCCAGGCTGCAGCACGGATTGGTTCTTTCTGCATCAAAACTGCAGCAAGCTCGAGATGGCAAATATCCCATATCCAAAGCACAGTTGGCATGTTATCATTACGAGTGAAGACATAATGGCTGTCATTGCTCCACGACAACAGACCTGCAAAATTGTATGGGTCAAAGAAGTTGACAATGTTTTAACATATCCTTACTACCGAAGTTAATAAAACCTACATAACCAAAATTACGAAGTTAAAACTGCTCTGCACAAAAGGAGCTGCAGACCCCATGTTTTCCACACATAATATATAGCTACTCTATTGCTTTTATGTTTGACCATTATACTAGCCTCATATTCACACTCAGATAAAATCTACATTCCTCCTAGTTCAGACAACACAGTCTAAGAGCAGAACAGCTATATCAGAACTATTGAAATTTGACACATCAATATTTCTAATGCTAAGCCAGCGAGAACCGTATGATCAGGGAGGTTCACAAAGTTTACAGAAAGTTTACAGGATATATAAGGCATGCGACTTTTGCTATAACAGAATCATCTCGGACATCAAGAAACATAATACTCAATCATGAAAAAGAAATACTTCAAAATTCAAATGAAAACTTTTATCAAAGATATATCACTTATTCAGGCCCAGAACTTGGGAGATTTGGCCCCTGCATTCTTACAATAAAGACATGGAAAAGAAAATGAAATTTCATTAAGTTAAGAATAAGGGATGAGAGGCTAACCAATGCCTTGCTTTGGGTTGGGCTTATCTATGGCTGGCTTTTGGGATGGCAAGCTAATAGGAAAATCCATTACTTTGTACTTCACTCTGGAATTTCCCTCTGCAACATTTTCTGTAAATGAAAGCCAAAGAAAGAAAAAAGGTTAACAAAGACCCTTTGCAAAGACAGGCATCTAAGTACTTGTGCATCCACTAATGTAGTCAAAATGTATTGCAAAAGAATTTACATCACCATTCAGCATACAATAAAAAATTCTTAGTCCTATTCATAAATTGCTGGACCTAGAGTATATACCGACATTACAATCACCAACTCAACTACTGTACCCCTTGTCAACTGACCACCTCATTTTCTTGATAGATGTTACCTAGTAAAGAAAGGAGACCATAATCATTCTCTGTGCGCTCCTTTACTCATCAAATTTCAGCAGATCCCTTCGTAGATTTGATAGTATGAAATTAAGGTGGCGCTAAATTATGATTAGGGCCAGCTTTCATGAAGGAGCCCCTTAAATATCTTCTTTCTCGATGCAGTTTTCTTGTATGGAGAGTGATGAATATGTAACTTATTGCTTGAAATGGTACATTGACTAGCATTTCTTTTATCCCTAAATTATGTTGTTGCCAGTCGAACAAATCAGAGAGTTGATAAAATCTGGACTAAATTATATGATGTTATATTTTTTTTATTAAAAACAATTTATTAACTGAAGTTGCTTTGCCTCTATACTATTCTCACAGTTAAAAAAAAAAAAGGTGCTACAATGTCATGTATAAGTACATGCCACCTCATCATTTGTATCTTTCTTCTAATTGTTCTTCTTAATTAGTAATTGCTTCATTTTATAACATATATTGATGGCATATAATCAACCAATAATTTCTATAGCCTAGTGCGCACCAGGACTGTTTCCTTGTATATTATGAGGGAAATCATCAGTCAAGCATAATCCAGACATATCAAGTTGCAAAGGTTCATCCACTTCCTACAAAACAGATACGATATAATTATGCTTACTGTTAGACCTGTGATAGCAGCACAGTATAAAAAGAAAATTGTTAATATAAACAAAAATGTTTACCTTGAAAATGGCAGCATTACAAGGATTGCGAATCGTGGAGATGTGCATAAATTCTGCAAAAGTTTTCCAAGTCAGGTGGTTCAATACCCGTAACATCTGATCATAACTACCCACTGCTAGAAATTGGCCACATGGAGACCAGGCAACAGTTTTCACGCCTAAGCCACTCTCATATGCTTGATACTTAAACAGGCATCTCCCATCTGGAGAATAAATTAAAACCTGTATCAAGAGCAGTATTACCTTCAAAAAATACTCATGGCCGAGATAAGGAAAATTTTTGGATATCTTGCGGACCATGGAATAGAAAATTAATAGCTTTTGCACAACTAGGAAAAAGAAGATGTTTATAAAGAAAAAAACCCTCAAAGGTTTGATAAAGCATGTGTCTGCCTACTAGATTATAAGCAGAGTAGACTGAAAGTGATTGATAGGATTTCAAGGAAATATCTGTCAATTAGCAATCAGCCTGTGAGCAAATAAAACTTGTGAACACTTATAACTGGAGTTGTCGGTCTGGTATTCTTTCCTTGGAGTTAGATTGGAAATTCATCCTATGGTTGACAACAATCCCCAAAGCCCACCCTGATAATGAAACGAAAAAGATTTCACTCTGTCACAGATTCACCTACTGTAAATGGAATTTTGCTAACTAAATGATCTGAATCAACTGAGACCCATGGCATCTTGTAAATAATATACATGACTAAGGAAGAAAAACAACATTCTAAAGCAAATGAATATACTCAAACGGTCAAACCTTTGAGAAAGATAGGATTCACTATCCAAGTTTCCAACAAATAAAGCTTTGGAGTTCAATTTTTCAAGTAAATGATATCGCTCAAGAAGCTACTGTGGCCAAGCTCGTTCCAGTCAAAAGAAAAGCAGATCCTAATCTGCCTATTTTTATTCTTCACTGAGTTAGGAAGAAAAACGACATTCTAAAGCAAATGAATATACTCAAACCTTTGAGAGAGATAGAATTCAATATCCAAGTTTCCAACAAATAAAGCTTCGAAGTTCAATTTTTCAAGTAAATGATATCGCTCGAGAAGCTATTGGGGCCAAGCTTGTTCCAGTCAAAAGAAAGCGGATCCTTATCTGCTTATTTTTTCTTCTTCACTGAGTAAGGAAGAAAAAATGACATTATAAAGCAAATGAATATACTGAAACCTTTGAGAGAGATAGGATTCACTATCCAACTTTCGAACAAATAAAGCTTCGAAGCTCAATTTTTCAAGTAGATGATATTGCTCAAGAAGCTACTGGGGCCAAGCTCGTTCCGGTCAAAAGAAAAGCAGATCCTTATCAGCCTATTTTTAATTCTTCACTGGTACAATGTTGGCAATCCATTCTGCATATTTTTCTTCGCACAGTTTCCTGCACTGAGTTTTAACTTTGTGATCTTGCCAATAATTCTTTCTTCCAGCTCAGTCCTCTTCCTCCAGAATAGGTAACAAAACACATATCATATCAATCAACCTAATACAAATCATATCAAAGTTTACACTCTTTTGACTCAAGCTAGCAATACAATTCCAGAAAATTTCTACCAGAGTAGGAATGATTGATTGTGAAAGAAATTCACAGTTTTGTTGCAGCTTCTCTGAGTAACTCTAGAGCTTCCATTACTAATTAAGAAAAGGCAAACAAACTACTGTATCAAAAAAAAAGAAAAAGAAAAAGAAATCGATGCCAAAAGCTTTTTGATAATGCATATACTGATTACCTTATATTCAAGAAGTGAATCCCAGATCACAATGGCACTATCATCTGGAGACCACTCAACACCTGCTAAGTCTATCGTGTCAACAGCAAATGTACCCATAATTTCCCATGTATGACAGGAGAGCAGGTTTATATAATCCTTGCAATCACGCCTAGTGCTGACTGCAGCAAACTTCCCATCCTGGGTAAACGAAACACCCTTTGAGGCATGTTTCGGCCACTGCACATGGACACAAGCAGTGTTCACCAGCGACCAAACAGTCAACCGCAGCTGAAACTCCGATGTGGTCAGTATGTGACGGCTGTCAGGGCTCCACCTCGCATAAGCAATTCCTGCAGGACCTTCATCTATCTTGCAAGTCCATTCTGGCTGGGTTAACGACCATGCCTGCACCATTGGTCGCTTGTAAAGACCACAGAGTATGTACTCCGAGTCGAGGGCCCATTCGACATAACTTATCTTGTCGACACATGAATAGAGCTGAATGACCTGAGAGCATAGCAATACAAAACGTAAATTAACTCAAAGCATGAGAGGGGCAAAAGGAAGCAGAAAACGAAACTGAATTTGGTAAAGCCGCTGTTTCTGATGAAGGAGACATTCTGACAAGCATTGATGCCTCTTCAGGTCGGTGAATTTTTGACAAGCATCTTCTTGGTAATTTGGGAAAGTAAGAAAGACGAGCATCGCTCGAAAGCAAAACAAGACATTAATACTAAATACCATTGGCATTAAAACGGCTGAAAAAATCACATTTTTTCCACTAAATTTAGTATCCAAATCTAAAGGGGCAGCTCAATGCGAGGCAACTGATTAAATTGGTGTCAGAAGAGAAATCTAACGCCGGCCAGTAGAGAGCGTTGGGTACCTTGAGGGAGACGACGTCGCGGATGACGAGGCGGTAATCGACGGCAATAGCCAGGAATCGAGAGTCCGGAGAGAAGCAACAGGGGCCCGTCTGCTTAAAGGCGTCGGTGAACTCCATGGATCGATGCCTCGATCCGAAGCCTAGCGAGTAAAAAATCTCTGTAGGGCTTCTTTCTCTCGTGGATCTCGGCGAGAGAGAACCCCCTATAGAAGACGGCGGCGGCGGAGCTCCGGAGAGGTCTTTACAGAGATCCGGCGACAGGAGCGCCGACCAATGCGAAATGGGGCGCGAGGGCGCACCTCGGACGGCTTCGGAAGCTCGAGCGCTGGAAAAATAAACTTTGCATGAAATCGTGAATAACTGGTTTTAAAATATAGTTAGTATAATAAAATAATTACATAAATCTTATATAAGGTTGCCAATACGTTACTTTATACTCGTTTAACATATTCTAGTAAATTAAAACATTGTTAGTTGTTTATCTATATATTTATTATTAATCATTTTTATGATTAATTGTTATGTTAGCTACATTTTATTGAACTTTGTCATCTACAAATCTATGAAAGCCCTATTCAAATCTTGTGTAAATCTTCAATGTGCCAGTAAGCAAAGCAGAAAATCCAATTTAGATAGGCATTGTCTAAATTTCAGAAAACTATATGGAATTTGAAAAAAATAAAATTATACTCAATTTCTAAAATGAAAAAAGATTTTATTTGTTTGCAAAATCTCCTTTAAAAATTATAGAAAAGTACCAGTTACCAGCCCTTTGGAAATTTGTTTTTCTCACTTCATGAATTTGTTACTGAAAATCATGAGTATCCATATATATATATATATATATATATATATATATATATATATATATATATATATATATATATTCTAAAAGCAATATTTCTTGATTTTGAAACTATTTTTTTTTTCCAAACATAGTATAGAGGCATTTCTTTAGAGTTTTTTTTTTTTTTTTTGCTAAGATCATGGTTTGAATGTTTTTGGGTCTATCAACTTCCTTGTCAATATTTTTATAAACCTTTCTTAAATACTTTTTAAAATTACTGTCAAGCTCTTGGTGTTTGCTTTGTTCAATTAAACCTGCTTAGAGTTATGCTTCCATACTGAGATCTCCAAGCAACCTTCTGTAATTAGTTTTTCTTGTACTTAATAAATAAGAAGGTGAAAGCTTGTCTTCCTCCTCCTTGGCTCCTCCCTCTGAAAAAACCACCCCACTACCAAGCAAGTCTTCCATTATGTGACTGATTGCTAGAGATCCTTTGACTCAACAAACACCATTTTTTGTTAATCCAAATAATGTTATTCTTCCTTTAAAATTCCGCCATCAAAAGAGTTGGAACCTGCAATCGACACCAACCTGTTGTTGCACTCTCTCTCTCTCTCTCTGAATGGTGATAGTTCCAAGTTGAACTGCCACGATTATCTCAGATTACAAACTATGTACCCCAAAAAAACTCGGACTACAAACTTCTTGTGGCAATTCTTTACATCAATACTGCAGTCAGAGTTTGCTGAGATTTTTCAAGACTACATGGCCAGGATCTTGAAAGTGCGAGATCAATTTATTTTATATAAATCTGGGGGCAACAACCAGTAGGCTTTGCTTTCTAGTGCTCATCTATTTTTGGATAGAACATTTTTTTTAAGCCTTGTAAAAAACCTTCTAGATCCACAAAAAAGAAAAGGAAGAGAGACTTAATGTCCATTTCCAACAGGAAAAAGTGGTCATGGTTTATTAACCAAATAGTCCAGAGGGAGGTATCTCATACTTAAACATATAAGTAGCAAAGAAAAAATTCATGAGAAAAAAAAAGGAAAAGGAAAGGAAAAACTGCCGTTATCATCAAGTGCATGATGATTTGATTCATTAGCAGCTGACAGTTTCCTCGTTGTTGACAGCCTGAGGAGCAAATTTACATGAAGTATTGCTCTGTGTTTATCTAGAGAGCGTAGGTAAGTTGTATTAACATATTTTCAGACAGATTGCTAAATTAAAATAGTATTTATCAACAGCAAACATACTGTTCCATCGAGGATTAGGAAAGCTGATTGTGTTGTAAATTATTGTGACAGTCCGGTGAAGCATCATCAAACAGTACATAAAGAGCCTTAGGATTTAAATTTTAATGGACATAAATAAAAGGTCCCAAGTATCTTATTTTTCGACAGAGAGATCATACCATATATTTTTAGCAATGCAAAAGAAATAGCTCATGTGATTGCTTGCTCGAGGTTCGCTGATTCAGCAAACACCAATATTTGGTTACAAGCAGTAATTAAGGATAAGACTTTTTTCATGTAGGAACCTATTATGCAAGAGGCATATGTTAAATTCAATATGTTGTCCATGGCACTGCTATAATTTTTTAGCACAGAGCATAATTTCAAATGATTGAGATGTGATAAACCATTAATAGTTGTAGATCATGATGAAGTCCAAACCAAAAAGAAAAAGGCAGCAAAGAGCACATTTCATTAGAAAACCCAAATCCTACCATCCACCTTTCTGTTGTATATAGATTAATGCTTCAAAAAGCAAGACAATAACTGGCAGTGGAGCTGGTTGCCATTGAAAATGTTGACATGCAATATGTCATTACTCCTCTTGGATACAAGCTTGAAAATGCATGTGTCATCTTCTTCCAAATTGTTGTTGATGCAAAAAGTCTCCCAGCCAGCACCAAGTTGTGCATGGGGATTCAAGGAATTGTCGCTTGAATAATATATTCTTACTGGCCACAACCGCCCTTTCGGATCTCTGAGGATTATTCAGTTACTTGAAGGTAAGGATGCATGTTAGTGCGAAAAAACATATTGAGGAAATAAAAGGAAGCATGACTAAATGAAACAATAGAATGTGATCACTAGGTTTTTTGAGATCTATCTGCATCAGAGTTTGAGTATGGACAACAAAAGTTAGCTTAAATCTTAATGAGAGTCCTTGATTGAGGATATAGAACTTTTGGAGTTCCAGAACTAAACTCAATGAGATCCATCCATAATTTTGCAATGAAAAAAGGATCAAGCACTTACCATGTAAGGTTTCCAGAAAAGGTTTGAAGGCTTTATGGTGGCCTTAAAATGTGGCCCTGATGCACAAAAACTATTCATTTCAGATGTCTTGTGCTTACTTTTAAATGCTCCGGCTGCCCGCCTTTTTCTTTTCATGGATTTCTGCGGGGTAGCTGCTATTTGCCAATAATAACATACCATCAAGCCTGCTTAAATATGAACAAACATGAATTCAATATAAATCTAAGCAAACATTTCTCAAGCTACAGACACTACAAAAAAAAGAAGTAAAGCCGACTCTTGAATGCCGACGCTAGAGAAAAGTATCGATAACTTTGGCTCCCGCGCCAAATTTTACTGACGCTTCTAATGAGTGTCGGTAATTTGAAAGAACCGACGATGCTTAAAAGCGTCGTCGTAGTCCTTAAGTGAAAACGACGCTGGAAAGTGTAGGAACTGAACCTAGAATGATACTTTTAAGCATCATTGTTGTCCCCGACCTAAAATGATAGTTATAAGCGTCGAGCTAACACGACGCGTATAAGCGTCAATCTAAGACGACGCTTATAAGCATCGTCGAAGGCGAGGACTCAGCGCCTGACCCCGATCGGGCTCTCATTCTGCCCTAGCTATTCCCCTATTTCTCCTCTCCGGCGCTGCCCTAGCTTCCGTCTTCCTCCTCTCCGGTGCTGCCCTAGCCCCCGTCTTCCTCCTCTCCGGCGCCGACCGTCCAACTCCAACCTCCTCTCCTCCTACCTCCTCTCCGACACCAACCGACCGACCCCAACTCCCTCCGATCGAGGTATTTTTCTCCTCTTCTCTCCGCTCCCTCTTTGTCGCTTGTTCTCCTCCTTCTCTGCCTCCTCTTATTCGTGTGTTCATGGGTGTTTTTTCCTTTTTTTACTGATTCTTTAACTTCGCCTCCGTCCGAGGATCTCCTCCTCCTTCCTTCTCTCTGGCGCCGTCCGAGCAGCCCTCAAGCCTTGATTGAGCGGCATCCCTCCTGTCCGGAGACCGGCATCGACCGACCGGTCTGAAGCAACGAGGTAATGCACTATGCACTTATACTATTCTTTTTATCTGATTTTTTATTTGTTTTCAACGAATTTTATTTATCTATTGTAGAAAATTGTTAACTAAAAACTAATTCTAAGAAAAATTCCTAAGTCATGCTGCTTTCTCTTGGGTGTCCGTCATCCTATCTAGCCAGCAAAGGTGGCAGTATAACATTGATGCTGATCTAGGATCCTATTCTGCCCTACATGCCAGTTCCATGTTTTGGCGATCTTTAAATACTTTGAGATATATTTTGAAATAGTTTGAGAAGATCCGGGCCTCCTTGATTTTTTGTTCGTTTTCCAGTTGAGTAGTTCTATAGATAGGATTTCTCAAAACATATCACCATCATTATTTACTTAGTGTTGAGGTTGAGCTCAGCTGTGGAGGGCAACTCTAATTTGATCAAGTTCCATGGGTTGATTCAGCAGGGTTTTACTGTTGGTTGTCAACCTGAACTCTTGAAGACCATCTTCCAAGAATCAAACTGAATTTCTAACCAGGGAACTTTAGGCAAGAAAGGGTCTGTCAAGCAAGATTCCATTTCCTGATCATTCCTTTTTCTAAGTGATCCCTTCACCTAATGCCTTGTATTTTCTTCATGTTTCATATGTCAAATACTAGATTCTTTGAAGCATGCTTATAGTAGGCCTCATTAGTCCCTTCTGTGCTTAAGTTCTGCTGTCATAGTCATCTACATGCTCAGATGTCATCTTGTACCTCCTTTCTTCTGTTTCTTTCCCTCCATACCTCCGCTGGTGTTCCCTTTTGCTCTTGGGCCTGATTCTTTTCTTGCTTGCCACCACTGATCATCCTCTTGATATCCATTTTCTGAAGCCAGCAGTAAATATACTTTTGTTCATTTGGTTTCATCTCCTTTATATGGAATCAGAGAATTAATGGAGTGCTGCTTGGTTTGACAAAAGAATAAATAAAACTTTTTATATGAACCGGTTACTCTACATATGTAGGCCATCCTTCTTCATCCCTAATTTTGTTTATCTTTTTTACATAAACTGCGATTCAATCGGTATTCTAATAGAATGGACAAAAGTTGGATAAATAAGTTGAGATCCAGTGTCGAATATTTGGATGGGTACCGGTACGGCCAACCAACATAGTTGATATTATCTATATTTTTCTTTTATGGGGTCCGGTTCACTAAATATGGACAAAACAAGCCTTAAGGGTTCTAGATATGGGGTTTGTATTTTAGCTACTTTTATCTTTAATTAGTTTATAACTATCATATAGTAAAAAATTTTAAGTTTATTAATTTAGATAAAACTTCTAAATTTATTGATGATATCTTTGAAGTTAAAATTTGATTGTTGTTTGTGATCATTGCATATCATGTTTTGCTTTATTTTTCAATTATATGTATGACTGATGAGTAAAAATTTAAATTGGTTAGTGCATGGGTATGCATTTATGTAAAATAAATTTGTCGGGTATGGGGTTTACATTTTCCAGCCAGTTATTGTACAAATAGGTTGGGTATGGCTTGAGTGTTACTAGTCCTAAACCTGGCTCTATTTAACTCGAACTTGACAAACTCAACGCATTGCCTCCCATAGTTAAAATATCAGGCGTTATGCCCATATTGATCAAGGGTATCATGGTATGCATATTGTTTGTAACTAATACAACACTTGGATGCATGGGCATAAGAAGAAATCTGTTACTGTTGAATGATATAGGTGTGATAAAAGACATTCTAGGATGCCTCTTCTTCACTAAGTTAGCTTTGATTAAATTCAAGTCAGAAGTATATTCTTTAAGATAAAAAGAAATTCCGATTATTAGACTTAACATTGTCGGTAGCACAAGATTCATGGTGAACAAAACCTTGACATATATTTCCAGAAATTAATTAAGTCTAATTCACAAACTATCAAAACACAATGTGCGGATAAAACCATCAAAAAAAATAACAAGCTTAATTTTAATTATGTAAATTTACATTTTCTTGATAATTTAATTTTGATTATTAGTACTGAATAAGAAAGTTAAAATAATAAAATGTCTGGGGGGATAGTAGAAAATGAAAGCACTAAAAAATCACATCTGATTAGATGTGTTTGAAGTCACAGTTATATTATTGGAAAAAACAAACACATGATTAATCCATAAGAGGCTTAATAATTCAAATTTGATATGTTAGCCATGATGAGCTCTCCAGAGTCCATTATGCCTTGGCTCAAGCAAAACAAAAAACCAAAAAAAAAGGAAGAAACTAAAAAAGAAAATTCTGCACCTCAATTGAGCAAGGTCTCCTACTGCTAACCAATAATTTTTGTGGTAACTCAACAGACAATGCCGGTCAGAATGTCTTTAGTTCATGACGAACCTGGACAAAGAGGACCACATCAATAAGGGCATATATCTCAATAAGGACATGAAACCAATCAAAAAATATGTATGGGATAAACAAGCAACATACCTCCTGTATGACACACCATGTGGACTCTAAAGGTTGTACCTCTATGGATCCAACTAAGGGTTTTTCTTCCAACAAAACTTTTGCACAAGCAAGAACTGAATTTGCTATAGACTTAAGATTGTAACCTCTTTCGAGGGCCATCACTATCTTTCCTTGGGCAAACCCCATCAGCTTACAAAGTAAATGTTAAAGATTAGAATAGTTCAGACAGAAGACACTGGATTCTGTAAGAGAGTGCAGGTGGAGACATGACAATCTTAAATACACAAACAGAGGCTTTCAAGAATGGTTCAAATAAAAATAAAGTAACAGTGTTTTTTTTTTTTTTTGAAATAAGTAGCAGCAGCGAAATATTGATGCTGTAGAGATGGAGAATTAATATAACGTCACAAAATTTAACATGATAAAGACAAGAAATGTTTTCATACTTGTTAAGGAATTTCTGTGGGATATATTTTAAAATTTTTATGAGACAAAAAAAGACTGTAGAAACTACTCACCTTTTTCAGCATGAGTGAATATCTATATGGGGTGATGCAACTACCACCAAGTGGATCATCAATAGCTGTTGAAAAAGCACACTAGAAAAATATTTTGGAAGAAAGAAACTTAAATAAATTGTTTAACACTCAGCCCAACACATTGATTTTAATTGGTGAATTTAGCAAATTAGTAAAACAAGAAAAATGTTTTCAAAACAAATAATGCTATATGAGAGTTGAGTTGCTTCATTAAAATTAAGGGCAGATGAAATTAGCTCTTCCCATCTGCTAGGTTATCAATACCATTATATGCACCTCTGCTAGGCGTTGAGTGAAAGCATCTTACTAGTAAACCATATATGAGCTTGAGCCTTGCAGGATATCACAGCAGAAAATCATGCAGTAGCTACATGACTGTTTCTCACCAAAAATGGCCTTTTACTGTTTAGAACCATTGTAAAAACATCGAGAGCAGAAGTCCAACAGTACTACAAGCTTGATTAATTTGCAAACACCGAAAGATATTCGTCTCTACCTTCAAATATAATGATCATGCTAGCCTAGTTTCCACCAATTTAGGATAAAGCATCGCCAAAAAGTAATGTGAAAAACATAATTTGAAACCAGCGAAACCACCTGAATTTTGTTAGTCCTAGGAATGAGGACCCAAGAGACCAAGACACGCTTTGTCAAGTGATTTAGTAAATATTTCCATCTACAAATGTGACTGCTTATCTTTACATCATTAGCAACTTCGTCTTGCATTAATTGGATGGAGTATGTATAACTTTCAAATTTATTGTTTGAGTTGATCCAATGAACCATTAATCCAATAAGTTGAGGATTTCATTCCATCACAATAGAGAAACTTATATCGGAAGTTGTCTAAGACCTCTTTTCTGATTTTTATAATTATAATTATTATGTTTTAATTGTATCAATCTGAATTGATCCAATTTAACAGACAAATTCTCCAATTTGGGATTGTTCCAATAGAAACCGTTTGAAATCACATGAGAAGCTGAAAAATCTAAGCTTAAACAATTTGAAACAACCCATTAGGCCTAAAGCTGCATGAAGAAACACTGGAAAGCCAAAATGCTGAATTTTGCTATGCAATCCGCTTGTTGGTGGATTAGATAATCTAATATTAACAGATCTATGTGAGTGCATCTATACAAGTGCACATATTGTTCAGAAAATTCGGCATGCAAAAGCATCCAGATGAACAATTTCCATTGCACGCCAATAATAGATATGGCACAAAATCCTGAACTGAATAGATGGTTTGCAGGCATGCACTAAAAGAAAACTAATTTCGACAGAAGTAAAAAGAAAATAACCTGCATCAAATCCAGCAGAAATCATTAAAATGTCAGGATTGCTAGATTCAGCCACAGGAAGCAATACATGGTCCCAGACAGCTATACAGTCTGCATCACCACATTGTCCTTGCTCCCAAGGAACATTGATGTTATATCCTGCACCCGGCCCTTCACCAATCATGCAATATGAACCATCATCACGAGCAGGATAAAAGCTTCCAAAATCAAACCTACAATATGTAATATGCTTGTTATGAACAGCCATGTTAATGAGATCACTTCACAACGAGTTAACATTCACAAAAAATAAAACAGCATAGTCTACTTGTTCATTATTCAGGATCAGATAGCTACATGTTTGGCTGATTTTGTAGAGATGCCACCCTCAAATTGGGTTTTGGTAAAGAATTTGCAAACAAAAATTATTACATACCCTTTCATTCAAGAGAAAATTAGCTGTAATTGCAACATTATTGAAGAGACAAAAGCCCATAGCTTCATCAGGTTCTGCATGATGGTCAGGAGGCCTCACAATGGCAATAGCAGAATCCAAATCCCCTTTGGCCACCTTTTCAGACACCTACTCGAGGAATAAGCAAAAACAGCATTTGATGTTAACCTAGAAGGTACCATTATTATTTTATAAGAGTAGAATGCAGCTGACTGAGGTGCTTTATTTTTATAAAATTCAGTAACTAGTCCAGTTAAGAGATGGTGTGAAATTATTTTAGAATGTTTCTAACTAATTGGGTGGAGATGATTTAAATTGCAACCGGTTAAGAATATTGAACATGAAATTACCTCAATAAGTGAACCTGCTGCAAGGGAAGCAGCTTCAGATGAACCCTTGTTAAAATATATAGAATTGAAATTTGAGGCAATCCTAAGACGTCGAGAATTAAATTTTTTTGAGATGATATTCTTGACCAGTTTGACATGTCTTTGGATATGAACAGATGTTATGTACTTGTCCTCAGCTTCCTTGGCACTCAGAACTACGCACCTGGACATAGGTGGTAAAAAAAAAACAAATAACAAAAAACAGAAGTTCAATAATTATGCATACTTCACACCAAACAGTGAGTAAAGGGTCCAGCGAGACAGAAAAAAGGAATAGATTTCCTAGGTTCTTACTACTGAAGGTCGAATTCCAGGCACAAGTGATGAATAAAGTCGACACCTGAAGCCAATTGTCGGCTAATGATGGAAGGTAGTTGATATTAATACAAACTTGCATCCCTTTCCTAAGTGGGAGTTTCGATTCCCTTGCCACGTACCCTTTGTCCCGATCCTCCTCAGTTTATGATCTATCCATCTACGTGGACGGTGGGCGATGAAATCACGGACTGCATCGCTAGATTCCGACTCGAACTGGGAGTATCCACAGGATATTATAAATAACCCTCGCTCTGGCCATGCGAACCATCATCAGCTATGGCCTCCACATTGAAACGCCTCTCCGAGGACGAAGTCGCCGGGATCCTCTCCTTCCTCCCAGCGAAAGCCATCATCAAGCTCCGAACCCTCAGTCGGTACGTTCTGCGTCGCTCTGCATGCAATCACTTCCTCCTTACCCAATCTCGTCACACCAAAGCCGACTCGGGCTTCTTCACTCGGCCATACTACGGCCCCGTCGTCCTCACTCTCCTCGACCCTCATGCCGGCATACCCAATGAAGGCCTCCGGTTCTTGCAGCACGCCGAAAGGGTCGTCCGGGCCTCAGCCAACGGTCTCGTGTTCTGCTCAAACAAGTCTAGAATCTTAGGCAGCTTGTGCGTCTGCAATCCGGTGGCTCCGATCGCCACGCTGCGCTTCATCCCGCCCCCGACCGGCGAAGAACATCACGACCTGTCATGCATCGGCGTCGCCGTCGACCGGATGTCGAGAGGCTACGAGCTGGTCTGCTTCACAAAGCCGCCAGATTGGCACTCCCCCTACTGTTTCAGGGTCTACGCCTCGGCGGATAATGCATGGAAGTTCCACAAGATGGTCGATGGAGGTCCAAGAGATCTGCAACTGGAGTATCCGGTTATTTGCGGCAGGACAGTGTACTTGGCTTCAACTTGTGGGCCGTACATGCATACGGCCCCGTACATTGTCGCCTTTGATATCGAAGAGGAGGGCTCCGAGATTCTTTCGATCCCGAGAGAGGCAACGAAGGCGTCTGATTGCCATGAGATTCGGATTGCAAGGTGGGGTGAGAAATCTCTGTGCTTGATAAGTTGCCGGAGATCTTCAATTTTTAAACTGTGGGCGATGTCTCGGGATCAAGGGACCATAGCATGGGTTGAAAAATATCAAGTTAGCATGATGGAGATGGGGCTTACAAGTCCGGGAGACGTGCACTCGTTTACGGTGATCAACAGCGACACGCTTGTTTTTGTGATGAATAGCTCTATCTATAGCTACGATATCAAAAAAAGGGCGTTGAAGGAGTTGCAAAAAGGCTACCCTTCAGGTTATCCGATTTTGATTTCCTATGCAAACTCCCTACGGCCCTACTGAAGATGCGAAGCTCGGCAGCTGAAAATTCTAGCGCCCATTAGCGCGCGATGTTGTGGGTAAATAGTCAACTTCAGATGCTTATTTAATTTTTAGTTTAGCTGAACTAGGGTAAAATGACAGAAATAAGGGATTTTGAGGAAGGTGTGAGTCATTGTTTTGAATTTTTACTGATATAACCCTCAAAAAAAAATCTTTTTATTTGGGTAACTTCGAGCCCACCTTTTATTTGTAATTGCAGAGAGACTAGGGAACAAACTTCTCTCCAAATTGTATGCAGAGATAAGATCATCGGCATGATTTTTGGCATTGGATTCGCTAGTATTGACAGGAGTGTACTCTTTCATGCAAATGCTCAGATCAAATACTGTGACATTAAAAACCATATCACCTTCATAATCGAACACCAAAAAGAATCCCGCATGTAATCTATGGGCTTGAGCAAACTCTTGCTAACCCTCTCCAAAGTACAAGTTTTCACTATTGCCTTGTACTTTCACATGCCATAGATTGCCTAGAGGACTCCTTAGAACTGCTCTTTTGCTCGTTTTTGTGTTGATTTTGCCGTTGAATTTCCGAGGTAATGACTGCATGCATATAAAAAATGTATGGTATCAAAATATTCACTCATATAGTACAAAAACCTGAACAACTCAGCTTGCATGCTCTAATGAGATAACAATGTTCTTTGGATTGATGGAAGAGAGATAGGTGCAAATAGGTAGCAGCATCCTCACTAAATGCACACACATCATTTAATATGGTTCAAATGTGTGTTACTACTAGTAAATGCTGCTTGCTAGCTGCTACATTTTCAGCCTTAAATGAAAGTGATATATGTTGCACTTCGGGGCCACTACATGCACAGGTACCATTATTTCAGTTGATGCCACTACTTCAGTGGCACCTAACCTGTTGTCTTCCTAAAACATATAGGCACCTTACCATAGTTTTAGATAAAGTGGAAACATGCTAAAAATACAAGCATTCTCACAACTTTTAACATCCTCCCACTTTAGTTTCACAAATCACAAGTATATCACGCGCTCCTTTTGCCTGTTGGAAGTATTAGCCAACATCAAAGAATGCAATTTATGCTACGAACGATCATAATCTCACATTCTTTGGACAAATTGTCACAAAGATAAAATAACACAATGTTTGGAAGTTTTTTAACTTCAAAGTCCTTATTTTTAATCCTCTTTCCTATCTTTTTATATCTTGTCTCATTCTATGAGAAAGGTTTCATGACTTTCATCCCTCTTCTACTTTTAGGATATTTCAATTTTGAGAGTCGAGAACGTTAGATGTAAAATATCATTAACATCCTTGCAGGAATGAAGACCTGAGGATGCATTAATAATTTCATATCCGTAGCTGACGGTGTTAGACTTCATAGGGATGTTTGGCTCTATTGCAACAAATTCGTAATTTTCGAAATTTAATTAAAAATACAATATTTTAAATAAAAATATAAATCACAAAATTTTGAAAAAAATTTATACAATTTTTTCTATATTCATTATTGGTTCTCATATAACTAATATTGAAATCATATAAAAAATTATAATAAATGCCAAGGACGAGAGTTTTAGCTTTCCATGTGCAGTTGGAAGTTGGAACCACACTTAATGATTCACTCGTTGGAATTTTTATTTTCTTGTACAAGAATATAACTCTGTTTTGGTAAGTTATCAATCATACCTCAATTAGATGACTCTTTTTTTGTAAGAGAATCTAATTTTAAAAATAATAAGATAAGCAACAGCTATTAGTCTTTGTTTTTTTAATTTATACCATAATGGCAAACATATGAAAATCTCGTCCCCTGTTCCAGATTTTCAAGATAGATGTTAACCTTAAGTTCACAAAATTAGAGTACAGATTATAAAAACATAGCCGGAGTCTATGACGGACAAAATGGCAATTATCTGATCTGCTATTAATGATCGTAAATCAAATTATTCTATACATAATTGGCAGCACAATGTTGATCAAAAGCTGCAGACAGAACTCCTCAGTGTGGCATAAAAACCAACGTGAATCTTCTGAAGCTTCTGTATAAAAAGGCGAACGCAAAAGTGTAACCAAAATAAATAAACAAATAAATAGCCTCTTTAGCGAAATTATCTTAAGAATGAAGAGAATGTTGCAACACTGAACAACATAAATACAGCCAACACATGATCAGCGGCATAGGCTTGACATTGTATTATGACCCAACACACTTAGCCCACCCAAAGTAGCGCCTTATTTTTTCTGGCAACAGGTAGGGTCCTAGAAAAGATGGATCCAGGTCTGGTGCCCTAGAATCTGACCAGATATAAACCCCTCTTTCCTGCCAGCTACCAGGAACTGTGTTGTCGAGCACAAACGCCACAAGGAGAGCAACCACCATGTTGAGAGATAAGAGAGCATTCAATGCGAAGTTTAGCTGCACAGATCATAAAACTAATTAGTAAGAAACAGTACAAATAAGATCCAGAATAAACTAGATGGTCGTTACAAGATGGACCAGTTCGTGCACTATGTATTGCAGTTCATGCTTCATTTTTCTTAACTATACCTGTAACAAAGTCTCATGAACATAAACAGAGTCCGATGCTTCCATCCTGACATGTAATAGTACCAGATTGTTGATGTGCTCAACAATGTTAATACTAGATGTTTAAGAAACTAGTTACCCTCACATCACATTATTTATACTGCTGGATGAATGAACACTTTTTGCAAGTCTTACAGGTGGGCTAATAGCATGTTATACAAATGATCAGCTCTAGCATTAGCCCCCGATGCTTGACTGAACTGCCTATTAGTTATTGTTTCCCTCATTTATGGCCCATGAATTTGTCTCACAAAGTAGAGGATGGCAGGCAAAGTGCTAATAGATCCATGTTACTATTACAATATTATTTGCACGAATGAGTTAGGAGATAATGCTGATGAGGCACACGTGTCACCAATGGAGATTGGAGGGCATCTTAGAAAATTAGACAATTAATGGTGTTTGTAATTTTGGGTAAGTATGCAAACTCATGCATGCATTATTTCATGAATGTGCCTGAAGGTCTTTCTGTGAAAGCTTACCCCTTTGCTGCCCGTATGGACTGGTCCATTTGATCCAGCCGCATAAGGTACAAAATAACTGGGAAGTATGAGGCTAGAACTGGGTTCATACTGTTGAAAATATGCAGGAATGGAGAGAGAGATGAATAAGGTAAACCCAACAATGATCATGTTCCTAGAGCTAGCAGTTTGAGTATATTGCATAGTTGATAGGCCAAGTGCTACGATCAGAGCCCACGTGAAGCACAGAACGGAAGCAGCCAAGGCAAGTGGGATAGAAGCAAGGAGTGCACCGATTTTTCCTGTCAAAAAGAAAAGGTAAAAGTAAAAAAATCTGTAACCAAAATACGATGCAATTCTTGTCCTGTTACCTAATGAGCAATCGCGCAAGGCCTGATAATTGTTTTGTTTGTATATTACATAGGTGAACTTCTGCTCTGAGGATTCTACCTATATAAAGAATGAAAAATGAATTTCAAGATGCCTAGGTACCACGCAGCATCTTACCTACAAAGGAAAAGAGGATCAATAAGGCTGCTCCAAGTTGCAAAGCTTTTCTGCTTGCCATTTTAGTAACATCAACGGTGTGTATATTTTCAGTCAGTGTTGTCGATCCAGTTCCTGTACCCCAGAGTCCAGCCAGAATACTTGAAACCCCCTCCAGGCCTATTCCCCTGCTGACAATTCCAGGTGTCGGGGGCCTTAAGTTGACTTGTATGGATGTAGCATGATAGGACCCAACCTGGAGGATTTTTAATTAGTATAACTACATTGAAATTCAAGCAGAAATTCAATTCTTATACTGAATATCATCAGATTGGGGCGAATGTCATCTGAGATAAATGGGTTAAGTCACAAAACAAAAGCATGTCTATTGTAATATTTGTTTTACTCTCATCAGTATCATAAGCACAATACTACAGGTAAATAGCTGTAATGCAAGAGGAAAAAAGTCATGGTGAGATCTCACCTTGCACAAAAAAAGGTGATAAACATTCTAAGAGACAAAATAATAACTGCTCAATAAAATTACTTGGCACCTGAAAACATAGATATGTTTGTATAACCGCCTATTTACCCTACGAATTGATGCTCATAAGATGGGGTGACTGGAACTTAAAAAATAGACTACATAAACCCCACAATTAGGACCAAAAATACAAATCAATTATATTAAAAGACAGATATGATAAGGATATAGGTTTCTGTTTCCAGTTGCATTAAGTTTTCTGTCAACTTATTTCAAATGTGCAGTTTTCCCTATTCATCTGGATTCAATATTAAGCTCTTTATATGGAATTAATATAAAACTCTAATGTGTTAACATAGCTAACAATTGCATGAAGAAAGGTGAATTTGATAGGATCTATAATCAACCTGTAGCTGAAGAGATTTATATCACCACTCCCATTGTATTAGTTTACTCAACTCCCAACTTCAAGTTGCCATAGATATGTTGTTAATTGATAGCAAAAAATAACTAAAAGATCAGAAATTCAAAAATTGTTGGAATCCTGTTCTTGCAGGTTACAGGGATCGCTTATTGCAAAAAGGAATTAACATCACAATCCGATAATGAAAGCCTCTAATAATACCGCAGCTTGATGTTGAGCAGGCATTATCTTTCAAATGCTCAGCTCAACAACTCTAAGCCTTCAGTTCTACATGTGTGTTCTCACTAGATGTTTTACAAAATGTCCAAGGCCACACTGGTGTGTACCATGCATCCTTGAGTGAAAAAGAAATTAGTGAATTTATCTGCTGGTTGAGTCCATAGCTACCTGGATAAAAGCTATCAAATGAAAAAAGAGAATGTCTTCAAATGACAGTTTGCTACCTTGGAAAGTAATGATCGTGGAAGAGCTTGATCAGAACCATATTGGTATAAGGCTTGTAAACCAATAGCAATAACCATCAAGCCTCATTGCAACAATTTAAGGTCGGCTTTATGAACCAGTTACTACTACCTAGGATGTAGGGATCAAGCTTGTGGTGATAAAATTTCAGAAACAAGTTATTGGGAATCTATAGGTGTATCCTAAGGGTCATCAAGATCAATATATGTTTTCCATGAGTCGAAATGCCCTTATCCTTTTTATAGCTGCACTTGTATGTTTAACATGCAACAATCACATAGAACCTAGTACTACTGCCCCAATTCAAAGGGTAAAAATAAACATGAAAGTGCAAAATAAAATGTCAAAACTTGATTTAATTATTTTGTCACCATAAATAAGAAAAGATTAATATTAGAAAAAGGGCAAAGACAAGATTAAATTGGGACTTTGATGAAAGTGTTACACTCCTAACCTAAAAATGGCATCCCTTGGTTGGCCAATGTATTGATGCTTGTGGCGGATTTGTTAAGGACACAACATGAAATGGAAATCAATCTATCATTTTCCCATTTTGGTCTGGGTGACTTATTTCAACAGTAACCTCAGAAAAGAAAATTATAAATCATATGTTCTTCATTGTAGACATGAGCTTCTCATAGTAAATAATACCTTCAGCATCAGTTGCCACTGGAAACTGTCATGAAGCCAGTGCTTATCAATATGCATTCATGCAAGTATATCTATAATGCAAGCGATGTTTTAAATGGTGCTTACCGAATCAACTGATGCGACCAGTGATACAATGACCATAATGAAAGATGTCTTGAAATTGAAGGTTGGGGAGCCCCACTGGAATGGATAAGGAACCCTGACCCAAGCAGCAGTTTTCAATGCATTAGAAACATCGGTCCGGCAATGCTTCATAGTATCTACATGTCTCCTGCAAGCATCCAGTAAGATGTTTGAACTAGGTATATTTGGGCTGCAGCCCTTATAGTTGAAAGCCCCACCGGCTGTCAGAAAGAAGGCATATGCCCATACAATTACAACACCTAGGGGAACCTGCCAGTGAATAATGTGAATAGATTGTAAGCATCACTTCCAACAAAGCTATATTAAAGTTGAATTCTATGAAACTGTATTAATTTAGATGGCCTGCAAGAGAAAGTCAGACATATAGTGTTTAGCCAGAAGCTAAATGTGCGGAAAATGGGTCTTGTGGATGCTATTCATGAGTTTAAAAGTTCACCAAAGGGACAAACAAAAAGGTTGAGGAAGATACCGCATAAATAAGGAATACATGATTCCCAAAGAAGGAAATTCTTCGAAGGTACTGCAATTAGAAAAGAGTGTTGAAATGGACATTATTGCACATTATCTGAATTTCATTACATTATACAAAAGCAAAATGATAAAGAATGTTTCACAAGATTGCAACATGTAAATCAGTATAACAGGCTTGCCAATCCTTTACCAGAGTGAAAATAAGAATTAATAAAATCAGGGGAATGCTGATCTCTACACAAGTTCCAGCTTGCGGAAATCCATAGCTGAAAAATGCCAAACCTATTGTGGCAACAGTGGGTGCAACTACCACCGGATTTATTAACCTGTGACATAAGCCAAAAAAAAACATAAAGCTTGATTTACCAGATGGTCATAGTAAACTTAAGTGCCGCACTTGCAGCATCTATCCAAAATAAGACAAAATTCTGAAATATTTATGTGTCCTATTTGGAATCAATCAGAACAAATTTAGTCTACTAGAAGTAAATATGGTGCCCCTTCAGAAAATGGACATACAAATCAATGCATGACATGGAAGCTAGACAGGCAATTAAAAAAATTAACAGTGAGGAAATAGGATCAATATTTCTTAATATTGAATGATATATTCATTTATTTTCCTGTAATTTTTAAAGCATTTCCCACATGTTCTCCTGCTTTGAGGGAATGCTGACTTCAATTCATTTCTCGAATGGCTTACCGAGGGAATGACAGGTTGCATGGCAAACATTTCTTAATACTGAATGATATTCTTATTAGCACCACATTTTTTAACTTTACACTTTACTTTTGTTGTTGCAAAGCTAGATTCAGTTTGGCACAGAGACTTCTTATAGTTTTTTTTTTTTTTCAAAAAAGGGGAGATCTTTATATTTAGTAACAAACACTAGTATGTTCTTTTTATCAACATTAAGTTCTCAAATGATACTTGTGCAAGTTGCATCAATCAAGTTTACACTCAATTGTCCATTATACGCAAAATTAGAGCAAATCTATGAATACATAAAGCCATGACAACTATGTTTGAGTATGAATTTGAAGGAGGTCCCAGGTTAGCTTTGTAAGACAAAGTTAAATCACCCGTGCCCCAATTGATATCTAGAGATTTAGTAGCAAAATTTCATAATTTTTTTTACACTTCATTCTCGGAGTTTACACCACATTATTTATTATAAGAAACACCAATGCTAATCTACAGAATTAACAAAACACAAAGGGAATTATAAAATCAGGAGGTGCATTATAAAGGGAATGCTATCATTTTTTTTTCCTTTATTCTAGTACACATACAATTCTAGCTCTAACATATTGGTTTCAGGCCATATCCTGTAATGAAATGATTGGACCAGTTTCTGCCCAGACTAGCCAAAATGCTTTAATTTCCTTCAAAAGTATGTTGGCCAAAGCTGGTCAACACTAGTAGCTGCAAGTTTGGACCCAATATGATAATCTGACCCTATTCAACCTCATTTGTACTAGGTTTAGGTTATTCGGTATTTAATTGGACCTGATTATGTTCATAGATTACTGCCCATGTTTCAAACAAGTCAGGTTTGGGTCTCGGTCTGCAAGTCATAAGTTGTGTATATATGCTTTTGAAATAATGTCAGGAAAAAAAGAATCTATGATGGCAAACTTCTTTAATAATACAAAATAAATGAAAGAAGAATATGCTTCTTTTAGGTGACATCATGTACCATAATTTACAGGAGGATAATCAACAGACATGGGAAATTTATGATGAAAGAAAATGGAAAAGAAAATCAGTCTTAGATGGCAAAGGAGCACCTTAAGCATTCTAAAGAATAACTTACTGCGACCACGAGTTGTTGAGAACAACCAAAAAGTTTAAAATATAACACACGGTTAAGGTCTTAGAGAACAACTAATTGAATTCAAAAAGAAATATAAAATTCAGATATACAAGAAAAGGATGAAGTTACATTCAACAGCAAAATTTCCACTTAATGCCCACTTACGAAAGCTTTCAATCCCTTCCCGCATACACACAAAACCAACAATGGATTTTTTTAAAAAAAGCAAAACCCAGTATTTGAACCCTGGACCTAATCCAAGGGCAAGACTCAGGGGAGAGGGAGGGGTTCCAACCAACTCTGCTAACAGTAATTGCAAACAGTGGATCAGTGTGAATTATACTGCCTATCATTTTTCACTGAACTGATGTATTACATGTATTTTATGACAATCACTTTTCAGGAAAAGAGAAAACTATTTGTAACTAAACATTTCAACATATTACTTCATAGGCAACAACATCAGATACTCCTGCTTTCTAAACTTACTGATAGCAGTGGTTACCCACCTAAACTATGAAATACAGTGACAACGACAAATCACTAAAAGCATTTGGCTCAAACAGAAAATTGCATGCTAGAAATAACAACATTGGAATTCAAGAATAAATAATCAAAATTTTTTTTAAAAAAATACAATTTAGCTTTAAAAGATACCGTAGAAGAAGTGACATGAGGCCACCGTATCCCAAGATTGTCTGAAAAACTGAACCAACAATTATGGCCCCTTGTAGTTCCCTCATTATGTGCTTAAACTTCTGCATGTGACCAAACAAAAGCACGTGATGTCATCAAGCAAAATAACAGCAGGACTGTTGCCCAGTGCAAAGTTTATAATTTTTTGAAATGTTAAAAGTTGGATATTACATTAGCATCTGAATTTCAGAGTCAACCAGCAAGTCACTATTATCGCTTGGTTACAAGTCGTACTCATAAAAAAATTACCTCTGAAGTACATGGATTGTGAGAAAATACAGAGATGGAAAAAATCTAATTTATTTATGTGGTCACATAACAAACAAGCTTCTTCAGGCATATGTGCACTGGAAAGGAAATGCTAAGATGATCAATTGCTCATTACGAAGGTTATGGTTTATTCTTCTAGCATAAGAGTGGCACATAAGTCTGATTATGGAAGTAAAACTAGATTCAGTTAGAGGCACCATGCTTGGTTGAATTAGGACACAAAATTCTTAACGTGGGTCCAAGTTCAAGTAGAACTTGGTTTGTCTTAATGAGGCTGCATGATTGTTTTTTTTTTTCTTGGGTTAAATCAATGAACTTTGGGCTAAGTTCGGTTGAAAATAGTATCTAGTACTAGTTGGACAAGGTTAATTGATCATTTATCAAACAATTCCATATTTGAATGAGGCCAAGTAGTTACTTAGTGTGACTAACTGCTGATGGTCAATATCAAGGTTGATAATCCGATCATGTAAAACAGATGTCCTTAGTACTTTAAGCTTGAACTTGATTAGAGCTTGATCTCAATTCTCAACTAAGCCAAGTTCAAGAATATTGGTAAGTGGTTGAACCAGTCCATACGAGTCAACTAGTCGAGGGAGACTTATGACCATTTATGAGTGTTTTGGGCCTTTCACAAGGAGGTTTCTGCTTTAGGATGGTTAACATAAGAGGACTTCACATTTCCCCTAGCAATTCTAGAATGACAGAGAGACCACTTGCTTTCTCTCTTGATGATATAGGTACATTTTATTAGACTCTTGGTTGCCCATGGTTGACATGAAAAAGGCAAACTAGCGAAACTACCCATTCCTACAAAGGGGGTGAATCAACAATTATCTGAACTTTGCCAAGCTACCAGATGCTCATCAAAGCTCAGGCATGACACTGTTCATCTCGGGTGTGACTGTAGCCACTTTCTTGGTGGTAAGATCACATTGAAATTTTGCTTAGGAGTAAGGTCAGACTTTAAGTTCAAAGGGAAAGTTGAACATCTGACCACTTTGCCCTAATTATTTTTGCCTAGTGAGTCATCCTCATGTATTAGGAAATTAACGATACCAGCTTCCTGTGCTTGGAAAGGGGTCCTCATTAGATGTCCTATGTTGGCTTTTTGCTTTAGCGTTGGAATAAAAACATCAAGAGTGTCAGAAAATATAAAATATATAAATAAATCTACCTCATCCTATAAGCTTAAGCTTTTGGGACAAGTGATGATTTTAACATGGTATCAGAGTAGAGGTCCTGAGTTCGAACCCTGTCTCCGCACTCTTTAACCCCATTATTAAAAATTTCACATGGTGGGCTCACCCAAAGAGAAACATGATATATACATAATGTCAACAGGTCTAAGTCCTCCCCCTTATGTCATGCATGGGCATCATCAAATTATTCTGCAAGGGTCTATGAAAATGGTATATTTTTTTACAGCAGCAAAGTTTCTGGATGACTGGCAAATTGTACAGGGCTTGACATATAAAAGTAGCAATTGATAACAATAGATCGACATGGTAAATGTTATCATAAGAACTAGAGACTTACATTTTGACTGAGATTTCGGAACTCTTCGGAGTTTATGATCACCAAAGCAGGGGCCAGATATACAAAGGAGCTTCCTTGAACGAGTGGAAGTCTAGTACCAAAAAAGGTATGCAATATTGTCGTAACACCAGAAACTAATAATGTTGTGGAAATGACATTAGCAGTGTCCTCCTGTGATCACAAAAGCTATAAGTCAATCTTCAAAACTTCAGTATGTTGCTTAAGATGATGGAATTGTAAAGGAAGACCCTTACATCAGTACCACCCATGGCTGGTACTATGATCAAAGGAATGAACACAAGTGAACCAGCCAATGATAAATAATGTTGCAAACCATAAAAGATAAGAGCCGCTGCAATAACAAGCATGATCAGTAATTGTCAGTGATAAAAAGAAATTTTCTTATTATTGATAAAAGATCCTAGTCAGAATTTCAATAGTTCCAGAAATGTACGGCTTTTGAATATTCATTGAAGAAGAAAGTGGAATAATATATATGAAACTTAAAAAGTTCATCTGAGTTGTATGGGGAATTTCCTCTGGAAAGCAGAAAATAATTCATTTCAATCGGCTGAAAAGGCTTATGTTAGTATTATAACATGTGAAAGAACGGAGGATTGCCAGGTCATGTATTAAAACAAGAAAAAAAATCAGAAACTGAAGACAGGGATTTCACTTTCGTTTCAAACTGTTTTGAGTTTTTAACATCGGGGTCAGACTAGGTCCGCCGTACCGGAACCGGTCGGCGTACCGGTGGCCGGCCGGACCGGTACGGTACCGGTCCGGTCCGGTATGTACCGGCCGGTACCGGTACCGTACCGGCCGATACGCGGTGGTTTCAAAAACCACAGCGCGCGGCGCTGTGGTTCTTTAAAAAAAAAATCGTACTGGTGCGAACCGGCCGGTACGGGCTCCAAACCGACCGGTACGGGCCCGTACCGGCCGGTTCGGATAAAAAATCGGAAAATACCGGTTTTTTTGTCATTCCGGTACCGGTTTAGGACCGGACCGGTACGTACCGACCCGTACCGGCCGGTACGGGCCGGTACGGCATTCCATGGGGTCAGTACTTCCACAAGCTTACTAATGCATGCCTGTGAACCATGAAAATATTGAAGTTGACAAAAATAACAAGAGAAGTTTTTGTTTTTTAAAAAATCTCCACATGAAACATGCATACTCGAAACTAGGTGAATTGACAGAGAGGTCCAATTTCTTTGAAACCTTCTCTAAAAAAAATAAAAACAGAACGAAACAAAACAAAAAAATCATTGAAAGCAACTGCTTGAGTGATTGTAAAATAATTCCCCAGTTTCAAAGACAAAGATTGCATGAATGAAGAAAACCAATAACACAAAGATAAGGGCAATGCACTAACCGAGACCCGGATTATCTGTAATGCCACACCGAAGCCCTCCAGGTCTGTAAGTCGACGGTTGCTCTGGCTCGGGAGATTCGGAAAACATGTCAATTTCCACTTCCCTCCCACCTTTCTTCTCATCCTTCTTCCAATCTTCATCAACTGCCACCGGAGCAACTGCGGGTCCCCCATTCCCACGGACATTAACATTCAAACCATCATTATTTGCTCTCACCGGATGCTCCTCCCTTATTCTCCTCATCTCATCTTTCAATCTCACTACCAGCTCAACCCCAATCCTCTTCTTATCCTTCTCAACCCTCCTTTCATCATCATTAAAATCCAGATTCTCGACATCGTCATTGGTTCTGGGCACTGGATTAATTTCAATTCCCCTATTCTCAGTCCGAGTCCTTCTCGTGCCCAATATCGGCTCGATCTCAGCTCTTTTAGTCAACGCTTCTCCACGGCGACCGAGACCCTTCTCCAAATCCAGTCCACCTCCGCCAGCGGCGGGGGCGGCGGCGGCCACCGGAGCTTCAGTTCTTTCATCGGGGTCCCTCTCGTCGATGCTACTCACCGTCGTGTCGCCGGAGAAATTGGGGTTGAAGCCAGTCCTTTTGGCCCAGGATTTCAGCTCCTTGGGATTGTGATCCGTCAGCGGCACGAATGGCTCGATCTGTGCCGGCCATGGCCCCGGCTTCTGCCGCCCCTTCGGCCTTTCCTTCCCCTTCCCGAAGCCCTCCGAGCTCGACCCAGACTCCATTGACGATAGAGAAAGAGAGAACGAGAGAGAGAGGAATCGACCTCAAAGAAAAAGGAACGAGGGAATAATGCCGAAGAGAGTGGGAGAAGAGTAGAAGGGAAGGAAGCGAGGATTAGAGGCGGCTTTTTTCGGTGGCAGTGGGGGAGTATGGAGTGAGGAGGCGGTGAGGTGTCCCTCTCTCCCGTTTTTGAAGATGGTGAGGTGTCCCTTTCGTTCGCTGTCGCCGTGGAATAAACGTTCGAAAGGTGGTTGGATTTCTTTTAAGCTTTTTAACGTTCGAGAGCAAGAGATTTGGACTCGTGCGTCGGGAATTAGTGTGCCACCGACGGATGGCACGGGCTTTGGTTTTGGAAGTTAAACGAGGGAGAGAGCGGGAGCCTGGGATTATTAATTCATGAAGCGCACTACTTTAGCATGGTGAAATTATATCCTCCACTAAGCCCTCAGCTCCAATATCAAAAATAGGGGCTGTAATTAGCTGCATGCATGGTTACATATTACATATCATGTAAAATATAATTTTTCTAGAAGACGCCCTCGTGATCTATTTGTTTCTTCAATAAAATAGATTATTGTATAGATAGGAGATCCACTTCAAGTTCAAGGCCTGATTTGGAGTTGGTAAAGTAATCAATAAAAAAAATTGATATTTTTTTAAAAAATTTGGTGGAAAGAGCTTATATTGTATCATATTATAGGAGAAAAAGTTGACACTAACTAAAATGGCACCAAATGAGTGGATGGATTGCTTCTTTTTTTTTCCGACATTTAAAAAGGAAAAAAAAGGTGCTATATCTCATTTGTTATATGATTACATGATGTATTTCTTTAAAAGGAGATTCATATTGATGAGCAATATCATGTTTCTTAGCAACAAACTATAATCCGTAAACTTGTATTTGACAATATTTGACAAGATAATGCTCGAACTACTCCTTTAAAGAAATTTGTTAAGTCTATGGAAATATATAAGACAAACTCAGCCATCGTTAAATAGCTACAAAGATATATATATATATATCTGTGTGTGTGTTCTCCCGTTACTATAAAATATAAAAGTTATAAAATCTGGACTTTCATGCTAGCAAGTGGGTATATATGTGAAAAATACAATTAATGTTATCCCTTTCGGAGAAATATGCATGCTTGTGCGACAATATCCTCTTAAAAGGAAGCATTTGAAAATGAAACATGACTAATGTTTCCTTTTGAAGTTGGTTAAATTTTTAGTTAGTTACTTTGATGAAGAAATCCTGATAAAATAAAATGCTATCAATATCAAAATGCTATTGTAGCAAATAAAAGAAAAAGAACTAAAAAGAAAAAGGTAGAGGCTCCATGTGGGGAAGGAAAGCCTTTGTAATTTACATGTATTTGTCCTGCTCGAAATATAGTACACTTATATTAGTTAAGTTTAAATGATCGGCAGAGATTAGCTTCCAATTTTTTCCGTCCAAATCTCAAAAATAAAACCTATAATCTATTTGTGTACGAGACCTTTTTTGCGATTGGATTGTTTTGCATCATTCTCTACCCGGAGAATCATTTATCTTCAAGGCAATGATTCCCGCCCCACCCCCCTCCCTTTTTAATCTTTTAGCAATAGGGGAGATGCCAACGCTAACCAATATTATTCAAAAATTTTGACTTCCCTCTACATTTAGAAGAGCTTCAGGATTCAATGCTTGGAGATTTTATACCCACTATATTTCTTAAAAGCAGTGGGGTTATACACGCATCCGCATACATACCAACCGATCTTGTGCTTGTGTGGCAAAATAGGATTGACGCAATTATTTAGAGACGAAGGAGGTAGCTCAGTGGAACTGGGCCTTACTTTCAACTAAACGGTTTCGAGTTTGAAACCCGCAGACGTCGATTAAATTGTAGAGACCGGATGCTCTCTGTTCGGACGCGTGGTTTGGAAGGACTTATTGGTCCGCTGATAGCCTCAGTGGTGCTACGTGTGACGTACTTATACGGAGGGTAACCATGCCGGAGTCCCAAAGGATAACGAGCCAGATCCACGGGTGGGGACTGTATGAATAAAACCGGCCGGCATGCCTAATATACGGTTATTTATGCCAGTATCGAATATTTTTCTGACGAGGTGAAGTCCAGTGGGGGTTGCTATGCAGGGATGGGCATGCCTCTTCCTCCCTCCTTCCCCTTCTTCCTAAACAAAAAAAAAAAAAAGGACAATGTCTCAGCAGTTAAAAACTTTTTTGCGGGAGTAACTGTTTCCATCTGATGTTCCAATCAAGTTTAACTTGAGAACCTTTAAGATCATATCCAAGAAGGAGCCTCCACACGGCCACACACGTACGCTACCCCAAACCTGGTTGCAGGGAATCCCAAGCCCGGTCTGACGGGTCGAACTCGGTTCGGCGTCTAGTCGGATCAATTCGTTTCAGATCAAGTCCGGGTCGACCTGACCCCACACGCACCATCGGTGCGTAACGGCCCAACCTCCTTCCTTACCGACCGCTTTCCGGGTCAAATGGGTTCGAATCCGAAGAAGCACCAAACCGGCTTCGTAATAATGGGTATTTAGGTCATTTCACTTCATGCATGGAAACCTAAACCGGCCCCTTTTGTCGATTGATCCTCCCTCGGCGAGCTTTCCTCTCTCTTTGTTAGGCCTGGGGTTCAGGGTTTATGCGGAGACTCGAGAGCTCCAAGACGTTTCCGACGTTTTAGTCCAAGAAGCCTCCTCGCAAAAACCCTAACCCTAACCTTTATCCCTACTTCCCTCCCGCCCTCCCTCGCGCGTTTCCTCTCCCAAATCCGCCATGGCTTCCTCGATCGCGTCACAGCTTCAGGCGATCAAATCCGTCCTGAAGGGAGCCCCAGATCCGATCAGAAGGCCTCGGACTCGCCCCTCCGTCATCTTTGATCCGAAAGAGGCCGCGGACATCGATCTCAGAACGATTCTTCCAATAGCCTTATCTGGCGAGTCCTTTCCTGGCCTTTCTTGATTTCAAGATCGAGCTATGGTGTTGATTTGATCCCCTTTTTTCTTCTTTTGGTTGATTTTACCGTCTGTCATCGAATTGCAGGGTTGGAGGTTCTTGTTGATCTTGATGGCCGCTTTAGAAGCTATGAAGATACTCTTTTTAGCCAGACCAGTCTCGAGTTGGACAGGGAGAAGATGGTTCCCAAAGAAGAAGAAAAGATCAACAAGTCGATACATTCATACCTGCGGTTGCTTTCCGGGCACTTGCAACTCCCTGCGGCTCTCAGGACCCTAGAGTACCTTGTTCGACGATACCAGTACATCCTTTTCTTGCCGCTAAATTTATCAATCTACTTGCTGCTTCATTAATCTTCTCGAAGCTAAAAATCTTTTGTCACTGGAACGGGCAGGGTTCATGTGTTCAACATGGATGAGCTGGTTCTTTGTGCATTACCCTACCATGACACTCATGCCTTTGTTCGGATCGTCCAGCTGCTGGACTTGGGGTGAGCATGAGATAATATATATATTTTAAATTTTTAATCTTATCTTTTTACTGACATGTAGCTCTCAATGACATTTTCAACGAATTGGTGCAGAAATAATAAATGGGCATTTCTCGAGGGCGTTAAAAACTCGGGTGCTCCTCCTCCTAGACAAGTCATTGTGCAACAGTGCATTCGTGATAAAGGGCTTTTGGAGGCTTTGTGCAACTATGTATGTAATTTAATTGCTGCAAATCATTTGCTTTTGTACACTGTGGAATATGTTAATGAATGATTTTTCTTTTTGTTTTGCTTTCAAGGCATCACCGACAAAAGAGTTCCAGCATTCGAGACCAGTAATTTGTTTTTGTACTGCAGTCATTGTGGAGGCCCTAGGTGTGATTCCTGAGCTCGACACAGATACTGTGCAGAGGGTTTTGGGATTCGTGTTCGATGGACTTAACCCTTCTATGCAGGGAGGTCGTGACCACAAGGTGAATTTCGCAAGTTTATACAACACTTGTAATTCTTTGTGCCATTTCTCCATCATCAGAGCCTTATCTGTGACATATCATTACATGAAACCAAGGTATGCTGAACCGACCGGTTCAGCCCGTACCGAACCGGTGCCGATAGGCACCCGTCCGGTACGACATATAAAATCGGTTTTGGTCGGTTAAGCCTGTACCGAACCGGTGCCGATAGGCACCAGTCTGGTACGACATATAAAATCGGTTGCGACCCCTTCTGGGTCGGAACCGGTTGGGGAAGAAGAAAGAAGAGGAAGAAGAAGAACAAGAAAGAAGAGGAAGAAAGAGGAAGAAAGAAGAGGAAGAAGAAGAGAAAGAGGAGAAGAAGAAGAAGAGGAAGAAGAAGAGAAAGAGGAGAAGAAAAGAAAGAAGAGGCTTATCGGTACCGGGCCTCGTCGGGGCGATCCTCATAGGGGCTTGCTCGCGGGAGAAGAACGAAGGAGAGAGGATCCTCGTCGGGGCTTGCTTACAGAAGAAGAGCGGAGGAGAGAGGAAAAAAAAACGAGAAGGCTCGGGAAGAAAAGAAATTCCGCACAGAAAACGCGCCCACGCGGGAAATGCGTCCCGCAAGAAAAACAGCGCGGGGCAAATGCATTTGCGGGCTGCGGTTTTAAGTGGAAAACGAGAAAAACGTGCGGAAACACGTTTCACACGCGCCCCGCGCGCTCTTGCGCGTGTTGTTCCCGAACCGATTCGGTGCGACCCAGTTCGATACGATACTGGTACCGTACCGGTACCAGTGCCCACCGGTATGTTGGTACTGTCGGTATGGCGGACCTTGCATGAAACTCATTTCTTTTGTGAAAACATTGGATGCCTTCCTTTTCATATTTGGGGTATTAGGTAATAGACTTAACATTTATATAGCTTCATTTATCTTCAAATATATTTGGCAGAATGTGGCATGGATTGCCACCAGTTAAAGAATAAAAATAGAGACCCTTTATTTACAAAATAAATCTTGGTTCTCATTCCATGAATATGCCTATGCTTGGCTTCCTCCTCCTAATGCATATTCAGAGGATTTTTTAATAACTCTGATTACTCTAATAAAATTTGGTTGTCTTCCTTTTTGTATTCATGGTGGTATGTAATAGACTTAACATTTATATAGCTTCATTTATCTTCAAATATCTTTGGCAGAATGTGGCATGGATAGCCACCAGTTAAAGGTTAAAAATAGAGACCCTTTATTTGCAAAATAAATCTTAGTTCTCATTCCATGAATATGCTTATGCTCGTCCTCCTCCTCGTAATGCATATTCAGAGGATCTTTCAAAACTCTGATTACTTTAATGATCCTTTTCATATTCGTGGTACTATGTAATAGACTTAACGTTTATAACTTTATATAGAATCATTTATCTTCAAATATCTTTGGCAGAATGTGGCATGGATAGCCACCAGTTAAAGATTAAAAATAGAGATTTATCTACAGAATAAATCTTAGTTCTCATTCCATGAATATGCCTATGCTTGTCCTTCTCCAAATGCTCTGATTACTTTAAAAAAGTTTGAATGTCTTCCTTTTCATATTTGTGGTACTATGTAATAGACTTAACATTTATATAACTTCATTTATCTTCAAATTATCTATGGCAGAATGTGGCATTGATACCCACCAGTTAAAAAAGATTAAAATTAGAGACCCTTTATTTACAAAATAAATTTTAATTCTCATTCCATTAATATGCCTATGCTTGTCCTCTTCCTCCTAATGCATATTCACAGGATTTTTAAAGCTCTGATTACTTTAATGAAGTTCAAAGGCACATCACATAACTGCATAACACAGAAACCTCTCTAAGGCAACACAAAGCATCAATCCATTCTCTCATGGGGAAAAATGAATTTCACCCTTAACTATAACGATCCACCGTGGGAACCTTAAACACGGAAATCTCATCAGGGCAATGTTTGTCTTCTAATCTAACATCTTTCAGGGGCAATTATCTATCACTAGTGATACAGTGCCTGATGCAATGGACTGAATTTTTTTAATTAAATTATTTTACCTTAGCTTATATCATTATTGACTCCTAGATGCTTTACAAACCTTGAAAAATATTGAGTACCATTAGTGTCAATGCATTTCTGTGGTGCATGCCTTTATCTGTTTAATCAGCCCCCTTTAGGTTGCTTAAGGGGCTAAAATTCAAATTCAATTTTGTTACCTGATTTTTGGAATGGACTTTGAGGATTGGTTTTGTGTATATGGTAGATTCACATGCATGGCAATGCATCATGGTGCTTACTGATTTATACTTGTGCATCTTGATTCGTAGAAGAAGATAAATCTCTCACTTTCATTGCATTCATTGTATGCATCTAGTATTGATTTTTTTCCCTACATTATGCATATTCAAATTTGGGCTTGATTGGCAAGCAAAGTCATCTATAGGACTTTGCCTATTCAGTTACTTGAAGTTGGACCAAACAAACAGACTTGAGCGATAAAAAGTTGGCTTGGAAGGTAGGAGAAATTACCTCCAAATAAATGTTAGATATTTATTTGGTTATTGCATATTGAAAGATACATGATACAATAGACTTGAGGAAATTATATTGATTTTGATATACGGAGGGAACATTAGGAAGAAGATGTGAGAACAAGAGCAAGGCTCGGAAGAAGGTTCAACATTCGTAACTTTGAGGTTCTGAGTATGCGGGGCTTCCGACATGGTATTTACAAAAGACAAATGTTAATGGCCAGTTCAACCAGAGGAGATAATTAACCCTAAGGGAAAAAAAATCCATGTCTCGTTTTTTTTTTCTTCGCTTTTTATTTCTGTCAGATCATTTTTTCCCATTTCAAGTTTTTTCCCTTTTCCATGTGCTTCAGCAGCCTGCCCTGGGTTGGCAACACCGACTAGTGCCCCCCACCAATGGGAATGGGAAAAAAGATATTATAGGGAGATTAAAATATAGAATGAAAAAATGTAGAAGTTGATAGAAATACATCGTTAGACTTCCGTCCTTTACTATTCCTCTGAATGTCCCGTTCCAAAAGACTCGTGCAATCTTCTTTCAGGCGAATGGATTGTGAATTAAGATGGAGATAATAATGGCATGTCCATTATTAAATCAAGCCTCACAAACTAAAAATATTAAATCCTAGTATCCTAGTATAAAACATATTCCATCCTGATTTGGCGGGCAGCCGAGATAGGATGTCAATGAGGACATCACAGGGCAATTTGGCTACAAGGTGATGCTCTCTGAGACGATCCATCTTCAGACACGGAGGGGAAATTGTTTAGCTCGAAATAGAGACTAGGCAAGGAACAAAAGTGGAACAGTTTTTTGGTGGGTTACATGTCTGGTAGGTAGGCTAGGAGATGCATGGGGCAAGAACTTTAACAGGTGGTGGCATGTTAGAGTCTCTACTTTCAGAAGATTCTTAATAAGAAAATTGTTTAGCTGAAGAAAGAGACTAAGCAATGAATAGAAATGGAATAGTTTTTGGTGGGTTACAGTCTGGTTGATAGGGAAACAATTTCCCCCTGCAGGTGCAATGACTGGTGTCTTCACCACTTTGATTATTATAGGGGCCTTCATCTTGGTAAGAGCAATTGCATATGCAGGTTGTTGGGTGGTGTTCCTGGCTGCTAAATCAATGCTGGGGTGCTCTCACTCTTTCTCCATATTTCTTTGGGTCTAAAATTCTATTTGTTGCTATGCCGGGATGCCTAATTAGGCCTTTTGAAGTACTCATTTGAGGCCAGGAACATCTATTGCTCACATTAGCTGCAGTTTGAGAAGATGATGCCACCAGACAGATGGGAGTTGTAAAGATTGGATAATAAAAGAGTCAGCTTCTTTTTATCTAGATAAGATAAAGACTGTGAGTCTGTTAAAAAAATGGCGTTATACTACAGTTTCTGGTCCATTATGTGGTATAGATATTTGCAAGCTTATGCACCAGCACAATTCTTTCCAGTTGTCGCATCATATTGGTGGTTAGTAGGCTTCATGCTTCTAGTGTTGCTTTATGGTACATTAGTTTATCTTCATTTTTAGAGTTTTTGCATTACATATATTTCTAATTAAATTATGGATTTCCATGCTTTGGTATGTGAAGCACTGTATAAAGGGCATTATCAAATGCTATTAACATATTACATCTTAAATTTTTGGGAATAGTTGTTTTCATACTTATGATATTTCTTTTTCATGTGTCATCTCCTGTTGAACAGAATAAAAGTTTTAATTTTCTACTATTGATAAATCTCCAAAATATTATTGCAGGCTGGTGCATTGATGGTTGTTGGTTTACTAGCAACTAGAGCAACATTGGCACCTAAACTCTGCCAAAATTTGGTTTTGTTTATTGCACGAATGGCTCAGCATGATGCAAATCTATCAGTGGACTTACCATGGCTTCGTGTGATGATAATGGCTATAATTAGCCTTGTGCAGGTATGAAGCGGTGGTATTTGATCTGGAGCACACCATTCCATATTTACTTGTAATTATTTGTATAAAATTGTTGACTTTGGAAGGACAACAAAATGGAGGATGTAAAGGAGATTATCTGGATCTCACCCCTTTAATACCTCCACAGTTTTTGAAAAAGTAATCTCTTGCATTTATCTGTTTTGCACAACTAGAAGTGCTCCTGTGAGAATTGTAGGTGCAATTGGATGCTGGTATATCATGAGGGAATAACTTTTACCTGGATATCCATATTGATCAATGACTGTTAAAGCCCCCTTCTGCTGCCCCCTTATTCCCCTGTGAATGATTTCTCTTCTTTCAGGAAATGAGTAACTTACAATCGCTGCCTTTATGCATTTGTCCACTTGTTCTTCAATCTTCCATTGTAATACTTCAAATACGACATCAACTTGAAAACTGAGCTGCTTCAATGAATTAGCATAAGCATTCTTATCTTGTTTTCTCCTATTTTCCTTGTGTCCTTAATTAGTTGGTGATTTTTTTAGCAAATATTCAGAAGCTCAATGAGCATGTCAGTGATGCTTGGTTCTCTGCGATGTCCTTTGTGTTAGGTAGATTGAGACATGTCTCAGCATGATAGCCTGTGTTTCTGGAGCTTCTCTACAATTCATGATATGTTTTGATATAGCATGAAATATTCAGACTCCTTGATTATAATTAGTGGGTTAATGTCACTTGCTGATGTATAACCATTATTTGCATTTGCATTGTTTTTGGCTTTTTGGTAGTTATAATTCTGTCATTTAATAGTTGGGGTTCAAGATTTTGCTATCTTGAAACCAATACTATTTTATGTTTTCTTGCGTTTTTGCTTCCATGAGAATTTCTCATGTTAAAGAGTTAGTTATAATTAGCCTATTTAAGGGTGCAACTTAGTGTGATCCTTTGCTTACCATAAATCTGATAGTAACTACCAACTACTTAGGTCAAAAATTAGGTTTGAGCATGTAGATCTAGTCAGTGATTTATAAATCTGATCAGCTGACTTTTCTGTATCGTACAACATTGTCTTTCACCCCTCTAAAAAAATGACCTAAGCATTCATTTCTAGTTTCTAACCATCAATACAAGAAATATAATCTTCATCCAGAGGTGGGTTGTTCAAATTCCATTCTTCGATGTAAGCATGAATGTAAGTTTCCTTTTCCTTTTTGCTGGAGCATTTGATATGTCTTGGCCATTCTAAAGTTGTATATTAATCATTTAATTTTATATTATAAGTATGAGCTATATCTCTGTCATAATGATATTCCCTGCAAATGTCGTCCTCTTAAGTTACCCATTTAATATATAATTTACTAAAATATTTTATGTAATAGCAAATCACATGGAGGTTTTTGCATATGCACCCATACATGTTGTCATATTTTAATGAAATCCTTCAAAAAAACTGTTTGTAAACTTGCAATTTTCTTATGACCATTACATAATTATTAAGCTTTGCTCCAGCTGTTTGGAGTTGGTGTAATGCTGAATATTATAACTTAAATCATGGTACATCTTGCTGACTAGTAGTAAAAAGCTCATCCATAATTCAGATTATAAGAGATAGGCTTAATGCTGATTCTTTATATGGCATTTTGGTTAAAACCTTTGTTCATTTGTCCGTTTTGTCATTTACTTTCCATAATATAAAATCATGTATGACCCATTCATAACTTTATACTCATCTCTTGGACTGATTTGACTTTTCAAATCCAGTCACAGTCAGTGCAGTTGTTTCCAAAGAAGACTTTGATGTTTCTGAAGGATATAAGGTATGTTTCTAACCTATGTTTTTCTTAAGGAGAAATATTTTGGTCAACTACGGAGTTTTTCTTTCCTAATATTTTTTTTGTACTGCACTGCTAATCCTTATATTTTTTTGTACTGCACTTCTAATGACCTAGTTTTGCCCTTTTTAAGGGATCTTCCTGGTGTACTTTCTGGATTGTCCAGTGAGTTCAATATTCAGAGGTTCTTGGGCCTGTATCTGGAGTCACTGATTGAATATAGGTGCTTATTTTTTTGACTTGTTCTTCCAATTGTTGTTTTCACTATTGTGTGGAAACTGATTGCTTTTATTTTTGCAGTACATCAGATGACTCCTGCTGCATTAAACTGATTAATATGATAGAGGCTCTAGATTTAAAGGATTTTGTTGGAAAGATTGTTTCTAAGGTGCTCTCATATTGTATGAAAATGTCACGGGGCTTGGAGAATTCAAGTTTACGTGAAGCAGGTATCCATGTTACAAATTTGTTATAAGGAATGAAGTTTTTTTTTTGGGAATGAGTCATCTCTATCAGTCGACCTTTTTCCCTCAATTTCAAAGTTTATATGCCAAATCTTTACCTGTATCTGATATGAGCACGTGTTTTTTTACTCTTCTTCTGTTTCCCTCCTTTTTATAGCTATCCTGAACTTCGTATTGATTTTGTGGCACTTACATTAGGTAACTGGGCAAAGAAAATTTTGGTTGTGATTGATAAGCACTACCCATGTGAACTTCGTGGAGCTATTTGCAAATTTCTTGAGGTTTGTCACAGTATTTTGGTTTTTCTTTTCTTACCGCAGTTGCATTTTTATTGCACTGTCTTCTTCTGCCTTGCACGGTCTTAAGTTTGTCTTGCTTGTGTACACCAGAACTCCAAAATCGATGCAGGTGATGAGCAGTCCATTTTGGAAACACTATCCCAGATGTTCAATGGAAGTTTAGACATCCCAATGGAGGTCTCTGATCCTAAAATATGGTTCTCTTTAGAACATCCAAAGGTATTGTTTCTTTTGAAATGTCACCTTTGGAAAACTAATTCTTCAGCTAATTTATTGATGTTAACTGCCCTTCCAATTGTCGGTTCTCATCAATATGGCCTAGGTGGCGGTTCGTCGAGCTACACTATCAAATATAGCTGCATCTGGTGTCCTGAAAAGTATGGCAGCTAATCCACAGGTAGTTTCTTGTTATTGTTAATGTATGGAACATTTGCTGTAGGAAGCTGTTTAGTTTGCAATTCTGAAAATTAGAAACTGTGATGTATATCATGGGAGCCATAGGTCAGAACCGACAACTGCTTTGAATTGCCACATGTAACCCAGATCTATGTCCCCTTGTGATACACGTCGCATGATTGCTAGTTCACAGGAAACTGTAACTGAACCATGTCCTTTGTGTGACTTAGATTTGTTTTGTTTGATCTATGTATTTGCTTTTTTTTGTTTTATATGTATATCAGCTCTTTGGGTTTCTTGTGTGTTAACTGATTTGATCTTTAAAATTGATGGCTCTCTGCCTCTTTTCTTTTAAAAATGGCGCAGAAGGCTATAAATTTAACAAATGCAGTAATACGTGGGCTTCATGATGATGATCTAAGTGTTGTTGAAGCGGCTTTGTCCATAGATGGACTGGCTGGGATAGTTGATGCTCCTTGTCTTGTCAAAGCTTATCGTGATGTTCTTTCCAGATGCACTGATGTACTTAATAAAAGTGAGTACTGTCCATGTCCTTTACAATCTTTTTGTATTACTTATCAATTTTATATTTTTATATATCTTTTCTTGTCGGTCAAATTTGCATGATAATAGCTGAGATCTTCTGTCTGATGTGGTTTACCAACTTCAATATTTTCCATTGAACCCTTCACCTTGTCCCCAACTCTTCTAATCTCGTCAGCAAGAACCTGGTATTGCTCCCATTGATTATCATTGGTTTGATGACCAGATCCATGCGTATCCAAAGATGCAGAACATCAAACTCACCTTCAGAAAAGAAAATAAGACCACTTATTTTGTCAACCATAATTTTCTTTTGGTAATATTTGATGTTATTCCAGTTAGACATTCTCTAGGCGCTAACCAATCTTAAAAAGTTGTTAGAAAACTATATCTGTTCTTCCATACCTAAGCCAGCTCTTGCCCTTGTTTTCATTTCAGGTTTCTTTAGGATATGACTTTTGATGTTTGTTCTAGTGATTGGCGATGAATGATGAAATCTATTCATAGTTTCTTGCTTGTGCTTTCTGTCCATTGCCTGGAGTATATTATAACAAAAGTCAATGGTTGGCTGTTTTTGTCCGCATAACTTGCATCCTTATGGTAGTCTTTCTGAGACTTGTTTTGACTAGATATCCTTGCCAATCATCTTATTGCTACTAAATTCTAGGTACTATTTATAATTGTCTACAGCAGTTCTGCTTGGAAGCCTCATGTATCTCTCTATTGTCAATTTTGCATGGAAGATATATGTTATTTGAATGTGGTTCTATGGTTGGTTGATTGAAGCTGTTATTTGCAGTGCTAATGCAGTTAAATGATGTTTTGAACTGCACACTGCTGGAACTACACTGTTGAACATTGTCGAAAGGGTTTCACATTCTTACAATCTTAGAAAAGCAAAGTGGCTATCTATGCTAGCACTTGATGCATACAATGCATGTAAGTGGGAGCATGAACATCTATAGTCCATCAGATGTGATATTGTCATGTTTTTTTAGTCTAACTGGCTAAATACATTCCCATTTTTGACTAGTGAACTTGTTGCTCTCTCTCAAGAGAGCTAGGGGTGAATCAGGATAAGCACGGTTGTTAAAGGTTTTTTATTTTATTTTATTTTATTATTATTATTATTTTTTTTTTGGGGGGGTTGTAATTAGGTGTAGAGAGTGGAGATTTGAGGAGTCTTTCAGCAGACTTACCGACGATGTTTATCAATCCATGTAAAGGAATTGGCATTGTATATGTTTAATAAGTAGAGATGCTTACAGTCTACTCATTTAATATCTTGCAAATACTTTGCAAACAAAAAATTGGAAAGTTCTGACAATCTATTAGCATGAGTATGAAGCCTATGTATGTACAATATTCATGGTAGGTTTAAAAGTGTGAGGCACATTAAGGGAAGCATAAATAGCTAGCATCTATTTGATAAGATATTTTTCTTTCCTTTAATCATTTTATGCAACTAGATAAATACAATCTCCACTTCTCTTTGGTGGATTTTCTTGTTCTTTCTAGCTGTTTTTTTCCTACCTTAGAGCAAGTGCTGAACTAAGGGGACCAGCTATTGTAAAGTTGGAACCACTTATAGGAGTGTGAAGAGTGGATATTCTAGGAGGAGGCGGAAATCAGTGGACAGGCTTTGCATGCAATAACATAAGAAAACAACATAAAATCTATTTGAATGCCAAAACGAATATTAGCTTAAGAAATTGCTGACATACGGTCTAATGGAATAGCAATTAAATGTGCAAGAAAAAGCTATTGGAAATTTCCCCTGGTTCAGTATTCAATGCCTCTTGCTTGTCCACTTGAATTTTGATCTCTTCCACTTTACATACGTGTTTATGTCATATGTATATATATTTATATTTACGTCCATATATTATGCATGGATGTATGCATAAAATATATATTCATCGATAAGGTTCGCCGCCTTGGTATTGGATACTGGTATCGTCTTATTACAATATTGGTATGCAGTTCGGTACAAGAGGGTGAGTTGTATCGAGCATCGGTACAGTATGAGACTGCGTACCGGTTTGGTAATGATATGGTACGGTACACTCGGTATGGCAAACCTTGTTCATCGATATATCCAGTTGTACAGCTTCCTATGTTTCAAAGTTTATCCTATTGGCATTTTTGTATATTGTCAAATTCATATCCTGTATCTGCATCTGTGCTTTGTTGTTCTGTTCGTATTTATTTGTGTGTGATTTCCAGATTGGGCATTTGTTCTATCTTGATTTCAGTGTCAGGCTATCAGAATGCATTCTCAAGTATGCTGAGATATGTATTCTTAGTGCCAAAGAGTGTGATTCTAGATAGAAGTTTTGAGGAATCCCACTTTGTTAGGGTTGCCAGCGAGGGATTGAAATCATTCGCTGAAGTGATAATTTGGTCCTTTTGTAATGGATGTTTTATATGATTTACATGGTCTAGTAAATAGGAGAGACTGTTTAGTTAAGGAATTGGACATTACTAAATCATATCGTAGTTAATAGCTGCTATAATGAAATTCATGCTTTAGTTGTTGTTGTCATAAAATAAAACCATTGTTCATAGCTGCTAATAATGAGGTTCATGTTTTTATTGATGTCATCGTAAAATAAAATTAATTCCAACATGTGACATGTATTTTAAAGCTTTAGAACATGTTTATTTCCAAGGATGGCAAATATAGTGTTCAGTTTTAAAAAAGGATTTTTTGCATAGATACCCTTCTAAATATCAGATTTTGCATGAATATCCTTTCAAAATTGATATTTGCATGTATACCCTCGTAAAACTTTGTTATTGTACAAATGGCCCTAATATAACGGTTGTTCTAATGGTGTTAAAAAAAATTATATTTATATTAATTAAAAATAAAATAAAATTTTAAAATTCTGCTATTGTCCCTGCCTTTTTCTCCTACCATCGGGATCGCGATCTATTTGCATGTCTATCCATTAAGGATATTTTAATCATTTTAATTTAAAACCGTTAATCTTTTAGCGTCGTTACATAACATGAGTACATATGCAAAAATAAAAATAAAAATAGGGTAGAATAGCAAAACAAGTGTTTTACGAGGATATACATGCAAATATCAATTTTGGAAGGGTATTCTTGCAAAATCCAATATTTAGGAGGGTATTCATGCAAAAAACCCTTTAAAAAAGGGTTCTATATCCTCATGTATTATTAGTGTATAGGTGACTTCTCTACATTTCTTCTGTCTGGACTTGGTATGACATGTTAGAAGTACGTTCCTGGCTGCTGACAGACAAGGGTGCAAGATGCAGTACTCAATCTTGGTTTGGGCCAATAAAAATAAGAACAATGATAACCTTTTTAAATTGCTCTTACATAGTTGCTGAGACGTCAAATAGGTGTTTCCGCTTGGTGTCTGAGGTTTATATTAAAATTTTCTGCGACTTAGAAATCCTTGTAGATAATTTCTTAGAATAACTTACTTGGTGATGGATATTACAATGCTGCTGCTTTGCACTTTTCCTCTTTTTATTCCATTTTTTCCTTGGTGATGGATGCTGTCTGCTAATTTTTTGCAGTTTTTAATTATTTTAATAATTTTTGTTGTTCATCACAGTCATCAATGAACTTTGCATTGCTTGGAAGGAGTTCTTATACTATGTGCTACTTTCTTGTAATGTTCATTTTATATGCATCCATTTTCTTCTATCTCTCTCATTCGTTTCCTTGTCTCTTTAGATACATCTAAAACATCACGAGCTTGCAATATTGCTGTATCATGCCTCGAGCGCTTGGTTGTGGAGTTTCGATCGCATCACTTAGATTGTTCAAAGGAAATTGCTACCACTATATTCCCTTTGCTTCTTGTTCTTCCAAAGGTCACATTTCGTTCTATTTCAATTGTTATCTTCCTGTACACCTTTCTTTTCATGATGCATATCTAGTTATGATTACTAAATTGTCCTCGTTCCGTACTTCACAGACATGGAGGGTGAATTTGAAGGCTCTGGAATTAGTTAAGCAAGTAGAATGGCCATTTTATATTGAAAGCTCAATTGTATGTGATTCATCTTTTTCTGATCAAATGAAGGTAAATACCTTGAATGTATGAACTTCAGATGACTACTATCATACTTTGATTATTGTATGCATATCTTTTTGATTACTGTAAGCTTTCTGATGGTAAGCTGTGTATCATCCTTGAACATTGACGTTACAAACTTTTATATCAACTATGTCATGGCTCAGATATAGAAGTAAGGGTTGGTAACCAATTGAAGATTGCCCCTTTTCACTATCTTCTCATCTTCGCTTCCATCCTGCTGTCTATTTCCCAAATACTAATGCTTGAATTCATGCAAAAATATTCTTGTTAGCATGCTCTGAATTATTTCCATGGACCATTTCATGGAATATCTGTATTTTATATCCTTATGGCATATGATTTATAAAATTTGTGATATGTGAAAATGCCTAGAATTCTAGTTTCTTTGAAATTCGTTTTAGAAAGAATGTGAGTAAAAATGTTTTGGGGTGTGCTTGGATCTCATCGTTTGTCTATATTATAATTAAAAGCACCCCTTTCTGTCCAGAAGCAATCCAGCATTTGGATTGTCGACTCTGTCCGGGCACCCATAGCTTTTTGATTGTTAAGTTGTTGAACATACAAATATTCTCTCACACATATCTCTTGCTCATATCACAATCCAGTTTTTGTATCAGGATTATTTCTACATCTCAAGCTTTGAGGTCGAATCTCTGTCATGACTAGATGAACTATCTCCCACAAGTCTCTTGCCTTCATTGCATTTCAAATCTCTCTACCATTCTTATCCTGATTCTTTGTAATTTCTCTCTTTTCTTTATCTGAATTTCCAAGCACCCCCCTTCCTTTCTCCTCCATGCAGTGCTGTATGCCCTGTGATACGAAGCCGGCACCCAACTTCGTCACGAGAGAGTTTTTCTTGCCCTCAAATTCCTACCTCTTGTCCTGTTCATATGTTGTTTTCTTATTCCATAAAGTGAATAACCTACCTTTGCAAGAAAATGTTCTTTTTCTATCCTTCTTCCATTGGAATTGGATGGCAAAACTATACAAGTAAAGCAAAACTATTCCCCCTTTGTAGAGAGAATAAAACTGGAAAAACATTCCTAAACTATGATGTTTTTCTCAAAAATAGAGGAATGCTTACGATAACTGTTAGTATATTCATATATATATATATATATATTATTGAGGGCATATGACCATCTTAAGTCCTGCTTAATCCCTTCCTCGTACCTACAACTCTTCCTCTTAACTTTTCTTTGGAGTTCGCTCCCGCTAGAGCTTGAATGCCACCTGTTTCCTTGAGCAAACAGAATCCAATGCCAAAGAGACATAAGCAAAACCCTTCCCACCTTTTCTGGATTTTGAGGACAAGGGAACAAAAACATAAAAAAATGTGAACCCAAAGGGAGGAGTTTGTGAAGCAGGTCTGGATATCATATTGATTAATGTTGTGGCAAGAAAAAAGCCAACATAAAGTGTAACTCTGTGATTGCTTGAAAAGGATGCTACCTGACAGCTTGGTCAAGGTGAGAGTCATGACATTCTTGTGGCTCATACATGTCTAGTTGTGTAATTGATCAAATTAGAACCGATAAAATGTTGGAGGTTTCAAAGTGGACTTGTTAAAAAATGCGGCACAATGAAGTTTTATCAAGGCTCTATTTCTGCTTGGCCTCTCATAAATACTGAAAAATTTATATATTCTAGCTGGAGGATTGGGGCAAAAATCATAATCATGCAAAATCTGTGATAGGCATTTTAAATTGAGGATTTATGCAGTTGTTCATGATCTTCCAAGAAGAAAAAACACTAAAAATGATGTATTTGGTGGTCTCTTGCCCTTGCATCAGGTGAACAAAATAAATAAAACCTAGAGTTACCATGCTATAATATATTTAAGCCACAAGTTGAGAACTCAAACCAGTGTTGATGATCTTTAAATGTTAAAACATGTAAAAACTCAGCTTATTTGGATGCTTTTAAAGCATAAACCAAATCAGAATATTTACATGATGCCATTAAAATTGTATATTTTGGGAGCACCTGATGCATAGTGATGAAGTTTGTCAGACTTAAGATTTGATTAAAGGTATTTTGGATGTTGTGATTGTGTTGTGTGTTGTGTTTATAAATAGATACACCTGTCAACTTGTCTTATCTAATATGTTATTCAGATACTGTGTGCTTTTTTGATCATGATTAGTATAAATTGTCTAATATCATCTGCTATTGTGGGTTGTTTGATATCTTAATTCTTCTCGTGAATCATCCCAAATAATGGAACAAAATGCTGATTTCAAGTCCTCATGTTCCATTCCTGTTCCATTGTGGCTCCTATTACAATTCTTTGTTATTCCTCTGAACCAAATTAGATGCGAGTAATGGTCATTCGTATTCGTTTGGGAGTAAGTGATATGTTTAATATGAATTAGTCGTCAGCATGCATGGTACAAAATGGGAACAGAAGATATCTTTGTATGAATTAATTAGTGCTATCTGGGGTATATTATGAATACAAATCATTCAATTAAAGATAAAATTTTAAAAATATGGTTACTGTTTGTGTTCCTTAATCAAGGATATATTCAGAATATTGATAAATTGATTCCCCTCTAGAATATTACTGTTTAAATTGAACTTTAGAATGGAATCACTATTCATTTCCTGTGCATTCTTTCATAACGTCAATTCCGATTCCTTATTTTCCATTCCCTCCCATTCTGATGGTCATTCCTACTCTTTTTTAACCCTGAGAACGAAACAAGGCTCATGACTACATGACAGGAGCCTGGAAGCAATTTGGTTTCTTGAAACTTGATGGGCAAAAGTTGTATAAACAACAAAGAAGAATGAAATATTGATTAGAATGCCCATATAAAATTCAATGCAGCACGTCATTGTATCTTAATATCGTGGGTGCATGTGCATTATATCTTTGTATGTGTATCTACATGCATTTGTATTCATCTTGTTTTGCATGTGTTTTCTTTTCGTCATACTTGTTAACGATGCATATTCTAAACTGTGATAAGTGTAAACCTAATGCAGAATCTGGAATTTGCTCATGCCACTTCCATGAACATGAAAACTATTGGAGCTTTAGCAGAAATGTTTGCAACAAATCCTGAAGAGCATATGCAGTGGTTGGTTGAATGCAGCAACTGTGGTGGATTGTCAAAGAGTTTATTCTATCTCATCATGTTACAGGCACTAATGGTGCAGAATGAAGGTATGCATATTAATTATTAATGATTTGTTGGGAGCACCTAAATCCAGCTATGATTTTCTGTCACATTTGGAATTAACTTTTATTTGTTGTTGTCCTGCTAATTCGTGCTGATTCATATATCTACCATTGCTACTAAGGACCTGTTTCTGAAATTGGAATCAGCACATGCAGTTGCTCTATTTTAGTTGCCTAATTATTGGATGTGACAACTTTTAACAAGTGTTCTATATCTCATGCTGTTAGAATCTGGGAGCCTATTGAAGCTATATCAAGCTTGCTTTTCTGCACTCAAGAATGAGTGGCATGAGATGGAACCTCAGGGTGGTTTTAGTCTTGTTGATGAGGTATATCTGTAGTGTCAGACTTTTTATGTATATTTTTTTAATTTTTATTTTTATTCTTATTCTCTTGCACCTTATTTGCAGCTCAACTTGGACAAACTTGATAAATCTTGCATAGGATTGGTGAACCAGCTGCTGAATGCTGATGTTGACATTTTGAATGTCAAAATCCTAATTTGCATTTTTTGGAGCCTACTGAAAAGATACATGGAAATAATTAAACAGAATACCACGGTGTGTGGATTCTTAATATTACCTTTTTTTCCCCAGAATTTCAGTAGAACACAAGCCTTGGATGCTTGAAGTAAATGCTGCCATTCTAGGTTTTGGTGATTTGGTCTTCTTGTTAACGAGTATCTACATTCTTTTACATGCAGGCGGTTACTGATGAATGGCTCTCTATACTAAATGAATTGTTTGTCTTCTTCGTAACTTCACTGTCGAAGAATGTTTTTAAAAAGCATCTTCAATTTCTTGTGACTAGTTGCAGCAAAGCTCCTTTTCAGTTTCTTTCGAAATATTTTGCAGAAGAAGGTTTGTGATGATAAATAATCTTCCTTTTACCTAGCACTTGTTCAATTATGTAATGTCTCAAACAGTTAAACTAATATCTACTGCAAAATATCCTTTCTCTGGATCTTTCTACCTTTCTTTTTCTTTCATTTCTCATCCGCAACAACAGCTGCATATTTGGAAACTCCAAAAAAGCCATAGCAGTTTTTATCTTGCATTTCTTTACTGATTTGTTTGAATAATTCCCTTTTTTACTTATTGTGATGCTCTTTTTGAAAATATATGTTTCTATTTATAGTATCTTTCCAGGATGATCTCGTGTAATTGGATTGAACCATTGTCATTCTGTGTTTACTTTCTACTCATGTATGATTGTTTATTGTAAAGCTTCATTCTAATTTAAGGTTTAGCTTATTCAAATTTATTTAAAGGGCTTTTTTGGATTTAGCTTATCCAAATTAATTTAAAGGGCTTTCTGATAGCTTAATTTTTCTTTTTATATTTCACATAAAATATATATTTTTTGACTTGGCTTGTGGGATCTGGAATGGCCTTTGAAATTGCCGTACGTTTGTGTTATATCATTGCAGATTCTTTATTTTTGTTTCTATGGAGATGGGTATGCCTGCTACTAGATTGGATTTGTTCTGTCATGCTTGCAGTGGTCGAGGAATAAATTGTTGAGGTATATGCATTTATATATTTGATAGGATGCACATATATATGTCACCTGTCTATATTTCTCGACCACCGCAAGCATTTATGTTGGAACATATTGAGTCTGGTATCTCTACCCCCTACCTTCCCCCTTCTCTCTCTCTCTCTCTCTCTCTCTCTCTCACCCCCTCCCCTCCTGCCACAGTAGAAAGGATTCACAAAGTAATGTTTGTGTATGCATGTTACTGGGTAGCCTAACGAGTGGGTACGGGGTGTAATTTCTCTTGTGCATTTGTGTGTTTTCTACTCCTTTTTTTCTTTTTCCCTTTTTTTCCTGTTTGGCGGGGCGTGGAATTCTGCACATTGGTCTGTGAGGCTGAGTGCGAAGGTGCTCTCATGTGTGCATGAGAGAGAGAGAGAGAGAGAGAGAGTATCACAGTATTTCTCTAGTTGATATGTAGAAACTGTAAAATTAGGACCAACCATGTGCATGCGTGTGCATATCACAATATTGGTTAACTTCACACTTGATATGTAGAAATTATAAAGTGAGCCTAGATGAATTGATGCTTGCGCTTATGTTGGATCTAGCAGTGTACTGAATGCAGAACATTGAGTGGACTTTGTTATGTGTACCTGTGTTTTGTTACTATAACTCTGAACCAATACCTAGTTGTGTTTGAGACTAAATTTGAAAATTCAACCTGGATATCCAGGCCTCTCATATATTATTATATTGATGGGCTATTGCTATCTAGAATAGAAGGTTCCAAGTTGGAGATGTGTCATATAATATGATCTCATTGTTATGTTTATGGTTTTTATGGGTCATTGTACTATAGCAATTTAAAAGATATTGCAAATAGTGAGTTTTGGAATTAATTGCCATTATATTCTTGATTTCTGTGCGTTGCTCGTATTCAATGGCTTCAAGAGCTTATATCAATATATTCTGGCCATTCAAGCCAGTTCTTTTAATTAGGATTACTTATTTAAACTGATCGTTACAAAATTTAAACCAGTTCATTGACTGATTCTACAAAATCTTATTTTTGGCTTATCCTGATTTCTTCAATATTTTATCATTGATTTTTGGTGCATTCATTTCCAAATTTTGTCATGTTTTCACTGCAAAATATGATTAGACCAGGGAGCAGAGATCATTGCAATAACAATGCTAATTTTGGTGAATAATAATCATTATAAGTAAATTATTATTTTTTTACTCATAAAGGAACAAGTGGGAGCTCATTGTATTCTGCATGCCTACACAGTACTTGTAATTGAGAGTTCTTTTTTGGGGTTTTAACATGCTATATAGAACTTGACATCAGCTGTCTTTTTCTGAGTATCCTTTGGCCTTGCAGGTGTTCCTGTTGAAATTCAAGTTGAAAGCCTTCTTTTGTTTTCTACTATTTGTTCTATGAGTGCATTATCTGAAGGAGGCATTGATGAAAACAGTCATTTACAGCTTCTATTGGGATTTCCTTCACTTCTCATTCCACTTTCAAATGAAGACAAGGTTTTGCTTTTGACTCTTGGAGCTTCTTGTTTGTTTCCAGTTCTTACAAAGTGTTGAAAATCTGGGTTTTTTTCAAGAAAAAAAATGAAGGTTTTGAATATTAGATGTGAATATGATCATCTACACTCAGTTGCAACCTTTTGTTTCTTTTCCAACTATAGAGTCAACACTGGCTTTTTGTGTAGGATGTAAGAACAGCTGCTGTGAATTGCGTTGAAGGACTCTACAAAATGTGGCGGCTTTTTGATGTTTCTCGGCTAAGAAATGGTTTTTAAAATCTTTTCAGGCTTTTCTTTTTTACATCTTGAACTTAAATGATTCTCATGAGTAACTGACTGTTATAATATGCTGTACTGGCAGGGAATGATACCATATTGCCTCGTTGTGTATCATCACCGACCTTTGGGGACTTTTTAGAGTCTATAGTGAGCCAAAAGAAGCTGATTTCCTCGGATGTGAATTTTCTTCCTTCATATTTGACATCAATGCTAAGCTTGTCTGGACATAACTTCTTAGTTCCTGAGAGCATTCACAATAGGTTAACCTCTTTTTCTCTTTCCTTTTTTCCCCCCAAATATTCTTGATGTATTGAAAATCACGGTATGCTGTGGCTTCACACTGTATAGGTCATTTGCTAGTTTTCATGGCTTTTATGATTTCCATATCATATTCATTACTATTGGACAGTCTTCTGGAATTGTTAGTTGGGTTTTAGATGAATTATTTCCCATCTAGTATGAAGGTAATACTAGTGGAGTGACATGCTGTGGTGTTACTTTTTTAGTTTCTTTGCATGTATATCTGCAATCAGATTTCTTGTAATGTGCTGGTTGGAAGGTGTAGGATTGGTCTTATGCATTATAGGCTTATCATGATTAGTCTTGCTATTAGAAAGTAAAGGAGCAAAAAGAACAGTGTCACCAATGGATTTTTTTTTTGCTTTGGCCTTGACATGTACATGTATGGCTATTTATATGCCTAAACCCACATGCAGATCTATAATGTCATCACTCCCAGGTTATTGTTAAGTAGATATGCACCGCTTATTACTCTTAAATTGCCATGGTGTATAAAGCAATTTGTGAACTTTGACAGAAAACTTGTTAGGGTGAGGTCATCACTGTGAATTCTCAGAGTTACTGCATACAACCTGACAGAACTTCATTATGAATGACTATAATACAAGCAACTTACATCAGCAAAACATAATGATTCATACTCTAACCTTCCTCTTTCAAGTCACAAGGCATTTATATAAACACGCCACAAAATCACACTACAAGTCTAAAGATTCACTGCTGCAACTTTCATATTAATCTATTTTATTGGCTTCATGTTTGCTGCAATAAAAATCTTCCAGACAAATTCTGCATTAACCTTCATCTATTTTTTCCTCTTGTTTCTTTGGCCAATCTGGAACCTTTCTGTAAAATTGACACTCAATGAATCAGGACATTGTTGATGATTAACTGATTGCTATTGCGATCTACTGGAAAGGATGGACTTCTCCATCCATGCTGGTGCATAGAGTTTAGAAATCTGACCATTCTTGAAAAAATTATTCAATTTATGACCTTAAGGATGAACTTCTCCATCCATGCCATGCATAGATTTTGGAAATCTGGCTATTCTTGAAAAAAGATATTCATATTATCATTGGCTGTCTGACCTTTTATCATCCTAATATACAATTTATCTGTGTTTTCTTTTCAGGTTTGATCAGCCTACAAAGGATGCCATATTGCTTTTTATTTTGAGTTTTGCTCTCAGATTTTCCTCTTATGGAAAGGTTTGTCTTAGTTTGGGTTAATACAATGAGTTTTATTCATGGTCTGCTGGCAGTACATGGTATACCATACCATACCGAGAGGAAATCGGTATGAAAACTTAACTTGAAGTTGGTACGAGCTCCGTACTATCCGTTCTGAGGCGTACCGCCCCATACCGAGGCATACCGAAACGTACCAAAGTATGTACTGGTCTGTACCGAAGCGTATCAATATGGACCAGGGCGTACCGATATAAAAATTAAGAATGGTTAGAGAGCTATTTCGGTATAGGAGTGTATCGTACCATACTGAACCGATAAGGTACCGATATGGTACCCGGTACTGAGATTGTGGACCATGGTTTTATTTGTTGGCCATTCAAGAATTTCTATTTTTTTTATAAAATTAATTGTGCATTGCTTGCATATAAATGTAACGACTTTCTTACTGTTTAGCTATATATAAAATGGTCCATATAGAAAGCTAATGAATTTTATACCTTTTCCCAGCTAATGGTATTATCATTGCTCAAAGGAATGGGAGATAGAATATTACATGTAGAAGGAGTCACATCATTACTGTTAGCACTTCTGGAAAGACGCAATAAATACCACTTTGGACTTGACAAAGTGCAGCAAAAACTGTCAAAGACTGAAGTAGAGACCTTATGCTTGCTTTTGGAGGTAATTTTAACAGTATTACCTGAAACTATCCTTTCACACTGTATTGTACTGTGGTTCCTCCTTTAACATGCCTCGCCTGTTAACTATTAGGATGCTTTAAGTCAAGCTTCTAATGTTTATAATGTTTCTGCAGGTTTGTGTTCCAGTATCAAGCTCTGCGCATATTGATGCTGACATCGTAGATTGTTTAAGAGTAAGTTGAAGGGCCATCGATATTATTTGATTTTGTGATTTCATTCTTTTGCGACAGCTTTATCATATATGTCGATATTCTAGTTGGTCTATCTTTATTTTATCTCCTTGAATGTTGCGACTTTCAGGTGGATGCTTCGTCTCCTGATGATGCTGCTGTTGTACGACCATGCGTTACTGTTTTGCAATCTCTGACACCTGCCATGTATGGTTGTTTGAAGACTGAAAGACAGGTATATGCTGAATCATTTTAGTCCATATTGTCAGACTGTACTTTGAGCTAATAAGCTCAGGGCCATAAGACCCATAGCGTTTATTTTTTTCTTATGCAGTTGTTTGTATGCACTACATAAACTTTTCTTTTGATGAACTAGCTAGTAACTTCTGATGGTGATACTGTGGTTTTACCATGACTTTGTGCCATATTCATATCAAATAATTTGCAGATAGACATGCAAAGGCAACATACATATAAGAAAAGATTCATGTTTTACTTGAAGTGGATTGGTGTTTTTGAAATTTAATTCTTGATAACCCAAAAATACAAATATGAAAACAATCATCAACTTTTCAACTTTTCCTGGAGAAAGTATGTAGTTGCAGATAGTTGGGCACATGTCATTATGTTATGTGGTATGAGACTGGATATATTTAATATGGGAAATGCAAGATAGAGTACTAAGTTTGTTCAGTTGTTCTCAGCCTCTAGATTCCTTATGCTGTCCATTACATGTAGTGTTCACTTGTTATGCAATCAATATTTCTTCTTGTTTTCTGTTATAAGCATCCTTTCTCTCTCTCTCTTGATGTCTTGTCCCTCACCATTTATTCTCTCTCCAAGTTATTTAATGTGAGAGATCAGTATGAAGTTATCTTCAAATCCACAGGCATTGCAGAACATGCTATTCAAACACCTAGTGACATAATGAATCATTGTTCCATGTCTTTCCATGCATCCTTAGGAGTAATAGCTTAAAGTGGTTGTATCTATGTTGTACATGTTGTACTTGTTTGTTAAATTGAGAGTCAGCAATCTCTTGTCAAGCTTGTTTGTTAGCAATATTCTGGAGAATATATAGTTACCTTGCTAGTTTGGTCTGGAGGTAGTCTTTTCTGGATTGCCATTCTTTCTTTTTGTCTTCTGATACCCAAATATCTCCCATCTTTTGCTTAGAAAATAAGTTTGGGAATCATTGCAGGAATTTATATAATTGTTGTTGGCATGTTAATTGCAGTGACATGTACTAGATTGTGAACTGACATTCATGTGATGATCTGACATTTATATAATTTTTCAGGATCAGCTTTTTGGCAACCTTGTTTTGCTATTCCGGAATGATAATGGAGACATACGAAATGCCGCTAGAGAAGCTTTGTTGAGAATAAATGTGCGTACTTTCTATAAGAAACTTTTCTGTTTGCTGAGATTTTATGTAGTCGAGTTTCTTCTGCTTTTGGTATATCATATTGTAGCCTTCTATATTTCAACTTTAATAAGACTGATTTTGTTTCTGTTGTTAAATGCATGCTATCATGAGTTAGCAAACCTAGTTTACTTGGAAAGGTTTTTTTGTTGGTTATCTAGTTTGATATGTTTAGTATTCATTTCAAGAAATTTGTGCAGTCTAGATTCTAGCTGAAAAATGTAATGCTAGAACAAAAGTCTGCATAGGAGAACTGCAGTACAGGAGTCCTATATTTTGTCCTTTTTGATACATACAATGATGCTACATGTTAAAGACTGCTTGCTAGGTTGGACTAAATTATAGTGCTGGGAGAAGAATCTGGGAAACTCCATTGCTGCTGACATAAACCACCTGGAAAATGAGTATCTTATGTAAATTCTTTATACACATTCACTGAGGGCAGGGAAATTTGGGCTCTGGACGTTTGTCAATTTCTCAAGTCCTAGCATGATAGGTGACTAAACTAATATGTAAGCAAAGATGTTAGGTGAAAGTAAGATGTTTTTTTTTTTAAACTTCTGCTTCATGTAGCGTATAATCCTTGTTTATATGTTTTGATTGGAGTGCCTTGGGACTATTATCATCAACCATTTAAATATTACTTTTTAATCTAGTGCAGAGCTTTCACATGCAATATGTTGCCAACTTACAAGGTTGTGTAATGGATACGATAATTCATTACTGATTTTGTTGATTGATGCAACTCACTGACTAAGCTGGCATCTGTTGCTGTAATAAATTGATATATTGATAATTGAAGGTTACCGTTGAAGTCACTAATGGGTACTGGAAGACTTGCTATTTTTCAACCGATCATGGACATCATGCTGATATGCGTTAGTAACTAAATGCTAGAATCATGCATGAGATTTTTTTTGGAGACTTAATCATTGCGACATTTATTTTTCTATTCACTTAATTATTCTAATTAATGTATGTTTTGATGAATCTTGTATCATATTGCATGGAATTTTTATATACCTGTTATAGTTCTTCAACAACTTGCTCATATTTTCTCAATACTGGTTCATATGTATTTGGACCTAGAGTGTTTGAGGTCTTTAAGATCTTTCTGTAGGTTGTTCTGTGCTCCATCAATTACACTCTCTGCTACACACTTACACATATTTCAGTTTGTGTTGGAATATAATGGAATAATTATTGAAGCACTCTAGCTTTTTTTGCATACAACATGAAAAAGGACTTTCATTCAGTGGGAAGAAAATTCTGATGAAGTAGCTAGTTTAATATGAAAAGTATACATGATGAATTGTGAATTAAGAGATGGTTCTGTGCCTCTCTCTCCTAGAAATGAGTCATGGCATGTTGCCCCATAGCTAAAGCTTGGCACATACTTGTAGTTTCATACATTAGAGTTGTTACAGAAGAGTTAAGAAGTTTTCTTAGCGTTATTCCATTGCTCTCGTTTGCTTGTTCTTTGCGTTAATTGATGTAATTGTATCTGTTTTTCTTGACTAATGTAAATCAACAGTAGTACTAAACAACATACTGGATTCACTTCCAAGCATTATGCTTCTTGTTTGGAGTCCGTTGCTACCCTTGTCTAAAGTGCTGGTTATGCTGTATGATATAATTGATGGTTATGCTTTTTCTTTGGCAGATCAACCACTCAACCATAGTTAGGTTTCTTGAATTTATTCTCTTACAAGGTCATGAGATTGGCTCCTCAAAAAGAGTGAAGAGAAAGAAAAATCTGATTCATTTCAGTTTTGGCATCTCTCGAGATACATTTAGTAAAGAAGAACCAACACTGTCCATTCTTGTCTCTTTTCTTGATATTTTGTTATTCAAGAAGAATATAGAGAAAAGGTTTGTGCCAACCATACCTGTCAATCCTCCCCCCTCCTTTTTCTAGTCTTACCATTATATCTCACCGGTTGCTTCTGTATTTGCAGGGAATCCTTGGTACAACCACTTTTCCAGGCTCTAGAAAAACTTTTTTCTAATGATTGGCTTCTTGGTCTGATTGGTCAAGGTGAAAAAGGAAGCGGAGCCTTATCAGAAGTTCCTGAGTCCCTCATCAGTGCTGTCTATCAAGCTCAACAAATAACATTATTAATTCTTAAGGATATTAGTGATTCACTTTTACTGGATCATCCAATAAAAGTAATTATTATTTTCTTGTAGTGATGATTTTAGTTTAGCATGTTCTTTCTTATCATCTGCTTCTTCCTTATCAGAAACATTTAATTTTTATATCATTTTACATTTATTTTTCAGGATGACATGTTTGATAAGGTCAACATGAATCTTCTGATTGAATGTGCCCATACTGCTAGGGATGTCGCAACTCGCAATCATGTATTCCTGTTGCTCTCATCTGTTGCAAAGGTTTCTTCTAGATGGATTTCAGAACATATCGTTGATATATTTACTGTAATTGGAGAATCTGCTGTAAAGCAGGTTGGTCATCACATCTCTAAGTTGAATATTATTTCTGTCATCTGGATGGCTTTCAATTTTGTTGTGTTCCATGAAATGCTTTGGCCTCAGGAAGATATTGACATTTATGTAGGAGAGTTCTGTAAGAAAATAACTGCTACTAAAAATTGTTAAATTGGTGGTTACTGCAGATTGATGCTAACACCATTAGTCCTTGTATATTGATTGCTTTCTGTATGTACTCCTGGGGTCAGACTTCTTTTGTATAAAAACATTCAGTGTTAATGAAGTTGTGTGCTAAGGTTAATGAACTATATGCTACGGTTAATGAACTATATACAAGAAACCTAACAATTAAAAATTGTAACCTTATTATGTAAGTGATATGTTTGACATTATTTTAATTTGTCTTGAAGATCTCGTGTACATTCAGCTATTACTAACATGTTTTAGGTATTATGTTGTCCAGACTTCCAAAACAATATAATCTAGAATTTTACTTGATTATTAGTGATGATTCAGTAATACAAGAAGCAAAACAGAGGAATTAACTAATTCCCACTTTATTTTTCTCATTGATGTCAAAGAATGACAGTCATTCCCAACAAGTTTTGGAGGATATGATATCAGCACTGGTACCTTGTTGGTTATCAAAGACCAACAGTGTAGGAGAGCTGCTTCAGGTATTAAGATGTTGCAAGTCCTCACATGAACTTTGATTTTGCCTTTCTTATCATCCTGTTGATTGCATGGTTGCTGCTTTCAGATATTCATAAAAGCTTTGCCAGATGTCGTGGAACACCGAAGACTTACTCTAATGGTGTACCTTCTGAGGTACCAAGAAATTCAAGTTTTGGTTTAGATGGCTTTCTTCTTCGCACTTTGCTTAAGTTATTTAACAAATTGTATTACATTGCTTTTCAGGACATTAGGAGAAGAAGGTAGCTTGGGTGTGCTTGTTGTATATCTTTTCCACTCGTTGGCTTCACGGATTACAAAATTTCCTTCTGAACATCTGAGGGATCTGCATGATTTCTTTTCTTCATCCTCCTTAATCCTCAATGAGTGGGAATATGAATTTGCAGCACAAATATTCGATAAGTATTCTTGTAAAATATGGTTTCCTTGCTTGGTAAAGGTTCTGCAAGAAATAAGAGCACATAGTGAACAGGAATGGCTATTGCATGAACTATATTTGGCTATGCAGTTTATTCTATATAAGTTGCAAGATACTGAATTGGTTTTTGAGCTTGAGTCTGGGCAAGATGTGGATTATCTGCAGGTACGTTATTCTTGTATAAAGGATCATCAAAGTTCAATTTTAGCTTGAAAACTGTTTCAGAATTGTTGAATCCAGAAGCATCATTATTTGACCTTGATATGCAGAGCTAATAACTGAATTTTAGACCATTGTATAGTAGAATATAGCCATTGCATGCCTGTTGCATTGAGCGAGTACTGCATCAGCGAAGCTGGCGGTTCACTTATGGTCATTCTTAATTTTAAATTCTCTGTTCATTATCAATGTAAAAATTCTGGGCCAATTTTCCAATGATATGGTTGATGAATTATGTAATTTTACAGATTACACTTGGAAAACTTATGGAGCAGGTTGTTTTGCACTCGCAACTTGTCACTGTGAGATGCAAACAAGTCAGCATCACTTCAGATGTCATAAAAGCATTTAAAGATTGTGCTAATAAAGTACTAAAAACTATTACAAGGTGGATGTTGCCCTCTGCATACTTCAAAGGAATAACTCAGTTACTGGGGCATGCAGATGGAAGGGTGAAAAGGAAGGTAATTTATTCAGCTACATGAGCCATTCTTCTGTAATATGCACATTGTGGTTATGCATGCTTGGCATGAAGTGAAAATTTAATTGTAGTAGGAATGGAAGTTATAAACTGAAGACAACTTCACCTTTTGTTCTGTTAATGATTTCAAATGCTTTTACTTATCCAGCATTTCTCTTGATGATTATCTTCTATATTAATCTGGATGCCTGTGAATTGTTCTTTTACAAGACTCTAATTGATTAATTGTCAACTTTGTGAACAGACGCTTGGACTACTATCTGAAACTGTTAAGGACCATAGTTTGGTTCAGAAGGATCCCAAGGAGTTGAAAAAAATGAAGCAGAAGTTTATAGCATTTCCACTTTATATAGATGAAAGCTCCGCTCCATCGTTCAATGAGTTGTGTTTAAAAATAGTTGAGTTGATTGATAACACCATGGACGGTTCAGACAGTCCTGTGAAGCTTGCTGCAGTTTCCTCCCTTGAAATATTGGCCAAAGAGTTCCCATCTGATAACTTAATATACGGCACATGCCTCACAGTTATTGTAAAGCACATTGGCTCCGATAATTTGACCTTTTCTTCTGGGTGCATTCGAACCACAGGTGCTTTGATCAGCGTGCTTGGCTCCAAAGCACTATCTCATCTTCCCCTTGTTATGAAGCATATGATAGCCAGAGCTCATGAAATCTCCAATTGCCCCATTGGAAATTCCAAATATAACCAAGTTGATGTTTCTAAGGAAGTTACGTGCCACAAAGTGTCTCTCTTGCTGTCCATACTTGTCACTTTGGAGGCAGTTGTAGAAAAGCTTGATGGATTTCTGAATCCATATTTTGGAGATATCTTGGATCTTTTGGTACTTCATCCGGAATATTCTTTAGAATTAGATATGAAAGTGAAACTGAAAGCTGCTACAGTCCGAAAGCTTTTGTCAGAGAAAATTCCAGTAAGTTTTTGCTCATAAATATTTATCAGATACTGTACAACTACCTACCCTTGTTAATTTTCATGAAAATATTTACATTGCAGGTTCGCCTTATGCTCAAACCTCTGCTGCAAATATACTCCAGTTCTCTCAAATGTGGAGAATCAAGCCTATGTTTGGTTTTTGAAATGTTATCTAGTATGATTGGTGCTATGGATAGGTCATCTATAGGAACTTATCATGCAAAGCTATTTGAACAGTGCTTGATAGCACTTGATCTTCGCCGCCAATGCCCACAATCAGTCAGGAACATAAATGTGGTAGAACAAAGTGTCATCCATGCCATGATTGTTCTGACAATGAAACTTACGGAGACCATGTTCAGGCCTCTTTTCCTTCACAGTCTTGAATGGGCAGAGTCTGAATTTGAAGGAAGCGATCTTACGAAAAGCAGAAGTTTGGAACGAACCATTTCCTTCTATATGTTGGTGAGCAAACTTATAGAGCATCATAGGTAAGCCCTCGTGCATATTGATTTTCCCAGTTTCTGTTTCTGATTATGGTGTCTATTTTCTTTGCCGAAGTGACGCAAAATGACCATGATGCTACCTGGAATATTGTTGATGGGGAAGAAAGAAATGTTCCTCTATCACCTGCAGGGTTTGGTTGGGGATGGTCCTTTGTGATAGCTTGTGATTCAAAAGTTCTTTAACCTACTTGATTCTTGAATATTCGTAATATTCTTAGGGTCCATTTGGTTGGGGGGTACTCTGGCATGGGAAAATAAATCCCATGTCAGATTACTAGGTTTGGTACGAAAAGGAGACAAAAGAGATGGTAAAACAAATGGTAGATCCCATATCTATTTTTTGAAGGTAAAACAAATACAATCAAGGGGTGGTATTTGTTTTGATTACCAAATGAGGTAATCTGAAAATATCATTTCGTTACAAAAATTCTCACTTATATTATATTAATAATATTATATCAAAATTATATTAATATATTATAAATATATGAATATATTGATGAATAAATATTATTTATTAATAAATAATTAACATATATTTACTTATCAATAAATGTAGCATAGGATTTATTAATAATAAATATATTTATTTATATACCTAAATATATTAAAATTTATTTATAATAAGAAATACATTTTCTATTATATGTATAATTGATTTAAAATATTTAAATTAAACAGCATTTATATATATTTTAATATTCGAAATGGCCAATATTGATAACATTTATGTAAATGAGCCATAAATGCCCAACAAATGGATTGAGAAAAAATGTTATTCTTGGACCCTTTATTTAAGGGCATTGTTGGAAATTTGGCAAAATTTTCATATAAGATTACTTCTAACTAAATATAGTAATCTTTTTCTGATACCATTTTCCAAAGTAATTTTTTATCCTGCAATTATTTTCTTAGATAAATGATTCTTAGGAATCGTCAGAGTACCCAGTAATCTGATATAGCCCAACCAAACGAACCCTTAGATAATTTCAAGTCTTTTCTCTTGTAAATTCATTTCTGTTCATCTGATACAATGATTTGATGTCTTGTTGTTGAGTCATTGAAGTATGTGTAGAACTTGGTCCTTCTACAAGTATTTTAGAAACCTAATCCACAGACTTAAATTGACTAGTGAAAGATGATCTCCTTAATGCAAAGGGTCAAGGGGAACTTCAACTCAGCCAAGAGAGGATTCTTGAAAACATGGGTCCTGTAGCTCTCTATTTTTGGATCAAGGAAATTCTAAGGCAAACTTAGATTCCAACTAGTGCATTTAGGAAGCCTTAGAACATGAATATTTCATGTTTATGACTCCCATTCCTCCCACCCCTGAAGAGAGAGAGAGAGAGAGAGGTGCTGAAAACTACTTCACACTCATATCTTGCATGAGGGGGAAATTGTAATTGGTGACTGTTTTGACACTATGACAGACTTATGGAAAACCTGTACATTTTCATGCAACACCGATTGAAGTGATTCAAAATATGTTGGAATGGTGAACCCTTCTCTTAGATGGAGTTTTAGATTCCATTACTTGCTTCTGGAAACCATTGCCTCTGTCTCTGATTGTTACTCTTAGACAAAAACTTGCCTTTTGGGTTGCACTGATTCTGTCCTTGTTCATAAAACTTTAGCTGACCAATTTTACTATCTCATTTAGTTCTTTTCACACTTCGGGAGTTTTCAGCTTTTCTAAGGATGCTAGCTTTATCCATGAATTTTCCAACAATTAATTTCAGTGACATAGGCCTTTTTTAGACCTGTCACTAAAGAGATGATATAGGTGGTGGTCACATGTCACAACCAATGTAGGTTGAAGCCCCAGAACGACTTAACCAGAGGGCACTATAAGAATGTGGGAACCAACAATATGATCCAATGTGACAGTCTAATATCAGAAGATATTTAATGGTTAGTCACCATTGTTTGGTATAGGTTACATTATCAGAGAATCTGGCACTCATATTCCTTTGCCAGATGCTTATATTAGCAAGAAATCAGGCTAATGTTAGCAAACTAGGTAGTCTGAGTCATATTAGATCAGACTCCCAAAATTATGCTTTATTTACTATCTGATGAGCTTGAGTTATATTATGTAGTTGCTATTGAGCATAGACCAGCACAGAGTTTGGTTTCATTCTTTGTAATTTGAGTTATGTGGTGTAGTTCCAATATTGGCTGTTTAGAGCTCCTGAAGTATAGCATATCTTATGAATAAAGTTTCCTTATTCTTGCGTGGTGTGAGACCGTTGCGACTAAGAAATGAAGATTTTGAGTCCTTTTGAGTGAAAATCTGTATGGTGCACTTACAACAAATACACGCCCATGATTAAATTTCTTTGAACAAGAGAACTGCCTCTGTCATAGCAGCTTAAGCTAATTAATTTAGTTTCTCACTTTGTTAAAGCTCAACTTTGTTAAAATATTCTTACACTTTGAATTTGCGCTATTACTTTATTTTTCTTTTGCTTCTTTGGTCCATTAGAGGCTAGACAGAGAAAAGACAACATTCTGATAGGAAAATACATTCGCACCTGTGGCAAGATAGCATGGTTCACTGAAGATGTATAAAAATTCCTTTTCAGATATCATCATTTTCCTCTCTGCTAAGACTTCTTCCATCAATGGTATGTTTGAGGGTTGTCCCCTTCTGTTTGAGCTTAAACTAAACTAGAAAGGTAAGACTTTTTAGTCTAATCATTCCCCCTCTACTATGACTCCTTTCTTGTCAAGGGTATGTTTGAGGGTTATCCCTTTTTGTATGAGCATAAATAGCTTATCTAGGAAGGTAGCTTTTCTTAATTCAGTATACCTTCTTAAGAGTTGTGGCTGGCCCATCTTTGTTATCTGACCTAGGAAGTTAAATCTAGTTATGGATTCAAGTACCATGATATGGTCTTGCCTGTTCTTGTTGTATCGCATGTACTGCATTGGCCAGATATGGTCAGAGTTCCGGTGTATGTACCCATGTGTTGTACCTGTATTAGGTTTCTGGTGGTATGTCCTAGTTCGCCACGGGCTTAATTTTATAGCATGAGCTTTGGCATGTGGCTTAGCATGTGTTCGGCATGATATGGCGCTGAATGGTACCCGTCCATTAGGGCCTTGAAACTAATATCTGTAGGGGGTTCCCATGTGGTTGAGGGTTGGTTGTTAAATACTCATTCGAAAGTTGATCTTATATGGATAGGACAGGACTTACTGGTTAAAATCAATGTAGCTTCATAATTTATCTACCACGAAGGATGATTGTCTGCTATATCTATTGGTGCAGCATGTTTATCCAAGTCTTTGTCATAATTTCACATTGATGCCTTCTTATTAAGGTTCAATACCATAGATGTTCTGAAATCTTACGGCAATATGGCCATATAAATGTGATAAGGCTTACTGGTTAGGGTTAAGGTAGTTAGCTGCAGTGTTTCTAAAGAATCCGTGCATCTACAGTAACTAATGACAAGCATCTGAGAACAGTGATTTGTCTAAAACTACTATGCGAGAGTGGCCTGCCTGAAACTACTATGGAAGAGTATGTGCTCCAGAATCCTGTCCTTCGATTGACACAGGTGATACTTCCCATTTTTCCATTTATATACCCATTTTTTGCCAAGGTTTCTCACCAACACAATTTCTCCTAGTAACAGTTGTCCATAATTATGTTGAGACATGTGGCACTAAGTTGTCCAATCTTTCCCTCCAATAATGAAGGGAACCCCTGAAAGTCAGATAATGATAGCTGGATCTTTCAGAGAAATGGGACTGCTATAGCACCTCCTTTCCTGGTATTTGAAATATTTCCTTCAGTTAAAGTAGTTGACCTGCAATTGCTTCCTCTAGCTTTAAAGTAGAAAGCAATCTAGGACTGTAAACATGATTGCCAACTGAGTTCCTGAAAACATTTTATGCTATAAGTTCTGACTGATTTTGATTAATTACTAATGTCATTTTCCTGCTTATTCCTAGCAATTGGGTTTCAATATATAAAACATAGTAATATGTCCATCTGTTATAACCATAATATGTTAGGAGCTGGTTTGCTTAATCTTGATGGTAATGAAGTTTGATTCTTGTCAGTTAAATGTTTTCTTTATTGTCTATTCTTTTTTTTATTTTTCCCCCCTTTTCATGTTAACATCCAGGTGACATCTTTTCTTAATGCAGGTCCCTTTTTGTACCTTACTTCAAGTACTTGCTTGAAGGTTGCATACGATATCTAACTGAAGATCAAGATGCAGGTTTACCTACTTCAACACAAAAGAGGAAAAAGGCCAAAGTTGGGGACACACATAATCGTGGACAGGATAATGTTTTGTCAGCAAAGCAATGGCATTTGAGAGCACTGATTCTAAAGTCCTTATACCAGTGCTTCCTCTATGATACTGACCTGAAGTTTTTGGATTCCTCTAACTTCCAGGTTATCCTTTTCACCATTTAGATATCTGAAAAACATACAGCCGCATTTTGATATATGTTCATGTCATAATATCCTTCTCTTCCCTAAGAAATTTAGAATTGTTCTCCATTAGAAATTCTGGATTTCTTATATAGGTGTAGTAGAAGTTACGTTTCACATGGATTTATTTTATTAACCTGAAAGGTTGTCATTAAATCTATAATCAGCCTTCGCTTTTAGGGGAAGTATTTTGCTATACGTTTTTGACAGTATCATCTACCTCAACTCTTGCCATTTTAGGCAAGTTTTTAGTGCCAAATCTTGATTTATTAATTTTCAATGGGAATCCCAGCTTCGGACTTTGTTGAAAATAAAATCATGGTAAGATAAATAGGATTTACAACTTTTTAAACTTACTCTAATGCCTGGACACTTTCTAAAATAATTTCGGAATGAAAATTAAATACTTGGACATTGAATTGTTGGATGATCCTTAAGATAGTACTTATGCTGTCTTCAGCACAACACTTAAGGTAGATATGTGGAGTGCCTTGTTAATGGCACCTTATATAGAACTTGCATTAACTTTTCAAATGCTCATAATCTAAATTTTTGAGCGTGTTAATTGAAGTGTTTATTTTCTTTGCTTATTCCCAACCAGGGCCCATGAGCTGGTTTCAGTTTGGCCGAGCCAAACATATTCTTGTGGTTGTTTCCCCATTATTGTCTCAAGTTGCAGCAGTGGACATCTGGAAGTAACAAAAGATCTAAAGGAATTTAAATATGATAAAAGTTAGAAAATATAAGAGTACAGAGAGAAATAGGTATTACACAGTATAAACAACACCAAGTCCCACACTCTTTCGCTCGCACAGGAGGATCACATGCTGTTGGGTAAAACAAGTATGGAAAATGTAGGCATCATTAGATTGTATTGTATCATTCAAAATCTTTGTCTAATTTATCAGTGCCTGGTTTAGTTTGACATTATCAAAAAATTATTCCAACAAAATAAAATGCTAAAAATGTTTGTTTCACGTTTTCTATGTGATATATAGTTCCTTTGTTTGCTGGCAATGTAATTCATGACAATATGGATGTGTATAAAATTGTGAGCCTATAGGATATGAATTATCGATCATGCTAATGAAACAATAAGAACCTTTTTTTTTTGTAAAAATATATACTTTCATGAAGAAGTTGCAAGTCTGTCACATAGAAAACTTTGTATCCAGAATATTTGTCCATGAAGATTTAGGAGATCTTTAGGGAGTTATTAATTGTAATGAGCTTTTTTAGCTTCAAACTTGGAAGCTTGGGAGATGGATTTGAGCTTAAGCTTCAGAAATCCGATCTCATATCTTACTAATGCAGTCATTGGGTGGTCCAGTCTACTTTGGGAACAGCTAAGATTTCCCCCAAACCTTGAAAATGTTCTTTCTACATATTTTTTTTGTTTCCCTTGTAAATTGAATATTTTAAATTTTTAATGCTTCCAATTTTGTGAGTTTGTAAAATTCCAAGTTTATTCCTTTTTGCACAATTGCTGAAACCCTCTCTCCCCCCACACAGGATCGGTTCTGACCAAATGCCAAAACTGGCCTTGGTTTTGGATCAGTTTCAGCTCTATATTAGAACACTTAACTGTTGATTGCCAAGATATAATACCATGATTTTTACTTCAATAATTTTTGTTGAAATATATTAATTGAATTGTATTAGTGACTTATCAACTGGTTCTTTACTCAATGTCAAAACAAGCAAGCATGCCATGCAAGACATTTGGGACATTACTACACTTGGCTTAAGTACACAGCACCTATTCTAAACTACATGATATGATAATAATTGGTATATGTTTCCCTTCAATTAACTTTGAAATGATGATGATGGAATGTTGAAGCACCAAGAATTAAAATCATTGATATCTTTTTTTTTTAAAAAAAAATATTAAGATGGAATGTTGTAGCACCAAGAATTAAAATCATTTATATCTTTTTTTTTAGAAAAAATACTAAGTGTTCTAATTTTAAATGGTTTCCTTTTCCTTCTTGTTACAGGTTCTTCTGAGACCTATTGTTTCACAGCTTGTGGTGGAACCCCCTGCCTATGTTGAGCAATTGGTGGATGTTCCTGCTGTGGAAGAAGTTGATGAATCACTGGTATTGTGCCTGGGACAGATGGCTGTCACGGCACGCTCTGATGTTCTATGGAAGCCACTGAACCATGAGGTGAGCATAGATGCATTTTGTGGAGTCCTATTCTTTACTCTAATGTGCATTGTGACTTGTTGGAATATATAATAAATGATGAGCTTCATGTCCTTGTGCTTCTGAAAAGACAGTTCTCATGAGCTAATTCACTGACTTATTCGCATTGCAAATGTTTATTTATTAGCGAAAAAGATTCTAGTGAATTTCAGAACCTGTCAGGGACCTAGCGAATTTCCTTGAGGGGGTAAGAAAGCTAAGAAAGCTCACAGTTTTATTAGTTGATGGAGACTATGGTCATTTTGTTCTTTGTAAAGATATTACATGCGTAGGAAGTGAAATTCCTATTCCCAATTTTAGCCAGCAAAGCGAGATTTATTCCACTTTTTGTCATAAATTTGGTTTTGTGGTTGGCATATCGAAGAATATGAAAAATGCTACCACCTTGATTCTACTTTCATATAGTAATGGAGGCAACTCACTTGTAGAATGGCCGGCAGTTAATCATCTGGTTTTAATAAGCCATTTTTGGTTAATGTTGTCATCTTTTGTGAGGTTCCCTAGAAATATTTTCAGTGCGTGGAGTTTGGAATGGTGTCGAGACTCTGTAACCATTTTGTCATTTCTAGTTACCTTGTTATATTTCATGTTCTTTGTTAACTTATTTTACTAATAGACAGCAAAATGTTTGTTATTGGACTCATTAACTCAATTTTGAGGGAAGTTCATGTTAACTGGTTAATGTTGTCTTTGATCCCATCTTATAGAGACTATATTCAAGGTTCAGTTTGTTTTCTCACCCTGGCATCAGATCTCTAGTACATAGATACTATTGGTTATTTTAATGCAGGATGCTGCTGTTTGTAAAAACTAATCTGTCTGCTTGTTTTGGCAGGTGCTAATGCAGACAAGGAATGAGAAGGTCCGCCCAAGGATTCTAGGCTTGAAGGTCGTCAAGTACTTGGTAGGACACTTAAAAGAGGAGTATCTGGTGTTCTTGCCCGAGACGATCCCATTTCTTGGTGAACTGCTTGAGGATGTGGAGCTTCCTGTGAAAACTCTAGCCCAAGAGATTCTCAAGGAGATGGAGACCCTTAGTGGTGAAAGCCTTCGGCAGTACCTCTGAGAAGTTCAACACTTCGTTCTCTTTTTTCATTGATCAAATGTAAAAGGTCGAGCATATTTGCAGGTGGAGCCAGCCTGAAAGAGCTACCTCACTGCCATCATTATTCTAGTTCTTTTTCTGAATTTTTCATCTTTCTGATGACATACAAACTAGTATATGTAAATTAATCAATTCTTTATCAGAGATCAAATGTAAATTAACCCACCAAGCTTTTTTGACTAAAAATTTAAGTTAATTTCTTGATGGAAATCTCCTAATCGTCTATTTGACTTTGTAGCCCTTTTGGCAGCATAGCTTATACAGGTCGGAGAGGGCCTAAAATAGTTCAATGGTGAGGTGAAATGCGTAGCTGAATTCTTTGCTATGGTCGAATCAAAAGGTTAACTGTCTAGAACAGTTCAACTTGGCTTCAGATTGAACTCGGGAGACTGGTGACTAGAATTATACAGAGAATAATTTACACATACTGCTGTTTATGTTTCCCTTGGGATTTGATGGTTACCAAATTAGAACATGTTAGCAACATGCGAGCCGAGGATGTTAGACTTTGAGGACCCGGTTGATTGCAGAGATAATGCAAAAAATATCGATGGTTTCTTTTAAAACGAACCAAATCATGTCTTGTCCATGATGGGTAGCTGGACTGTTGCAATTTAGATTTCTTAATGGCTATGACTCGTGATAATGTTAACATACAAGCTGGGCAAGCTGAGCGGTGGGTTAAAGAGAGTGGACCTTGGATCGTTGACAGGTTACGCAATGGGAAACCTAAAACATTGACAAAATTTGCTGGTTGGTATGATTTATCCAATCCTTCCATAGGGTCTTCTCAATTTAGAGGTTCTCTACACCTGATGCCATGTTTGTTGGACACGTATGGAGGAGGAGGATGATGATAACAAGAATTTCAGCTGCTCATGTGGCATAGAAACTATGCTCAAGAAGTCTTTATACGCCTTGCAACATAATTGTCAAACCGATATCTAAATTTTTGGAAAAAATCCTCTCTCCGGTCAACTAGAATATACAATATTAATTAGCACGATAGGACTTTCATTTAACTATCAAGGAAATTATGAAGGTTGCTCAGTTGCACACGACATCAGAGTAAAACACTATGGTTCTTCGTTGACAGTCTTGCACATTGAGTAGTTCTACATCAAAAACTTCGAATTGTTTTGCACTGAAGAATGTAGAAGGTCCAACCTGTAATGAAAAGTATAATCGTCAGAATTTTTAACTGATATTAGCATAAGACCTGTCAACCAATAGAGCTGCTTGCTCGAGTTATACCCATTAATTACTATCCCAGTCCTTGTTTTCTTTGGCTGATGGAACATATTGAATTTCATGAATTTAGGTGTTTCAGGAGATTTCACCACACAATCAAACACTTGGTGTTGCAAAAATCATGACTTGCGTTTCTAAAAATCATTCTAAGCCATGATCAAAATTTAGTTCTACATTCAGATGCTCACAAAATATTCTTCACAGTGGTCTCACAGCAAACTAGGTAGCACTTTTTCCTAAAATCAAAGTGCTTGGAGGCATAAACTTTATGAGAATCGGCTCAATGCAGAATTATCCTTCACAAATGTAGAAAATTTGAGAGAATTTTTCTGATAACATCTAGGGGAAAAAAAAAAAAAACAAGAAAATGATAAAAGGTGTAACTTCTGCTTGTAGCTAGGTTAGGACCTAAAAAACATTGAATTCGTTGATCAATGGCAGAAATATTGTATACTATTGTTTGTTTCATGTATGATGACTTGGGTACTAGAGAGCATGTCATGCAGTGAAAAGTGATGATAACAAAGTAAGGACTCCAAATAAAACAATTGAACAAATAGAGAATACAGGGAATTCATCATGGGATGATTCATTAAATGCCACTCTATAAGTATTCAATTTCAGTAAGCCATATATCATAACAAACTTACTAGTATTTGTAACCTAACACTCCAAGGGAAGAAAACTTCTTGGAAAATATTATGGTTGGTGGACCAGAACTTGATGTCAAGTAGTTAAGCACCAAAACATAATGTTTACAATTCTGCAAAATTTCTCAAACACATGCACACTATTTCACTTTTGTTCCCGGTAGCAATCAGAACCTATAACTCTCTTCAAAACCAAGGGTTCAAGCCGTGCACTCTATTATGCATCTTCCTCTCTTCTGTCTCTTGCTAATCATCCCTTCTGCTCTTCCTATCTCTTCTTTTATCATTAATATATTATTTTCCTACCTTCCCTTTTGGGATTTTGTTCCAGGAATTTTAACCAACAAACAGTCACTCCTTGAAAAGATTTAGGCATCGGTCAGTAGTTGTATCAACCATATTGAAGATAGCCATAGCATTAGAGCAAGCTCCATTGAGATGCCTTCCTCTTCATCCTCTAATCATTGATCTTCCTTTTGCCTGTCTGTTTCATATATCTGATCAAATCTTGTCCAGAATATGAAAGAGGACATCAGATTTATAGGAATGAGTATAGAATGCTTATGGATTTCTTGTTGGGAGGTTAGCTAAAGCCTTTCTTTTAATGGGAGAAACACATATATTGCTGCAATGAGGTGAATATGCTGTTCCAAAAATGTTTGTGTGGATGTAGAACATGTTTGATGGCTGTGGCTCAAAACAGAATGATCAATCATGATGTTGCTAGTCTAGACTGGTCACTTGACTACACGAGTTTGTGCAATGTTTCCCAACATGGGGTTGTTTTGGTGTAATTTAAGTAAGCTATGTCAACCAAGAAGTTCTGCCTGTGAACAGAACAATCTCTGATAAGTCAAGTTTCTAAAATCTTGTGTATATTTCACACACGAGCGCACGCGCGCGCAGAGAGAGAGAGAGAGAGAGAGATTGGACTTCTAACAATTAAAGGAACACATTTAAGAAAATTTATGTGGAATTGCCACATGTTTGAAGCTTTAATAAATCCTTGATGACAAAAAGAAAAGGGAAATGGAATGAAATGGTTCATATGCAGCTTATAAATTCTGATTGAAATATAAACCAGTACTTGATATATGGAAAAATGATCTTTTCACAGTAGCACGTCATTAATTTACTTAAAATATCTGATCTCTATGTTTTACAAAAAAATGAAAATATCAACTTAGACACCATCCATGCAAGAGAATTCCAGGCCTGAAACTAGCATAGACAGGACTAGGCAGCTTAACAACCTTATATACTTATCCTATGAAAAAACAGAGAATAAGAACTACAGAAAACATCAAAGTATAGGACTTACTGGAGGGCCAAGTTCCGGAGGGATGATGATTCTTCGCTTCCCCCCTGGTCTCATGTCTCGTATTCCTTCTTCAAATCCTGCATTGACTTATATCATATTTAATGAATAGATATGTACAAGAAGATGCTAAAATGGCTCAACGTCTGGGCCTAACAGTCTTGCCTGGGACTAATGCTTTATTGCCCAACCGAATTTTGGCAGGTGCCCCCTGCAGGTAAGTGCTATCAATACGACGGCCTGATTCATTGTAACCAATGTAGTGAAATGTCACCTATTATCCAAAGGAACCAGCGTCAGTTACCTCCTTTAAGGCCTAGGAGAAGAATTTACAAATGAAAATAGTGAAATCTCTAAACTAAACATCTACAAAAGATCACAGAGCCAGGTGAAAATGCTCATTTATCTTCAAAAGCTTGATTCCCAGATATTCATAACATCAGATAGAAGATATTCTTCCGTACTTTGGCAACTATGGCCTGTACGAGCCACATTTTGAAGGGTGAAGTATGCAATGTCCCTTCAAATTTCCAGAGGGAGAGAAACAACAGGCTCAGGACTTTGGATTATAGCCAAGCCATGCAGGGTACTAAAGGTAATCATTAAGCTCATGACAAATACGAAATAACAGGATAAAGAGCTTGGGAAGAAGGGATTTGTTCGGATTTTGTTTCACAATGTACACTGCACTGGGAGGAAAATATAAATTGATACATGAGCAGTGCTGAAGTGACAGGTCAATCGGCTGAAATATACTTTATGGAGCAGCAGAAGAGTAACACACCAGCATCTAACTTTTCCTTGCAAGATTTCTGTGTTACATTTATGTTAGCCCTTTTTTCTCTTATGACTCATATATATATTACTTGTTTTGTCCTAGAAACTTTTGACAAGTGCGACTGTCTGATAGGGGGTCGTTATTGCAGGTACAGGATTGAAAAAAGGAACTTAAGAGCAGCAGGACCATCAGAACTGAGGTCTTGATGTAGGAAACCAGAAGACATGGGGAGTTGGAACTTGGAAAAGGGGCTTTTGTTATATGAGTAGCTGGTAGGAGAAGACATGTACTGTGATGACAGGGGGCCAGTGATCCACATCAATGTAAATCAACGAGTTTTGCGTTCCCTCTATCAAATTTTATGGCCCCGGCAGTGTCTTCTTGCACCTCAAAAGAAAAAATGACATGTAGACTCACTTAACACATAAAAATAAGTAAACTGAATCATTATTAAAGTCACAGAACGAATTCTTAAAACATCTCTGCAAGAGAAGAGGACATCCTTTTTTTCTGCTTTCATTCTGATCAACAACATTAATAAGCATAATAAAATTATGACTCTTACAAGACAATGAAAGGAAAAACCTGTTGACCATCCTTTGGGCAATCACCTTTACCAACTTGTATATCAAGATATATCAGTCCAGAGTCACGCTTTACATAGTTATCAGATGTCACAACTTTGACTTGAAAACCTGAATTATGTTCCATGGGCAAGAGTTAGTCTAATAGATTCTAGAAATAATGTCTCTCTATATCAAATTTAGATGACCTAGCTTACATGTATCCAGCATGGACACCTCTAACAGGGAAATAAAATGAACAGGTAGAGCACAGAAATTTTGCATATCAATTATCACCATTTAGGCACCATAACACTTAGCGAGATATTTTAATACGACATCATTGCAAATATTATTCAACCATGACTTGTGGATGACGAGATATATATCCATTCTAAGTGTGTCATCCCCTCTTTCTTTGTTTTTTTTTGCTTGTTTTTTGGTCTCCAATAGTCTACCATATAGCATATTCATCATTGACATATGAAACACCCATTCCAATTTGTTTCCCAATATGCTGGATTTCTGCTCAATTAGAGGTTTATCAGAGTAATGGAGATATAGAAACATCACCAACCATTGTGCATGTGTTAACTGAAAGTTAAGTAAGCAACATCGACTTTTCAGCATGTGAAAGCAAATAAAGAAACAACTAATATTCAAAATTTATCGTACACATAATTGCACTAAATGAACCGTCACCGCCCAGGCCTTAATCCATGAAAATAGGATTTGCTATGGAATGCAACTCTAGTTTAGAAGGTTATAGGGAATGACTAAGCAGAACTTTAACTGGAGCAGTTAATTCAAGGATCGTTGTAGCAGTACCGAGGTCTGTACCGGTTGACCGGCGGCACGGTTCAGTACACCCCCGTGCTGTCCCATGCCAGACCCGTATTGACATAGCAGAGAGGGCAGGGGAGTGAGAACGGGAGAGAGAAAAAGAGAGGGGGAGGGAGGGAGAGGGAGAGAGAGGAATGGCAAAGGTCGGTGAAGCGCGGTCCAAACATGGTAGAGAGGGTGGGGGAGAGGAAGAACGGGAGAGAGAAAAAGGGAGAGAGAGGAGGGCAGAGAGGGAGAGAGATGCAGAGTGGTGGATGGCTAGCCCCTTGCCGACTTTACTTAATATTTTTAAAATAAAAAAAGAACCCTATTTGAGACCCTTGTTTTGAACAAAATAGAGGTCCGGAGGGTGGAGCTTCTCCTCCGCCCCTCCGCAACCCTCCCCGACCGTCCCACCCTTCATCTCTTTCCCTCCCTCTCCCTCCCTCCCCCTCTCTCTCTTTCCTTCTCTCTTTCCTTCTCCTTCTCCCCCTCCTTCACTAGTTTCTCATTTTGAATGCCGGAACTATCCCGGTCAGTTGCTGGTACGACTCGGTATGCCCCAGGTGGTTCGAGACAATTACACATTCCTTGGATTAATTTAATGTCAACTTTGTAACATTTACTTCCAAGTGCATGGCCAAGGCAACGTTGGGGTCATGCTGTGAAACCTAGGTAACTAGTGGTACTGAAACCTACCTGGTTGTTCACAATTTAAGTTTATGCAACCAAGGATCAACCCTTCAAAATTACCCTAGACTTTGAAGAATCAAGAGAACGGAGGATAACAAGTTTTGGCATCCCGACTTGCGTTCACAAATGTTAAATTAAAGAATAAAAATGGAATAGTCCCATCTATTTTAGTTGTCTATTGCATTCACATTTTGTATTTGAGGGCCATATCCTTTTATAATTCTAAATGCTATGCTACTACCCTCAATAGTGGAATTATTGCACACATGCAACTTTATTTACTTGCCATCAGACTTAGTAAAGCTTTAATTGAAAAAGGCTCAGTGTGATAGATGCACCAGAGATAATTACATCAGCCATCAATCTCCTTTAATAATACCAAGTTCAATTTTTAATGCTTCTGTAAAGTAATTGGTACCAAACAACCTAATCGTCTGAAAACAAGTTTCTTGAGTACTTTGAGCACTAATAACTTTGGGGGTCATAACAGCCTCCTTCAGGGGGCTTACAAAACTGTATTTAATTAGTTATCAGCTATCAGAATATTATGAGTTAAGCGACGCCTTGTCAATTGAACAAATGGAACCGGAAAAGAAAAGTCATAGTTCCTTCAAGCTCGGGAAACTAAGTGATCCAAATCTTTTAAATAGGTTTTTTTTTTTTGTTCTTTCATTTGAGTTTTACTAATTCTTCTGTAGAATATGCCCTTCATATGACTTGAATGAATCCAAATTTGTTCAAATTCAATGTACTCTTTTTTTATTCAAAATACTTTCTATGCTCTTTGTATTTATTTCATGTAAGTTTAAACACTCCATTTCGTGTTTCTTCCCGACCCTCTTTTGCACACAACTTTAGCATCTTAAATTTCTCTTAAAACTTTTCACCCATTTTGCATGTCTATCTACTCCCTTTCTTGGTTTGCAAATCATTTCTAGGTGTCAATATGATCTTTCCTATATGAGATTTGTTGATGAATCATTTCTTACTCTTATTTTCACCCATTTTGGGTTTAGTAATCTCAATGAAGAACCTGATTTCTTTGATCCTTTATGTTACTCCACGTCTATTTCTTGCCTTGTATCCACCCAGGTGTCAGGTTCTACTGTTATGGCTGCTTACTCCTACCATCATATAATACATGGATACCCAATACTAAACTAAGCAATGAAAAAAATTAGGTGCACATATCATTCCATGATGTGCTCATCTTGTTAGAAGGGTCATGTGGGATGACCACGATGACTTCAATTGAAACTCATTTATCTTATATCAGATCTCCAGCTCTAGCTATGCCTTATCCTAACATAACTGCCAACAACATCAAATCAATTAGTTGCTGCTCATGTTTAATGGAAAAATTTGTCATCTTCCTGACAATTTGGCAGACATGGGCTTTACCTCCAAGGCTCTATGTGCCACTAAGAGGTGCTTGCTTTGTGATAGTCTAACGATGCAGTTTAATAGGAGATTGATGTATGCATTTTTAACATTTGGATATTAACACAAAATCTATGGTATCGTGCTAGGACATGGTCCATCTTAGTAAGTAAAGTATCACAAGATGGTATCTTTTAACATTAACCACAATAAAATGACTTTCTTTTGGAGAAATAGAAGTTGTTGGACTTAGTAAAATTGGTATTTGGTACAATCATAGGCATATTGTCTCACAAATTACTTTCTCATCCTTTTTTCGAGTTTTGGAATACGAAACACCTGTTAAACATTAAAAATTATGCTTCAAGGTCTAAAAAGCTCACATCTTAAGGCAAGGCAAGGATAATAATATTGAGGCATCTGCCAAAAGGTTAACATTTAATGCTGACGAGGGCTTACACTTGTGCGGCTCTATGTTGGGAGATTTGGAAAGAAAGAAATGCAAGAATTTTCACTAAGAAGAATTCATCCATTTATTTTGTTCTTCTAACGACACTACACACATTCGACCCTTGGGAGAAGTTATGCTCCAAGATACTGATGGAGGGTCATGCTAAATTGTGCAGCAGCCTAGGGTCTTTGGTGCAACAATCATTTTACTGATGTGGACCGATTCTGTTGCATTTGGCCTTTCTTACTTGTTTCCTATCAATCACCTTTCCTCTCTTCTCCACTCTTCTACATAATTACTTACTTCAATAAATAGGGGGAAGCTACTTACTTCTTCCATTTTCTCTCTCTCTCTCAAAAAAAAAAAAGATAAGGGCTTACACTTTTGCAAAGTGAGAAATGGGATAAACAATTTTCAAGGTAAATAAAAACAGTCATCATTTTGTTTTTGTATAACTTACTTTTAATAAAGAGATAATAGTTAAATGAATTTAATGATAATTATGTACCTTTTTAAAGGTCTTAACAAGATTCGTGAAATCGGTATTGCGACCCGAGGTTGGTATGTTATAGTACCATACATATTGACACACAATATGCATGCCGATGCCGGTCAGGTTCTGATTCACCAATCTAGAATTTTTCCTAGATCCGAAAGAGAGAGGGTGGGAGGAAAGGTGGTCCAGCATCCTATCGATCCATGACTGCCACGGGTTAGATCTAAGCCACTACATGGGGTTTTCAAGGTGGATCACCAATGAAGCAGAAGCCGGTGGCGATGGAGAAGGTCTCAGAGGCAAAGATTGTCAGCAAGAAGTTGGGCATGGTGAGAGTGAGCAACAGTGAGAGAGAGAGAGAGAGAGCAGGAGAGAGAGCAAGAGAGAAGTGAGAAAAGAGAAGTCGGGATAGGGTTTAGGGGGATGGGGAGGGGTACTTATAACCCTGATTGGTTTGGCCCAGCTGAATCGGGGTGTTACAGGGCTGAACTGGGCAATTCTGTTCGGTCCATACCAGTTTTAACCAGTTTATGTGCTGCAATAAACTAACTTGCAAAACCGGCTTATTTTTGCATTGGTTTGGTACGGTATGTCCCGACCCGAGCGGCTCAAGTTAGTTCTGCAGATATTGGGTATTAGCACATTTAAGAAAGATATTAAAGATAAGGGGTGATAATTAAATTGACTATTGTTGAGCATTCCCTTGGACAGACAAAATAACTAACGCTCCCTTTGTGGACTCAAGTTTGTAACTTAACAACTGAAACCCATGAAGCCTTTGGCTCCAGACTCACCAGAGATGACAAATGATGTACATCAACCTCTGTGTTTCCATTTAGAGCCATGATATTATGTGCGTTGCCTCTGCATCTATCCTTTTTTTATACAAACTCATGAATAAATGAACAGGCAAAAACATGAACAAATTTATGATGCCAAGAATGTTATTTCCAAAATAAGTGAAGCATCATATGTTTTCTAAAGGATAACATGTTATATGATAAGAGAAAAAAATGTCAATTAGCACTACACCAGCAAAATGATCTTGGTGCAGGCCCTAGGACATTAAGTCTTGTGCCAAACCTGCTTGGATGTCTGATTCATCCAAGTCTGGAAAAGTTGCTTGCAATTTGAAAGGAAGCAAAATATCCTAAGAAGTCCAAAAGTATGCAGATTTTACTTGTTCAGAAACTTCATATTAATAATTAGACAAAGTCATCTTAAGTTGCGACTTATATTTGTAACAGTAGAACGAAAATTACAAACTAAAGCAAAAACATCCACGAAAGATAAGTGTGAGGAAGATCCATCCCTTTTGTCATTAGTCCTCTAATATGCGGCAACCAATTTCTTATATTAGTGGTCTTCATAATCCAAATGGACTTGAGCAACTGGTTAAATGCACTCTAGCAAACGAAAATCTCCAAAATCAAAAAGTAAATATTCCTCAAAAAGCTGGCAGTTAATGGTGTTTTACTACCCCATGTGAGTCGTGTCATCTACTAATACTAATTCTCCAATTTACTCCTGATTTTTTTTTTAATAAGACATCACATGAACTACTAAACTATTGCAAATGTCTCATCAAGATAGTTCATAAAGCAATAGTCCTCCTCCGTTATCATTTTAACCATACTTCAACTTTGAAACATTCATTAGAATTGATTCTTGAGTAGCCCCTCAACAATAAATAATTTTATCCATGCATGCATATAAAAAGAATGGCAAAAGGAATCAAGATTTACCTTCTCTAATAAAATTTGGGAAGTCCTCGGGCGCATTGTTTGCCTGCTGCATCTTCTTGTTCTGCTCAAACAAGCGTTTCTCATCATACGGGCTTCTACTTTTCACCTTCCCAGAGGCAGCTAATGCCACCAAGAGGCCCGAAGAAACAAACGAGAGCGCAATGATAGCTCTCCGGCTTCTACTCTCCTCCCAATTCCATGTACCAACACTCCTTTCTTCGCCCCCCAAGAAACTATTTCTCACAAACAAAGCATCAAACAGTCAACACAGTCAATTAGTATAAAAACGCCAAGAATCATCAACTTGTGCCAACCGTGAGGATTTCTTTACCATTGTGCCTGTTTCTTTTGGAATTTAGAAGACCCAATGGCTACCTTTATCGGTAGAAATTTTCCTGCGACATGGAAATCGTATAATAACACCAAGAATTATATCAATTTGCGCAAAACATGAGAATCCGTGCCCACAGAAGAAGCCCAAAAAAACGAAAGAAGGGAAGATGTAAATGGGAAGATAGAGGGAAAGAGGGACGTACTAGGAGGTGAAGGTAAGAGAGAAGGAGAAGAAATAGTAATCTGCATGGTTCTCTTCTCTTCTTTTCTCTTTCTCTTTCTTTGTTCCCCCTTTCTTTGTAAAGTTTCAGGCCACCGACGGCGGCGGCATCCGGCGTTATCTCCGTGGAATCGTTTCTTCCGTCCTTCGCAGCGGACGGAAGGCCAGAAGGGGTGGGTGGCAGCTCCAGCTGCAAGCCTGCTTCTCCTTCGCAAGCCGCGGCAACCACCTCTTCGTGACTTTATCCTCTCCCCATCTCCAGTGGGGCTGATTGGGCCGTCAGATTGCCGTTTTCCCGAAGCTGATGGGCTTTCTTCACGCACATGGGCTGGCCGTTTGGGCCGTCTGATTGCCTCTGTTCCCGTTTTTCCAAAGCTGATGGGCTTTCTTCACACACATGGGATGGCCGTTTGATGACACAAGGGCACTGATTAAATTGCATCACAGTACACCGGTGTGCCCGGTGGGTAGCATATATGATGGTTCCAGGCAACCTGTCGTCATTGCCATCTTTTCTGTTTATTAAAATAAACGATAATTTTTAAATACAAATCTTTCTCTCTTTTTTTTGATTTTTTTCCTGGATATCCTTTCAAATTGATATTTACATGCATACCCTCGTAAAACACTTGTTTTGCTATTTTACTCTTTTTTTTATTTTTATTTTTACATATGTACCTGTGCTATCTAACGCCGTTAAAAAATTAACTGTTTTAAATTAAAATGACTAAAATATTCTTAATGAGTAGATGTGCAAAAAGAAATATTTATAACGCGATCACGATAGGAGACAAAAAAGTAATTTTAAAATTTTATTTTATTTTTAATTAAAATAAATATGGTTTTTATTAACGGTGTTAGAAGAATCATTATATTAGGGGCATTTGTGTAAAAATATTGTTTTATGAGGATAGAAAAATAAATATAAATTTAAAGAGAGTAAAAATTTCTTTTTTTTTGAGCCCAATGGCATGTAGCACTATGAACCACGGTGGCGCTGTGGGCCAAATTTGTTTATATGAGGCCTGCAATCATTGAACTGGATTTAGTGTTGGATATTTTTCTCTGTTTCATAGGTATGGTGATTATCTATACATACCTCTTATATAAGTTCTTGGAGTTGTCGTGTTTTCTTGCACATTCTATTCATAATCCAACATCATGATATGTAAGCATTTTTGATAGTAAAGCCGCATCTTAATTTTACTAGCTGCTGTAATGAAGATGGTTATGACACTTTTATATCTTGGTTACTTATTATGAGATGTGGAGTAGATTTAAGATGATAGATTATAGCTGTTAACTCTCTGACTGATCTTTTTGACTAACAATCGCCGTATCCTCTCATTCACCTAGTTAGAAGAGTCTTTAAAGTTTCAATTGGATGCAGTTCTTTCCCAGAATTAAAATGATAGCCGTGGCACAAAGCCCATTTTAGCAACTCAAATGATCAGAAGTCTTCTCTGTATTCTTTTTTTGCCATCAGGCAAGCTAAAAGAGCTGTCCGTGAAGGCATTAAAGTATGAAAGCTAATTATGACAGAGAAGAACTGGGATGGAGGATATGCTATTTTAATTTGGTAGGTAAGAGTTGCCATGTTAGTTGAAATGTCTGCTCTACTGGCAGAGAGCTTATCGATAGCTTTGCTGATGCACTACCGGACCAGTCAACAACTTCAGAATTGGCAGGGAACCAGATTTTTTCGGTGCAGCCAGCCATTTGGATGCTCTTTTATACCATCACAATTCTTAGCTCATAAAAAAAGAACTTTGTCATGTCTCATATAATTTTCTTATAAAATATAAAAATTTTATTTTTATTAAAAAATTATTTTTCACAACATCTCTCAAAATAACTAAATACGAAATATATTTTTATTTTTTTATTAATTGTTTTTTTGCAAACCAAATAAATCTAGTGAGACCTGGTTTGCTTCTTATTCTTTGGATTTTTTTTTTTTTTTTTTTGCATCAAAAACCTTTCCTTTGAAGCTGGCATGCCTTGTTCTTTTTCTTGTTCTTTTTTTTTTTTTTTGGTAAAAATGGTATATCATATAACTCTAATATAAGCATATCTTGTTAAATCAAAAAAAAGTAAAAAAGTATAAAAAAAAGAAGAATATTCCTCGTGGATGTGCAGACCTGTTCTTTGGTTAGAGAGACTTGCACGAGTTTCTATTTATATTGCTCACATACATGCTGCTCCATCTAGCTTCTTCTTGTCCGCCATTTCGAGCAAAATCTCATCCACTAGGTCTTGTTGCTACCTCTGTGATCCTTCCAGTTCCTCTGGCAAGTAGTTTTCTGTGCATAATTTGGAGGCTTTTGATTGCTGACATATTATTCCTTGATGCGGCTGCCCGTCTCGGAACTCAAAACTCCTGGTCATTTCATGTTGACCGAATCTTTTCTAAATTCTGTTTCTCTTCGTATTTGCAGCTTGAGTCAATTCATTGATCTCTCACAATCTTCTTATTTCGCGTCATTGTTGACCACATTTCCTTGTTATTGTCTTTTTTCTGTGTGTGATTGGAGTAGGATGGGTTTCCCTTTTATAAGGTATGCATGCCAACGGCACTTACATATGTACTTTTTAAATATATAGAATTATATATAATTTTTGCAAAATTTTAAATGTCTACATGTTAAGAATATTTCAATTATTTTAATTTTAAAGCCCTAATATCTTATTGGCCTTAGATAATGTGGATACACATGCAGAGAGAAAAAAAAAAGATACACATTTAAAACAAATATTTGATATAACTACATATATAAATATTAATTTTAGAAGAGTATTAATGCTAATTTCAACATTTAGGAGGGTATGTATATAAAAAAAAACTTTAAAATATAATAAGTGAAAATTATGTATAGTCTTTTAGGCAGCAAAAAGTTTTTTGTACTTGGATCTTCGAGGGATATCGTATGGACATAAGCAGCCTATTTTAATGCCTTGCCCTAAGAGCGAAGCAACTAAATTATACTAAATAACAAGTGCAAATGAAATATCTGACATCATAATCTCTGAACGGTGAACTTGACTATAAATAGCAGGCCCTTAGTCAATAAATATTATATATATATAACATTCATTGGATAAGGACCTGCTATAGATATAGAAATTTGAGACTTTCTTAGAATCATCCCACCGCTTTGAGTCCCCCGTATTGTGTCCAAAGATCTTAGTATTATAGAATAGATAAGACTACCAAGCTTATGTTTTCTATTCGAAAAATGCTTAGAATTTTGACCTTCTTTTCATACTATTTTTCTCCTTGTGTACACCCTCGGTTATGAACTCCTATGCCGAAACCAATAAGATCACACATTTTCACATGGTCTTTGTTCTCGAAAGCTTTTGTTTAGTTCAGAATCTTAGACCGGAATTGCATTCATTTGCTCTGCTAAGGAATATTCAAATTTCCATTCGTCTTTCGTTTAGTTTCCCTGTAAAAACCATTCATCAGTTTGCCAAATTCACTAATCACCACTGATCTATATATATATATATATATATTCATTCTTTTGTTTCTGTTATTATTTAGACTGTTGAGGAAGCATAAGGCAAAAGAACCCCCCTTCTTCCACCACTTCGGAACGAGCTATATTGAAACTATTTCCCCGATGGCTTGTAGGAAGATTTAAGCAACATAAACATCAAATTATTTGATTGTTAAACATCATAATCTCCCATGACCACGAGGTAGTGTTTAATGTTATATGACTTGGCCTATCTCTTTATTATATTATAGTGCAAACTCCCCTAATCCTGTATTATCTACCAGCAATTACTTGTTTCATCTGTCATATCAATAAATACTCTTATATTAAAAAGAAAAAGTTTGATTCAGTTCTCAATCTCTTCAAACGACAGCAGAAACAATTGCACTAGTAAAAACTGGGAGTTTACTTTTTTAGGCTTATAAAAGAATCTTTAATTGGATGAAAGATGACAGCATCCATATGTGCCCTCTCAAGTGCATTTACACATGCCCACAACTTGTTGACCTTATAACAAATTTTATGGTCCTATATATATACAGAGTTATTAAGTATGGCCAAGTCTATCTTCAAGGTATAATTGATTAGGATTCAACACAAACAAACAAAAAAAAGGGGAAAGAAATGCAGTGAATCAATATTTCAATGCTTATGCTTCTCTTAAGCTCAAGTATCATGTTGATGTTCCAGCTTGGCCTAACTTCTAGAGAGGGAGAGAGAATGATCTTTGGATGAGGCTGAGATATAGAACGATCTTGTCCATATTAACCATACATAATTTGAAGCCTTCAATTCAACTTAGGAGATACCAAGGAGCAGGAGGGATTAAAGTGGCTTTTGATCCTGCGGTCCTAAGATTTGAAGATGCTACGTGTCACCTTTTTCTATGATTGAAGTAGAGGGAATATGGGTGTAGTTGTAGACTATTGAATCCAATTCAAGGCCTACTGATGTAACTGTCGACTTCTGACTCCAATTCAAGGATCCATGGCCCCCCGTTTTAGACTCACATCCATCCTAGCTGAAGCTCTGAAAGGAACCCTCCTTGAATTGACCAAACAGAAAAGCATGGGCTCCATCACAGGATCGAATCCTTTGTCAGATAGAAAAAGTTGGTCTAGCAGTGAGAAGGTTGGAATTCTCAAGTTTATGTGAATATAAAATAAACTAGAATCCTCAATTTAAGCAGAATTTCAGCAGATCACGATGATAGCATTTGAGATTATTTTATCCATGATCAGAAAAGTTTCACCTTCTCTAACTCTTGAATCAGATTATTTAATTTCATACAGCACTATAATTAGAATCTACACGGCAGCTGCGAAGAAGCTTCTCCGATTATTAAAAAAAAAAAAACAAAGAAACTTCTCTCGTGTTTAATTTTTTAAGTAACAGGGTCGCAAGGTCACCTCTGGTTTTACCAGACAAAATATTGCGAGGCTATGTCTGCATCTGCATTATAGTGGATATAAACAACAATTCTGCAATCGAGAAAGCGAAATCTTCTAACCCTTTGCCTCAGATGCATCCACTTCATAAGGCCCGAAAACTTCGAAGCCTCTTAAACTAATCTCGAGCTGATCCCTCAGCAGACACACGTTGCGATCGATCTCATCATCAAACGATTTGTAGATTGTTTGCATGAATCCAAAGTTTATCTTGATTTGTTTAAGCTGGTGGAATATAGAGAAGTAGCAGGAGTCCATGTTTAACAAACAAAGAGCGCTGCCGAGGGCTGACAGCCTCATGTCATTCCACAGTGTATTCATACCAACTTTTGTTTGTTTCCATTTGGTCTTGCCTCCATTTTAACCAGATTCGAATCCTCTTGAATAAGTCATGATAATGGAGTGCAACAGAGAAGACAATCTTCTTTAATTTAAATGAATCAATACGCGGTCAGGCAGTCCCTTATGAGGCCGTTGTTCATAAATCACCTTAACAGGGCAAAGTGAACTTATTGAATAATCTCATGTTCTTCATCTAATGCAACAGCTGTGACCGCACACCCAGAGTGATCCCTCGAACAGATCGATCTGGGGGTTGACTTGGTCCCTCCATGGTGGCTGAAACAACTGCCAGACAGTGAATTTAGTATGGTTTAATTTACAGCCAATTGGATTCAACGCATGACCTATTGACCGAAACTGATACCTAAGCTATTATTTTATATCAAGATAAATTTATCACACCACAGCTAATGGATAAGCTGGAAACCATGAAACATTATTTAATTATGGAGTGGTGTCGTGATCTAGCTTGGTCAACTATTGAAACCGTGTATATGTATCAGAAATGATACCTAGTTTGTATCATTGAAGTAGTACTTCAGGAAAAGCCATGGCTCCAGCCTCTCTACCTTCCTTCTATGGCCTTGGAAGACTTACTCCTAGAAGCAAGGTCCGTCTAGCGCTGCAAACAAGAGCTCACGGCTCAGCAGATGAAGGTAAGTCGATCATGTCATCACCTAAAAGCTGAACTGACCATTAAATGGCGGGATAAGCAGTTCAAGCACTATTTTCCCTTCATTCTTCTAACTTGTTACTTGATGAATGTTTTTTCTTTTTCATTGTTGGGGGGTGGTGGATCTGGTAGGGAATTCGTCGCAAATAAGCATCGTTGATGCGAACATGGGTGCGCTCAGAGAGAGAATGGTGAAGTTGAGAACGCAGGAGAGATTGCAAAGGTGGTGCAATGGTGGCGAGGGCTGGTATTATCAAAAACAGTATGATTCTAGTCTCAAGAGAAGCGCAATGCTTTCCGAGACCTTGGAGGCTGCAGAACTAGTTGCCGGGACCTTTGGGATGACCATTCTCAGCTGTACTTTTTGCCTTTGCCTTGTTTCCTTGATGGCTCATTTGGGTAGATGAGTATTACGGACTACGTTAAATTTGTTTCCTTTTTTTGTTTTTAGATGGAAAGTCCCATCACTAATTCATTAAGAGAAGGAAATTATGCTAAATTCGTTGTTTATTTTTTCTGATATTTCCTCATAATAGGGATTCAAAGTTTTCAACTTTCAGTTTTTCTTTCTTTCTTTCTTTTTTTAAGACACCTCCTGGGACATGGCAGACATGAACCTCCCTATTGCATACTGGCATCTCTTCATGAAGAGGAGTCTCTCTCTCTATCTCTCTCCCTATGTAACGTGGCGTAGAAAATTATAATAAAGGTGATAACGAACCGTCTAAGAAAGATCATGCCCAAACTGATTTCACCTGCCCAAAGCTGCTGTTGCTGATATACAATAAATAGCTAAGATGGATTGCAGAAGGAAAGTAATAGACCTTTCGTTTTAGTAGCATGTGTTAATATGGTAGATGGACTGTTTCCATTTTCTAATGTATGTACCAAATTAAATAGTCATCAAACAGCTGCTTGGAAGTTTCTAGCGGACAAAAACAAAAAATAGACGTCCTTGCTGGGCTATTGCTATTAGCATGCTAACATGCTATTAACTCCTAAAACCAGGAGTCTAGAAAAGACGAGCTAATTTGGTGGGCTACATGAGCAGAGTTTGGGATTGCAGCGCCTGACACCGTTTCACATCAGCTATATGATAGTATTTGCATTCCCCGTTAACAAAGCTCCCGGTGTTTAAGGATATGGTTTTCATCCTGGCCTCTATTTTCAAGCAATCCAACAGTTGATGGAACAATTTAAGAGATTCTCTCCCTTTATTTGTAAGAAAAATCCAGAAAAAGATGACGTGGAAGAGATTCGAGCTAATGGAAAGGCCGAAACGCTAAGGATGAATTCTACTCACACTGTAAAAAAGAATGCCATAATCAAGGCCCGGTTTTGTTATCTTGGCATCGAGATAATTTAGAAGTTGGAAAGTAAAGAGAAAATTGCAGAGTTTATTTACATTATATATGAAATATCATCATCCTCCCTACTCATGTAGGCTAAGCTATCATCGGGCATCAGCATGAAATTTTTAACCTTTATTTTTTTTATTGACTTATTATTAATTTTTTATGGCCAAAGACTAAAATTGTATTAAATCCTTTTTTTTTTTTTTGATATCTATATCGACAGTTAATTGCACTAAAATTGTATTAAATTCTACTCACACTTTAAAAAAGAATGCCATAATCAAGGCCCGGTTTTGTTATCTTGGCATCTAGATAATTTAGAAGTTGGAAAGTGAAGAGAAAATTGCAGAGTTTATTTACATTATATATGAAATATCATCATCCTCCCTACTCATGTAGGCTAAGCTATCATCGGGCATCAGCATGAAATTTTTAACCTTTATTTTTTTATTGACTTATTATTAATTTTTTATGGCCAAAGACTAAAATTGTATTAAATCCATATATTATTTTTTTTTTGATATCTATATCGACAGTTAATTGCACTTCTTATTAAAATATCGGCCACCACATCAATGTATCAGTTGGATATGTTGTCTGACGTATTTGAATGTCTGCATGAGAGATTGGTTCAAACACAGATCATAGCACAGAAGCAAAACTAGTTGCCAATGACAGCATCCTAGAAATAATTAAATTTATTACAGATCTATATTTTACAAATTGCAGCACCACACTTCCTAGAGAGAGGTACAAGTACTGCAATTTTAATGATTGCTGCATCTCATGGCATTCCCCACAGCTAGATTAAACTACAGTGGCTGACTTCTGATTTCCCATGCCAAATAAGTTATCAAATAATTTTGGGGCCATAGGAGGAAGAACCGCCGGCACTGGAGCCATGAAATTAACAATCTTTTCATGAACATTGTACCTGAACATAGATTTCAATGAGAAGCAATAAGTCCAATAACTTCATTGGAAGACCCTTGAGTAAAAGAATGATGATAGTGATGATCACCTTATCTTGCGGCTCTTAGAAGCACGACGGTCAACTACCTTGCGTTTCTTAGGCTGCAATCTTTTCAAAGCATAAAATGCTGTCTCTGCAAATAACAACACCCGAGGATGCAATTGAATAAACATGATATAATAGCCTATAATCCAAACTTCAAATATTTAAGATTTTTCTTTTCATGCATAATTCCGTGAGCTGCTATGAAAATTTCCCTTTTGCAGGGAAAGAACGTGCAGAATGAAAGGCTTGCACAGGCACTGACCAGATGATGCAAGATTGCATGACTCTAAGAATTCCTTCAGGAGTTGCTGGTAAAATTCAGAGTCATCGAGAAGTTCAGGATCTCCATCCACATTCCCATCCTGGACATTGCATCAACATATATAAAATAAAAATGTATCAGAACAAGCCTGTGAATTTTTGAAACATGGGCACACTTAATAAAGCAAGGAATAAAGATGGAAAGATCTTTCAGTGTTAATCCATGTACAAGTTCTACAATTAAATATTTGGTAGTATTGCTAATGCTGATACAGGAACTGAAAAAATCATCAAGTTACCAGATGCCCTTCTAAGTGCAATCTGAGCTTAGATGCATCTCGAGTCCATTCAAATACTTGGGTGACTTCAAATTAGAACAGAGGCATGATATAACTAATAAGTTCATGAAACAGGATTGAGTAGGGCCAACAGGAGTCCCATTGATGTTGAATGCATATCCATTTTGATCGTTTTGGTGCTACAGTAAGTGTCCATTTTATTCTTCACAGTTCATGTTTCGTAAATCAGTCACTGGAAACTCCTAAGCCTCATAGAAAACAGAACGATAACTAAAATAAATGCATTGATCGAGATTTAGGATCAGTTGAGACCTCATCTTTTCTACTTTCAAACTCCTCAGGAACCTGCAGTGACGCATACATATTGGAAGCAGTCCATGTCAGGAACTGGAGAAATAGAGAAAATAAAATGTTATGTATTGTTTTAGATATTAAGAGAAACTTACTTTTCCAAACATGCCAACAGAAGACCTCATTATTTGCATTCTCTTAATCATTCTGCTCGGATCCCTCATGTAACCAGCTACTTGCTCACTTATGTTCTGCACTCGCAGGAGGTAGAAAGGAACATGAAAACGGTTTAAGCTAGAAATTTTGTGATAAATACAGACTGTCCGTCAAATAGTTTTGAAAAGTACCTGATTAAAGGCATGCAATTTGCCTTTAAAAGCAGCTGCACCAGTTGTCACCTGTGTCTTCCTCTGCCATTTGTCTACCGAGTTATTCCTGAATTGTGCTATTCTGCAAGTAATATGAAAAATGATAAACTTTCCAGCTTGATTTGTGAAAATAATTTACAAAATAAACAGCTGAAAATGGAGATATCTCCGGCATGAGAATCTGCCAAAAAAGCTTTGTTATATTATTTTTCTTGTTGAATAGTATATTTCTAGCGTATACTTGCCAAACCAGATTCCTCTTCAATTATATAGGGCTCGTTTGGTTCGCGGGAAGCATTTTCCTTCCTAGGAATATGATTCCTGGGAAACAAATTTCTAGGAAGAGGATGCCTAGGAAAGTACTTTTGGCATGTTTGGTTGACCATGGGAAATTGACAAATTTCCAAGGTGCTTATGTTTGGTTGGCCATCCACTTTCCTAGGAAAGTTATATATAATTCCTATTATGCCCTTAATAAAAATTAGGTTTTTAATGCCTCTTTAATGCTTCTTTAATGCTGAAGGGACTTTTTGGGAAAAAGTAAAAATGGAGTGATTCCCGCCTCATGGGAAAGTAACTTTCCCATGTTTCTCATGGGAAAGACTTTCCCATGAAATGTAGGAATCACATTCCCATGGGAATACAACTTTCCCTTCTCTCTCCTTTGAAAACTCCAACCAAACAAGAGGCATCTCATTACTTTCCCGTTGACCACACTTTCCCCCCTTCTTTTCCCGCGAACCAAACGAGCCCATAGTGCATTTGTTGCTCTTCATCAGTGTTATAGTATTGGGAAGAAATAATATTTCTTCTGGAATTGTATCCTACGAACTCAGTTGAATATATTGTATTGAAGAGGCTAGAGGAATTTTACAATAGCTCCAATGTGAATGTGAGAAGATACCTTTGATGCATTCTGTGTATTTGTAGCCACTCCTCATCTTCCTCTCCCTTCAAATTATTAGAGCAATCTTCATCCTTACAAGATTCTTTGCTGTTTCCTTCATCAAAGCATATTAACAGTAGAAATCAATTAGTAATGAAGCAATTCACAAGCAACAGATGCCAACCAGCATGAAGATTATTTAAACTGATAAATATACAAATATACATATTACATACAATCACAAATCTGGAAATGTTGATCTAAAGTTAACATGGTAGGTAATGTGACGTGATAGTGATCTCCAACAGTGTACAATCCAATAGGCAATTTTGAAAAATAGCAAACTAAAAATGAGAAATTCTGCCGAGCTAGGAAAAATTACCAGTAATATATAATAAAGGATCACAAGCAAGCTGAACTAAGAAAATTTTACTATAGCTTGATTAATATTAAAATATATGATTGGCACAATTTCTGCTGTTTGAAATTTTCAAGATTACATAACAACTAGTTCTAGCTTTGAACACAAAAGAGCTGTCTTTCCTTTTGTCTCAGAAGAAAATTTCTGGTCTATCAGCAAATAGTATGTAACGAATAGTTCCAGCTTTGAACACAAAAAATGTCTTTCCTTTTGTGTCAAATGAAAGTTTCCAGTCTATCTTGAAAAAGTGATAATTGCTATGGAAGGAAATCCTTTCAAGTCAGGAACAGATGTGGAAAGTTTATGAGTAAAATTGAGATCAGGTGGGTCTTCACTCTTTTGGAAAAGTGTTGGCACTATTGGCATCCAGCAGTTGGTAAAATCAAAGGGCAAAAAGAGTCAAAAAGCAACATGACGAACTAGCTAGTTTTAAATCAGGTGGAGTATCTTCTGGAAGCATGCAGAAAAATTCTTATGCAGGCTTCAGACTTGCAGTACACACTGCCCCTGTGAAGATGACTTATTAGCACATGCATGGCTTAATACCAGGAAAATGTAACACATAATATGACGCTATAAACAGGCAGCATAGATAAGAGATTCTAGTGCCTGCACAGAAATTTTTATGCACAAATATGTAAAATAACTTTGTTTAAGCGAATGACCCTGCAAAGGAATTTGGGGCTACTATGCAGATGTATCGTAAAAGTACCCAGTCACCCTGTCAGCATTACCTCTCATCCCTCCATCACTTCCCTCTATCTTCCCTCTCATCCCTCCATCACTTCCCTCTATCTTCCCTCTACCTTTATTCATTCATTTATTCACCTCCGCCCCTACCCCCAATGACAATTATAATCCCCCTCACCTATAGCCCATTCCAACCCTCAACCCCACCATCACCACCAGGTCCCCCACTCTTTCTCTGTTCTTTTGTGATCCCAAAAACCCATCCCACCTTCATCACCAGCCATCCCTTGCTCCCTCTTATAGATAATCAAACCTTGTGTGTGTGTGCAGGAAACCATTTTTTCGTGCTTCTATTGGCTGCCTCTATCATCATCAGTAACAGGATTAGATCGATCCAAGTCCCACCCCTTCACTTACCCCGACCACCACTGTATAATCTGTGATTACCTATCTCTCTGTTGCTACACCAACTCTTCATGGCTAATTATACCAGACATTTACCTTGCATTAGTCTATAGTAGCTTCATGTTTGGATTGGGTTCTTACCAATCCATCAGGTTATCACATTGGATTGAATTTATCCTTCTTTCATGAACCAATTGAACTTAAGTCACCTTGATCTAGTCTGATAATTCTATAATAGTGGTTAGTAAATTTTACCTAGCAATTGGAAAAACAACTATACATGGTTTGGAGATTCTAAAGGTCCAAAAATTTTGTATTAGTGAAAGAGATGCTGTTATTTGGAAACAAGTAAGATACACGTTACATGGCTTCTACTTGTCATGCATATTATTCATAACTTGCAATTCTAGAAACTATAAGTTGATATATAACACAAGTATTATCCAAAATGTCAAAATGTTAAACCCCCTCCCCTAAAACTTGCATACAGTAATTACCTTAAAATTCTGTTACAAAGATAATAAACAAATTTTAGGACCTTTCTCCAATTTTTACAATTAGATTTCATGTTTTCCTCTCACAATATTAAAAATATAGTTAAATAAATTATGAGATATTACTCAAGACTTTACCCAATCCTAATGAGCTGCTTCAGTTTAAGCAAGTCATATTGCAAAAAATCAGTTTAGCTTTTTGACAACTGACCATTCTAATTAAGCACAGTTCATGACAACAATATAAGGAGTTCCGACATGGGTAGACAGGAAGTAGAAGTAGTAGTTCCATGAAAATATCACAGGGATAACAACAGTATCATCATGGAACACAGAGCTAGTAGGCACCATGTCAGAATATGCCACGTGTGAAGACTCAAACTAGAAGCAAGAAAGACTGCAAAATTACAAATCATACCATCTGTCCCTTGAACAATTGAAGGGTTTTGCTCAATCAAAGCCTGTAAACATTATTAGCCACAAAGTACCAGGTCAGAGGTTTTAGCAACGAATTGAACCTTTAATTAATAATACATTTGTTTTACAAACCCCTGAGGTGAAACAACTATACCTCCTGTAGCTCCAACATACAATTCAGTGTCTGCTTGGATGACAATATCAGGTCCGAATATGCTTGAGTAACCACCGCATCAGAATTGTGAAATAAGGATCTAATAGGTTCCTGATACAAACGTCATCATAACTACTAGGTCATCTAAATACCAAAATGTCGATCCAAAAAAATGCTTAAGAGGTTTTCTTGCGGTGGGCTTTCATGTAAATCACACCTGTGGCAGTCTATTTGAACTTGAAAATGCTTTGTGCAGCAAGAACCTGACCTCCAAGGTTCGGTCCCAGAGAGCCTTCAAAAAAAGAATAGGATAAAAGGTTAATGATCAGAAATAGCATACTGATATGAGACAGAAGCAACAAGTCACATGTTCGGAACATGAATATAATTGTAATATCATAATGAACAAAACTATAGCAGAAACTAAGGCACATAAAAATCACAAGTCAACTAAGGCACAGAAAACCATCTAGTTAGTGAGAAAAATAGCAGGAATATAATTGGACCCTATTTATAATTTAGATGGTCAGAAATGTTACAGAAAACAATCAGATTTATTTAAAAGAACTCCAGCAAATATTAAACAATAGAAAAAAAGGATACAAGCTAGACACAAATGATTAGGAAACAAATTTGAAACTCTAGCATCTTACCTAGTGAAGAAACAAAATTGTCTAACTTTTTCCATACATATGCATATATGCATGCATGTAGAGTTGGGCATCGGGCCGTGCCGGGCCGGCCCGGCCCAGGCCCACCGGGCCCGAGGTCTAAACGGGCCGTGCCGGGCACGGCCCGTTCAGCACAGAACAGTAGCCCGGCCCGGCCCCAGGCCCGTCTATTGGCGGGCCGGGCCGGGCACGGCACGAGACGGGCCGTGCCTGGCACGGCCCGCAACGGTTCCAAACGGGCCGTGCTTGGCAAGGCCCGTCTGGAGAGGGGGGGAGAAAAATAGCCGTTTCCAACGGCTATTTTGGAAAAATTCCAATTTTGCCCCTCCCAACAGTCCAAAAACGGCTAAATTGAGGGGTATTTTGGGAAAAAAATTTTGGGCTTCTATAAATAGCCCTTTCCTCCCTCATTCTCACCACACCAAACCAACTATTCTCTCCTTCTCTACTACTATTATTTCTCTCTTCTAAAGTGCTCTACTAGCAATTTAATTTTTAGTTTGCATTTAGCAAGTGTTCAAGTGCTACACAAGAGGAGGTTCCTGTTGAGAAGAGAAGGTCACTCCTGTTGAGAGCACAAGAGGAAGCTCAGAATCTCGACTCTGCCTCTGCCCTCCGACCCTCTACTCAATTCCTCCTTGTGGTTAGTTTTTATTTTTTGAATTCATCAATTTAGATATGTCATCTTTTGAGAAAAGTCAGTTTGGCATTCCTCCTGTTTCTGAGGAAGAAGAAACTAATCCCCAACCCCATGTTCCTAGTTCCTCTAGAACTAGTGAACCGAGTGAAGATCAAACCTCTTCTCGTAAGAGGACTAGTGCTGTATGGAATGAATTTGATAGAGTTATGGTTGATAGAGTCTGGAAAGCTAAATGTAAAAAATGTGCCAAACTTTATAGTTGTAGTAGTAGTGGGGGAACAGGGCATTTAAAAAGACATCAAGAGAGTCATAGGATGCATGATTCTCATGCTCAAACTCAAAGTACCCTTAATATACAAGGGGGATTACTTGTAGGTAATTTTGCATATAATCATAAAAATCAAAGAAAAGCACTTGTAAAATGGATAGTTAAGGATGAATTACCTTTTAGTTTATGTGAATCTTTTAATTTTGAAGAATATGTTCAATTAAACCTACAACCTGCTTACAAAAGAACTAGTAGGCGTACATTTAGAAGAGTAGCTATGACTAACTTTTTAGCAATGAAACAAAGTTTAATTGAAACACTTTCTAATTTAAATATAAAAATTTCATTAGCTTCTGATATTTGGTCAGCATCTGTAGGTAGTAATTGTTTTATTGTCATTACTGCTCATTATATTGATAATGATTGGCAATTAAATAAACGTATTCTTGCTTTTCGTGCTTTTGATTTTCCACATTCTGGGCAACAAATTTCAAATGTCATTTATCAAACTGCATGTTCATATAATATTAATGATAAAATTATGTCTATTACTTTTGATAATGCATCTAATAATAATTCTGCTGTTGCATTATTAAAAGACTCATTGCATCCCATGTTAGATGAAAATTTATTGCATATTAGATGTGCATGTCATATCTTAAATCTTTCTGTTCAAGCTGGCATGGGCATGATTCAAGATGTGATTTCAAAAATTAGAAATGCAGTTTCTTTTATTCATGCTTCAAGATCAAGACTTCAAGAATTTAAGAAACTATGTATAAATCATGGTAAACGTTTTAAAAAATTTAAACTTGATGTAATTACTCGTTGGAACTCAACATATAGCATGATACATGATGCATATCCATATAAAAACTTATTAAGTGCATATATTAATGATCGTGGATTAGGCTTTACATTGACTGAAACTGATTGGAATAAAGAAAAAATTTTGGAAGATTTTTTGCTTAGTTTTTATAATGCTACCAATGTTCTTTCTGGTATTTATTATCCAACTTCATGTTCATTTTTACAACAAGCATATATAATTAGTCAAAAATTTGCAGAACATAGATATGATGATGTTTTAATGCCTATTATTGACCTAATGGAATCTAAATGGAATGAGTATTGGGACAAGATATGTCCTATGCATAACTCAGCTGCTGTATTTGATCCTAGAGTTAAATTAAATGGCGTGCTAATTTTACTTGATGCATACTGTGAAAATATGAATCAAGATCCTGAACCTGCTAAAAATGAGGTAAAACAACTTCTTTATGATATTTATGCTATATATGATGAAAAAATTCGTGGATCTAGATTTTCCGTACAAACCTCTATTTCTTCTTCTAGTAGTTCTCGTTCGTCATCTATTTTTTCATTCATTGCACAGAGAAAACACACACATGCTTCAAGTTTATCTTCATCTTCTTCATCTTTAAGTAGTGAACTAGAATTTTATTTATGAAATGATCTTCAATCTGCATATGATGAAAATCAAATAGAGAATCTAGATGTATTATCTTGGTGGAAGAGTGTTAGAAATCAATATCCTGTTATGTCTGCAATTGCACGCGATATTTTAGCTGTGCCGATGTCCACGGTAGCATCGGAATCCGCTTTTAGTGCAGGTCGGCGTGTTCTTGACGAAAAGAGTAGGATGACGGACGAAACGGTGGAGATGCTTCTCTGCTTCAAAGATTGGTTGGATGCTGAGGCAAGACTTCAAGATAAAGGTGGACATAATACAACATCCTCTGATGATGATGATACAAACACTACTGAAGAGTGAATACTGATTCACTGAATCACTGATGATTAGTAAGATTTCTTAATTTTTTATAATTGTACATTTTTATTGTATTCTGGAGGTCAGACCAAGGTCCAAACCTCGGCCCTTTCTTATTATATTCTGGAGGTCAGACCAAGGTCCAAACCTCCCTTCATGTACCATTTTGATTTAAATTAATAAGTTGGTAGGGGTCTATGCCAAACCCCCCACCATTAAGGTGGCTTTATATTAATAAATCCTTAGTTTTCAATATGTATTAATTTATTAAAAAAATTTATGAAGCATTAATTTTTATGGAGACGGGCCGTGCCTGGCCCGGCCCAGGCCCGGACCGGGCCAGGTCCGCGCGCCGTGCCGTGCTTGGCCCGCGGGCCAAGAGCGGGCCGTGCCGGCCCAGGCCCGAAGCGGGCCGTGCCGGGCTCGGCCCGCGGGCCAGAAACCCGTGACCCAGCACGGCCCCCTTAAATGGGCCGTGCCAGGCACGGCCCGCTTCGTGCCGGGCCGTGGGCGGCCCGGCCCAGTGCCCAACTCTACATGCATGCATGAAAGCCACCTAGTTAGTGAATTTTAGTTACTTTTGCTTACATTACTATACATCATGAAATGTAAAAAAGGTCGGTCAATACCTTGAAAAGATTGTACAATTGCAAAATTTGACTACAATATTGTTAAACTTCCTAAATAGTTTATTATCATCCATGAGCAAAATCAACTCATTGTATCAAGAGAAACCTCAAAATGGTGCTTTTGGCACGTTATATGTTGGTTTAGTTGAAACCACCAAATTTACTGAATCTAAGCAAAGGCTTTAGTAGTTTGAGCTAATACTGAATGAAACCAACAGTTTCAGAATAGTTTAGACCAAAACAGTCCATTTTGGTCAGTCTTTCAATTTCAACAAAAATTTCAAGCGTTGACATCTTATCCCAATTAGTTTGCATTAATTTGTCTTCTCATATCTACAATTTCTTAAATGATATGTGACTAAATCTATATTGACAAAAATTAAAGTCCTCTCCCTTTTTCCCTCTCACAATTGGTAATATTCTATGTACATGTGGTGGAAAGGAGAAAGAAGAAAAACCCAAGTCCCGGAAATGGGTGAGCCTTACTGCAATTCACATCAATGATGAGATAGATCAAAATATGTTGATTTTGGACTTTGTAGAGACTTATGTAGGAGAATCATGTAGACATAAAAAAGGTACTATCAATACATGAGCTTTGCTTAATATTCACCACCTATAAACCATTAATTTCATAACACATAGAGCTTGCTTTTATTAATCACAAATAAAAAAACTGCTTTCGGGATGATAACTACAAATTACTTTATCTTGTTTTAGAACCAAGACTAATCTCATCTTTTAACTTCGCAAAAAAAAATTACTGTTTATAGTTCAATTTGTGCATTAAAATAATTTGGTTTATGTTCATGTATTATTATATGTACTTGGATAACAACACCTGCATATACAGAGAAGTCGAACAGATAATAATCTGATTGGAAGCAAGCAAGGTAAAAAGTAAATTGACAGTGAACATAAATACCTTTTGATTCTTTACTGCTTGTCCTTTTAGAGCATCTTCATCCTTATGACGCTTCAAACTCTTCAAAAGATTTCTAAATGACACCATATGGAAGATATTATTTCAATAAGATTTACTCATGGCAAGGAACATCTAAACAGGCTAGATTACACTCATTTTCCCACTGATTTGTGGAGCAAGTTTCATAATCTATGGGGAATTGTAAAAGATGCGAGACAGAAACTATTGCAGCATGGACAATGATGAAATAAGTGCCATGCATCAAAAAAATGTTTGTGAAAACCTACCAATGAATTATTAAGTAAACAAATAATAAAACAAAATATCAGCAATTACTATTTGCAGCATAGGCACAGAAGTTACATTTGTTGACAGCATAATAGAAAGCACCTCAGACATACAAATTAATGACAAACTAATAAGCTTCCATATTTCTTATTTCTAGAAAGTGACTTTCTTGCGCATATTAAGTACAAAAAAGCCAGGACAGGAGCATGCATGCATGCACGCATGCAGCATATGCAACGCAAATTTTCATTTACCAATTGTGAAGCAGCATGAACCTGAACCATAAAAAAGAGATAGCACTTAAAGATCCACAATGACAGACTAATAGGTTTATGTTTGTGCAACTCTAATTTAAATGTGTAACTCTACTTTAAAGGACAATTTTACTTATGTAATACTTAATCATTTGATATTGTAAATGACATAGTTGACCATAGATGTAGTTTCTTTCAGTATCCCTCCCTTTTCTATATAGCAGCATTAGTTGTTTTTATTAAAAAAAAAAAGGCAAGAAATGGTTTCATTTCTTGCCAACCATCACAAGAATTAAACAAACTGCAAGACAATATACTGATCTATAAAGAAACAGAGAAATTATGCGGGAAGCATTCTTCCAACACTGTAGCTTACAAGCTTTTCTACCTCTTTGGAGTCTGGTATAATGTACATCATGGACAACTTGGTAAAAATACCTAATTCATGTATTTCCATAATGTTGCCCACAAGTCATAAGTCCCTATATTCTATCACACTAAAGTAGAACCACAAGGAAATGGAGAGCAGCATGTGCCATGCCACAGGTTGGTGAGACTCAAATAAGAAGCTGCCAGCATGGATTAGAGCTTTTGCATCGATAACAATTGAGGTGTGCAGAATATAAATTTCTTGAAAGGTTTTGCATATTGGGTACACATCTAAGCATTGTGAAGGGAACGTGCAGAGAATTTCGCATTTGCATGACACTAGCAGTATATGTTGACGTATTAGATGCTAATATTCGGAAAGTTTCCATCTCCTACATATATGTTACATATTTCTTTCTAAAAAAGGATTTTATTTTCTTGTGTGCACTGTAACTACTTGGCTTGGATTGCTTTTCTTTAAACCTTTATTTGGGTGGAGGAAAGGGGGTTGGGTTTTTCTCTTTCGCAAAATTCCTTATTTTATCGCTATGTCCGGCAAGGTGCTCCATCACCTCTGATTGAAGTTTGCAGTTATGTAAAATTTCATTTGATTTTTTTAGCAAAATAGGGCTAAAGATGATTTTAAGAAGAATCCTCAAAAGTCTTGTATTCAATGTATTGTATTTGATAAGAATTATTAAAGTACATGTTCTGTCTAATTTTGGTTAGTAGTTTGTGTTCAGGTATATGAATGTGCCAGGCTTATTCTTGTCTTTTGCTTGACTCGAGAATCTTAGTCTACCCAGCCAACAAATGATATCAAAGTGACCGAGAAACATAGTCATATGACAGCTCCAGAATGAGTGGCTTTTTCCTGTTTCAATTCTTGTTGGGGGAAATGGTTCCAAAGTGCTCAAAGGCAGACCTTAGCTTATTGGTGGCCCATAATCAGCTGAAACCATATAAAAATTGAATTAAGGCTTACACATCCATACTTTTCAACAAATTGGGCGTTTTGCCTCCGTCGCCCCCTTGGGAGTTTGGATCCTCTCTCTAACTTAAATGTTTTCCCTTGGAAAAAAAGAGAATCTTCGTACAACCAGGTCAAAGGGTTAGAATAGGATTAGGTCTCGGTATTTCACAGTATAGAATTTTATAATTATGTTTACCGATAATTTTCTTTTTAGATTTTTCTTGGGCACAATGACTAGCAAGGGAAAGACAATTGGATGTAGGAAGTTGCTGTATAAGGTGCAGATTATAAATGGCTGGGCTAAACCTATGACCAGAGGGGAAAAACTACCATTTATGGATGGTGAAGCTCATTTTTTACCATCTTGCTTGAGGAATTGCCTTGAATAACCAAGGACTCAATCTACCACAAAATATTTGCAAAAGGGCCTGATATGCTACCTCCCTCCTCCTTGAAACCGGACACCAAAATCCATGGCTGTGTTCAGTTGCTGATTAAATGGTGGATAAGGTCAGATTATCAATTTAACTAACCAGACGCATGCCAAAAAATGATGGAATAAGCTATTTGGCCAAAGGCCCCAAAAGCCACATAACCTGGGTAAATTTATTTCATAGGGGAGGGTGAAACACAATTAACTACTTAAGCTTGTTAAAGCTACATCTCTTTAATTTTTCACTTTTTCCACAACTAATTCCAACAACCCTAGGAATGTCAACCAAACAGCAGATAGCATTAGCCGCTGATTAGCTAGTTAGGAGGTGGTTATAAATGGTTAAGTCTATCTGCCCCCTATTTATCTGTTCCATGTCCAAACACAGCCCATATGCTCACACAAACACTTATCAAATAGTTTTGCACAAAATCAAAATGTTTCCTTCCACAGAAATTTAACTGCAACCAGAGAGAAATTCTGATTATTTAATCGCAATGGGAGAGATTCTGATTTGCAGTGAATATTTTAGACCTATTCCGGAAACTAAAATACTAAAATCTAGACTTTTATTGTAAAGGAGCACCATAAATGGTGAAGACTATTCTTGGTCAGCCTGTAATGAGTTGAACAATTTACTGTATTTTCTGATTGAATGTGAGCAAACAATGGATAAAAGATCATTAGTCTCATGGGCAGCTTCAATCATATTTTCTGATTGCATAAAGCAGAACAACTATATATATGATGACTTTTTGCATGTATTATTTTTTAATTTGATCCAAACCCCTTATTACTGTCTTGAAGGAAGATCAGCACAATGTTCTATAATTTTTTATCCAACATAATCTGTTAATCTAATCTAAGCTGCTCCAGGGAGAATTTGGCAACCTTCCCAGACTGCATTTCCTTCAAGTAGCTGATTTATGCAGATGTCCATTCTAGATGATTGTACAGTTGGATTTTGCTGTTAGAGCAACATGGAAGTCTCCAATTTCCAATTGTTTGAAGTTGATGGGTGACTCATCCATCGATTTTTTCTTTCTATGAAGCCAACTATTCTTTCTTTTTCCCTGTTGGAACTCACCTCAATATCTACGGGAATGCAAAGCCAACATTTTTCACAAATTTACATAATTTATTTCGAATTTACTAATTTTATGGTACCTAAGTTGACATGAGCTATAAATTCGATATACATGCCTGTGATTCCATTATTTGAATACATTGAGGGAGTTAATTATGCTAATCCTAGAAATGTTTAGCGTAGTTGGAAAGCTACTTCAATTATTCTGAGTAAGTTTGGCAAAGTTTTGCACTTTTCAGAAAAACTATTGCAGGAATAACATGCCTAGATCAAACATTGTAATTGTTCCTCGTCAAATATCAATCAGGTAATACCCCCTGTCCCATCCTAAGCTGGGAATGTTGGTACAATTGTTCGTAGAAAAGTTGAATGTATAGTCACATTCAACCCTTCTGCAGATCCAATCTTTCAAAGTAGTTTTAACTTCATCCTTATAAAAAAATGGTTTCTCAGATGTTGCCATTCTATGTACCATAATACAATCTTATGCAGGTCTTTTGGTTTAAAAGTGAGCTATAGGACGAACCAGGTTCCAAAACTGATAAATTTCACTCAGAACCCTACCTAAACCACTTCTTTCTTTTTTCCTAAAAAAAACAAAAAGCAAGAAACAATGCACCAAAGAAAGGCCATCTTATACTGAGAATAAATCAAGAAATTAAAGGAACAGCATCTCCAGACTACCACAGTATGTGCAAAAAGTTATAGATCAAGAAAAAAATGACTTACTGCTCCTCATTGCGAAGACTGAGGTACTCCTTTTCAAGCTCATCCATCTCTGCATCTCTCTGTCCCTCAGTGTGCTCCGCGTCACTTCCATCATCCTCTCCCTCCTGGTCCACAACTCAAAATACTTAAAACAGAAACGCAACAAAAGGAGCAAACAAAAGCAGAAGTTTTGTCAACTTGACATACCATTTCACTTTCTTGATTGCTCTCTCCTTCAGAGAAACTCTCACTTGCATCATCATTGCCATCATCATCATCATCATCCACTTTCAATTGCGCAGGATCCAATTCCATCTCGCTTTCTGGATTGCTCTCGGCTCCTGAGCCGCTTTCACTATCATCATCTACTCGTTTGACTCGCTTCGAAGCTGCCTTCATTCTAAGTTCAAGGAATCTAGATAAAACCGTAGAACCATGAGAAATTAAGAAATTATCAAGAAAAATCTTACAAAAAAAGAACAGATCATAAGCAAATTTCTGAACTTTCTTGTGAACGATAGTTGTTCTTCAAGAATTTGGTCAAAAACTCCTATGAAAGGCTTTTGGTGACGACTTTTACCCGTCTCACAGGCTCTTCCAGGGTTTTGCTTCTGTAGCCTAGGGTTTAGATAACGAGTAGCCAGGGTTTTTTTTATTATAGCCAGGGTTTCTTTTCTTCTTTTTCTTTTTTCTTTTCTTTCTTTTCTTTTTCTTTTCTTTTCTTTTCCTTCCCTTTTCTTTTTCTTTTCTTTTCCTTCTCTCCTTCCTTCTTCCCGAAGCTTCTCCTTCTTTCTTTCTTCTCCTTTCTTCTTTCTCTCTCCTTCACCCACGACCCAAGGGAGGGGCGAACGGAGCCTTCGGGAGGGTGCCGGCCAGTGGCGCCTGCGGCGCCCGCGGCACTCGCGGCGGCCACGGCCTGCGGCAGTCGGCCCTCTCTCTTCCCGAGGAGGGGGGAGAGAGAGAGAGAGAGAGAGAGAGAGCTCGGGAGAAGGAGAGCCCGTGGCGGCCGCGGAGCTCACGGCCGGGCTGCCCGCAGCGGGGCCGCCGCGGCCGGCTTGCGGCGTCGCGGCGCCCGCGGCCGAGGCCAGCAGCGCCGGCGACGCTCGCGTCCGCACACGCGGTGAGTCCCTTCTTCCTTTTCTTCCTCTTCTTCTTCCTCTTCCTCTTCTTCTCTTCTCTCTTTTTTTAAATTGATCTATCCTCCCGAGTGGATCGGGAGGAGGAAAGGCAGTGCAGAAAGGAAAGGAGAGCGGAGACCCTTACCTTGCTCCGGGAATGAGCTGCAACGCCCCTCTCCGGCGGCAGAAACCCTATCTCTGAGGAAGGAGGAAGAGAAACAGTGAGAGAGAGAGAGGGGGGGGGGGGGGGGGGGAGCGGAGGGGGGGGGGTGGGGGGGGGCGCTTTTATAGCCCCTGGAGAGATTCTCGAGTATGGCCCTTAGGCTGGCCAGGTTGGGCTAGCCCACTGGCTCAACTGTGTGCAGGCCGGTCAATGGACCGGGCCCTCACAGTTTTGGCATCAAGTTGAAGGAAAAGCCCAGACCAACTGTGACATTCATGGTAGTAGAACCTCAGCTGTTGCTACGCATACTATGCTGTAGGAATAATATAGCTAGGAGTTAATGATTTAATGGTTTTTAAATTGACCTAATTCCAATAAATTTGATGAAGCAATGCAAAGTAAAAATGGAAAATAAACAGAAGTGATTTGTGACGGACAGTTTATTAATCCTATATGAGTACAATAAGTCCAATTGAAAGGTAGGTTGGATGCTAGGTTCTTTGTTGTGTAGTGGTGGATGATGTTGGAGGTATAGAAAAATGGGAGGGGATAAGAATTTCGACAAAAAAGTAGACTTTTATAAATTCTCTTAGTGCAAATTAATTTAAATACAAATAAAATAGCTACGTATGTCTTTGTAGTATAATAATCACAAAACATTAAGCCAGTAACCATTTTAACTAACTTATTAAGTTAAATCTTTGTTGTACAATGTTGAAATGATTGGCTTGTCTTGGTACCATGAAATGCCAAAATGCTATATAAGGGGAAAAAAATGCAACCAATCTAAAGTTGCATTGGATTAGCTTCAATCAAGTAGGTCCTTCCAAAAATTGAATCAGGCCTTGGGCCTCAACCAGAAACTGAATTAGGCCCGTCATTAGCTCAAGTCCGGACTGGCAGCTCAGGATGCCGATCTAATGGAGTCGGTCAATTCTTTGGTTCAGTCGTACAACTCGTGAAAATGGTCCCCTGATTTGTGATTGGGGTTCGTTTTCAGGGTATGGAAACCATAAGATTGACACGAATCTTGCAGGATCCATGGAGCCTAGGCTGAAATATCCTACAGATGGGGCCCTTCTCCTCCTCCTTCGGCCAAACCCTCCTTCTGCTTCTAATTAGCCCCTTTTTGTCAAGTCCATCGCCGCCCACTGCCCCATCTTCAACAGAGCAGCCGACTGCCGATCTCTGAGGCTCCAACCGCTGTACCACCCGGCCAATCATAGCATGCTCCACCTCTACCTCGAGGCCACAGCAGTGGAGCGCCTCGAGCTCTCCATCGCCATCGAGATTGACCCCGAACCAATTTGGTCATCTACGTACTCAATTATATTATTTTAATATTTGATAATTATATTATATAATTAATATTGACTATATTAATATATATTATATTAATATAATATAAATATTTAATATATTAATATTGATTAATAATATTTAATAATATATTATATTAATATTTATTAATAAAATTTAATTATTAATATATAATTAACAAATAATATGATGAAATTTATTTTTTTATAATTATTTTTGTAAATAAATAAATTTTGGGAGGTAATCCTATAATCTATATACTCCAGCCAAAGAAACACTTATAATATTTAAGGGACGTCAGGAGGCCAATCGAATGGCGGGACCCATTTTTAGAGAGCCAGTGAGAAGAATCTGTTTACTCTGGGCCCAAACCCGATGGGCTCTGGAAGATCCGGCAAAGAAAAAGAATTTCTTTTGTCCCCGGTGTTCATCAGGCTCTCCCCTCATGCCCCATTCATTTTCGCATCTAAGGTCACGGTCGCCGTCTAAGGCCAACGCCAGCCGCCGGCCATCTCCCAGGTGAATCTCTCCCCCAGTCTCTCTCACCGCTGCTGCCGACCAAGGCCCACAATCACCAAGTGCCCGTTCTTCTCCTCCACTTCCTCAACCCCTCTTCCACGTTGGCTTGCCGCTCCTTCCACCACCAGCGCCACCTCCTTGCCATCGACCACCACCGGAAGCCTTCTTCTGGCTCCACCATTGAAGCCAGACTGGTTAGCTAGAAAAATCTGGGGCTCTCGCTCAGCTACCATAGTGCTCAAGATTGTGTTTGTTTTCTGGATGCTCTTAACCCCTAGCTTCCTCAAGATGAAATTTGATGGCAGTGTGGCTGAGGGAGGGAGATGTGGAAGCGTAGAATTTGTCATCTGAGATCATGACGCCAGACTGGTGGCAGCAGGGGGTAGTGGATCTTGACACGTCTGTTACGTGCGCCGAGCTCAGAGCAGCATGGGAGGGCGTTACCTATGCGAGATGCGTTCTGGACGTGAACTGCATCCATTTGGAGGGAGACTTGACCACTGTGATTGAGTGGGTCCGAGGTCAGGGGTGCACTGTAGAGAAGAAGAGGCCGCTGCTCCATGACATATGCCGACTTCTGGAGGAGTGACTTTCACCTGGCCGCTCATATTTATATGAAGGCAAACTATGTTGTGGACTGGTTTGCCTCCTTTGCTGCACATCACTCGAAAAATTTTATCTGGATAGACTACACATCTACGCCAAAGCCTTTCTGTAGCCATTTGTTCTCTGATTTTGTTGATCGTATTCATATCCGATAGATATGAGCTGCCGTTGTACCCAAAAGAAGAAGAAGCACATGAACATATTTTACTTTTTATCTACGCTATCTGTTTGATGTAATGCCAAAGAATACTTGCGATTAGATGGATTTTTACACCTACTCGGGTTTCAGCGGATTTTATCAAGATTCGAGTTGTCGGATGGTGCCCGTGCCCGATCCTAAATGCTTTGTTTTGGTCAAAGCCCTGTTCATCGGCTCTGGCTCCAAACTCGCCTCTGAGAGTAGAAGAACCACAATTTGAGGGCATCCGACGTATAATGGCTCAAGCTATTGCTGTTTTATAGTAAGCAAAGCAAATCCATTAGGGGGGGCAAATGTGGTATATCAATGAATCAAATATTAGGTTGATCGGCCTGCTATTTATGATAGTAAGAACCACTTTGATGAGCTTTGATTAAATTAATTTTTAAAAATTATTATTGTTTTGATATGATCTGTAGCCTTGCATGCTTGTATGATCCGCTATACAGATATGTGGCGTCTGTTTCGCTAGATTTCACATATTGATGGTCTAAAAAATAAAAAAAGAAAGTAAATTAAATTCTAGGTTATATCATTTGCAATTTTGTGCCTATGCGGTGTATTCATGGGTTTTAATAGCATCATTGTTCCAAACTAAGTAAGTTGCCTCGCCTCATCAAGTGTACTTGTTTTGAATCCACTCTAATAGCTTCTCTGTCACTGCTGATACTACAGAAGGCAAAACATCGGAACTTAAATCAGCCTAAAAGCTTAAACCATTGAGTCTTGGATCCAGTCACTTATATGAATCCTCATTCTTTATATTACTTATTCATGGAACGAAAATTTCACTTGGTTTCTCAGCACCATGTGACCTCCCTTCAAAAATGTTGCAAGTAAAAGTGAATATTTGGCCAAAAAATAAAAAAGAAAGTTTTAAGATCCCGGAATTTGAATTATCTTACTGGGTGACAGACATCGGGATGGATTAAGGTCTTGATTTATCTTAGCCAATATGGTAAGAGTAATAATTTGGAAGGAACTATTGTTTTTTTATTTTTTTTGAGATTTGGGCTGGTATTATAGGACCAAAATATAGATATCTTGAGCAACATAGTAAATCTGAAATTATTAATTATATTTAGTTATTAATTTAAAATTGATTAGTTAGAAAACTAACTTAAAAATTAAAAAAATAAAAAATGGTTGATATGAATATACTGTATGGGCCGATACCATGGATTTTTTCTGTTTATTGCCTGAGACCGAAATTATATTGATATCTTCGATAATATAGTAAATCTACGATTATCAATTACACCTAAGCATTAATTTTGAAATTTATTAACTAAAAATTATTTCAGAAATAAAAAAATTAAAAAATATAGTCAATATGAAGATATTATATGAAATGATATCATAGATTTTATCATGGCTAAGATGATAGAGTCGAAATTTTCATGAATCTTATTTCAGGGTTTGCCCCATATCAAAAGAGCTGAGAAGACTTGCTTGCTAGCCCCAAACCAAGCAGGGCCCCAATGATCCAATCAAATGTCTGAAATTTCATACATAAAATCGATATAGCTTCATACAACAAAAATATATATATAAAAAAAGAAAGAATTGCGGAAACGCTGAGAAAGAACTTGGAAGCCTCTCCCACCTTGGTCGATGGATTTACTGCAATTCTTGGCTTTTTATTTTTTGGTGCAAAAGTTCTCTTGGCTTGCTCCACATTCTTTGGGTCTTTTTTTCTTTTTGCATCAAAAACCTTTCCTTTGAAACCTGCAGGCCCTCATTCTCAAGCTAGAGAGACTTTAGGCCTATTTAGAAAAGTTTTTGGAGGACCAAAAAGTACTTTTTGGTACTCCAAAAATACTTTTAGATGAAATAGAGGTGTTTGATAAAAATTTTGAGAAGTTGTTTTAGCTTTCTCAGAAAGCTAAAAACAACTTTTTGGAAGAAGCTCCATTTTAAAGCTTTTCGAAAAAGCACTTTTAGCCCCATCGGAAAGCTGTTTTTTTACCAAAATATCCATGATAAAATATAACAATTACACAAAATGTTCCTTTATAATTCTGAAAATCCACAGAAGGGTGAAAAATAAATTTACACTAATAATTATAATATTTTATACCTTTATTATTGTATTATACTATAAATATAATATTATATTACATTATATCATAATACATTAATATGTTATATTAAATAATTTAATATTATGGTATATTATGAAAAATTAATTTATGCTAATAATTATAATATTTTATATCTTTATTATTGTATTATACTTGTTGCCCAAGATAACAACCCGGGGGGGGGGTAAATTGGGTTTTCTAAATTTTTTATGACCTTAATCAAGTTGATAGATGGGTGAATTGTTTTGACTTGTGTTTAAGTATATAAGTGCAGTGGAAGCAAAATAAACACAATGCAAACACAAAAGAGCTATAGTTGTCCGGTGCACTCCAAAGCACCTACGTCCACTCCCCAAGCGTCCCCTTGGAAATTCACTATAATCTTTCAGATTACAGTTAGATTGTTTTACCGAGCTCACAATCCAAAAATCCTATAATTGGTTTTACGGGATCACCAATTAAACCTAACCGTTGGTTTTACAGGCTCACCAGCAACCTACACCGTTAGTTTTATGGGCTCACCAACAAACCTTACAAAGAGAAATAGAGAAGAAATTTAAAGCTCTTAAATGAGTAAGTAATACAATTATGCACTTAAAGAAGAGGTAAGAGAATAGTTATCGTTTTGTAGATTGCTTTTCTCTTTTTTGCCAATGTTGCTTCACTCCTCAAAGGGTTGGTAGAGCTCTTGAAGACACTTGAAGACTTCTCAACTACCTTCTTTCAGAATTTGAATGAAGCAAATTGATAAAAAACACTTGAACTTTCTTTTCTCTTGAATGCACTATTGATTTTTGCAAAAGATCCATTTTCCTGATGAATAGTGTCCCTTAAATACTTCTTCAACCCCTATTAGTCACTTGTTAGCTGTTGGAATGGAGAAACTAGTCGTTTCTAGCCGTTGGAGCACCAAAAAGTACATCTGCAGAACCAGTCGTCATGCTATCAATCCTGCTGGGGTCGATCCAAGCAAATCTGAGGTTGGCTCGAGTTACTGTTCCATAGGCTGGGGTCGACTCATGTTTTTCTGGGGTCGACCCGAACTTGGCTGGGGTCGACCCTCTCAAGAAGTCCAGAGAGTTGTTTTTCTGACATTTCAGGCTACAGTCGGCTCAACTCTTCTTGAGGTCGACTCGAGCTTGGCTGAGGTCGGCTCTCTTAGGAAGTTCAGAGAGTTGTTTTTCTGACCTTTCAGGCTGGGATCGCCTTAACTGTTCTTAGGGTCGACTCGAGCTTGGCTGGGGTCGGCCCTCTCAGAAAATCTAGAGACTTGTTTTTTCTGATGTTTCAAGTTGAGGTCGACTCGAGCTTAATTGGGGTCGACTCGACCTTGCCTGGGGTCGACTCCAACTATCTTGGGGTCAGCTCTGACACTAAATCCAGAGAACTGCTTTCTTATGAAACTTGTTGGGGTCGACTCAATCTTCAACGCTGATTTTTGGGGTTGACCTAAACCTTGTGCCAGGTGTGCCAGAAGTGCCAGCGTCGACTCCAATTCTTCTGGGGTTGACTCTAACTTTGTGCTAAGTGTTCAATAGGATGCCATAGCATGCCAAAACGTGCCAATTGTATCAGAGTCGACTCCAAACTTGCTAGGGTCGACTCTAACCTTGATTTTTTTGCATCTTAAGGTTAGTTTAGCTAACTAAATCAATAAAAAGATATTCCAATGAACCTAGGATAAATGGCACATATAAGTTTCATTTCTTTGACTAGTAAAAAGATAGAATTGCCCCTTGTCAAGAAAACTTCACTCTTAGTTTTGTCAAACTGAAAATTAGGTTTTTACCCAAGTTCTTCTAAAAAATTTATCCTATGATGAGTTCTTGAGAGTCTTTTTTAAACGTAGTAAAAAAGTGTATCCTGGATGTATCGAGTATGTATCGCTTCTTTCTTTCTTGAATGTATATATACTTAAACATCAAAATAACATTAAGATTCTCAATACTATAAATATAATATTATATTACATTATATCATAATACATTGATATGTCATGTTAAATAATTTAATATTGTTGCGGGAATAAACGGTCTCGGACTTAGTCCCACATTGACTAGATAGCGGAGCGGTCTATTCCTTAAATGGAGGAGGGCAACCCCTTTCTCTTCAGAGGTGCCTTTTGAGGGGCAAAATCGTGCGTTGGGAAGAGACTATAAAACCCCATTCAAAGCAGACAATAGCTACGAGGAGAAGCAGTCGCCTCCGGGCCGGAGGCCAATCTCCCTTGACCTCATCAATGGTAAGATCGGAAGGCGGAAGATCCCTCTGCAGCGCTGGACGCATGGGCTGGAGCCCGACCTCACTTGACCTCATCAATGGTGAGGTCGGAGGGCGGAAAATCCCCCCGTAGAGTTGGACGCGCGGGCCGAAGCCCAACCTCAACAAATATTATATAAAACTATTATGCTATAGTATACAATATTATATTACTATATTATAATAATATTATATTATATTACAATAATATTATATTATATTATATATTTATGTATTAATATATATTATATTTTATTATATTCTGTTGTATAATATTATGTAATATTTTTAATGGTTATTTTATTATATTAAAAATATTTTTTATCAGTTTGTTTATCAAATATATATATCAAAATTTTATAAATTTTAAAAATGTAGTTATCGAACATCAAATAGCTTTTTATAAAAAAAAATATTTAAAAATTTTTAAATCTAAAAATCCTATTTTCAAAAGCACTTGTTAGGTCTTGCTACTGCCTCTGTGATTCTTTGAGTTCCTCTGATAAGTAGTTTCCTCGCAATGCCCTGGAGGCATTTGATTGCTGGCATATTATTACTCGACGCTGCTGCCCGTCTTGGAACTCAAAGCTAGTTTTCTCATGTTCTGGACATATTATTACTTGAGGCTGCTGGCCAGGCTCGGAACTCAAAACTCCACGTCATTCCAGATTGATCGAATCTTTTCTGATTTCTTTTTTTCTTACTACTTGCAGCTTGAGTCAATTCATTGATCTCTCACAGTCTTCTGATTTCGCGTCGTTCTTTTCCTTTCCAAAAGGGGGGAGAATTTGCTTTACTATATGGTATGCATGCCATCGGCGCTTACTTTTATTAGGTTCAAATGTCCATATCCAAACTTCTCCGGTTCCTATATATTTAGTGAAAAGCATCCTATCCTTCAGGAAGCAGTACTGGATTGGTGTAACAAGAATTACTAGTTTCAGTATTAAAATATTCATGTATATTTTTTAAATATACAAAATTATATAAATTTTTTGCAAAATTACTATATATATATATTCTAATAAATATTTTTTCTGTATGTTTAAGTGTTAAGAATATTTCAATTATTTTAATTTTAAATAGCTAATATCTTAGATATATATAGTAATTTTACATAATTTATTAGAATATAATTTATCCTAATGGCCTTGAATAGTGTTGGTACACATGCAGAGGAAAAAAACAAAGAAAAAGATATATATGCAAAACAAATATTTAATAAAAGTACACATACAAATATCAATTTTGGAATAGTATTCATATTAATTTCAATATTTAAGTAGGTATGTATGCAAAAAAAAACCTAAAATATAATAGTAAACGAAAATTATGTGTGGTCTTTTAAGCAGTGAACATTTGTATTTGGTCTGATTTGATATCATTTTCTATTGGTTGGCATAAGTATCAATTTATATACTATGGGGCCTATAGTCTCCTCGATGTTCCCAAACCAAAGTCATGCCATTGGAGCATCAGTTTGTTAAGTTGACACAATATAGTAGATCCAAATTGGTCTCATCGCCATATATTCAGGAAGAATACTCATGGTTTTTGGATTTAAGGGATCCTGGAGGATTTTTTTATCAGTTTTTTGTAAAAGGGTATGTATGCAAAAAAAAATTCTAAAATATAATAGTAAGTGAAAATTATGTGTGGCCTTTTAGGCCGCAAAAATTTGCATATCATCTTCCATTGGTTGGCATAAGTATCAATTTATATACTATGGGCCTATAGTCTCCTCGATATTCCCGAACCAAAGTCACGCCATTGGAGCACCAATTTTGTTAAGTTGACACAATATAGTGGATCCAAATTGGTCTCACCGCCACATATTCAAGAAGAATACTCGTGTTTTTCGGATTTAACGGATCCTAGAGGATTTTTTTGATCAGTTTTTTGCACTTGAAACCTGGAGGGATATCTATGGACATAAGCAGCCTATTTTAATGCCTTGTCCCAAGAGCGAGGCAACTAAATTATACTAAATTACAAGTGTAAATGAAATATCTGATATCATAATCTCTGAATGGTCAACTTGACTATAAATAGCAGGCCCTTATCCCATGAATATTATATATATATATATAATATTCATTGGATAAAAATCTTATATATATATATATATATATATATATATATATATATATATATATATATATATATATATATATATATATATATATATATGCATGCATGTACGTGCGTCAATCTAAAAAATTTAGACTTTCTTAGAATCATCCCACCGCCTCGAGTCCCCCGTATTGTGTCCAAAGATCTTAGTATCATAGAATAGATAAGACTACCAAGCTTATGATTTCTATTCAAAAAATGCTTAGAATTTTGACCATTCTTCTTTTCATACTATTTTTGTCCTCGTGTACACCTCCGGTTATTAACTCCTATGCGGACCTCTCGCTTGGATGCAGAAAACTTTGCGCAACCAATAAGATCACACATTTTCGCATGGTCTTTGTTCTCGAAAGCTTTTGTTTAGTTCAGAACCTTCGACTGGAAGTGCATTCATTTGCTCTGCTAAGGAAGCCTCTTAAACTAATCTGGAGCTGATCCCTCAGCAGACACACATTGCGATCAATCGATCTCATCATCAAACGACGTAGATTGTTTGCATGAATCCAAAGTTTATCTTGATTTGTTTAAGCTGGTGGAACATAGAGAAGTAGCAGGAGTACATGTTTAACAAACAAAGAGCGCTGCCGAGGGCTGACAGCCTCATATCATTCCACATTGTATTCATACCAACTTTTGTTTGCTTCCATTTGGTCTTGCCTCCATTTTAACCAGATTCGACTCCTCTTGAATGAGTCATGAGAATGGAGAGCAACAGAGAAGACAATCAATACGCGGTCCGGCCGTCCCTTATGAGAGGGCCGTTGTTCATAAATCACAGGGGAAAGTGAACTTATTGAATAATCTCGTATTCTTCATCAAATGCAACAGCTGTGACCGCAAACCCAGAGTGATCCCTCGAACAGATCGATCTGGGAGTTGACTTGGTCCCTCCATGGTGGCGGAAACAACAGCCAGACAGTGAATTTAGTATGGTTTAATTTACGGCCAACTGGATTCAACGCATGACCTATTGACCGAAACCGATACCTAAGCTATTATTTTATATCAAAAGAAATATATTTATCACACCACAGCTAATTGATAAGCTGGAAACCATGAAACATTATTTAATGATGGAGTGGTGTCGTGATCTAGCTTGGTCACACTTGGAAACCGTGTATATGTATGAGAAATGAATCCTAGTTGGTATCATTGAAATAGTAGTTCAGGAAAAGCCATGGCTGCAGCCTCTCTACCTTCCTTCTATGGCCTTGGAAGACTGACTCCTAGAAGCAAGGTCTGTCTAGCGCTGCAAACAAGAGCTCACGGCTCAGCAGATGGAGGTAAGTCGATCGTGTCATCACCTAAAAGTTGAACTGACCATTAAATGGTGGGATAAGCAGTTCAAGCACTATTTTCCCTTCATTCTTCTAACTTGATGAATGTTTTTTTCTGGGGGTGGGGGTGGGGGTTGGATCTGGTAGGGAATTCGTCAATAAGCATCGTTGATGCGAACATGGGTGCGCTCAGAGAGAGAATGGTGAAGTTGAGAACGCAGGAGAGATTGCAAAGGTGGTGCAATGGTGGCGAGGGCTGGTATTATCAAAAACAGTATGATTCTAGTCTCAAGAGAAGTGCAATGCTTTCCGAGACCTTGGAGGCTGCAGAACTAGTTGCCGGGACCTTTGGGATGACCATTCTCAGCTGTACTTTTTGCCTTTGCCTTCTTTCCTTGATGGCTCATCTGGGTAGATGAGTATTACGGACTACGTTAAATTTGTTTCCTTTTTTTTTGTTTTTAGATGGGAAGTCCCATCGCCAATTCATTAAGAGAAGGAAATTATGTTAAATTCGTTCTTTATTTTTTCTGATATTTCCTCATAATAGGGATTCAAAGTTTTCAACTTTCAGTTTTTTTTTTGTTTTTTTTTTTTGAGACACCTCCTGGGACATGGTAGACATGAACCTCTTTATAGCATACTGGCATCTCTTCATGAACAGGAATCTCTCTCTCTCTCTCTCTCATCCATGGAGCTAGCGCTATATATGTTCAATGCTGTTGCTGATATACAATAAATAGCTAAGGCGGATTGCAGAAGGAAAGTAATAGATCTTTTGTTTCAGTGGCATTACTATTAGCTAGGCGACTACGTTTTCAACGCATCTTATTAGCATGCCATTGACTCTTAAAACCAGGAAGTCCAAAACAGACGAGCTAATTTGGGGGCTCGCACGGATCGGGAAGCAATGCCACCGTTTCACATCAGCTCTAAGATAGTATTTGAATTCCCCGTTAACAAAGCTCACGGTATTTAAGGATACGGTTTTCATCCTGGCCTATATTCTCAAGCAATCCAACAGTTGATGGAACAATTTAAGAGTTTCTCTCCCTTTATTTGTAAGAAAAGATCCAGAAAAAGATGACGTGGAAGAGATTCGAGCCAATGGAAAGGCCGAAACACTAAGGATGAATTCTACTCACACTTTAAAAAAGAATGCCATAATCAAGGCCCGGTTTTGTTATCTTAGCATCTAGATAATTTAGAAGTTGGAAAGTGAAGCAGAGAAAATTGCAGAGTTTATTTACATTATATATGAAATATCATCATTATCCCTACTCATGTAAGCTAAGCTATCACTAGGTACGTATCAGCATGAAATTTTTAACCTTTGTTTTTTTATTGACTTACTATTAAATTTTTATGGCCAAAGACTAAAATTGGAATCTGTTGCTGGTGGTCCAAACCGAGAACGATTGACACGACGGTGTGAACGGGGTTCCGCCTGAGTTGTCTTGGTTGGTGCTGGTTGCGCTCCACCTTCCGCCAAGGAACCTGCAAACAAGCCTTGCACCACCACCAGGGTGGTGATGGCCCTCCGACGGTCAAGTCAGAGGAGATTGGAGGAGGAGAGATGATAATCACAAGTGGGAGAGAGTGCTCTGGGAGGTATTGCTTACCCCCCCCTTCTCCCCCCAGCCGCATATATACCTGGCTGGGAGGTCTCTCAGGGGGGTTTGTCGTCGTGGGGCACGATAGAATGGCCACTGACATGGCCGTTACGGGGCGTCGTGGAGCAGCGCTGGGTACGGTCATGACAGGGCGTAGTGGAGCTCCGCTTTGTACGGTTGATACAGGAGATCGTGGGCAGCATCGGGTACAGCCGTTGCAGGGAGTAGTGGAGCAGGAGGCCGCGGCGTGCCTCTGGAGAATAGCCTGTCGTTATCAAAAGATCTCCGACTCGGGGTCGGAATGCTGGATCATAGGGCAGCCGACCCGGGGTCGGGCTGCGAAGCCGAGGAGGTCCGACTCGGGGTCGGAGTGCTGGATCATAGGGCAGCCGACCCGGGGTCGGGCTGCGGAGCCGAGGAGGTCCGACTCGGAGTCGGAGTGCTGGATCATAGGGCAACCGACCCGGGGTCGGGCTGCGGAGCCGAGGAGGTCCGACTCGGGGTCGGAGTGCTGGATCATAGGGCAGCTGTAGCTTTCCTGGATACGCGTGCCGATCACGTGGGGCATGGCGGCTCAATTCCCCCATAACAGTAGCCCCCCACTTCCGAGCCTGGAACCAGAAGGGGAACAGGTGAAGGGAGTGATGTTTCGAGATTGCCGCCATCCTTCGGAGAGGCGCGCGCGCTTCAAGCTTCCCGCCTTCTTTATGGCGTATGGCGGTTGCTGCTGACCTGGCAACCTGAGGATTTCGGCGGACATCCTTCCTTAATGGTGTCGATTCGCCTTTGGGGTGCGAGCGACCCTTCGGCGGCCAGGCGTCTTCTGGCGTCATCGAGGTGTCACTTGCCCTCTCGCCTATTTAATCGGGGGCCCTCCCCCGTCCGTCTTCTTCTTTACGGACATTTTCGAGTTTCTCCTTTGCGCTACCATTGTTGCCGCCGAAACGTTCGCTTGCTTTTCCTTTGACGCTCTCGGAGCCGTTCTTCCTCCTCTTCAAGTGAGTTTCCCACTCTTCTACTTTGAGCTCTTCATACTTTTTCTTTTTGTACTAGTGCACCCCAGTCGTTCCGGCCTTTCCCTCCTTCTTGACCCCGTCCTGACCGTAGATTGGCCATTAGGGATGGGCGAAGTGGGAGCAGATAGCATCAAGTCAAAACTGGTCGCCGAGGACTTAGACGGATTTGTGGCTCGGTACCACCTTCCCGAGGCCTGCAATGTCACGCTCCCAGGGCCTGAGGAGAGGATGTCTCATCCTCCTCGAGGGAAGATCGCCATCAATGAGGGCATCCTCCAGGCCGGGTTCCGCTTTCCCCCTTCAGACCTAGTCTTACAGGTGCTCCGGGGTTTAGGAATGGCACCGACGCAACTGGTGCCGAACTCGTGGCGTGCTCTGACGGTCTTCCAGGTTCTCTGTCGCTTGCATGCGATTCCCGCCACCTTGAACGTTTTCTGGGAGCTCTACGGCCTGAGCGGCCACCCCCAGGACAAAGGGTGGTGGTGCTTCGCAGCGCGGCGAGGGTGCGGCCTTGTCAAGGAGGGTCCTACCTCCATTCACCACTGGAAGGAGCGCTTCTTTTTCGTTGATGCAGACCCCTCCTGGGAAATCAGGGCAATCTGGGGGACGCCGGTGAAGTCCCCAATTGGCCTGTCGAAGTTGTCGAGGGAGGAATCCGAGGGCGTCGCCGCCTTGAAGGGGTTGGTCGCCGAGGGCCAGCTTCCCCCGGTGGGCCGCCTTATTTCTGAGGATACCTTGGTGAACGTCGGTTTGAGCTCGGTCCCCACCGACCGTGAGTCCGCCATCGTTTCTTTAGCTCTTTTCTTCTCTTTCGTTCCTTCTTCCTTTCGGTTTCTCAGTCCCTGACCATCCCGTCCTTCTTGCAGAGGTCGACGACGTCATGCGGTCGGTGAAGTCGAAGGCTGTTGGTAGGGCGTCCCTGCTGGAAGCAGTCCGGAGGAGGAAACGAGCTCTTCCGAGCGGGGCCCCACCGGCGAAGAAGTCCCGTAAGGAGATACCTCCGATGCCGACCGACGAGTCCGGGCCCACCGGTCAGGGAGATGTCGTGGGCACCGACCGGCAGCTGACGCTGTATCAGCCCTCCGGTGGTAAGGTTGCCGCTACTCCGGAGGTGCCACCTGAGCCTGCTCAAGACGGACGGGTCGGACGTGATCGGTCCCCGACCCGGCCTTCGACTCGGTCGGCTCCTGATGACTCGAGGAGGGACGCGCCGAGGCCCCGGCCGAGCGGGACCCTATCAATTCCTGGGGCGACCCCCGCCCCGAGCGCGATCAGCCGGACTCTTCCCCAGGCGATGGATAAGGGTAAGGCTGTAGAACCACCATCCGGCTCCGGGGAGAAATCGGGGTCTGCCTTCACTACCGATGGCGCCCGAAATCTCATCGAAACAGTGTTGCTGGAGAAGGACCGTCGGCGGGTCCGGGAGTTGGATGTCTCTGACGTTGGGGCCGCCAGCTGCGTCTGTCTCATGTCGGTGAGTGTTCTTCTGGCCGTCTTTCACCATTTATTGGTTCTGTTGTTCTCCGCCTGACTCCCTTATTTTTCCTATTTCTTAGCTCGCCCAGTACATGATCCGTCTGGAGGAGTGCTACAAGGAACAGGCGGGGCTTTTGGCGAAGGCCGAGGACCGGCTGAAAGCAATGGAAGAGGGAGGCCGGGCTGCGGCAGGCAGGACGACCGGGGACCTCGAGGCGAGGCTCCAGGAGGCCGAAGAGCGGGCACTCGGCTTCGCCGCCCTGGAGGAGCAACTGTCAGAGGCTCGGGAGCAACTCAAAGCCGCCTCGGGCCTCGAAAGCAGGGTCAAGAAGGCGGAGGAACGGGCTGAAAAGCAGTCCCGGAAGATCGCGGACTATCGAGAGCGGTGGGAGAAGGCCCAGCGGTCTGGCGACAACGCCTGCGACCGAATCCGCTCTTTTGAAGCCAAACTAGGCGAACTGGAGTCGGCCCTGGAGAAGTCATGCATGGACGTCCAAGAGCTCCGTTCGCGCCTGAAGGAAGCCGAGGCCGCTCGGGTTGCTACCGAGGCGAAGCATAAAGAGGCTCAGGCTGATCTGCTGAGGGTCTCCTCTGAGGCCGAAGGCCGGATTGTGGCGAAGGTCTTGGAGGCCAAGGCTCAGATTATGGAGCGAGCTGAGGCGGAGCTGGCCGAGAAGAGGGCGGAAATCGGGCGTCAGGCGGTAGAGGCTTATCGCCAGTCCGCCGAGTTCGCCCATGATATGTCGGAGGCAGTGCGGACCTATCGCCAGTCTGACGAGTTTGTCCATGACGCGTCGGACGCGGGGGCCGAAGCCTTCACCTTGGGCTTCGAGGAGGGCCTGGCAAGGGTGTCGGCTAAGTATCCCGAAGTTGACCTGAGCGAGATCTCCCTCCTGGACTCCTCTCCGGCGCCATCGCCTGCTGGTTCTCCTGCTGCTTCCCTACCTCCCGCGGACGAGCCCGGCGTTCCCGACCCGGGAGTTCCTCCAAGCTGACCTCTTGTACCTTTCATTGTCTTTTTTATTTTTGTATGTCGGCGTTTTGCCCAATTGTATGGGCCTCGGCCCTGAAAATTAATGCACGTTGAATATTTCTTCATCTCGCCCTCGTCCTCTTTTTTTTTTTTTTTTTTAGCTCTTGGTTGCTTCTTGCTGACTTTTGATTCCCGAAGTTCTTCCGGCGCTAGGCCAGGCATCCGAGGGTTAAACCTCAGGAAACTCTTCCGGCGCTAAGCCAGGCATCCGAGGGTTAGGCCTCAGGAAATTCTTCCGGCGCTAAGCCAGGCATCCGAGGGTTAGGCCTCAGGAAATTCTTCCGGCGCTAAGCCAGGCATCCGAGGGTTAGGCCTCAGGAAACTCTTCCGGCGCTGAGCCAGGCATCCGAGGGTTAGGCCTCAGGAAACTCTTCCGGCGCTAGGCCAGGCATCCGAGGGTTAGGCCTCAGGAAACTCTTCCGGCGCTAGGCCAGGCATCCGAGGGTTAGGCCTCAGGAAATTCTTCCGGCGCTAAGCCAGGCATCCGAGGGTTAGGCCTCAGGAAACTCTTCCGGCGCTGAGCCAGGCATCCGAGGGTTAGGCCTCAGGCAACTCTTCCGGCGCTAGGCCAGGCATCCGAGGGTTAGTCCTCAGGAAATTCTTCCGGCGCTAGGCCAGGCATCCGAGGGTTAGGCCTCAGGAAACTCTTCCGGCGCTAAGCCAGGCATCCGAGGGTTAGGCCTCAGGAAATTCTTCCGGCGCTAAGCCAGGCATCCGAGGGTTAGGCCTCAGGAAACTCTTCCGGCGCTGAGCCAGGCATCCGAGGGTTAGGCCTCAGGCAACTCTTCCGGCGCTAGGCCAGGCATCCGAGGGTTAGTCCTCAGGAAATTCTTCCGGCGCTAAGCCAGGCATCCGAGGGTTAGGCCTCAGGAAATTCTTCCGCTCGCTGGTCGGCCAAGGCTGGCGCAAGCCGAAGCGACCGGTCGGGGCTTCCGGCTAGTCTGCTCCCGGGATGATCATCGGGTTAGCCAGGCATCTGAGGGTTGTCAAGCCTCAGGGAAATTCCGCTCGTTGGTCGGCCAAGGCTGGCGCAAGCCGAGGCGACCGGTCGGGGCTTCCGGCTAGTCTGCTCCCGGGATGATCATCGGGTTAGCCAGGCATCCGAGGGCCGAGCCTCGGGAGATTCCACTCGTTGGTCGGCCTAGGCTGGCGCAAGCCGAGGCGACCGGTCGGGGCTTCCGGCTAGTCTGCTCCCGGGATGATCATCGGGTTAGCCAGGCATCTGAGGGTTGTCAAGCCTCAGGGAAATTCCGCTCGTTGGTCGGCCAAGGCTGGCGCAAGCCGAGGCGACCGGTCGGGGCTTCCGGCTAGTCTGCTCCCGGGATGATCATCGGGTTAGCCAGGCATCTGAGGGTTGTCAAGCCTCAGGGAAATTCCGCTCGTTGGTCGGCCAAGGCTGGCGCAAGCCGAGGCGACCGGTCGGGGCTTCCGGCTAGTCTGCTCCCGGGATGATCATCGGGTTAGCCAGGCATCCGAGGGCCGAGCCTCGGGAGATTCCACTCGTTGGTCGGCCTAGGCTGGCGCAAGCCGAGGCGACCGGTCGGGGCTTCCGGCTAGTCTGCTCCCGGGATGATCATCGGGTTAGCCAGGCATCTGAGGGTTGTCAAGCCTCAGGGAAATTCCGCTCGTTGGTCGGCCAAGGCTGGCGCAAGCCGAGGCGACCGGTCGGGGCTTCCGGCTAGTCTGCTCCCGGGATGATCATCGGGTTAGCCAGGCATCCGAGGGCCGAGCCTCGGGAGATTCCACTCGTTGGTCGGCCTAGGCTGGCGCAAGCCGAGGCGACCGGTCGGGGCTTCCGGCTAGTCTGCTCCCGGGATGATCATCGGGTTAGCCAGGCATCCGAGGGCCGAGCCTCGGGACATTCCACTCGTTGGTCGGCCACTTGTCGCTCGCCGCCCATCGGGGTTTCTCTGTGCCCAGCCGCGACCGTGTTTCTCCTCTCCTCCAAGCGTTGCCTGGGGGGAACACGAGAAGGGTATTAAACGCTAATTAATGCGTTACCTGGGAAATCGGATCGCCAGTTGCTGCTGGTGAGGAGTGTTAGTTGAGCGGCCGCGATACGCGGGTTCTTCGAGGAGGATGCGGCCTGGGCGCGAGCGGAGACACGTGGACCTAGGGGTATACGTCACCCGGATCGTCCTGCACAAAGAATGCGATTTAAGGAGAATGACGCTTAGGAAATCGCGGGGAGATACGCCTCGGGAGCCGGAACGGCTCCGGATTCAGTGCGCCTGCATTTATTGGAGCCACCCGTATCGGAACTACCAGGGGGCCGCAGCTTGGCTATAAATACAGGTGCAGGTACGATGGAATTTGCCAAGCCGGAGCTGCAGGTTGCCATGGATCGCGGACCTCCTCCTTGGCATATGACTGAGAGACTCCTGTCGAAGGAAAGGGGAGGCGCTCCCCTTACAACTTCAGCCAACTAGCCGTTTCATCTGGGATCAACAAGGAGGGTCTCCCCGGCGGAACTCCGCTCTAGGCGTTTCATCCGGGATCACATCTCCCCTCCTTGAAGTTCAGCCTCCCGGTTGAGCTCTGCGCCGGACGCTCAATCCGGGACCGCGCCTCCATATACTCTTCCCCCTCGAATCCCTTCTCTTCCCTACCACTGGGGAAGATGGGAATATCCTTTGGAGGCGGCGTTCCCCTGGGGGCAGCGGGAGCTTCTTCTGCGGCGGCTCCTCCTCTTTTTGGTGAGGTGCTGGATGGCGCCTCCGGTTAGAAGCACCCACTTCTGGTGGGACTGCAGCCGCCCTGGGTTGAGGGTTTGGGTCCCCACCTCTTCTTTACTTTCTTTACTCCCTAATTCCCCTCTGGGAATTCCTTGTAATCACACGAGCACGCCACTGTAACCAGAAATTATTGAAATGAAAAGTATTGCACCTTTTTAAATTGTCTTTCTGGCCTTGTTGTTCTACTGGTAATACATCCGCAGGTTAGCGGAATTCCAGCCCCTTGGAATTTCTCGGCCATCTAGGGCTTCCAACTGGTAGGAGCCAGGTCGGTTTACCCAACGAACTTTATACGGGCCTTCCCAATTTGGCGCTAGCTTCCCACCTTCCGTAGGTTGAGATGCCTTAGCTCGCCTCAGCACCAGATCTCCAATTCTGAAAAGCTTCGGTCGGACTTTGGAGTTGTAATATCGGGCCACCCTCTGCTGATACATTGCCATCCGTATTTGAGCCATTTCCCTTGCCTCTTCCAAGAGATCCAAGTTCCCTCGGAGTTGCTCTGAATTGGCCTCGGGTCGGTGCGCGGCCACCCGAGGCGAGGGGAGTCCGAGCTCCACGGGGGCAACGGCTTCCGTGCCATAGGTTAGGCTGAAAGGCGTCTCTCCAGTAGGAGTCCGTTGTGTGGTCCGATACGCCCAAAGGACATTCTCGAGTTCCTCGACCCAAGCTTGCCCCGTCCGGCCGATCCGCGCTTTGATACCTTGGAGGATTGTCCGATTTGTGACCTCGGCCTCGCCGTTGGTTTGGGGATGCGACACGGATGTGAACCGATGCTCGATCCCGAATTCCTCGCAGAAGTCCCGGAAGTGCTTGTTATCAAACTGTCGACCGTTATCCGAGATGAGGACCCGAGGTACTCCAAATCGGACAATGATGTTCTTCTTCACGAACTTCCGGACTTGTGCCTCCGTGATGGTGGCCAGTGGCTCTGCCTCCACCCACTTGGTGAAGTAGTCGATGGCGACAATCAAAAATTTCCGCTGGGCCGAAGCGACGGGGAATGGTCCGAGGATATCCATTCCCCACTGTGCGAAGGGCCAGGGCGCGGTGATTGGCGCCAAGGGGACAGAGGGGACTCTCTGGACGTTGGCGTGGCGCTGGCAGGCGTCGCATTTCCGCACGTGGTCCTTCGAGTCCTCCAACAAGGTCGGCCAATAGTAGCCTTGCCTCATGATCTTATGCGCCAAGGACCTAGCCCCCAAGTGCGATCCGCAGATGCCTTCGTGGACTTCGCCGAGGGCGTAGGCCGCTTCCGCGGGGCGGAGGCACCTTAAGAGGGGGGCGGTAAACGAGGTCCGATACAGCCTCCCTTCATAAAGTACGTAGTGGGCGGACTTCTTTACAAGCCGCCGGGCCTGATCTTCGTCTTCAGGGAGGATTCCTTCGGCGAGGTAGGCGACGAGCGGGTCCATCCAAGACGGCTCCGGATCAATTGCCATCACCGCTCCAGCCCCGTCAATGCTCGGGGCATCCAGGGTCTCCAGGTAGATTGCCCTCGACAAGTTGTGCGCGTCTGCGTCCACTAGGCGGGACAACCTGTCGGCCCTGGCATTTTCGCTCCTCGGGACCTGCTGAATGTCAACACTGCCGAGGTCGGGAATGAGTGTTTGCACCTTCCGGACGTAGCTCTGCATGGTCGGGCTCCGCGCCTCGAACTCCCCTCGAACCTGCCCGACCACCAGCTGGGAGTCGGTGAAGACTTTCAGACGCCGGATGCCGAGCTCCTTGGCGAGTTTGAGTCCCGCGACTAGGGCCTCGTACTCCGCCTCATTGTTGGTCACTGGAAATCCGAACCTCAAGGCATACTCGGCTATCACTCCATCGGGATTGGTGAGGACCAGCCCAGCCCCTCCACCTTCAGGGTTCGACGACCCGTCAATGTGGAGCGTCCAGATCGGGAGATCGAGGCTGGGTGTCTCCGGCGGCTTAGGTTCCGCCTCCTGCACAGTGCACTCAGCGAGAAAGTCCGCGAGCACCTGGGCCTTGATGGCTGGTCGGGGCTGGTAGCGGATGTCGAACTCACCAAGTTCTACTGCCCACTTCACCAGCCGTCCCGCATTCTCTGGATTGCTGAGAATCTGCCGCAGTGGTTGATCGGTCAAAAGGGTGACAGAATGAGCCTGAAAATAGGGGCAAAGCCTCCTGGTCGCAGTCAGCAGCGCGAAGGCGATCTTCTCAGCCTTCGTGTACCGCGTCTCGGCATCCCGGAGGACTCGGCTGATGTAGTATACAGGCTTCTGAAGTCTTGCCTCTTCCCGAACCAGTACTGCGCTGACTGCGGTTGGGGAGACCGCCAGGTAAAGGTAGAGCATCTCCCCCTCTTGCGGCTTGGACAGCAGGGGAGGAGACGCCATGTACTCCTTGAGCTGGTCGAACGCCGCATGACATTCGGCCGTCCAGAGGAAGTCTTTTGGGCGCTTCAACACCTTGAAGAATGGTTGGCAGCGTTCGGCCGACTTTGCCACAAATCGTCCGAGCGCGGCGACCCTTCCAGCGAGCTCCTGAACCTCCTTCACTTTGGTCGGAGGGGACATATCTTGGATGGCTTTGATCTTGTCCGGGTTGGCCTCGATCCCGCGCTGGTTGACAATGAAACCGAGGAACCTCCCGGCCGAAGCACCAAAAGCGCACTTCGCTGGGTTTAGCTTCATGCGAAACTTTCGCAAGGTGGTGAAAGTCTCCTCCAGATCTGCAATGTGCTGGTCTGCATGGCGGCTTTTTACCAGCATATCGTCCACGTACACCTCCATATTCCGGCCGATCTGCTCCTTGAAGATTTTATTGACGAGGCGCTGGTAAGTGGCGCCAGCGTTCTTCAGACCGAAGGGCATTACCTTGTAACAGTACAGCCCCCGGTCTGTTATGAAGGCAGTTTTCTCCTCATCCTGTGGAGCCATCATTATTTGGTTGTAGCCGGAGAAGGCGTCCATAAAAGACAGTAGCTGATATCCGGAAGTCGCGTCGACCAGTTGGTCTATCCGTGGAAGCGGAAAGCTATCCTTGGGGCACGCCTTGTTCAGGTCGGTGTAGTCGACGCACATCCTCCACTTCCCGCTCGCCTTCCGGACAAGTACGACGTTTGCCAGCCACTCGGGGTAGCTCACCTCTCTTATGAAACCTGCCTCCAAGAGTTTGTCTACCTCCTGGTCGACCACCCGGATCCGATCCGGGGCACAGTGTCTCTTCTTTTGCTTTACTGGTCGGTGGGTCGGGTCGACGTTGAGGGCGTGAGAAACGACCTCCGGGTCGATCCCAGGTACATCGGCCGCCGACCAGGCAAACACATCTGCATTGGCTCGGAGGAATTCCACTAACCGGAGCCGAGCTTCCAAGTCGAGGTTGGCACCGACCCGGACCGTGCGGTCCGGGCGGCCTTCTTCGAGGGGAACTTCGATTACGCCCTCGGCCGGCTCCCCGTGCCGCAAGGCCACTTCGTCTCTGGCGTCAAGTGACTCGACGCTTAGGGCCTCCATGGGCTTCTTCCCTTTGAGAGTTGCTAGGAAACACTGCCGTGCGGTCGGCTGGTCACCTCGGACCTCTCCAATCCCGGCCGCTGTGGGGAACCGCATGAGCAAATGGTAGGTAGAAACCACCGCGCGAAGGGCGTTCAGTCCGGGTCGTCCGAGGATAGCGTTGTAGGCCGAGGGGACACGGACGACCAAGAACCCGAGCCGCACCGTGGCTTCTGCGGGTGCAATGCCCGCAGTCACAGGCAGCTCGATGACACCTTCGGCCGAGATAGCGTCTCCAGTGAATCCTATGAGGGGGGTGGATGTTTTGTGCAACAATTATCGGGAAAAGCCCATCTTTTGGAAGGCCTCGTAATACAAAATATCAGCTGAGCTTCCACTATCCACAAGAACACGCCTTACATCATAGTCCGCCATAGTGAGAGAGATCACCATGGCGTCATCGTGGGGAGTCTGAACCCCCTTTACATCTTCATCACAAAAAGTGATTACATTTCCGACCCGCTGCCTCTTCGCGACGGCCACTCCTGATACTTCCGCCGAGCCCCCTGCGTTCCTCACGGGCCGAGAGCAGCCCCCAGTGATGGTGTGGATCACTCCCGCAAGGGGTCGATTCTGCTCCCGAGGCTCCTGAGGGGCCGGGTCGGCTAGACGCGGGTCTGCGGGGGGACGTCGGTCGTTTACATATCGACCGAGACGCCCCCGGCGAATGAGAGCCTCGATCTCGTCCCGAAGCTGGAAGCAGTCTTCGGTATCGTGGCCGTGGTCTCGGTGGTACTCACAGTACGCCCGAGAAGGCTTCCTCCCAGGGATCTTCTTCATCTGCCTCGGGACCGGGAGGTCCTCCCGCCCCTTGACCTCCATGAGGATCTGGGCCCGGGGGGCCAGGAGTGGGGTGTACCGGTTGAAGCGTCGGTGCGGAGAACGAGGGCGTGTGGCGCCGTGGTTCCTTGCTGGTGACGGGCTTCTGCGCCGGCGTTGAGGCGTCGGGCTCCTCCTCTGGGGTGCCTCTTTTCGCCTTTTCTTCCCGGGTTTTAGAGGGGCCTCGGCGCCTTTTCTTCTGGGCTTTAGAGGAGCTTCCCGGAACAAGGAGGCCGCCTCCTCGGCGTCTGCATACTGGTTTGCCCGAGACAACAGCTCCGGGAAGCTCCGCGGCAGGCGTTTGTCCAGGGAGAAGGTGAGTCTGCCCTTCCGGAAGCCTCGCTTCAGGGCTGAGAGAGCCACCTCCTGGCTCAAATTCCGGACCTCCAGTGTTGCCTTGTTGAAGCGGGTGAGATAATCCCGCAGGCTCTCTCCCTCGTTCTGCCGGACATCGAAGAGGGAGTCGGAGACCAGTCTTCGCCGGCTACTGACGGCGAAATGGCTGATGAAGAGACGGGTGAACTGGTGGAAGGACTGGATGGAATTAGCCTCCAGGCCGGCGAACCACGCCCTTGCCGGGCCGCGGAGGGTCGCCGGGAAGGCCTTGCAGAGGAGAGGATCCGATGCTCCATGGAGGAGCATAAGAGTCCTGAAACTCTCCACGTGGTCCCGTGGGTCCGCCGCCCCGTCGTAGGGTTCGATCGCCGGCATTTTGAACCCCGGCGGGTTTAGGGTTCGCAGGATCCTTGAGGCAAGCGCCGGCTGGGAGGAGATTTCCAAGTCGGCGAAGGGATCTTTGGAGTGGCCCTTCAGGACCTGGAGCTGTCTGTGGAGATCGTCCACCCGCCGGTCTAGGGAGCGCGACCGGTGGGTGGGAGACAAGGAGCGGCGCGAGGGGGACCGACTGGAGTGCGGGCCCCTCGAGGACTGGGGTGTCTGAGAACGCGCCCGGGTCCGCCTCTCGTACCCCGCGCAGCTCCGATGAGAAGGTCCTGGCAGAATGGACCGCACTCGAGAATCCTCCCCGCGCCGGCGCTCCTCTCCATGGGAGAGGAAGGAGCGCGGGTTGTGAGGAAGAGGCGAGTGCTCGGGGAGCAGCGGCTCCTGAGCCCGCTGCGGCACCCGAGAGATCACACCCTGCAGATTCTGCACTGCCTCCGCGAGGGTGCGAACCTGCTGGGCTAGCTGGTCGAACTGAGCAGGTTCGACCGTCTGAATGGGAGGAGAAGCGGTGGAATGCTGCTGAGAGTGTGTTGGGGACGCAGCAGCCTCCCGGCCAGAGGCGCGAGAGGTTCCGCGACCGGAAGCATTGGAAGCTCCGCGACCACCTCGCCGTGCCATTACGATCGTTCTGAGATTCGTGCCCTTCCTCTAGCGCCAACTGTTGCTGGTGGTCCAAACCGAGAACGATTGACACGACGGTGTGAACGGGGTTCCGCCTGAGTTGTCTTGGTTGGTGCTGGTTGCGCTCCACCTTCCGCCAAGGAACCTGCAAACAAGCCTTGCACCACCACCAGGGTGGTGATGGCCCTCCGACGGTCAAGTCAGAGGAGATTGGAGGAGGAGAGATGATAATCACAAGTGGGAGAGAGTGCTCTGGGAGGTATTGCTTACCCCCCCTTCTCCCCCCAGCCGCATATATACCTGGCTGGGAGGTCTCTCAGGGGGGTTTGTCGTCGTGGGGCACGATAGAATGGCCACTGACATGGCCGTTACGGGGCGTCGTGGAGCAGCGCTGGGTACGGTCATGACAGGGCGTAGTGGAGCTCCGCTTTGTACGGTTGATACAGGAGATCGTGGGCAGCATCGGGTACAGCCGTTGCAGGGAGTAGTGGAGCAGGAGGCCGCGGCGTGCCTCTGGAGAATAGCCTGTCGTTATCAAAAGATCTCCGACTCGGGGTCGGAATGCTGGATCATAGGGCAGCCGACCCGGGGTCGGGCTGCGAAGCCGAGGAGGTCCGACTCGGGGTCGGAGTGCTGGATCATAGGGCAGCCGACCCGGGGTCGGGCTGCGGAGCCGAGGAGGTCCGACTCGGAGTCGGAGTGCTGGATCATAGGGCAGCCGACCCGGGGTCGGGCTGCGGAGCCGAGGAGGTCCGACTCGGGGTCGGAGTGCTGGATCATAGGGCAGCTGTAGCTTTCCTGGATACGCGTGCCGATCACGTGGGGCATGGCGGCTCAATTCCCCCATAACAGAATCTAAATCCATTAGTTTTTTGTTGGTTTTTTGATATCTATATCGACAGTTAATTGCGCTTCTTATCAAAATATCAGTCACCGCATCAATGTATGAGTTGGATATGTTGTCTGACGTATTTGAATGTCTGCATGAGAGATTGGTTCAAACACAGATCATAGCACAGAAGCAAAACTAGTTGGCAATGACAGCATCCTAAAAATAATTAAATTTATTACAGATCTATATTTTACAAGCATCACACTTCCTAGAGAGAGGTACAAGTATTGTAATTTTAATGATTGCTGCATCTCATGGCATTCCCACAGCTAGATTAAACTACAGTGGCTGACTTCTGATTTCCCATGCCAAATAAGTTATCAAATAATTTTGGGGCCATAGGAGGAAGAACCGCCGGCACTGGAGCCATGAAATTAACAATCTTTTCATGAACATTGTACCTGAACATAGATTTCAATGAGTAGCAATCAGTCTAAGAACTTTAATGGAAGTCTCTAAGTAAAAGAATGATGATAGTGATGATGTGAGGATCCGTGCGGACGTGTGTTTAGTTCTACATCGGTTATTCGCTGGGTAGATCTTGAGTATTTATACAGGATCAAGGAACCTAAATAATACCTTCTGGCTAGCCATTTTGGGTGAGGTTCTGAGTTGTTACAAATGGTATCAGAGTGGACCCAGCCCATAACCTATGTGGACTTGGTGACACTGCAGCACGGATCCATCGGAGCTGACCATGGGCCAATCGTGGTGTTTGTGATTAGATTTGAATAAATTTGAACCCTTAGCCTGACGAGGACGTCAGGGCTTGAACGGGGGGAGTATGTGAGGATCCGTGCGGGCGTGTGTTTAGTCCTACATCGATTATTTGCTAGGTAGATCTTCGGTACTTATATAGGATCAAGAAACCCAAATAATATCTTCCGGCTAGCCATTTTGGGTAAGGTCCTGGGTTGTTACAAATGATCACCTTATCTTGCGGCTCTTAGAAGCACGACGGTCAACTACCTTGAGTTTCTTAGGCTGCAATCTTTTCAAAGCATAAAATGCTGTCTCTGCAAATAACGACACCCAAGGATGCAATTGAATAAACATGATATGATAGCCTACAATCCAAACTTTAAATATTTAAGGTTTTTCTTTTCATGCATAATTTCGTGAGCTGCTATTAAAATTTACCTTTTGCAGGGAAAGAATGTGCAGAATGAAAGGCCTCACAGGCACTGACCAGATGATGCAAGATTGCATGACTAGAATTCCTTCAGGAGTTGCTGGTAAAATTCAGAGTCATCGAGAAGTTCAGGATCTCCATCAACATTCCCATCCTGGACATTGGATCAACATATATAAAATAAGAATGCATCAGAACAAGCCTGTGAATTTTTGAAACATGCGCACACTTTATAAAGCAAGGAATAAAGATATTTTAGTGTTAATCCATGTACAGGTACTACAATGAAATATTTGGTAGTATTGCTAATGCTGATACAGGAACTGAAAAAATCATCAAGTTCCCAGATGCCCTTCTAAGTGCAATCTGAGCTTAGATGCATCTCGAGTCCATTCAAATACTTTGGTAGATGCATCTCGAGTCCATTCAAATACTTTGGTGACTTCAAAGTAGAACAGAGGCCTGGTATAACTAATGACAAAAAGTTCATGAAACAGGATTGAGTAGGGCCAACAGGAGTCCCATTGATGTTGAATGCATATCTATTTTAATTGTTTTGGTGCTACAGTAAGTGTCCATTTTATTCTTCACAGTTCATGTTTCGTAAATCAGCCACTGGAAACTCCTAAGCCTCATAGAAAACAGAACGATAACTAAAATAAATGCACAGATCGAGATTTAGGATCAGCTGAGACCTCTTCTTTTCTACTTTCAAGCTCCTCAGGAACCTGCAGTGACGCATACATATTGGAAGCAGTCCATGTCAGGAACTGGAGAAATAGAGAAAATAAAATGTTATGTATTGTTTTAGATATTAAGAGAAACTTACTTTTCCAAACATGCCAACAGAAGACCTCCTTAATTGCATTCTCTTAATCACTCTCTTAATTGCTCACTAATGTTCTGCACTCGTAGAAGGGAGGTAGAAAGGAACATGAAAACGGTCGAAGCTAGAAATTTTGTGATAAATACAGACTGTCCATCAAATAGTTTTAAGAATACCTGATTTAAGGCATGCAATTTGCCTTTAAAAGCAGCTGCACCAGTAGTTGTCACCTGTGTCTTCCTCTGCCATTTGTCTACCGAGTTATTCCTGAATTGTGGTATTCTGCAAGTAATATGAAACATGATAAACTTTCCAGCTTGCTTTGTGAAAATAATTTACAAAATAAACAGCTGAAAATGGAGACTATCACCGGCATGAGAACTCTGCCATAAAAGCTTTGTTATATTATTTTTCTTGTTGAATAGTATATTTATAGCGTATACTTGCCAAACCAGATTCCAATTGGATTATATAGTGCATTTGTTGCTCTTCATCAGTTTTATAGTATTGGGAAGAAATAATATTTCTTCTGGAATTGTATCCTATGAACTCAGCCGAATATATTGTATTGAAGAGGCTAGAGGAAGTTTACAATAGCTCCCATGCGAATGTGAGAAGATACCTTTGATGCATTCTGTGTATTTGTAGCCACTCCTCATCTTCCTCTCCCTTCAAATTATTAGAGCAATCTTCATCCTTACAAGATTCTTTGCTGTTTCCTTCATCAAAGCATATTAACAGTAGAAATCAATTAGTATGAAGCAATTCACAAGCAACAGATGCCGACCAGCATGAAGATTATTTAAACTGATAAATACACAAATATACATACAATCACAAATCTGGAAATGTTGATCTAAAGGTAACATGGTAATGTGACGTGGTAGTGATTTTCAAGAGTGTACAATCCAAAAGGCAATTTTGAAAAATAGCAAACTAAAAATGAGAAATTCTGCCGTGAGTTAGGAAAAATTACCAGTAATGTATAATAAAGGATCACAAGCAAACTGAACTATGAAAATTTTTCTATAGCTTGATTAATATTAAAATATATGATTGGCACAATTTCTGCTGTTTGAAATTTTCAAGATTACATAACAACTAGTTCTAGCTTTGAACACAAAAGAGCTGTCTTTCCTTTTGTCTCGGAAGAAAATTTCTGGTCCATCAGCAAATAGTATGTAACGAATAATTCCAGCATTGAACACAAAAAATGTCTTTCCTTTTGTGTCAGATGAAAGTTTCCAGTCTATCTTCCCTCTGTTTCTCACAGTCAATGACAATTATAATCCCTCTCCCATCTAAGCCCATTCCAACCCTCAACACCACCATCACCACCAGGTCTCCCGCTCTTTCTCTGTTCCTTTGTGATCCCGAAAACCCAAACCCACCTCCATCGCCAGCCATCCCTTGATGCCCTTCCGTGGACTTCAATCTTTTTCTTTGCTGGATCGGCCAGAGCCCATCGGGTTTGGGCCCGGAGTAAACAGATTCTTCTCACTGGCTCTCTAGAAATGGGTCCCGCCATCCGATTGGCCTCCTAACACCCCTTAATTATTTATTTTAAAAATAATTATAAAAAAATAAATGTTATCATATTATTTGTTAATTATATATTAATATTTAATATTTTTATTAATAAATATATTAATATAATAATATTATTAAATATTATTAATCAATATATTAAATATTTATATTATATTAATATAATATGTATTAATATAGCCAATATTAATTATATAATATAATTATCAAATATTAATATAATATAATATAATTGAGAGTGTTTTTGTGAGAAAATAATAATTTTAGATTTTTTCTACTTGGAGGGTCCGATACCCGTGGTTCTCCCTACAACTTAATGAGACGTATGCCTACCATAATAGATTTCCGCAGATGACTAGATTGGTTCGGGGTCAACTTCGATAGCAATGGAGAGCTCGAGGTGCTCCCCTGCTATGGCCTCAAGGTAGAGGTGGAGCATGTTATGATTGGTCGAGTGGCACAGCGGTTGGAGCCTCAGAGACCGGCAATCACCTGCTCTGTTAGAAATGGGGCGGCGGGCAGCGATGGACTCGACGAAAAGGGGCCAATCAAAAGTGGAAGAGGGGTTTGGCTGGAGGAGGAGGAGGAGGGGGAGGGGCCCATCTATAGGATATTTCAGCCTAGGCTCCATGGGTCTTGCAGGATTCGGGTCAATCCAATAGTTTATGTACCCTAAAAACGAACTTCAATTATGAACCGACTTGACCATTTTCACACGTTGTTCGACTGAACCAAAAAATTGACCGACTCTATTAGACCGGCATCCTGAGCTGCCGGTCTGGATTTGAGCGGATGACGGGCAAGCTGGCCTACCCAGCCTGCCCCGGGTATTAAGGTTCCATTTGGAAAAGCTTAGTATTTTTAGAAGAAATAAAAATATTTAGTAAAAAGAAAAAAAATCTGTTTTGGAGTTTTTCCGAAAAAATATTTTTAAGCCCGACTGAGAGCTAATTTTTTTTACCAAAATATTCCTCCCCCCCCCCCGGCTTCTCTTTTCATCCCCCTCTTTTCCAAACCCTCTTGATGGAAGCCTTCGATCATTGATCTCTGGGAGCGGGGAGATTGGAGGCACTGGAGGAGGAATTCTAGGATTTTGTTTAGGTTTCTTGGTTCATTCCTGGAGTTTTAGGGCATTCCTTGGGCAATCCGGAATCCGGTTTCCGGCGCTTGGAACCCTACATCTGAGGTTTAAGGAATCGAGGAAGCAATCGGGATCTGTTTCATTTGGGCCTGTCAACATATTCTGGCGCATAACCGGATTGTCCACGGCCTCGCCCGTAAGTTTGAAAGCTCTTCATGCGTTTTCTTTTAATTTAGTTTCTTACTCCTGGAGTTTGGATATGACTTATGAGGGTGTAATTGGGGAATCCGTGGGAAAGTTAGGGTTTTCCTGTATTTACGAACTCTCCGAGTTTAGAGAGTAAGTATTTGGATTGGGTTTATGTTATTCTGTGTGATTATTATTGATTTAGAGTTGCAGCCTGGATTTTTTTTTTTTGTTTTGTTTTGTTTTGTTTTGAAGGCAGCCATATTTCCCTTAGTGTCGAAAACATTAATAAATCTCTTTTTTATATTTTGCTGTCGAGTGTGATTTTTTTATTTTTTTTTTTGTGAATCAGCGGATCATACAATGAACTGAATTAGCAGTTTTAAATGTTATTGTGAAGCTCAGGAGGAGTCGCCTTTTCTTTCTTTCACTTTGAACAATTTGAATTCTAGAAAGCAGGGCAATTGAAAGAAGAAAAGCTGTCATGGATGGAGTCCTATAGCTCCCTATTTGAGACAAGAGTTAATAGAATGACCATGCTGTCAAGAGAGCATTATACAAGAACCTAGATAAGAAGACAAATCACCCATGCAGCAATGTGCGGTAGCATATTTTCAATAGATGTATTACATTTGGCTTCGATGTACTCTGGGAATCCATATCATTGCTTGCGATCTTTTATTCCTTCAATGTATGTATTTGTTGCCCTTTTTTTCCCCATTGGGTTCCCATTGGAAGTCATGGTCATAAGGGCAATAGTGATAAATGATCCAATGAACATAACATTGTCCACTCTTGTGTTGCGGTGAATGAATGGATTTCAATGTAACTAATTCAATGGTTGCTTGTGGTTTCATTGGTGTGGTACCAGCACTATTCATCGTAGTCTTGATGTTATTCTACTTTCTTCTTCATTAAACAGTATTTATATTTTTCATCTCTTGGTTGTCCCATTGAAATGATTATATTGCATTTTTGTATTGCAGAAAATAGAAACTTAACTCTGTGTTAATTTTGGAAACAGCCGCACATATACTTCAAATTGCCAACCTTTTGAAAGAATTAATGGTTCTGAGAATAGAATTTATAGTTGCTTTCATTTTTGGGCATCCTTCTTTGAAAATACCATCAAACTACTGTCTATATATGTTCAATCATATGCCAATGCATCATTTTTTAACTATTTGTATACAATTCTCACATGGACTTTATATCTACAAGTATTAAAGCATGTGAGAGCTGACTGAGTGACTTGCACCATATATTAAAGTTATCTTTCAAGCCTGAAGGTTCTGACTTCTGAGAAGTCTTTATCACTAAAACTGAAATGCATGCTCTCATGAAAGTAGAATGAAATTAAAGTAGAATGCAGAACTCTGGTTGCCATTGTCACACATTTTGCTAGCCTTGCTGCATTGTCAATTTTGCCATCAAAGTTAAGACCTTGTTTCTTCAGGCACCCGCTGTGATGTCCATTGGTTCCAACAGTAATATATGCTGTACTGAGAGTACTTCTTCACTCCTTTGAGATGTGCAGCGATTCTCATCCCACTGGTTCATTCCAGGCAGTCAGCATGCATGATGCATCTGGAAGCACTCGTCTCTCAGTTGACTCTCTTTTGATTGACTTTCGAAACAATAGTCATGCACACATGAAACTGTTCCATCCTATATATCTTGCCAATGCTTAAATAGAAACATGAAAGGTGTAGCTGAGTTAATTATGCTTGAAATTAAACTGCAAATTTATTTTTCTTTTGGATGGTTGTTATATGGCAAGAGATTTTTTTTTGTGACTGAAATCACTGTCACTCATTGCAAGTTACTTCTAAGGAATCTTCAGTAACTTTTATTAGTTGTGGCTTTGTTCGTGTTTTGGGGGTATTGGAGAGGTTTTATTATGCTCTATTGTATAATACTATATAATGTTGTTCATGGTCATTTTGTTATGCCAAAAATATTTTCTCAGTTTGTTTACCAAACACATGTTAAAGTTCTACAACACTTTAGAAATGTAGTTACCAAACAACAAATAGCTTTTTATAAAAGCTCTACTTTCAAAAGCTTTACTTTCAAAAGCTCTACTGCCGACAGCTTTCCCAAATGGGGCCAAAGAATACTTGTGATTAGATGGATTTTTGCACCTACTCGGATTTGAGCAGATTTTGTTAAGATTCGAGTTGTCGGATGATGCCTGTACCCGATCCTATCAGCTAACCCAAACCCAAAGTACTTCAATTCGGGCCCTTCGAGTCGGAGTTGGGAAAACTAGTAGATGTGTACCAGCTCCGCACCTTTCATTCTCTTCTCCTCCCACTAGTACCGGTCGAGTTAATATGATCTCCACTTTTCTTATCTTGATTTGGAATTCTGAAACTCTTCTAAATTTTCTTTTCCTCTTCTTAAAAGGGTTTTCAGAGGATGTTACCGATATGGAGAAGGGCGGCTTCCCATCTCTCCGCCCTCGCATCGCAGCAGAATAGATTGGGAGCTCGCCTTGTCGACCGGAGCTATGCCAAGGTTGCTGCCGCTACCGCTCCCTCGAGTCCGCCTACTTCGCCCCCCAAGCGCGTTCCAAGCAGCCCAAAGGTATGAGCAAAAACTATGGTTCTTGCTGTGCGGTAAATTGGCATGGGTTCCTTGCTTTCATTTCCTCCTTTATTCATCCATTTTATTGGCTTGTGGTGCTTTGCCCTTTTTCCCTCTATGATATCTTTATGTATTGTGTGAGCAATGACTATGCAAGTGTATCTTTATGATACATTGCCCTTGCTTTATTTTGGTGTTTATTATTAAATTTGGGTTATTTGGGTTAGGCTAAATAGTGGCAATTTGGGTCATTTTTCTTTTTTCTTCTTTTTGTGTTGAAAAGAGTGGATAGTTACTCATGGATGGTAAAAGTAACCATTGATCGACTAAGGGATTTGGTAAGGCTCTTGTTGCAGTACTTTATAAGACTTAAAAATTTATATAAAAGGACTTGTTATTATTATTCACAAGAACAACATAAGGTTTTTTTTTTAATATCCTCCTAAATATTGATATTTGCATGAATGCCCCTTTAAAATTGATATTTGCATATATACCCTTATAAAATATTTGTTTTGCATGTTCTTGCATATGTGCCCACACCATCTAACATTGTCAAGAGATTAGCAGTTTGAAATTAAAAATAACTGAAATATCCTTAATGGATAAAAATATTTATAAGGGTATACATGCAAATAACAATTTTGTAAAGGTATTCATGCAATTTCACATATTTGGAAGAGTTTACATGCAAAAAATTCTAACTTTATTTTTTTCTGTTTCAACTTGTTTTAACACTTAGATTTGTCTAGTACCTGCTCAATATTTTTTGTAGAAATATTGCTCAAGAAAAAGATTGATTTGACAATTAGATAATAAAAGGAGTTAAGAAAGTTCTTTCACTGATCATGAAATTATTCCATTTTATTCTTCTTCATTCATAACAACCACTATATCTTATTTCATCGAAATATGTCTTGTAATATTTATTGTTATAGATGCATATATAAGGGCATGTATTAGAATATAAAAAAAGATTAGAATCTCTTAAAGGCATACGATAGATTATAATGATCAAGCTTTCTTGCTACTGCTATACTCATGGGTGGAAGAATAACATCAATCATTCCCAAGAAAATTTATTGAAGGACTTCAGAACCTCTCAGATTTATTAACAACCTTTGTGGCCATGTGGTAGAAGGTCGCCCCTTACATTTTGTATCTTAAGCCATTTTTTATTGGAGCTTCAATTTTCTAGAAGAAAACAAGATCTAGTATATGGGGCATATCTTGTCACAGTAATATTAAATTAGCCACCAGCCTGCACACGGAAAATTTTACAGCTCTAAAAGATAAACATTGCAAATCTTATATACTAAAAAAATCTGTCACAACACCTTTCTTTAAATAATTCATGAAGCTAAAGGTAGGACCTGGCCATTTTCATGTAAAAAAGATACTATGAAGGATTGTCTATGGTGGAGAAAGGGGTCGAGAGAATGATTTTGATTTTGGACGGAAACGTAAAAGAGAGATAAGAAAATTTGTAAAAGGAGGTAGAGATATTAATTTCTAGCTTACTTGTTAACATGTTACCCGCTTCAGGAATAAAAAGATAATTTCATAATTTAAATTAATTTTTAATTTAAATAAATATAATTTTGGCTAATTATGTCAGCTGAATCGCTATGTCAAAGGTATTCATACAAAAATAATTTTTTGCGAGGGCATACACATAAATATCAATTTGGAGGGTATTTATACAAACTTCAATATTTAGAAGGATATTTATGCAAAAATTTAAGAATTTTTTACGTGTATGCCCTCCTAAATATGTGAAATTGTATGAATATCCTTCAAAATTGCTATTTGTATGTATACCCTTATCAATGTTTCTTTTTGCATGCTTACCTATTAAGAGTATTTTCGTTATTTTTATTTTAAACCGCTAACTTCTTAACAACGTTACATGGCATAGATACATACGCAAAAAAAAAGAAGAAGGGTATGCATACAAAACACGTGTTTGATGAGGGTATACATGCAAATATCAATGTTGGGGGGTATTCACGCAAATTCAAATATTTAAGAGGGTATATACGCAAAAAACCCTTTTTCTAAATATAAAGCTAATTTAATATTGTTACATGTTCTGAAATAACCCCTTAACTTCAAATTTATGATGAAGAAATGCCCAAGTTCAATATATTTGTGAATTCTAGTACAAAGTAATGAAGAAAATGACTTGAATTCAATAGGCATTGAAAAAGGTTTACAATTTATAAACATAACCAGTCATCAAAGAAATGAATTGAAAAAGTGAATAACATACCAATATACAAAGTACCATTAAGTAAATTACAAAGAATTTCACTTATATATAATAAGTATTTGCTTCATAGTTTCAACATATTATCTCAAAGTCGTGCTTCTTTTGTGGCAACAGTTTTCCTCATGGAGGCAAGGTTGAGGCCCAAAATTAATAGAGTGGACCACGGACCTTTGACTGATACCAACAATAGCAAAGTTTCTTCAGATAGAAATGATGGACACAGATCTCCAACAATTATAGTACCATTGACATAACTTATAAAATTTAAATCTGTGGATATGTTGTACTAATATTTGTAATAACTCTTCCTAAAGCCTATATTAAGGAGCTTTTTAATGTGGCCACAATTCTATTTTTCTTTTCATTTGTTAATGTTTGATGGTCTAAAAGAGGGTTGGCCTTGGTATAATGGTAAGGTTGTTCCATTGTGACTTGAGCGTCACAGGTTTGAAATATGAAAATAACCTCTCCATACGTGGGGATAAGGTAGCATACATATGACCCTCTCTAAACCTTGCAATAGCGGGAGCCTTGTTCATTCAGATGCCCTTTTTTAATGTTTGACTTGCAAGGTGGTGAGTGATGCATCATGACATTATATCTTAATTTCACGGCCTTGCATTTTTGAGAACTAATTGTAATTTTTTTGTCTATTTAAGAGTATGTATTCGTAACACACCTATAATGGTCAAACCGCCATGGGATTTAAATAACCAGTAATTACATGTCTAAAGCTTGATAGTTACAGTTAGGATTAACTCTGTGATAATTGCACTCACAGTAGAATGCAATATTGCCAGTTCATACATCAATGTGAATTATGTGCAAAAGAGTGGATATTCTAGGATGCTATGCAAGAATACTTTTGCAACATGAGTACAACTATTATCACAGAGGACTGATTATATGAAAACAATGCAGATCCAAAAGGTCAACTTATTTTCTTTTATAAAACAACTTAGGGATTTATCTTAAAATTTTTGGTTATTCTTCTTTCATTCATGGTGCAGGAATTTGGACCCATGTTTTCCCTATCGTACCATCTTCATTCCAAGCATGTTATTTAGTATTAATCCTTTCAAATAGACTGTTATTATCAATTTTTCTGTTGTGTAATGAATGTGCATGTAAATCATATTCATTCCTGTGTTGTAGCATAGCTTTTTGGCGCATCAAAATTTGTGCCTATCAGCTTTATCTATTGCTTGTATTTAATTAATTGCATATGTAGTGGAATATTATGGTGTTGGCTGGTTGTATCCCTTCTGTTAGTTTTTCTTTGCTTCAGTTAGTCCTACATGTGAACTAGTGGCTAAATAACTTCGTTACAAACTCATTTGTTTGGACTTTAACAGGTTATCAGCGTAACTAAGCTTTATAAGTTACCAGATCTTCTATATTAACTAATGTTAACTGCTATATATTAGACTGAAGCCTTACTGCTTCCTCAGGCTGTCAACAAGTTCAATTGTGCAGTTTTGAACCTTTGATTTCATGTTATCGATGCTTTTGATATACTGTGGATTAAAGATGTTCCTTTTCTTTTTTGAAAAGCGTATCATGTTTGGCTCCGTGTTTGAATGCACTGAAGCTGGAGTTTCATATGTTTTGACAGGTCGGACTAAATGCTTTGTTTTGGTCAAAGCCCTGTTCTCTGGCTTTGGCTCCGAACTTGCCTCTGAGAGTAGAAGAACCACAATTTGAGGGCATCCGACGAATAATGCTCAAGCTATTGCTGTTTTATAGTAAGCAGAGCAAGTCCATTAGAGGGGCAAATGTGGTATATCAACGAATCAAATATCAGGTCGATCGGCCTGCTATTTATGATGGTGTGCCTTCTTAGTAACCACTAATTAGCATATAACATTTATTTGCCTTCGTTTATTTGATCTTTCATCTTTGCATTAATTGACTCTCATTCGTGCAATGTACATATATGTTAGTTTGACTTTGACCGCTTATTATTAAGTTTTACTGAGTTAACAGTACATATTGCACGATTATGATTTTCCCAGACATTAATTATAAACTTATATTTTTGCAGTATTTCACTTGGAAAGAACATTTAAAACTACATTTTCTTTGCTTGTGCTTCATATGTGGCTCTTCTTACGTCGCTTAAGAGAAGAGGGTAAGGAAGGAGTTCAATTCGGACAATACCTATATGAGATCTACAATCATGATCTAGAGTTGAGAGTGTCCAAGGCTGGGGTTAGTGATCACTTCTTTTTAACTGATGTCTTTTAGTGTAACAGAGTTTTTGTTTTCTGTTCAGTTTAACTTCCTTTCATTTTTTTTGAGTTTTGACATAGTTTGTTGCTTATAGACTACAAATCATGTGTTGTGGACCAATCTGTACATGTACGTGAATCCTTCATCTTGCAGTGTCATGTTGCTTGCAATGCCACCGACTCATAGATATCCTTCTTGCGCCTGCTATCATGTAGAGTAAACAGAATGTGCATGATTATAATGAAGAGTATATTTTTTTCTGTGAAAAAGTACCATAAAACAGATAAAGGACATTGGTCAGTGCTATATTTTGACATTAACCCTGTGCTGCTTGTTTCCTGTTGCACCTTGGATATTGCTTATTGAGTAGACATCTGGACTAATTTTTATATGTTAGTGAGTAATGTTTTACTAGCAAGGAAATATTGCTTCATCCCATGCTATGTTACACTATTTTTGGATGTCTTGTGTATATTTTGACATTAGCCCTGTGCTATCATGTAGGGTAAACAGAATGTGCATAATTATAATGAAGAGTATATTTTTTTCTGTGAAAATGTACCACAAAACAGATAAAGGACATTGGTCAGTGCTATATTTCGACATTAGCCCTGTGCTGCTTGTTTCCTGTTGCGCTTGGATATTGCTTATTGAGTAGATATCTGGACTAATTTTTATATGTTAGTGAGTAATGTTTTACTAGCAAGGAAATATTGCTTCATCCCATGCTATGTTACACTATTTTGTGTATATTTTGACATTAGCCCTGTGCTATCATGTAGAGTAAACAGAATGTGCATGATTATAATGAAGAGTATATTTTTTTCTGTGAAAAAGTACCATAAAACAGATAAAGGACATTGGTCAGTGCTATATTTTGACATTAGCCCTGTGCTCCTTGTTTCCTGTTGCACCTTGGATATTGCTCATTGAGTAGACATCTGAACTAATATTTATGTGTTAGTGAGTAATGTTTTACTAGCAAGGAAATATTGCTTCATCCCATGCTATGTTACACTATTTTTGGATGTCTTGTGTAGTATTGCTGCTAATAAAAGCTGTCCGACCTGATTTAGTTTTGTCGACTTCATGTGTTGTAACAACTTAGCTTAGCCCTTGTCTATGATATGTCAGATGTGGAAAATAAAATAAAGCAAAACAAACAAAGCTCATCTTGCTCATGCTTTCTTTTATATTAATGAATGCTCTTGTGCATCAGGACTTTCCTTCCTTAAAAGATTGCATAGTTTACGTTTTTCGATGATTATGAAATGTTATTTGTTGACAGTGGAAGACAATCTTTGCTTGCATTTGCGAGTTCTTTGTACTTTTTTGACAAAAGCACTTGTTATCTGTACTCGTATTGCTGTGGAATTTGGTGTAGATAATTATTATGTAGTCTGCAATATCGCAGTCTGGAATCTTAGCTACATATAGTTTTAAAGTCAGATGGCCAGTTAAGTAAAAGAACAATTTTTCTGCTTTGAAATGGTAAACAGGTCAAAATTTGCAAAATAAAAGCCATGTGGAAGCGCAAGTTAATGTTGGTTAATAAAATTTTATAAATGAGTGCTGAAAGTGCATAATTAAAATTAGTTGAAGATTGTGCAACCAAGAAATAGATGAGAGGTCAAGAAGTTAAACTAAATTGGATCTTGTTATGCTCACTGATCCTCAAAAACTAATTCAGCATCTCTCTCTCTTGTTATTTCATGATTTTCTGGTCCTAATAGCTCTAATAACTGCCCAATCTTACAATTAGAAACATATTTGTGGATTATTACTGCTGGATTGCAGGTTAACTTGCTGTTGACAAAGTGGATGAAGGATCTAGAAAAGATATTCTATGGGAATATTGTTGCATATGATGCTGCTATGAGTCCTGAAGCTAAACATGATGATCTTGCAAACGTGATATGGAGGTGAGATATCTATTACAACCATATCTAGATATTTTGCAACAGGAATATCTATGGAAGTTTGGGAAGTCAACAGTTCCCACACAGTAACACATAATATTAAATGGATAAAGCAAGAAAAGAGTTTGAACAATTTAATGATAAAAGTAGTATAACTTTGGTGAAATAAAATAATAAATAAATTCATAAAAAGATTTTCTACAATCATTTATTAAAATTAATCATAAAAAGGGCAGTCCAGTGCATAAGGTTCCAACCATTGCAGGGTCTAGGGAGGGTTTAATGAACGCAGTCTTGCCCCCGCATGCAGAAGAAGTGGTTTTCGTGTTTCAAACCTGTGACACCTAGGTACAATGAAGTGACTTTACTATTGCACCAGGACTCATATTTATTAAAATGAATCATATTAATAAAATATTTAAATGTATAATAATATCAATGTGGAGACGCGCCTAGATTATTTGTTTATTAAAGATTTGAATTGTTTTTCAGATTTTATTGAAAAATATTTGTAATAATCATTATCTAATGCAAAAGTTTTTTTTTGTTGAGATAGGTAAATCATTGTAAATTGACATTATTTCAAAAGTTTAACATATTTTTTTGGTGAAAGCAAACAATTTTTTTGTTTTTTCAACAATTTGTGATAAATCTTACATTGGTGCTATTTCAGGAATATTTTTTCTGATGATGGCTCAGAGATATTAAATAATACTGCTGCTACTGCAGTCCAGGCATGTTCCTTGTCTATCTTCTTTATTCACTATTGCACGGGTATCTACAAGATAGATGCGCCATGTTCCTGCTTTTTTTGTCTGATGCCACTCTTGACTACCATGGGTTTACTTTTAGTCATTATTTGCCACTCGCTGAAAAAAACTTGGTTCAATTTTCTTGTGCTTTTAGGCTATGGCTAGATACACAAGGAGGGAGTCTACCTGCCTTTCATTGACAGGCAAATCACTCATTTTGCTGGATATTTTCATATCTTGACTCTAGCCTCTGTGCAGCATTTTCATATAAAAAGAATGTTCTGATAAATTTCCGTCAGCAAAGAAAACGCGCTTCAAAAAATTTGGTCTCACTAACACAATCTTTGCACGGACAGATGGAGAAGCAATATTCTCTGGCAACTTCACGTTCACCTCATTGGAAAACCAAACATCTAATCAAAAGAAGCCGACCAAATGAACCCTATGTGCCTTGGGAGAACAGTATGTTTCAAGAGCGACAAAATCATATGCTGAATAAAAATTTGTCCGGCCTTTGACTTTTTTTGGAACAAAAGGGTATTCATTATTTGTAATTTGCATTGATGGATACATTCCAACTCACTTAGGAACTTTATTTTCTTGAGTGCCCTCAAAATATCCGGTGGAATTATTTGTAAGTTAGTAAACATTTCTATGTCAGAGAATAGTTGGTGTACAGCCATTATGTGATCAATGTCAAGCTCCAGTAGGAAGATACATGACAAAATATTTGGCTTGTGAGTATTGTTTGATGGAAAATTTGAGCAGCCCCCTCCCCTCCCCCTGGGGGTGGCCACAGTACGATGAGCTTATCTTATTTGCTTTATTGGCACCATACTTCCCCCACAAGTTGTCCGTCCTGACACCTCTTCCTGTGTCTTACATAAATTTGGTTCATTATGATGGCTGAAGATGGGAATTGTCTTCCTCTGGATGGTCAGTATGTGAATGAAGAGTCAATTTTTGAGGGTAATGCTCTTTCTGCTAGTATTTGATTTGTAAGCAGCATCAAGAAACCAAAACAGTTGGTTGGCTGTATCAGCTGCTAGTGTTTGAAACTGGAATTCTTGCTTGAGCCTATAAAAGATTGTGGCAAAATGGGAGCATCAGCCAAGCAATTGATTCATGAGTCTACTAAAGAAGTATCTTGTGTTGTTTGATCAATCATCAATTTCAGATTTTGTTAAAAATTTAAAATCCTGGGAACAACTCGGGCCTCCATGGCAGCAGGACATAAACAGCCATTTTTGCTCGCATGTCGAAAGCATATATTTTGTTTTAATTTGTGTGAGGGATATGTCTACAGGCATCTGTACCAAAACTATTTTTGCACCATACAGTAACTAGTGCCGCGAAGTTGATGTTTTAAACAGATTTGGCTTCTTCTCATGCACCTTAGGCAAAGATACAAGCATGGATAAGTGCTAGTTTCATGGAAAGTTCAATTAGCTGACTACATTCCGAGAACCTGCCACCTCCCATGGCTGTCGACCTGTTCAAGTGCCTTCATGCCGAAATGCAAAGGGAAAAGATGAGCTTCTTTACATTTTGTCGATGAAGTGATCATGTTTCATATATGTTTCCACATTCTAGGGGAGATTGGAGAGGATAATTCATCATATGAAGACAGATAAAGAAATGAGGCCACAGAGCTCTGTTTAAATGCTTGCAGGTGCTTTTATACTTGATTAGTAAAAGGTTCTGTCTCTTGGCCAAAATGTAGAAGAAACTTTAGAAACATCAAAATCTGTTAACTGTTCAGAGGAATGTTTGTATGCATGACACTCTACATAAATAGCACATAATGGTTTGATAGATGGCCTATTGCATTTGTACTGGTCGGGCCAACAAAAAGATGGGTACTTCTAAAAAACCTTATTTCTTGATACCCTTAATCCTAGAATATTCAATTATCTATAAGCCTAATCTAGATAACAACAATAGGGATGAATTGGTGCCTTATATCATGCGCAGCTCTTACTTTTGTGATCTTCTTGGATCCAGCAACCCGTTATAGTAGCATTTCTCTTTTATTAAAAATGTCTGTTTCTTTTTTTTTTTTTTTTAAGGTAGGCTTGAGCATTTCTTTCAAATTTCACAGTGTTATCAACTATTCACCACGTACTGGTTGTGGGTATAATGCGTATGCCATTTTTATTCTAAATATGAAATTTGCGATCTTTTGAGTCATGGAATTTCAAGGATATTGATGGTCTAAAAATTTTAAAAAGAAAGCAAATGAAATTCTAGGTTATATCATTTGCAATTTGTGGCGTATTCATGGGTTTTGATCGCGTCATTGTTCCAATCTAAGAAAAGTAAGTTGCCTTGCTTCTTCAAGTACTTGTGGCTTCATCTAAGTCTACCTGTCCTGTATCCACTCTAATAGTTTTTATGTCACTGCTGATACTACGGAAGGCAAAACAAAAGGCTAGATACATATATCGGAACTTATATTAGCCTAAAAACTTAAACCATTAGATCTTGGATCCAGTCATTTATATCTTGGGAAACATAGTAAAACTGAAATTATTAATTATATTTAATCATTAATTCAAAATTTATTAGTTAAAAAAGTAACTTAAAAATAAATTAAAAAAAATGGTTGATGTGAATATATTGTATGGGTGATATCATGGATTTTATCTGTTTATTGGTCAAGACTGAAATTATATTGATATCTTCGATAATACAGTAAATATGAGATTATCAATTAAACCTGAGTATTAATTTTGAAATTTATTAACTAAAAATTAATTTAGAAATAAAATTAATTAAAAATATAGCCAATATGAAGATATTATATGAACTGATACCATAGATTTTATCTTACCCAAGATAATAGAGTCCAAATTTTCATGAATCTTATTTGGGGGTTTGCCACATACCAAAAGAACTGAGAAGACTTGCTTGCTAGCCCCAAACCAAGCAGGGCCCCAATGATCCAATCAAATGTCTGAAATCAAATAGAAATTGCAAGGTTTGTGAAGTTTATAACGAGGAGGGAGAACAGCCCCGTAATGATTAAGAATAGAATAAAAAGGATGATGGCGATACCTTTGTTTTCATACAAAAAATCGATATAGCTTTGTACAACAAAAATATGAAAAATGAAAGGATTGCTGAGAAAGAACTTGGAAGCCTCTCCCATCTTGGCCGATAGATTTATTGAAAGTCTTGGAAGCCCTACCCATATCAAGATAAACTTCAACTGTAGTGCGTTAGCGAATGGAGAGAGAGAGAGAGAGAGAGAGGAGGGACGGGGTTTGTGATTAGAAATTATAACTCCAAGTTGATTGTAGCTAGAGCAGCACACCTGTGACATGACAGTTATAGGGACAAAGTTCAGGACAATATGGGAGGGCATCACTTACGTGAGGAGTATTCTAGGAATTGACAACATCTTCTTGGAAGGAGACTCTGTTATGGTGATCGAGTGGATTCGGGATATAGAGCGGCGAGGCAACGACCACCCATTGCTCAGAGATATCTATAGGTCGGCGAGAGATTGTGGCTCATTTCAGGTTGCTCATGTATACTGGAAGGTGAACAAGGTAGCAGACTAGATCGCCTCCTTCGCTGCTTGTCATTCTAGAGAGGTGCTTTGGACATGGTCTGATGTCCCAAAAAAAAATGTCTTGGCTTTTTATTTTTGTGGTACAAAAATTCTCTTGGCTATAATATCCAACTCATAACAGCCAATTAACCACATAACTAAAATGTTATACTGCAAATTGTGTGCACCCATTCACGACATGAATGGAGGTATTAGCATCATTACAACAACTCCTCTAAGTGGTACATCAAATTATCTTGCATATATCTTCTGCATATATCTTGCATATATCTTCTGGCTGAGATCTCCATTTCACCAACATTATTCTTGTGTAACTTAGGAGTGGACAACCCTGGCTATTACTTTAAAGACTTGGTTTCTCGTAATCTGTCCGCCATAATAAGGAAGAAAGCTTATTGAACTGACCAAATCATGTGAACAGAATATCCAGTCGGCAGAACTGTTGAGGATGGATTGGGAAAAGCAAACACAGTATACAATACAAGTGGGGGTTTTGGAACAATGTAATAAGACCCACATAGTTGTTGGCAACAGTGCATTCTTGCAAACATCCATGAGGACAAAGTTTCGATGCTGGTGAGGACAAACCTTCAACTGTGGAGATCTAAGAGGGAATCTTGGAAAATTCAATCATCCTTGACGCATACATGTGGCCATATGAGCACCAGATGCACCCCTGGAATCAGTCTGGCTTTCGAATGCATGCAACAATTTCCACTTAATTCAGTATCTGATCTCTGGCTATTTTGTCCATCTAAACAACTGATTTTTGCTTGTCACCATTTGTGGGATAGAGAGAGAAGCCTGCAAGCTCATGTGCTTTAGATCTGTTAGTATTCCTCGGCTGATGACATAATTATCGAAACAAACCGTGCAGAGAAGGGATGGGGTCCTCAGCTTCCAGCCAAGCCAGCTTGGCTAAGAGGCCCAGGATTGGTTTTTCCCTGTCACATGGTTCTTCTTTATAATGCTTCAGCACAAAGGGAAGCGGTCAGAAGAAGCGGACCCAGAATCTGGGATAAAAGATGAAAGTAAACTGATGTCACAGGCCTGTGTTGGTTTTGTACTTCATCACAGACAACTCCAAAGTTCAAGCTATTTCTCAGCAGAGCCTAAAGGGTGATTCAGAAGAATTCTGCAGTAAAATTCTTCGAGCACTTGATGATCTGTTGCTCTTCTACACACTGCTTGTGGTGTGTCCTTCCTTCTTCAATTTGATCTGTAAAAGCTATACATGTCAGTGGTTCAACTGGTAGAATCAGAGAGGACCCAATGGAATCCCCTGATTGCTGCACTGTTTGTTGCTCGGCAACCAACATATGGTCCACACCACATCTGGTTGCTGAGGCTCCTGATTCAACGGTCACGAGGCATGTAGGTTGGTTGCTCAGAAGAAAGATTAAATTAGTCCCCATCTTTTTTGTCAATATCCCTGTGGTTCTTGATGGCTTCCTTAACAAAATGTCATCGATTTCCAAACCACAAAGAAAAGTTGTCACTTCCATTGCTGCCAACACAAAAGATTGCCAATTGTCACTGCCCAATTTCTTCGAGCCTTTTGACAATGTGCTTGATATCCGGTCTCAAAGCAGGTGAAGGAGAGCAGCAAGCCATCACTAGTTGGAAGAACATCAACAAAGTGTCCTCATTAGCGGAATTTTGTTTCCTACTCTGATTAATGAGCTCGGAGCTGAACACATCCGAGATTTTGTGCTCGAGTACCAAGTTTCTCAAGGAGGTTGGCAGATGAAGATCCTGAGAATGCAAGAATTTGTTGTTCGTAGGCTCCTTGTGAGTAAGCATCTCAAGCAAGACAACCCCCAAGCTGTAGATATCGCTCTCCGTGCTGGCATCCTTCATCTTAATCAGCTCTGGGGCTTTGTAGCCCTGAGCTGCAGAGGCTTCAAGCATTTCTTGTCCTGCTGTTGGATTCAAGAGGAGGTGCAGGCCAAAATCTGAGAGGCGAGGCTGGAAATCAGCATCAAGTAAAATGTTGTTCGACTTGAGATTGCCATGGACAACAGGCCTCTGCAGGGCAGTGTGGAGGTGATCGAGTCCCTTGGCGATACCCAGAGAGAAGTTATAAATAACGTCCCATCTTTGGGATTCAGCAACTCCGTCTGTAAATGTTAAAACACAATAGGTCCTTTAACAATTGGAATTAAGCTCAATTGGATAAATCAGGAAACAAACAGGAGATCAAGAGATGAAGAACACACACACACACACACACAAAAGAATAACAGTTGATCGGTAATTGAAGGGCAAGAAGACATGACACAGGAATAGCATTGTAGCCAGATATATAAACATAAAATGAAGAAAAACATCAAATGGGCCGGCTTTTCTCCAATAGCACGGAAGGTGACATAATTAACCATTTACAGTTCACATTTTACCAAAAAAAAAAAAAACGTTCTATGTCCAAAGATAAATAAAACTAAGAAAAATCAGTTAATAATGAAACTCCAAGGAAGATAAAACTCATCTCAGTATCCTTGCCAACAGAAGAAGAAATCTAAAATGATCCTACTATAAACAACAGCTTGAGAACTTTGAAATCTAGCTTAATTTGTCAACAAATCAAGCAGGAAAAAAATAATGTCAACTAATCAGCAAACAGAATATTGTAGTTCCAGACATATCCAGTTCTTCCATTTCTTCTAAAAGCATGTTTTGTTTTTCCCGATCTTCTTTCTCATACTGCAAAGCTATAGCACAAAAGCCCAAATGATTAATCCCTTCCTCAAAACATTTATGAGAATTTATGAAATAATTACGATGACATTCTCTAAATTCGCAGAAGGAGCATCATGACCTTCTAAATGGAAAGACCAAAGAAATGAATTGCTCTTTATGGACATTGCAAATAAAAGAAGAGAAAATAGAATCATAAAGTTCAATAAATGAACCAAGCACGATAATTAATAAGCCCATCCAAACATTCAAAAAAAAATGAACTTTATCTTGTTCCATATCCTCCATTTCTTCAAGATATCAGATAAGGACACAATCTTTATAACAAAAACAGCCAAAAATATCAAAAGAAGAATAAAAGGACATTGCAGATAAAAAGAGAGAGAAGGTTAAACGATTTAGTCCAGAAAAACGAATGAAGCACAAAACATAGAATGCCAACCCAGGAATTCCAATAAAAAAGTTCCTTTTTCTCAATCAAAATACTCAATATCTTCCAAATATCGCATAAAGTTGCAAACATTATACCACATTCAGCCAAAAATATCAACTTTAGAGCACCAACGGATCATGTAACTCACCCCGGAGGAACCGAGACAGAGTCCCGGCGGCGTAGAAAGGGTGGACGAAGAGCTTCTCCCCTCTTGGCCCGACATACAGCGCACTCAAGGGGACCAGATTCGGATGCCGGACGAGCCCCAGCATCCGGATCGCCGGGAGGATGTCCTTGGTCCGGCCGACACAGGCCGGACGGACGAACCGGAGCAGCATCACTGAGCCGCTCCGCTGGAGGCTAGCCCTGTAGAGCGTCCCGTAGCCAGACTTCCCCACCACCTCCCCCGGCGCGTCCAGGATGTCGTGGACCGTCAGATGCTCCCCTCCGGCGAACCCGATCAGCTCCTCCGCCTCCTTTACTCCCTCCTCCTCTTCATACCCAAATCCCCCGCCCTCCAACGACTCCCTCTCCCTTCTCCACCCGAATCTCCTCCGGAAACAGCAGTACAATGCATAAAGGAGTAGCAGAACTAGAAATGGAGACATTACACCGAGAGTCATCTGAATTTTTTGGTGCTTCTCCATCTCTTCTCTTTAAGAGCGGCGTGTTCTCAGAAAAATTCCAGTTCTGATGGTTTTGGGGGAAAATGTGATGTGATCGAGGTTTTTGAGGGGGTTGGAAGCTTCAGATCTGGGAGGAGACGAAGAGGAGAAGAAAGTCGATACCTTTCGGGCTCGGGAGGAAGCGTGGATGGATCGATTGCAGAGAACCCTGGGGATTCCTTTAGGAAGCGTGGATGGATCGATTGCTGAGAACCCCAGGGATTCTTTCAGGTTCCTTGGGAGGAGTGAAGAAAAGCTTCCACTCTGGTTCGAGAGAGAGAGAGAGAGAGAGAGAGGGAGAGGAGTGCGAGAGGGAAAGGAGTTGAGTTAGTTTGGTTAAAAAAGCTGTGGGAGCTACGTGGGAAGAACTGATTGGTGGGATCAGTGGGTAGTTTAACGCGGAGGCAAGCGGGCGTAGAAAATCTATTTTCCTCTGGAAATGGGATCTTTGTAGCTGTTTGGAAATAAACAGCAAACATCTTTTTTAATATATATATATATATATATATATATATACACACTCACGCACATCTTCCAAGAGATGCTTTTAACTTTTTACTGCCCGTTCTTTAATGGGCATATCGATAGGGGAGCAGATCAACTTTTTCTTAGCATATGAACAAATTAATTTTTGATAGATAACATTTATTTATAAAATAAAATAATATTTATCTGAAAGATAGGTAAATTAATTTTCCATTGACTAAAAATAATTTCTCTATTTTGTCCCAAAAATATTCCTAATCCTAATCCTAATATAATATATTATGTAGTATTATATTATATTATATTATATGTTATATACAATATAATATAATATAATGTATATAATATATAATATATAATTGTTATTATTATTATTTATGGAGGTAAAGAGGTAGAACTGTACTTAACCTGCTCCCACCTAAGTAGTCAGGTTGATTTTACATTTTCACTGGTAGGCTAGCCAAGTACTGCTAATAAATGTAAGAATTAATATCAAGAATTACAAAACACTTTATTTATTTATTTATTTTGGTAAGTATGGTAGTATAACACCAATATTTTTTATTATGAAACATCTTATGGTTAAAAGATGATATTATTTTTATTATCCAAAATATTATTTTTATACTGGTATATATGATAAAGCAGTGTTTTTAATCAGGTTAGCCATGAAAAGATCAAATAATGGCAATTATTTCTGCTTCATAACAAGTATCATAATGGAAAATAATGGTTATTTTCAACCAACTGACCCTAAGAGGGAGGAGTTGCTGTGGTGCACTGCACAAAACGGTGCTTCCGGCAAATGTCTTTAGGACATGCATCGAGCTGGCAGGAAACTGATACAGTAAATTAGGCTGGGCTGGGCCTGCCGCCCAACCTTCATGAGGAGGAAATGGAGACCAAGAGAAATGGCTTGAGAGGCTTTTAATGGAGTTTGTGGATTAAAATGATGGGATTTTAAAAAGGGGAAGATGGTGGTTGGCTCCTGGCTTGGGCGAGGAGAGGGATTCAGTTGATACTTTGGGAGAGGTTGGTAGGGTGGGTTTGTTTGTAGGGGTTAAATTGAACATCATAAGTTTAGGGTGGGCCTTTAATAACCACAATGAAGACCCAAGGTGGAAAGGAGAAGTCGTGAGCTGTAAAAGGAAAAATGTAGCTTAGACAACTATCATGCCGTTCCCACTTTGTGTTAATACACACACCCTTGGCCAGTTCCAATTGTCATGCTATTGATCAGCCGCAGTTGATGGCTTCATTTTGTTAGTTGGAGACTGCTAAAAGCTTACTAGGCCTCTACTTCAGGTAAAAGAGGAGTGAATTGACATTAGCCATCAGGTTAGGGGGTCGAACCATGTTCTACATAGCAAGCAAGCATCGTGTTCTAAGTCGATTCGAATTAAAATGAAGCCCACCCAGCCACATCAACTCCAAAATTGACCCTAGCTCTGATGTTTAAACATGACAAAATTTAGGGAGCATGTCGAGTTAAATTAGTTCGAACTTATAGGCATATGCTACAACTAAGAATTCGGGCTTAGAATTGCTATTTGCAAGGATGAGTTGGGAGAAAGTTATGAGATGTGTTGGAAGGATGAGTTGGAAATATTAGGGATTAGGTACAGGTAGGATGGGGCTTGTTAGGTTTGGGTTGCATTGAAGTTCGGTTGCATGAGGATTATTCAAGGCTTCAAAATGACAAAATCCAAATTTTACCCAAGAAACACATTTGGCTCAATCAAGTTCTAAATTACAATGTGGGTATGTGCATGTTCGGTCAGCATAGCTTTAGTTAAACCTTTGCATAACTTCCTAATTGAGGATGACTCGGCGATGGTAATTGGTTTGATCCAAGGTCAAGCTAAGAAGGCGGGGTCACATCCCCTAATTCAGAATATCTGGTGCTTGGCGAGAGAATGTATCTCTTTTGGGGCGAGTCACGTTTATTGGGAGGAAAATGGCGATGCGGACTGGATGGCCTCCTTTGTGGCTGGTCATTTCAGTGGATTATTCTAAACTTCGAAGGCATTTGTACCTAGAGTTTTAAGGGATATTTAGTTTTTTGATCTTCTTGGATGTATTCACACCAGAATAGTATGAAGCACCCATCTAAGCAAAAAAATAAAAACCTCTATATAACTAAGCCTTTTCCCTTTCTTTTACTTTTTTTCAGTTAAAACAAATCTTCTTCAGTCGCTTCTTGAAAGAAAGATCCAAACATAATTGCCTCATAGCTCCCTTGCTTAACTGCTTCCTCTACTTCTGACCCAAAGAGTAAACCAAGGATAACAATTTGCTGGTTTCGTATATACAAGTCAAGCAGTAATTAGCAGAGCTGATAAATGATTAATATATATACAGAACTTTTTTTGATTTGGAATTTTAAAAAAATAAAATGACACTTTCCACAGACCACCTCCCAAATCACAACAACCTTGTTACTAATATATATTGATTTTTCCTCAAAAAGATTTAAAGGTAATCTTTAGCACTCTGGTTTCCTCTAGACAAAAAAAAAAAAAAAAAAAAAAAAAAAAACCACTTCTAGCACTGCGGCAACTTCAAAAGAGATGTGGCAATCAATGAACCAGGAGACTCAGATAAAAGTAAAAGAGTAGAAGTGTCGTGATATCGACTGAAAGTTAAAGTATTCTGGTATCATATGGATTGATATCGAGTGAAAGTATTCTGGTATCCTGTGGGTGCTCGGACAATAGGTTTAATTAACGAGGTGGGTGAAAGCCTAGCGATCATGATGTGCTCCCTGTACTCCCTGTACCAAGAGCCAAACCTGTACCCGCAATATTGGACCTATGACAGCACGATGAACCGACCAATAAAAGCTCGACCAATAAAAACTCACCATCTAGATATGTGTAGCCTATCCAAAGTTCGTGCATTGAGTCACCCTGTATCTCAATCTCTCTCCACAGATGGCATCAACATGGCCATTTTTTATTAACCAACTTATAGCCTCCCAATTATTCGACGATGGATTTTGGTCTTCGTCTATATATCATGTTGTCTAAGGTTCTTTAGATAACTCTTAGGCATTCTTGTATTTTCTGAAAGTTATGTCTGACTTAAATATTAGAGCATTCCTCGCGAAACACGCTTCAGCGGGCAGATATTTTTGCTTTTCCTATTTCAGGTTGAAGCTAGCGCCATCCGAAACCATTCCTCCGTCATCCGACTCCACTAGAGCATTGTTGTAGAGATGTGCAACAATCCATTCTGATCCCTCTGATCCATATGATGGACTAGCCGAGTACTCCAGCGGCCACCACCAACTTGGCATTTGGATCGGAGCGGTTCGATAAGAGTATATGCTTTATTTCTAGTTTTAATTTACCAGAGAGAGGAGATAGACGCATGAAGTTGTCCAGGAGTATATGCATTATAGATGTCATTAAATAATGAAACTTTATAAATTCACTAAATAATAAAATTTTACTTTTTACCTTGAGACCGAGTATCAATTTGGAGACTCCTTTTTTGTTTAATGACATGACATATCTCTTGGTGCATTAGAGTGATCACAACGGCGCAGAAAATCTCAAAAAACTAGCCCTGTTAACTTAGTTTTATAATGGGAATAAAGCTTCCATAGGACCGAAACCATGGCTCGCGGGAAATGAAGAAGTGCGTGCATTAGTAGAACCGCCGAAAATACTGCAATGAAAAGAGTCTACATCAAGGCATCATGTGCACTTTCGCATGCTCATGGCTAATGGGTTGCACACGAGGAGCAAGCTTGATCACGGAGGAAAGTATGGTTAATACAAGAACGAACAAAGCTTCTTATTTGGTTGGAGTTTTCAAAAAAAAAATGATGAAAAAATAGCATTCCTATGAAAATAAAATTTCTATATTTCATGAAAAAAAATTTATGACGGATATGAAAAAGCTACTTTCTCACTGGTTGAGAATTGGATTTTTTTTTTTTTCTAAACATACCCATAAGTTATTAAAATCCATAGATAAGATCTTCCACTTTATTAAGAATATAATATATATTTCGCAAAAATTTTTCAAAAAATTAAATTTCCACCAAACATAAACCACTCTAAAATAATCTCTTTTTATGGTCAATCAAACATGCAAAATCATTTTTTCAGACATCATATTTTTAAGAATTAACTTTTTAAAAAAATACATTTTGCTAATCCAAAAATTCTTCTTGTGAACTAAACGAGCCCAAAGAATAACATTTATGCACTAATTTCTTGGTAATATAGTAACTTTGTGGCTTTTTTTTAATTAGTACATTTTAACATTATTCTCATTTACCACTTCAAGGTCTAATAGAGCAATGTGTGGGCATTGTTTTGGCCGAGATAAAATCGGTGTTAAGAAGGTATAAGGAGCTACAATTGCTGGCTCCTATTATCAGTAGCTCCCTTTCCTGACCAGACATGAACCCAAATTGGCCCCACTAAAATACTCAGGTCGTAGGATGCTTGCCATCACTGGAATTCTTCTTTTTGGACCAACCTGAGCCTGCCGAGTACATGGTCAGTCCTGGGCCCACATGTATTTGGCTGGGTCAGATCGTCCTGGACCTCTGAGACAAACTATTTGCACCCATATATTTGGCTGAGTTCGCAGGAAGGGCTCATCATATTATATATCACCAATCGCTCTCATATCATTCCACGGAAGCTTTTAGAAACGGTGACAACATAAGCATGTCGCATGCGCACACGGTAAAGTATAATAATGTTAATTATTTTTGGTTGTTAATTAATGAAGTTTGTTGAGAAGGAAAATCTAAGAAAGAAATCATACTTGGAGATCCATGAAAGGAATCCAAAAGGATTGGTCTGAACTAGGGCAACCACAATTGTGGAGAAATTGCTCTCTCATAAAGTGGTTGCCGGAGTAAATACCTTAGGAGAGTCTGAAGTGGAAATTAAGGAGCATTCTATATTCACTAGCCCACAGGCTTTGGAGGTAGGGTTTTGCATGTAACCACACATAGCTTGGTTACCAAGTTCGAGGCACCTATTTATTGGTAACATATACTATTGTTAGGGGTGATTTTTTTTTTGCTACCGTTTGTTATTTTTACCTTTCTTATGTAAAAAAAAATAAAATAAATATTTTAGATTCTTATGTATTTTTTTAATTTTATTAATTTTATTATTTTCTGTCTGAATTCTTTCCAAACTCTTAATGAATTTTTCGAATTTCCAATTATTATATCCAGCCGAATTGATTTCAAACACCAAATTTGTAACTATGGCACGTAAAAATTGGACACGTTAGATGGGTCTTGTTTTTCCAATTAGTGAAATAACAGATCTTGGATAGACTATAAAAGTGAGATTGAGCAAAGCCCTTCACCAGCTTTCTGCAATTATATTCTCCGAGTCTTTGCACTATAATTCAATGGAAAACTTTCCCTTTGAGATTCTGGCAACATGAGCATTATTTCTTATCCACCACGCGTACATACTCTATGTAATCTAATATTAAATGTAAACTAAGGACATTATTGCTGCCGATCATAAGAGATTGTTAGTTGAGGAGTCCCAAGGGTTGAGAAGAAAACAAAATATTGCAAGAGGATGTTGAGAAAGGACTCAAGAACGGCGGGTCAGTTTATATATATATATATATATATATATATATATATATATATATATATATATAACCTTTCGTTCTCAAGCCAATTAAATTGTGCTGGATAAAGCTGGCTGATTTCATAGAGTTATCAAGGCCGTGCTCCTAAACGTTACTAAATAACACATTGATGTTTTTTTAAGGAGGTGGATGTCTAATTGGCTACCCAATATCTGACTCCATAACCATGGAATATAGTTGACATCAAGGAGAAGGCATGCTTTATTTACTCTATACCGGCACGAGGGTGAATTGGATCCTGATACGAGTCCATGCCTACCTATAGATTGACGAGTGAAAAAATTAATCAATGCAATCTACATTCAAGAAGAGCCATCTGCGGTCTGCTATAATTCGGACCCTGTTTGGCAGAAGTGTTGGCAGCAGAGTTTTCGGAAGGAAAGCTTTTTAAAATAGAGCTTTTATAAAAAGCTATTTGCTGTTTGGAAACTACATTTCTAAGATGCTGTGAGACTTTAATATGTTTTTGATAAACAAACTAAGAAAATATTTTTGGTATGACAAAATGACCATAAAAGACATTGCATAGTATTATACAACGGAGCATAATAAAATATAATATATATATATTAATACATAAATATATAATATAATATAATATTAATGTAATATAATATAATATTATTATAATATAATAATATAATATACAACACTATAGCAAAATAATATAACATAATTTGATATTATATTATATTATATTTATAATATAATACAATAATACATATATAAAATATTATTATTATATATTAATAATATCAATTTTTTGTAATTATTATATTTTATCATAAATATTTTAGTCTGAAAAGAAAAAATTTATAACTCAAAATAATTTTCCGACGGAGCCCAAAAGTACTTTTTCGAAAAAGTTCCAAAATGAAGTCGCTTCCAAAAATCTATTTTAGCTTCCTAATAAAATTAAAATAGCTTTTTGATTTTTTTACTAAATACCTTTATTTCATCTAAAAATGCTTTTTGACTCTCCATAAGCTTTCCTAAACACAGTAAGTCTTGCAGATAGAACTTCCATGGCTCAAAATGGAAGTTGGTGTCCTGCTTACATAATTTGCTTATCCAGCACATCTCCTTTCTTACCATCCAAACCAGATATTCTATCCATCGTCAGAATTTTAAAATTCTGGTGTTCATTCCTCAAGATAGTGGTCATGAACTGATGCAGATTCTGCTGCTGAACCTCCATCAGGTCGGTTCGAACCCATCTACAACAAAGTCATTCAGACAATTTAGAAGTTCAAAGGGTGCATTATAAATGCCTGAAACAAAATGCTATGACAAACCAAGTACTAGATCTTTCGTTTATACGCAAGGAGAAAGGATGCAGTACATACGATGTCATTCGTTATCTCATTACATAATGTTGTACAATTTATTTCACATACATACAAGTTGTACTCATGCATGCAACCCCGACCTGAGTCCTTTTGCTTTCCCAGCTATGCTAAAACATGCCAAAAGGGACTGAAGATTCGGATACATGAAGGAAAACCAAAAAGATTGATAACAACATAATTACAATTTCACCACCATTCCTTGCAATAAACAGGGATGTCCACTTCCCAGCTGATCGGCCTCCAAAGAGCAGCTCTCCCTCCCAACCTTATCAGTCAACAGTATCTCCTGATTAGCTTCACACCCAAGCCAGAAACATGAGAGCCTTGCAATAGCTGCTTGGCTAGCAAACTGCACCCTGTATGCTAGGCTCAGCTCTGCCCATATGCTACTGCCTACATTGCTTGGTCCAACATCCCCATCATACCCATCAAGGTCAGATTCTGATACTACCACAAAGGAGCTGTCCTCGAAAGCCACCAGGTTTCGAGTGGTGACCAGTGCTGGTGACTTTACAATTGGACTGTCCAGACAGCTAGATCTTCCAGAGTTCTTCACCTTTAGCCGGTAGTACTCTTGGACAGCCTGCAAACCATACGGCAAAAGCAAATTTGTCAAGGATAACTAATGCTCGCAATGCTGGTCATCTTGGTGCAAACAAAAAGTAGAGATTTCATCGAACAATGTCACAAACAAGATTACAAAGGATCAACACTTTTTCCTGAAAAAAATTTACATTACAAAACCAATTCTAACACTTCAATATTAAGTTTCTTCTAATAAGTTAGCACCTCTACAAAGTATTACAAGAATGAATACATTCACATAGCAACTTGTTATTGCCTTTTCCTACTAGGATTGAAAATTCTGTATTTTTACATATCCACATGATGAAATCAGGTTTCCAAAATAGTATAATCTAAAAAGAAGTGCTTGGAATCATTGCCATTACTCGGACCTGTCACCTGACTTTATATTATGAATCTATGCATCTTTTTTATATTATAGTACTTTTTTATTTTTATTTTATAGAGTACAGAGATAATGTAATGATCTAGGACCTCCTTCAAAAATGCTAGCCAAGAAGGTATTCTTTGGGTTCCTTGGCCCCCTATATAAGTATCCAAGATCTTCCTAGCAAATAACTAGGGCTGTCAATGGGCCGAGCTGCTCGGGCCCGGCTCGGTAAAAGCCCGGCTCGAGCTCGGCTCGTTAGTCAAACAAGCCCGAGCCCGAGCAGCTCGCGAGCCCAAACGAGCCCAAAAGAGGGCTCAGTTCAATTAACAATTTAATTGGGTCCCAATTAAATTTGGACTCAACCTAATTAAATTTTATTTGGCTTAATCAATTTAAATCCCAATCTGATTGAACCCAATTGGATTTAAATCAGACCCAAACCGAGCTAACCCAAATCCATTTAATTTCTTTAAATCGAATTGGATTGGTTTAGGTTCGAACTCAGCCCGTTAACCCAAACCCAATCCGTTAACCCTTCCCTCCACCTCCTCTTTCTTTTTTTTTTCTTCCCCTTTCTTCTCATTTTCTCCAGAAGCTTCCCGCACCGGCGCACCGGGTGTCCCTCCCCTCCCCTCTCGCCTTCCTCCTCTGCCGCCGATGCCTCGCCGCCTCCTTCTGCTGCTGGGAAAGAAATCACACCCGAGGCCCCTCCCCCTCTTTCTTCTCCATTTCTCCCCCTCCCTTTTCCTCTCTTTGCCGACTCCTCCACGGCTCCACCGGCGAGACTGCATCTACGATAGATCACAGAGGAGGGGAGTCCCTCGCACAGGAGGGTCGGGCCATGGCCGGCGGAGCCCGCGGCTGGGCCCGCGGCGTCCTCGGCAGTGCCTGCGGCTGACGCCCGTGCCGGCGATGCTCGTGGCCGAAGCCAGCGGCCGCCGCACGCAACGAGATGAGTCCATTCTTCTCTCTTTTTTCTTTCTTCCTTTCTTTCCTTCTTTCTTCTTCTTTTCTTTCTTTCCTTCATTCTTCTCTCCGACGACGAACCGTCGGAACCGAGCTCGGCTGCTCGTTCTTCTCTCCGACAGAGATGGAGACGGGGATGGGGATGAGGATGGGGCGGGCTCGGGCTCGGGCAAACGAGCTTTACGAGCCCAAGCTCGAGCCGGGCTGTGCCGCCCGAGCCCGATACAAGGCTCGGTACCGAGCCTGAGCCCGAGCTCGAGCCGGGGAATCTGTGAAACGAGCCGAGCCAAGCCTACGGAGGCTCGGGCTCGGCTCGTTAAGAGCCCTACAAATAACTGATGTGAAACTAAACACACGCCCATATTGGTCCTCATATACTCTTTTTTTGTTTTAAGGCCTAGCATCTTCACCAGGCTAAGGGTCCAAATCCAGTTAAATACAATCAAAGTACCATAATCGATCCATGGTTAGGGCTGTTAACGAGCCGAGCCGAGCTCGAGCCTCCACAGGCTCAACTCGGCTCGTTTCACAAATTCCCTGGCCCGGGCTTGGTACCGAGCCCTGTATCGGGCTCAGGCTCGTAAAGCTCGTTTGCCTGAGCCTGAGCCCGAGCGGCGAGCCCGAGCCCGCCCCATCTCCGTCGGAGAGAAGAACGAGCAGCCGAGCTCAGTTCCGACGGTTCGTTGTCGGAGAGTGATGAGAGTACAAAAGTGAAATTTTCATATTATCTTAATTAGTATTATAGCTAATCTTTATTAATAAAATTAATAAATTAATGTTTTATTTGTGTCTGAGTGCAAGTAATTCAAGAGATTCAATAACGCTAGGTTTCAGCCCAATGCCTGGCAGCCCGAGCTCAATAAATTCTCCAGTGTCCGTGATGTGGCGACTTAACAGTTCCTAACCTAAAATTCCCATGTATCCACGTCAACGGGCTGAAGCAAGTGATTTCCCAACCGTCGCAACATTCCATCCGTTCGAGCCAGCGGCTGTGAGGAGCTTCCCAGTTTTCCCAACCGACCGTGGACCTCCATGCACATGCAAACGGGCTCTTCAATTCCAAGCACCGTGGCATCTCATCCGCCAAGGAAACACGAAACCAAACCGTCCGCAAGCCATCTGCCCGTGTCGCTTCCACATTCAACGCTCCCCATCTCAGCGCGTGGCTTCTATCAGCGACGTTCGTGACCACTCCGCTTCCCAGCCAAGATCGTCTGACCAAATTGCCCAACTCTTCAACGATCCAACATCCAGAAACCGTCCGCATGGCATCTCACGTCGTCCCCAAGCCGCGTCTCATCCGTTTCCAAGCACATTTGCAACGTTCAACCTCCCAACGGCAGTATTTCAGCAGCGCAAAAAGTCTTCAAGCCGCTTGGTTTCCAGTCTCCCAAACCGGCTCTTTCTTTCATCCATGAAGCAACACCCCAACGGCCATCCACGTGTTCCAGCGGAACCATCCCAGCAGCAAAAGCATCCCAGTAACTAGATCATTCCCAAGCCGAGTCCTCCACTTCATTTCCAGCAAATAAATCCCAACTTGTTCCATGAGTCTTCTCAACTTCCCAACGTCAATATCTTCCCAGCTTCCCATCTCAAGCAACCGCAGCATTTAGAATTTGGAGCACTCGTGGCGTCCGCAATTCTCTCTAATCCCTGCATTCAGTAACAGCAAAGAGGATCATTATTGTCCTTTTTTTGAAATGGGGACGAGAGAGAGAAAGGGGCAGCCTATAAAAGGGCCCAGGCGAGAGGAGGAAAAGGGGGGGGGGGCCTTCCATTCTTTTTCCAACCAACTACATTCCCCTGGGAGATGCCACGAAGGAAGGAACCATTCGGGAGGAAAGGGAGGAAGCCATTCGGAAAGAAAATAGAGCACTCTATTTTCTGAATAGGAAGGAAAAAAGGATTTATGTTTTATTTTAAGTTATTCTTTGCTTATCCTTTTTATAAAAATGCTTCCATCTCATATGAGTAGCTAAACCTTTTTTAGCTAAGGCTAGAGAAAAGCCTAGCATCTTCTTTATGTATTTTCTTTAATCATCAATGGGATTTCAATGTTAGTGATTTGATTTATGGTGCAGTAAATTTATAGAAATCATTTCAAACTTATATATTTTTTTTTTGATTTGTTATTTCCCCCGGGTATAACAGATACTTAGAAATCCCTGTAGTTTAAAATAGAATTACTGCAGTGCTGCCCATAAAATTAAATCTATTTAATTATGATTAATAGATGATTTTAAGAAAAGCATGATTAAGTGCTAGGCTGAATCCTAATGCCTTAGTTATATTTTTGTCAATCTGAATATTATTTAGTCTTTAGTTTTTGTTCATTGTCAAATCCCTGTGGATTCGATCTCGGACTCACCGAGTATATTACTTTGCTACACCCTATACTTGGGGTATTCTACATTTAATTTTCCTTTTTAAAAGAGTAAGATTAAAATCGTAGCAAGTTTTTGGCGCCGTTGCCGGGGATTTGCAACGTGCGAACGAGAACAAGGCTGCAAAATTTCAATTTTTACTTTCTGTTTCTTCAATTTTTCTTTATTTCTAATACAGCTGAAATTTCAAATTTTTTCAGATTCAAGGACGATACAAAGCAGGACCAGTAACGAGGAAGATCAAGATCACATTTTTGGATTCCCGGAGTGAACGAACTCCGACCGTGAGTATTTAAATTAATTTTTCTGTTTTGTTCATACTAGTCCTATTTTTCCTAGATTAGAATTTTACTCTTGTTTAAAAAAAATTAAAAAAATTATTAATTAAAATAATAAAATAATAAAAAAATAAATAAATAAAAAGAAAAAAATTTTAGCTAGTTTGCTTGATCAACTATTCAAATGCAATTTAATGTCATGACATAAAATGTTAAAAATCTTCTTGATTGTTGCATATAGTATAAAGCATTTGCATAAAATAATCTAAGGGCTGAACCCATTAAAAAGATAAGGTCGGAATTTCATCACTCGTCCTTAGCCAAAAAATCATCCCAGTGCATAAATATCCTAAGCCTAATTAAAATCAACTAGACGTTGGCCCCTAAGGATATTCGAGCTCAATAGGACGAAGACCACTGAAAGTTGCACCAATTTCGCTCTATGACCCCGGTCGATGTCTAGGCAAGCTTTGTCCCTCTAAGTGATTGAAGGGAGACAGTTTCTGTTCGAGGAAAGTGGGTTTTAAGTGGGACCTTTGCTATACGCATCGTGACCCCTCCACTTACCTGGGAGCTTACCTGGTCGACTAGGTTATTAGACCGGATTGGAGGCTTAAGTGTACTCTTCAAACCAGTTAGGAGCTGTCTAGAAATTTTTAGGAAAACATTAGAAATAAAGGTGCTATGCTTTGATACTGTTTGATTGTGAATAATTTTAGTAGCAGGGTGTCAATATTCATAGCTTTAGGTAATATTCATACTCATCCAAAACTCTAAAATATATATATATATATACAAAATAAATAAATAAATAATTAATAATAATAATAATTAAAAAAAAAGTCGACTGGTTAATTAGTCAGTATATGCGGTTGTGGCAAAGGGATAAAACGAAAAGATTATTCCGAGTTGAATCTAGGGATAAAAGTTCAAATAATCAAATGGAAGATAATGGTAGTAATCAGGGAGATAATGAATTTCAAGATGACTTACCTATTAGAACGCTTCGTGATTATCTACAACCTACTAGGACCAGTACTCCATCTTGCATGGTTATTCCTACTGCTGCGGGAGCCTTTGACATGAAACCAGGAATAATCCAATTACTCCCAAAGTTTCATGGACTTGACTCCGAAAGTCCCTACTTGCACCTAAAAGAATTTGATGAAGCGTGTTCAACACTTCAATTTAATAATATCAATGAAGAGATAGTGAAGCTTAAGTTATTTTCTTTTTCTTTAAAGGAAAAAGCTAAGTCATGGTTACATTCTTTAAGACCTAGGACCATAGCTACCTGGCAAGAGATGACAAGGAAATTTTTAAAGAAATTCTTTCCAACACATAAAACGAACACACTTAGAAGAAATATCATGAACTTCGCTCAAAAAGATGGAGAAACATTTTTCCAGTGTTGGGAAAGATTTAAGGACCTTCTGCTTGCTTGCCCACATCATGGATACGAAATTTGGAGAATCATCAGTTTCTTTTATGATGGTTTGACCTCCAATATGAGACAATTCGTGGAAATGATGTGTAATGGTGAATTTATGAATAAGAAACCAGAGGAAGCCTGGGACTATTTTGATCTGTTGGCAGAAAATGCACAAGCTTGGGATACAACAGATAAAAATGAAAAATCTAAAATAGCACCTAATGCAAAAGGAGGAATATATCTTATTAAAGATGATAATGATGTCAATGTAAAAATTGCTAATCTGACTAGGAAGGTTGAAGCCATGGAATTAAGCAAAGCCAATATAGGAAAAGCACAAACTATTGTTGAAAGTATATGTGGAATTTGCGAGAGTAATGCACATGTGACCAAGGATTGTCCTACAATCCCTGCTTTCCAAGAAGTGTTGCATGATCAAGCAAATTTCACAAATGCTTATAAGAGACCATTTCCTGAAACATATAATCCTAACTGGCGAAACCATCCTAACTTTAGTTGGAGACATGGACCCACTGCCAATGAATCTCAAGGGAATTCCATACCCTATGTGCCACCCCATAGGAGATCTCTTGAGGATACTTTGCAGGCATTCATGCAAGGGCAGACCCAGATAAATCAGAATACCATGCAGTCACTTCAAGAACTTAAAAATTCTGTAGGTAGAATTGAGGCTCAACTCAATGTTAGGGAAAAAGGGACATTTCCAGCCCAACCTCAATCTAACCCAAAGGGTCAACATGAGGTCCATGAAGCAAGTTCATCCCAACCTAAATTTGAACAAGTTAAGTCTGTTACGACCCTTCGTAGCGGAAAAATAATTAACAAAGAAATTCCAACGAAGGATGACAGACCTGAAAAATCCATTGAGAAAAGGGATGAAAATAATACTGAACAAGATGATCCAATACCTCATCATAAAATAGTTGCTCCATTCCCTCAGCGCTTACTTGCGGCTAAAAAAAGAGTACCTGATCAAGAAATTTTGGATATCTTTAAACAAGTAAAGATTAACATTCCTCTATTAGATGCCATTAAGCAGATTCCATCTTATGCCAAATTTTTAAAAGATCTTTGTACCATAAAGCGAAAGCTTTATGTACAAAAGAAAGCTTTTCTAACTGAACATGTGAGTGCTATTCTCAAACACAACACCCCACCTAAGTATAAAGATCCTGGTTGTCCTACCATATCTTGCATCATAGGAAACTTCAGGATACAACGAGCCCTTCTTGATTTAGGTGCAAGTGTTAACTTACTACCCTATTCAGTTTATGAACAGTTAGGACTTGGTGAACTAAAACCCACTAAGGTTACTCTCCAACTTGCTGATCGATCTATAAAGATACCAAGAGGAGTAGTCGAGGATGTACTTATCCAAATTGATAAATTCTATTTTCCAGTCGACTTCATAGTATTAGATACCCAACCTGTCATGAATTGTACCACTCCAATACCTGTTATCTTAGGCCGCCCATTTCTAGCTACTTCCAATGCTTTGATCAACTGTCGAAATGGAATAATGAAAATGTCATTCGGGAATATGATTATAGATTTTAATATATTTAACATATGCAAACAACCCGATAACGACAATGAAAATGATGAAATTCATGGAGTTAATTTGATCGACTCCATTGTAGAAGATGCTCTTGTCCCATCTCTTTCTTCTGATCCTTTAGAAACATGCCTAACTCATTTTGGACATACAGAGACAAACCAAAACTTTAGAGAAATCAGTGCTATATTAGATTCAGCTCCTTTGTTGGATACAGATAGGTGGAAATCTCGTTTTGAAGAATTACCTCCATACAACAATAGTCCTCTACCATCTAGTGTTCAAGCACCTAAACTTGAGCTAAAGCCTTTGCCATCTGAGCTCAAGTACGCATACCTTGGTCAAGAAGAGACTTTTCCTGTGATCATATCATCCCAACTCGAACAAAGTCAAGAATTAAAATTGTTAGAAATTCTCAAGGAACATAAGGGAGCAATAGGGTGGACAATTGCTGATATCAAGAGAATTAGTCCCTCAATTTGCACTCATAGAATCCACCTAGAAGTTGATGCCAAACCTTCTTGTCAACCTCAACGTCGATTGAACCCAAACATGAAGGATGTGGTTAGGGCAGAAGTTCTGAAACTTCTGGATGCGGGTATGATCTACCCAATTTCAAATAGTAAATGGGTAAGTCCAACCCAAGTGGTCCCGAAAAAATCTGGTATTACTGTAGTCAAAAATGCCAACAATGAATTAGTTCCAACTAGGGTCCCCACTAGTTGGCGTGTATGCATTGACTATAGAAAACTTAATTCTGTCACTAGGAAGGATCATTTTTCTCTACCTTTTATTGATCAAATCTTAGAAAGGTTGGCAGGCCACATTTTATTGCTTCCTAGATGGCTATTCAGGATGCAACTAAATTGCAATTGATCCTGAAGATCAAGAAAAGACCACGTTTACATGTCCTTTTGGCACTTTTGCTTACAAGAGAATGCCATTTGGATTATGTAATGCTCCTGCAACCTTCCAAAGATGCATGCTCAGTATTTTTTCTGACATGGTTGAGCGCTTTTTGGAAGTAATCATGGATGATTTCTCTATTTTCGGCTCCTCTTTTGAAAACTGTGTGAACCATTTAAGGCTAGTCTTAATTCGGTGTGAGGAGAAGAATCTAATCTTAAACTGGGAAAAGTGCCATTTCATGGTAACTAGGGGAATTGTTCTCGGGCATGTCATTTCATCTGAAGGAATTGAAGTAGACAAGGCTAAAATTGACTTAATTGCTAATTTACCCAACCCAAAAACTATTAAAGATATACGCTCATTTTTGGGTCATGCAGGATTTTATAGGAGATTCATTAAAGATTTTAGCTCAATATCTAAATCCTTATGTAATCTCCTTCAAAAGGAAACCCAATTTGTGTGGTCTAAAGAATGTCAAAGAGCTTTTGATAAACTTAAAAGCTTGCTGACCTCTGCTCCCATCATGCAACCACCTGACTGGTCGCTTCCTTTTGAAATTATGTGTGATGCTAGTGAATATGCAGTTGGGGTAGTTCTAGGACAAAGAAAAGAAAGAAAGCCTTATGTTATCTACTATGCAAGTAAGACTTTAAATAGTGCACAAAAGAATTACACCACTACGGAAAAGGAACTACTCGCCGTAGTATTTGCACTAGACAAATTTAGGTCTTACTTGATTGGATCCAAAATCATTATCTACACTGACCACGCTGCCCTTAAGTACCTTCTTTCAAAAAAGGATGCTAAGGCGCGTTTGCTTAGGTGGATCCTTCTGCTCCAAGAATTTTTTCTAGAAATAAGAGATAAAAAGGGGGTAGAGAACGTAGTAGCTGATCACTTGTCCCGTCTCACTCTTCCAGATTCCATAGACAATTCACCCATAAGAGACACTTTCCCTGATGAGCAACTCTTTGAGATCCAGTCGTCACCCTGGTTTGCAGACATTGCAAATTTTCTTGTCACGGGTGAACTCCCGATTCATTGGAATAAACAGGACAAAAGAAAATTTGACCGAAATAAAAAATTTCTTCTGGAATGATCCTTATCTTTTCAAATACTGCCCAGACCAAATTATTAGGAGATGTGCACCTAATGACGAATTTATTAGTGTCATTTTCTTTTGTCATTCTGAAGCTTGCGGTGGTCATTTCTCTGCTAAGAAAACGACTGCAAAAATTTTACAGTGCGGTTTCTATTGGCCCACCTTGTTCAAAGATTCCCATAACTTTTGCAAAGCTTGTGAGCGTTGTCAAAAGTTAGGTGGGATAACTCGTAGGAATATGATGCCCCTCAACCCAATTTTAATTATCGAAATATTTGACTGTTGGGGAATAGATTTTATGGGTCCATTTCCTCCTTCATTCGGAAATTTATACATCTTAGTAGCTGTAGATTATGTCTCCAAATGGATAGAGGCAATTCCTTGCAAGAATAATGACCATAAAACTGTGTTAAAATTTTTAAAAGAAAACATTCTTTCTAGATTTGGAACGCCTCAAGCCATCATCAGTGATGGGGGTTCACACTTCTGTAATAAGCCTTTTGAGGCTTTAATGCGAAAATATGGAATCACCCATAAAATCGCCACCCCTTATCATCCACAAACAAGTGGACAAGTTGAAGTATCCAATCGATCAATTAAGAATATTCTAGAAAAAACGGTTAATCCAAATCGCAAAGACTGGTCTTTGCGTTTAACTGATGCACTTTGGGCTTATCGTACTGCTTTTAAAGGCCCGATTGGTATGTCTCCGTACCGTCTTATTTTTGGTAAACCGTGTCACTTGCCTGTGGAATTGGAGCATAAAGCCTACTGGGCTATTAAGAGATTTAATTTTGATATAGATAAGGCTAGTTCACTACACAAACTTCAACTTAATGAACTAGAGGAAATCAGGAATGAAGCATATGAGAATGCTCGAATTTATAAGAACAAAATGAAAGTCTTTCATGATAGAAATATTATGAGAAAAACATTTGAGCCTTCCCAGAAAGTTCTATTGTATAATTCAAGACTTCATTTATTTCCAGAAAAATTGAGATCTAGGTGGACTGGACCGTTTATAGTTAAAACTGTTTATCCGTATGGAACTGTTGAGATAGAGAATCCAAACACCGGTAATATTTTTAAAGTAAATGGCCAACGTTTGAAGTTATTTTTAGACAACTTTACCCCAGAGGTTGAATCGACCAATCTGGAAGATCCTGTTTATCAGGATTGATCTCTATATCTGCTAGAGATCCTCTGTTTGTATCATAATTTGTCTTCCTTTCATTTTCTGTTATAATGACAATTGGAGAGCAACAACAGTATGCAGTCATTCTATCAGGTAAATTCTCACCTTCAGCCTTATTATCCTTCATACAATCATTAATGCCCTATTTTGTGCATTCATGTTGCAACATTGGGGACAATGTTGAAATTAAGTTGGGGGGGAGAGATTACTGTATTTTTCTATATATCATATCAATTGTCATATCTTTCAAAAAAAAAAAATAAATAAATAAATATATAGATATAATAATAATAATAGTAATAATAATAACAAACATATATTTTGTTGCATTTAATTACCACTCTAATTTTTCTAAGCAAATAAACATATGCAGCTATTAAGGCAAGGAGCGCATTATGACTTATCAGAGACCTATTACTAGATCCCCACACAAGTATTCAATGACAATAAGAAAACCTCAGGAGTTCACTTGTGTTATCTATTTGTTTGTTGACCTTATTCGCAAGAGAAGTACGAGTGTCCTTGTCCTAAAGTTCATGATTTGGTTTTCACATAAAGATAGAGTTTGAAATTTCCGGCTAGATCACCTGGGTGCCTTATGTTCTGACCTTGGTTGACCTATAGTCACAATACAGTCACGTTACATAAAAAAAAAAGAGAAATAATACAGTTTGTCTTCACTAAGCAACCGGGCCTCTTGCCTACAAAGCAGCGAGTGTTCGCGTAAAAAGATGAAAATAACTGAAATAAGTGATTAGTCTGGCCTCGTGGCATAGTCTGGTTCGAGTAATTAAGTCCGAGGGGTGTTTCACCTAATGCCTTGAGCCAACTGGATCGAGAGTCATTGACCCAAAGCTCGTTACATGGACCTTACTACAGCCTAATGGAGTTGGACTGTTGTAGTCACTGTAAAAGAAAAAAAAATATAATAATTAAAAATAATAATAATAATAAAAAAATGAGTGGGTTAGTTAAACTAAAACTAAGTGACATGTGGATGACTGGTTTGACTCCATTATTTTAGAACTCTGTGTACCCGGGATATCTAGTTGGGATTGATAGCTTCATTTTTATATGCGAACCATTCTGGACAAATAACTTGTGATATTCGGAAAATTTAGTGGGTCGGGAGCTAACAAATGGTAGTTAACACTTGTGAATTTGAGTAGTGCACCTAGAACTCAAGGGGTACCCAATTGTGGTGGAGGTATAGGTATTCTGAGACGTCACATTTACATTTGCCTTAAGGGTTGCTATGTTTTAAAGTATCTTCTAACTTAAAAACGATGTTTGTGGGTAACATCACTGCAAACCCTCACGAGACAACACTCGTCCACTAGGATAACCTAGGGGTTTAACGGCTTGTTGCACGTGCTAAGTGTAATCGTAATGCTCTACGAAAGTGAGTATTTATTTTAATTCATGCATATTGATATATATTAATAAAATAAACAATACTTTTGCACCCTCATTTTATCATTTTCACACTAAATTGCTAGAGACTAGCAATAAGCTAGTTGGGGGGTGTGATGAGAGTACAAAAGTAAAATTTTCATATTATCTTAATTAGTATTATAGCTAATCTTTATTAATAAAATTAATAAATTAATGTTTTATTTGTGTCTGAGTGCAAGTAATTCAAGAGATTCAATAACGCTAGGTTTCAGCCCAATGCCTGGCAGCCCGAGCTCAATAAATTCTCCAGTGTCCGTGATGTGGCGACTCAACAGTTCCTAACCTAAAATTCCCATGTATCCACGTCAACGGGCTGAAGCAAGGGATTTCCCAACCGTCACAACATTCCATCCGTTCGAGCCAGCGGCTGTGAGGAGCTTCCCAGTTTTCCCAACCGACCGTGGACCTCCATGCACATGCAAACGGGCTCTTCAATTCCAAGCACCGTGGCATCTCATCCGCCAAGGAAACACGAAACCAAACCGTCCGCAAGCCATCTGCCCGTGTCGCTTCCACATTCAACGCTCCCCATCTCAGCGCGTGGCTTCTATCAGCGACGTTCGTGACCACTCCGCTTCCCAGCCAAGATCGTCTGACCAAACTGCCCAACTCTTCAACGATCCAACATCCAGAAACCGTCCGCATGGCATCTCACGTCGTCCCCAAGCCGCGTCTCATCCGTTTCCAAGCACATTTGCAACGTTCAACCTCCCAACGGCAGTATTTCAGCAGCGCAAAAGGTCTTCAAGCCGCTTGGTTTCCAGTCTCCCAAACCGGCTCTTTCTTTCATCCATGAAGCAACACCCCAACGGCCATCCACGTGTTCCAGCGGAACCATCCCAGCAGCAAAAGCATCCCAGTAACCGGATCATTCCCAAGCCGAGTCCTCCACTTCATTTCCAGCAAATAAATCCCAACTTGTTCCATGAGTCTTCTCAACTTCCCAACGTCAATATCTTCCCAGCTTCCCATCTCAAGCAACCGCAGCATTTAGAATTTGGAGCACTCGTGGCGTCCGCAATTCTCTCTAATCCCTGCATTCAGTAACAGCAAAGAGGATCATTATTGTCCTTTTTTTGAAATGGGGACGAGAGAGAGAAAGGGGCAGCCTATAAAAGGGCCCAGGCGAGAGGAGGAAAAGGGGGGGGGGGGCTTTCATTCTTTTTCCAACCAACTACATTCCCCTGGGAGATGCCACGAAGGAAGGAACCATTCGGGAGGAAAGGGAGGAAGCCATTCGGAAAGAAAACAGAGCACTCTGTTTTCTGAATAGGAAGGAAAAAAGGATTTATGTTTTATTTTAAGTTATTCTTTGCTAATCCTTTTTATAAAAATGCTTCCATCTCATATGAGTAGCTAAACCTTTTTTAGCTAAGGCTAGGGAAAAGCCTAGCATCTTCTTTATGTATTTTCTTTAATCATCAATGGGATTTCAATGTTAGTGATTTGATTTATGGTGCAGTAAATTTATAGAAATCATTTCAAACTTATATATTTTTTTTTGATTTGTTATTTTCCCTGGGTATAACAGATACTTAGAAATTCCTGTAGTTTAAAATAGAATTACTGCAGTGCTGCCCATAAAATTAAATCTATTTAATTATGATTAATAGATGATTTTAAGAAAAGCATGATTAAGTGCTTGGCTGAATCCTAATGCCTTAATTATATTTTTGTCAATCTGAATATTATTTAGCCTTTAGTTTTTGTTTACTGTCAAATCCCTGTGGATTCGATCTCGGACTCACCGAGTATATCACTTTGCTACACACTATACTTGGGGTATTCTACATTTAATTTCCCTTTTTAAAAGAGCAAGATTAAAATCGTAGCAGAGAGAAGAATGAAGGAAAGAAAGAAAAGAAGAGAAGGAAAGAAAGAAAAAAAAAGAGAAGAATGGTCTCAACTCGTCGCGTGAGGCGGCCGCCGGTTTCGGCTACGAGCACCGCTGGCACGGGTGTCAACCGCAGGCACCGCCGCGGGCGCCGTCGGCCGTGGCCTGACCCTCCCGTGCGAGGGACTCGTCGGCTCCTCCCCTGATTCGCCGGTGGAGGGCTTCTCCTCCCGTGCAAGGGACTCCTTGGCTCCTCCCCTGATTCGCTGGTGGAGGAGGGCTTCTCCTCCCCTCCTCTGTCGCAGTCTCGCCGGTGGAGGAGTCGGCAAAGAGAGGAAAAGGGAGGGGGAGAAACGGAGAAGAAAGAGGGAGAGGAGCCTCGGGTGTGATTTCTTTCCCAGGCAGCGGAAGGAGGCAGTGAGGCATCGGCGGCGGAGGAGGAAGGCGAGAGGGGAGGGGAGGGACACCCGGTGCGCCGGTGCGAGAAGCTTCTGGAGAAACCGAGAAGAAAGGAGAAGAAAAAAAAGAAAGAGGAGATAGAGGGAATGGGTTAACGGGTTGGGTTCGGGTTAACGGGTTGGGTCCGAACCCAAACCAATCCAATTCGATTTAAAAAAATTAAATGGATTTGGGTTAGCTCAGGTTGGGTCTGATCTAAATCCAACTAGGTTCAATCAGATTAGGAATTAAATTGATTAAGCCAAATAAAATTTAATTGGGTTGAGTCCAAGTTTAATTGGAACTCAATTAAATTGTTACTTGGACTGAGTCCTCATTTGGGCTCGTGAGCTGCTCGGGCTCGAGCTCGGATTTAAACGGGCCTCATTTTGGGCTTGGGCTCGGGCTCGTTTGACTAACGAGCCGAGCTCAAGCCGGGCTTTTACCGAGCCGGGCTCGAGCCGAGCCCGAGCAGCTCGGCCCGTTGACAGCCCTATCCATGGTAGCCCCAAAAGAGCCCGTGCTGCACCTTCCCTAGTCCACATACATCATGGACTGAGTTTGCTCCGATACAATTTATAACAACCTAATATCTCACCCAAAAAGGCTAGCAAAGAAGGTGTTGTTTGGGTCCTTGGCCCTACATAATTACCCAAAATCTCCCCAACGTGGGTCCTCACAAATAAAGTATAGCAAAACCAAGACAAAGCAACAGATTTAGTCGGTGCAAAAGAATGCTATTTCTACACTATATATCAAAATAGAATTGAAATAAAGAAATGCAAGCACAGCAATTCTGATTCACTCATGTAATAGTGATGCATCAAGCAATAATATCATGAATTCATACAACAAAGATTTGTCAACTAATTTATCTAAAAACCTAAAGAACATATGAGATGCAGATAAACAAGGCATCGAAATTCAAATATACAAAACATTATGCAGTATTTCACCATATGGTAAATTTTAATCCTCAATGGTCCACATCAAGTTTGTGAATAGTGAGCAAGCTCCACATGCTTGATGCCGAGCTTCAAGGTAGGTCGGCAGTTCCTTTGAGCTACTTTTGGTAGAATTTAGTTTTGGAAAATGCTGAATTTGGAAAACCATGTACATGCTACTATGCATGTAATGGAAATAGGAAAACTCCAGTAGAAAGTGTCTAACAGGTATGAACATGGCACCGAAAATTGCAAAATCAATTTACCCTGCTGTACTCTAGAAGTGATTCCCCCAAAAATCCACCTGACTCAAATGTGAAATAGTGTCTCAAAATGCATGCAGAAAATGTGCAAAATAAGATAACCTTTATGGAAGATGATAAAAGTCCAACTTTTTGCAACTTTTACTACATACTTAAGTCCAATAATTTAAGGGACCCAAATAACATAATTACTAGCCACAATCTGCAGCAACAAGCTCAGCTAGCCCATTGTGCACTATTAGGCTCCAAGTCTCCTATAAGAAAACTAACAAGGCACTTAATCAACCACCTCATAATGCTAGTGCACAACTTTGACAAAAACAAGCATCGGGAATAGTCTTTGAAACACTATTAAGTCTTCCCCTTTCAGAGTTGTTTCTCACTATTTCAAACCCTACATATTGTGCTGTTACTAAAATTGTGCATTTCCAACTCAACAATATGGTCAGCCTAACAAGTACTTGAAACCAATCACTGTGCACCTCGTGAAGCCTCCAATGGCAATGATGACAAAACTACTTCCACAAACAACTTGAACACAAAAACACTAAAACTGCAAACTGTACGCTTCCGTTTTGGTTTAACTAATATGCAAACTCTTTTTCTTCTATTCATGTCTATAGTTACACTCAATTTGGTCCCTTGATATTTTAAAAGCTTGTCCTACAAACAATCTGTTTATGATTCAAATTTAGCATTTACCTCTTCACTAAAAACACCATAACAACTTGCAAATAATCCAAGGCAAGGGCCTCATGAGTAAACAATTCAAAACCCACATCAGAAGCTATATCATAAATAAGGGCCTACGCCTCCAGAGTAGAGCACCTTATAATGGCAACATTTGTATGCATACCATGAAGATCCATGCAGATTGTCAGAAGCAGTAGCAATACAAGTGAATCGGCTAGAATTTGATATCAGATTTTGACTTTTAAATAAACTGAAAACAATAGCAAAAGCTATCCCCCTTGGCCCTTGGTGAAATTTATGCTGCTCAACTATGATTTGATTTGATCCACTACAATCCACAAGCAGCGTCACTTTTGGAGTTTCACAAAACTTGTTTATGGGTCAAACCAATTGCATATATGGGTAATTAATACTGATCATTTTAATTTCTTTGAATTCCAAGTATTTTCCCAGATTAAGATTGAACTTTGCAAGTTTAGCAGTATATTTGAAAATAGTGTGACTTGAATTCCGAAAAAAATTATAGTAGTAAATTTTTTGAGATAGGATTTGCTATTTAAAATTTAAAACAAATAATGGTTTAGCTTATATACACTACATTATCATCAAATAATAAAATGATACATCACACTCTAAAACAATGTAAAGTATGAAATGATTTTAGTTTTAAAGAAAAAGAGGTGGCATACATGCGTGCTTGCATTCAATACATTATATGTTTCAACATGACACCAACAAAACAACATATTCAATAGTTGCAATCAATATAATATTTTTAAAATGAAGAGTGATTTGATTTATTATTTAACATTCTCCTTTTTTATATATTTTTCAATATTTTTGGGCCAAAACTACCAAATCTCGAGTCGATACTACTAAAAAGTGAAACCCACATGACCTGTCCAATGTCAAAATGAAATGAAGTTTTCAAAATCATGATTTAATGGTTCAGAATAAGCCAGTGAATGGACTAAATTTCTTGGCTTGAGTTGCTCATCTATACAACTAAATTAAAGGGGAGTTCAGCTCTCTCAATGCATGACATGTGTTGAAAATGTGATAGCCGAGTCCTGACCTAGATTCCTTAAGCAGGCCATATCTGCTCTCCATATGAGAAGTTGGGGCAAAGGTCAACACCTCCATGCTCCATTAACCCCTCGCTGCCCCCCATACCCACCTCATTCCCCCGTATGGGGCGGGCACCCTGCAGCATGGCTGCCCATCCGGAGCATCATTCTGATAGGGGAGGGACATGGCCTACCCTTCTATTTCTCATGTGTGCGTGTCCTCCCTCACCGTCGGAAACCACCACCACCGACGTTGTCCTCTTCCTCTCTTTCTCTCGCTCTGCCCCATCCCCACCTCTCTCCTCCCCCAAAGCAACGGTCGATTGTTGCTAGCCACCAGATTCGGCAGCCAAAAAGGTCCCCTTTTCCCCTCGGTTTCGTGGCCAGCCTTCATCTCCGCCATTGCCTTCGGTAAGCAGGCTTGGCTCCCAGCTCAATCTCTCTCTCTCCCTCCCTCCCTCCCTCTCGAATTCCATCAAGGACAGCGCAAGGGCCATCCTCTGCTCCCGCCTCGCCCGCTCCGCAAGAAAAAGTCCTTTTCAACTGCCAATAAAATATTTGTTTCAGATAAATCTGTTCCCCAATAGATTTCACAATTTCACCACCCGTTCCGTTTCTCACTTAGCTCTTAATTAGCCTGTAGTCGGTCCACCTCATCTCTTCCTCCTTTTCTTTCACTTCACAAGTAAGTGGCTGGAGTTTGAAAGGAGTGTCCCATTGCATTCTTTTTTATTTGTTTTGTTTTTTTAAGGTTTCTCACATGTTTTGAGGGGTGGGTTGGGAGAGGTAGAAGAGAGAGATTGGAACGGCATGGCATTGGAGCCAGTATTTGGTAAAGGGGGTGAAGAAGAGAGTTGGATGCATTAGTGGCATGCTCCACTACTTCGACTTCCACCACCTTCTCTTCATTGTTAGCAGTCGAACCATGCCAACGGAGTCATCACCTAGAGTCCATCACCCCACTTCTCAGCTCAATGCATTCTTTTTCTTTTGTTTTATTTTTTTAAGGTTCCTCACACATTTTGAGGGGTGGGCTGGCAGAGATTGGAAGGGAATGGCATTGGGGCTGGTATTTGGTAAAAGGGGTGAAGGAGAGACTCGGATGTATGAGTAGCATGTTCGACTTCCACCACCTTCTCTTCATTGCCAGCAGTTGAACCGTGCCACCGGAGTCATCACCTAGAGTCCACCACCCACTTATCAACTCAGGTAAATAAAGAAAGGTGGTTCAAAATTTTACTCATGTTTTCTTTTCGTCATGTTTTTTTTCTTCATATTTTCACTTAGACCAGATAGAATCTATGAAATTTAAGCTATTTGTCTAGATAACACAAGGTCTTGTCTACTGTAAACTTTTTGCTTAGACCAAGAACTATGGCCCAATGCAAGGAATATCAGTTGATGTTCTGGTTTGAATGAGTTTGGAGGTTTCAAGGGAATCGGACTGGCATAGGGCATAAAATGAAGCTTACTGATGATTGACAATGGTTTATAGGGACTTGCAAAATATCTAACATGATGCAACCATGCAAGGAAAATGATAATGGAGAGAATATGGATCGAGATAAATGATCCAATCATGTAGAATTCTATAGATGATAGATATGGTGGAGTCAACTGTAAGATGGATAGAAGTCTTTGACTTTAGACAACATTTCAGCATGAAAGGTTAATCCAATATGTCACAATGTATTGCCTCCTAATTTCTATAGAAGTTGCTGAACAAATAAACTAGATGTTGACTGGTAGGTTTCTAAGAGGAAAAGAAGATCTTTCTAAAACAAGGTTTGATTCTCATTGTTTGAACAACGTTTTGGTTGATATGCACATTATTACAAGAGAACAGGCTGTGACTCAGAGCTTTAAAATTATGATCACATCAGTCACCTTGAATATAGTCTCATATCTTTCATCAAGTTTGTGGGTGGAAATGTCATCATCCAGCATCTTTACTCATTACTTGGTGGATTTTACCTGGATTTGCACGAAGTGTCTATAAAAGAGATCATTCTTTCATAACACCAGAAAGCCATGTATTCAGCTCTCTGCCAAATTGGTTTTTCCATTTTATTTCTTCAACAAAGTTCTATCTGATAATCAAATCTAAACTGAAGTAACCATCCTGAATTTTCTCACTCATTTCATAGGATTAATACGTTGGGAGCATTTTATTGATCAGTCCAGCAATGGGTGCACATTTTACAATGTACCTGGCAAAGATGCAAGGTATGTTACATTTAATAACTTTTCTTTCTTTTTTTTTGAGGAAAATGCTACATCACAAAATTTGAAATACAGAAGATGCATTTCACAAATATTGAAATCACAAGTTAGTATGACCGCTACATGATTACTACGAAGTGCCTGGGAAGAAGTTTAAATTTGTATCCACATTCAACCAAATGGAATTGGCTGAATGTCCTGCTACAATTGATTTTGCAGTGCCTCTTCTATATGAAATTAGCTTTTTTTTTTTTTAAAGTGTGAGCTTCCAATTGAGCATACCAGCAAATTGCAACATTCTGATTGACCAAATATCCTGTTACAATTTGTAAATAGTTGACTGAATAAGCCATTAGTATTTTTGTGGCACTCATATGTGTATTTTTGCTAAATGCTCAAATATCTTTGCATCTGAGGTTTAGTGATATCTGAAGCTTTTTTCATTCTTGATGTTAGAGATTTCTCTCTGATCAACAACGGAAACTTATGGTCACTCATCATACTTTAAAACTAATACCTTTCTAATTGATGCTATTTTCTAATGCAGAGAATTCAAAGTCAGGATTACCTCTAAAAGATGCTGAAAGGTGTACTTTCTTTTATCTATGTGCCGCTATAAAATAGTTATTTCCACTACCTGTTATAGTATCCAACATCTTGCTTTGTGTAACGTCTACATGAAGAGTTGTAAATATCTTCATTGTCTTGCATTTATCAGCAAAAGCCAATAATATATTGTAATTGTAGATTTAAGTGTAATAAAAGGGAGAAGGGAAATGATAAAAATGGATTATAGAGAAAAATGGTAATCAGTAACAGCCAATAATATATTGGAAGTTTGGAACAGTAGTTTTAAGTGTAATAAATGGAGAAGGGGTAATGCTAAACATAGATAAGAGAGCAAAAAAAATCTCAAACGGAGGAACGGCAAAATCGAGTTATAGAACGTTTTTCAAGGATCTTTACCATTTTGCTATTCATAAACAAAAACAGTCAATCAAATATGTTGCCTTCACATGCTTAGGACGATAGTTTCTCAGTGGCCAAGAGCTTCGGTTGCCCTATCCTTCTCTCCCCCTCCCCCCTCCCTCTCTCTCTCTCTCCCCTCCCCCCCTGTGGTCTGCCGAACACCACCACCACCAAACCCTGCTATTTTTTTTCTGTTATTCAATTTATCCTGCCACACGTAGCGCGGGTTATTTTCTAGTAACAAATTAAATAGAAGCTTGTTTTGCAGCAGTTCTGCAGGGGAAAAAAAGAAACAGATTATAAAGTGCTGATAAGCTTAAAATTATTCATTATCAATACCACCACCCTTCTCCAAAAGAAAGAAGGGAGGGAAAAAAACATCATGACGAAATACATACTGATAAACCTAATGTCAGTTCTAAGCAGCCAGCATGTCAACATGTATCTAACTATCAAATAAGTGATTTGTGCAATTAGAATTATTTTGAAAACCTGCCGAAATGCCAATCAATACAGACATAGGAGACAACAATCTGATTTGTTTAATCTGCATACTTATTTATCAAATAAGGCTCAATCCAATAATTAAATAGAAAAAAAAAATCAATAAAGATAGCCTACAAGATTCATCTTCATAATAGAGAAAAGAGAGATGAGAGAAGAGTAGACCGAAAAATAAACTGATGATGATAAAGATGACAGAACAATAATGCTTATCAAGAGCCTGCAGAGGCTGTTATGAGTTACCTGCCACTGTGAAGAAGCTAAAAGAACTCTTGGCCTGCTTAATCTGACATATCGATATGCTGCCCTAGGTGTCATATGCCTATGTTGCACCTAAAAGATAAAATTCTATTACAAAAGATATTGCAAATGGACATCACTATTTCCTTAAAGAAAGGCTAATCATGCAACAAACCAGGTAACAGAGAACAATGGTTGTGCTGCGGCCTCGACCTGCTTTACAGTGAACATATGTAGTCTTCCCACTGGATGCATTCTCTTCATAGAGTCCACAAAAAAGAAAAGATCAACATTAAAAAAATAAAGAAAAATCAACCAAAAAGACATGCATAATCTTTTTTCACAACTCAATCCCAAAGAACAGAGGTCCAACTTCGCTAGTGAGCATGGGAAAATATGAAAGTTAAAAAAAGGGTTTCAATGGCACCATGGTAAAAAACAAGCATTATCATGTCATCTATATTATAGAGAGTGCATTGGAGCTTTGAGCCTGTAAATTTTCCTTCCAAATTTCCCATAGGTTTCGAGAACTGATCTATACCAGGGTTTGTTTTGTATAGGAGTGGGTGGAGTGGTAAGATACCAGTATAGAGCCTGACTTCGAGACTTAACATTGGCTGTAATGCCATGTATCAGCAGTAATCATGAAAGAGGTGCCCTTTTATCCAACATAAATGACAAATTACACAAAAAGATCTCTCCATAAAGAAAGAGAGAATACTGATTATGTCTCTTTTCTCACTGATAACTAAGTGCTCAAAACTAGTGTTTAAACATTCCTGAGATATCTAGCAAGAACTCTCTAAGGGAAGAAATTAAACCACTTAGGTCTATCCTTTCTAGGAATTTGTGGCTCGAGAATCCATGAGATAGGCCAATTAATTAAAGAAGCTGCAGCCTTCCAAACATGTGATATAATCTTATAATAACCCCCCCCCCCCCCCCTTCTCTCTTCTCCCCCCCCCCAACGCCACCCCCTCGCACAACACACACACACACACACAAATACAGACATGCACACACCCACTAACCTCATGCTCCATCCCCCCCCCCCCCCCCCACACACACACAAAAAACACCAATGCCCACTCCCACCTCCACCGCACTTTCTCTCGTGATTCTCAACAAGGTCCCTTCAACAAATGTCTCCACACATTTCATGCTTAATTAGGAGTATGAAAGAATCAGTGAGGAACATGGCCATGTGTTCTTGCTATTTTTCACATTATGTATCATACATATATTTTTGACCTTTTCTGTTTGTGATATACCACACAACTGGAGTACTGAGTGACAGGGTCCACAAGGAGGTTTGCCACCCTTCAAAATCAAACCCCTGCCCCTTAAGTGGCGAAGGGTAGAACCATCTGAACTAAAGTTTGGTGGTGCATGAAAGTTTCCTTAAATAGAAAAATAATATATAATGATTTGTAAGCAAGGAGAAGGTTATGAAAAAGGGCATCAGATTATATAACTGAGAAAGTTAGACAATATCGCAATATCGCTACCAATAATTTGTATATGTCAGGAATAACAAAATTAGGATTGTGTATTGTAACTTCTTCAATAAGTTGGTCAAAAGAAATCTCAAATAGTGTTTGCATACAAAAATATCGTTTTTTTTTTTGAAATTCTAACAGATTTTGTTACTTACTAAATGTTGGTGAATCAGTGAACTAGACCTCACACAATCAGGTCTAATTCCGATAATGCAACTACACTAAATAAATATTGCATCATAATTAAGGCTCCGCACCATAGAAGATAAATTTATCTGATAAGCATGCTAAAGTCAAAGAAGGCAAATGCCTACCATGGATGAAATCTACAGCTCGACAAATATCTCCAATCAATGGGGCAAAGAGGTAATCTCTTGTAGGTATCACCAAATGTTCAATCCCATGATCCTACAATAATAATTAAAAAGAAAATGTATATAAAGAGTTGTCTCATTTAAATTCATATAGAACAATGAATAAAAAGAACTGCCTTTTATGTACTTGAGAAGAAAAACGTCCAAATTACTTTAGTCATCAAAAAACAGTCATAACCACTGAGGGTGAAAATAGCACTGCCCAGAAATATGATGAAATACCAATAAACTGGTAGCAAATTTCAAGAATATAAAAGTAAGGAAGGATTTGCAGTTCAAGTATTGCAGTCACTTGCTTTTACATAATTCTCTCAATACTTTTTACCAAGGTCCGCCGTACCGGTACCGGTCGGCGTACCGGTGGCCGGCCGGACCGGTACGGTACCGGTCCGGTCCGGTACCGGTCCGGTCCGGTACGTACCGGCTGGTACCGGTCCCGTACCGGCCGGTACACGGTGGTTTCAAAAACCACAGCGCGCGGCGCTGTGGTTCTAAAAAAAAAAAAAAATCGTACTGGTGCGAACCGGGGGCTCCGAACCGGCCGGTACGGGCTCCGAACCGGCCGGTACGGGCTCCGAACCGGCCGGTACGGGCTCCGAACCGGCCGGTACGGGCCCGAACCGGCCGGTACGGGCCCGAACCGGCCGGTACGGGCCCGTACCGGCCGGTTCGGATAAAAAACCGGAAAATACCGGTTTTTTATCCGTTCCGGTACCGGTCCACGGCCGGACCGGTATGTACCGGCCCGTACCGGCCGGTACGGACCGGTACGGCATTCCATGCTTTTTACCATATAATCAAATGCAAGAATTTGCTGAAGGCAAGAATCTATGCACAAGAAGGCAAATGGGAGTAAGTACCTGTCGTGCAAGTTAGTAGCCAAAGTTTGCATTGTTAGAAATCTCTATAAAGGCAAGGATGCCTTGCATGAATTATGCCATTAAAATAGAAACCTCAGAGGACAACATAAACAACAGAATTGCTAAACAAATAGTGGTGGCAGCACTTTATGGCAGAGGCCTTAAAGTGAAACTGATCAAATTCAATCTGAATTGTACTGGCTTTGGACATAAATTTTGAAATTAAAGTATGAACAAAAGTCTACAAAACACGACATAAACAAAAAGCAAAAAAAATATAAATGAGAAAACATTAAAAGTAGACATTTATGTTCCTATCTATGAACTAATGTATTAGAAATTTTTTAACAATAACAAGATATAAGAATATATGTAGCAGGACATTGCCTGTATTAGGAAAATTCTAAAAAAAAAGCTGTCATGAACACAAATTAAAAAAAAAAAAGAAGAAACATTAACAGTAGATTGTTTATATTCCTATCCATTCTATCTATTAACTAATGTATTAAAAAAATTTAACAATAACAAGATATGAGAATATATGTAGCAGGACATTGCCTGATTTCCCTTCACAAAGCAATATTCGATCTTTTGCAGATTTGAAAGGAATAAAGCAGATTTATTTCTACCAGTTCACAATCCATTCATATAACTTATCCATGGTCTGAGATGGCTGGACAAAACAAATACAGGTTACATTTGAAATTTATGGAAATCTAATATTATCTTTGTAAAAAAACATAATATGTTATGCGGGCATGGTAGTTGCTTTTGTCAAAGATAGTGCATCAGATATCACATTAAGTTAAGATTATATAACTTCAAATTATGATTCAAGATTAGTTAAGCTCAAACTATCAAATCCACTTGAGGGCTGTGATTCCTCTATGCATTGCTCATTTCAAGGGCCTGTAGGTACATGCAGAACCAATTTAATCAAATCATCTTTATTCCATTGCATTACCTTTCTCAACTATGTACAATTTACTCTGTCACATTACAAAAAATTACACGAGATGAGGAGAACAAGATGCCTGCGAATATATCTATGTCATGCACATAAAATAAGGCCAACAGAAAATAAAGTACTTACAAGATATAGTGATGTAGGGACCAGGGTCTCATATGGTTCATTTAACGTGACAACTCCACAAACACCAAGTTGCTTCAGGCGAGGAACATCACTAGGGAATGGAACAGCACCTAGCAGTAAAAACTGATGGCAATAAGTTAGTCTCTATAAAACACATCATATAAGAAAAGTAGCATGGAAATCAAAATTATGCAAGAGAAAATGATCTGTCAATGTGACCACTTTTTAATATACATGTATATAACAGGGATAATAATATACAATATCTTAATGCATGCAGTATCTACATATCATAATTGTTACAGACACCTGCCTGGGCACCTAGTTGCCTACCTAGACTGAGAGCTCCTAGGCGAGGCCCACCGCATGGGCAGTCACAGGTCACCCTACTTTCAGGGCACCTACCTAGGTGATCGGGCCTCACCAAGACTGCCCAATTTCTTTGGATTATCACACAGCACAGCTCAAATGAACCAAGCCTGACTTGATTTGGTCAAGATTGATTGGAATTTGGCATGCTCCAAGCTTGATCCATATTTGAATCAGGTCAATTTTGAATCAAAGCCCAATCCACTGACTTTCTGGTAGGTTGGGTCAAATTTAAAATTTATTTTTACCGACCAATTGGTTTTTTTTTTTGGGGGGGGGGGGGGGGGGGGAGGGGGTGAATCAGGTTTTCCTTTTAAAAAAAACACAAATAATAAGAAAAATGCATTTATGAAAAAGAAATCAACAACCAAAACAACATGGATGCATTACCAAAAAAACCATTTCACAAAAGATTAATAAACAAGCACAATAATCAACATCAATAACACAAATCCATGAATAACTGTATAAAATTATAAATAACAGGACATAGCTTCTTAAATCCATATCACATGCACATTTGAAATGAGCCAAAAGTAAATAAGCCTGATTCAGAACTCTTCAGTTTGGATTGAATAAGGTCATGCTCCAGTTGCTTCCACATCATTCGCTTGCAGCCCCAAACATAACACTGATATCTTTTGACTCAGTTTTCACATGATTTTCTTCCTCTTGCTATTCATTTATATATAAAGATGAATTCATGAAGCTTTTGCCTCACATTCAAAGGTTTACCAATCAGACTCTTTTTTTCATCTTTGTTTACTTTTGATATTAGAGGAAAATTAAAATTATATGTAATGGCTGACTCTTGCTGCCAATCAACTTTGTGTTGATTTTTTAAATGAAACCAAACTGTTCCAAAATTTAACACAATATCCAAAATCTGGCTACAGACCAGAACAGTAATCAACTATTTATGACTGGATTGAATAATTTTCATTTTTTTTTTTGTTTTATTCTAACATCTTGCTTGCTGACTTCTAGCCAGCACCCATTGCTAGATATACATTAAGGCTGAAATCCATGTTCATCCTATATTTAAAAGATTTATAATAGAGTCTATGTTTTTTACTCCTACAGCTATTTGAACTCTCTCGCCCTAGCCAATGAATTTGGTAAACAATAGTGTGCCACTCAATTCACCCAGCATCGCACCTGCCTCTCGTCAATCTAAACCTCATAAACTACAATCGTAACAACTGAACCTTCAAATCCGTCCCTCTATAGTTTTATTTTTATTTTTGTGCTAATAAGTATGAATTTACCACCACCATAATTCCACATCATTCTTCAATTTTATGTAGTGCCAACAAAATATAGTCTATCACTTCTTGATAGGAAAACAAGAACTGATCATATCTTATGGCAATCAACAGTCATCCAAAGTTGGAGGGCAAAAATTTCATAAAATGAAATAAACAAAATCTCAAAAGGCAAAAATAAAACTGCAGAATGAGGAGCAAAATGACAGAATCGCACAAACCTGATCGACCTCATCCCACCAACGAAACTCGGACTGGATTTTATTGCGAAGAACATTATACAAAAGAGTCGGGTAGAAGAGAACCCGAGCCCCAACCCCAACCACCGCCCTCTTCGCATCCAATAACTCAACCTTCCTGTCATTAACCCCAGCAATCGATGATTCACCTTCCCCTCCTCGTCCTCGTCCTCCTCCTTCTCCTCCTCCACCTCCTCCCGAATCACCCTCGGTCAATTCCTCAATATACATTCCTCAAATTCCCCAATTTCCCCCAATTCAATCTCAAATCCCAACCCACGAACACAAAATCCCCAATTCCAACAGACGAATTCTTCACATCTCACAGAATCCGGAGGGTTCTATCGCAACCGATTGAAACGACCAAAGAGGGAAAAGAAACCATAGGTTTCCGATCCAAGAGGGATCGCATCAAAAGGCAACGATGGGGGAGATAGATGGGAAATAGGAGATAGCGAGAGTGTGTGTGGAATCCACGGCCGCAAGCTATTCTCCTTTTCTTGATCTCAAATCGAAGAAGCCATCTATCTCTCTTCCAGATTTTTTTCTAAAATTTTACGCCTCCTCGTTTCATCTTTCCCTCCCTCAAAACGGAAAGAGCGGTCACCCCTCGGAAACTACCAGCTGTCCTCCCTACCCCACCGAATAACTTAGAAGGCCAGTCTTCGAGAAAGACGGTTTACGTCGCTACCATATGCGTTCGCAGCTTCGTCGATGGAGGCCTCATGTCGGTTTGGTTATAGATCTAACGGCCTCCGCTTCCGCAATCGCCGGCGAGTTTAACAGAATGGGTGAATTAATTTGACCGTCGCATGCAATTGGGATCGGCGGGCCGTTGGATGTAGTAACGGATGAGTGAAACGGACGGCTGACAGTCACAGAGGGTGGGCGCCGCACGTCCAGGTGATAGGATGTGTGTGTCTCAGTCGGCCTTCGTACTTGGCTGTCTACGGTCTCGACGCGTGGCTCTACCGATCACGTGCTGTACACGTGATATACAACATCTATGGTCCCCTTTGCAGCAACACCTAGGTTTTGCATTTCATCTATTCTTTTTTCTCTTTCATGTTTCCAGAGAGACCAATAGAACCGTAAATTAGGTGGCTTTATATGTGATAAATCACCGTGGAGATGTCCTATAAGTTGAAAAGGGAGAGCTGCCTAAAGGATTCTAAAATATATTGTTTTTCGATTTTTTTGGATGTATCCTTACTAAAATTATCTAAATCATCTATTTTAGTAAAAACAATTATTTTTTTATCCTCCTACAAAGCCTTTAGGGGAGCAGTGCCGACCAACCTAGCTAATAGTTGTCAGGTTTTGCTACCGTACCCCAGTGGGAGTATGCAATCTCGATCATCTCTTTTCATATAAACGGTTGGGAATAGATAACCAGTTGACCGGTAGTGTCAGTTAAATAATTATTTTTTTTGTAATTAGTGGACATGTGTCAACTACTCTTTGAAGATTCTTCCTGCAATTCCTAAATGAGAATTTTGGCAATGAAAAAAGAAAAAAAATCAAAATATGATAAAACACAGTGCTCTCAATTTTTTTTAGGAAAAAAAAAATTTGAGTAATATACTAGTCTTGAAGCTCTAATGCTGTCGACCATAATAATAAGGTTACCATAGAAATTACTAAATATTCCAGTTAAAATGATCTCAGAAAGATAAATCCAAAAAATTAAACGCCTGACGAACTAGAAAATTCAATTGAATTAATTCATTCCAATGATAAAATTAATCTTCTAGGTAGGATCAAAGTTCCTTTTTTATATGTTTTACACTTAGGTAGCCGCATGCTATACTCGAAAATTTGGTAATCCACTGCAGAGCCTTGGTTATCTAGTCTTCCATAGTTTGAAGATACGTTGCTCTTGTATGGCAGATGATTTACTTGAAAGTCAGATCAGCTTTTGCGATATGGGAATTTTGGATCTATTTCTTATTTAACCCTTAAGGTACTTGAACCTTATTCCAACAGGGACCACCGTTAGTAAAGCCCTAATCATTCTTATGATTCTCTGAGTAAGCCCTATGACTACTTGATGTATGTAACACCTAAGTAGTGCTTCGAAAGGTGTCAGCAGGTGCGCGGAGCCTTATTGTGTCATCCCTCTTATGATGGATTTCAATTCATAAGGTGTGATTGTTAATAGTGGAATCCGATCATCAAATGGACTGCCTTTTCCATGACCTAAATCTCATAATGTCAATGTCCTCATATTGGACCCTCTTCCTCTCCATTTTCCGAAATAACATGGCAATATGCATCTACTTTTCTCTTATGTCCCTTAACTTTTTTAATTGCTTGGTGAAATTGCCCCATCGATCCAATGCCAATGACACAGAATCAATTTTAGTATAAATGTTCATTATGTACTTGATTACCATACATCAAGTCTGAAAGTTAATGATTTAATCACCTTTACCTATATAAAATTAGGCAAAATGGCCACAACATCCAACCACCTTGAATATTTGGATGTGGTTGTAATTGAAGGTTCTCTGATAGCAAGGAGCAATCAACAGCACTCGCAAGAATGAAATATAGAGATAACTACTGATGCATTTACTGTGCCAATTGATTACAAAATGCCTTGCTTACTAATCTTTGGATTTCCAAGATCAGTGTTCGGTACAAGAGTTGAATAGTGATCGAGGAAATCACATGCTCCAATAATCTAATTTCAAGTACATTGCCAAGGCAGAACGATTGCCATGAAAAGAGAATGAAGAACAAGATTAACAAATTTTGAATCTTCATTCAACTAGACTGGTGTTTGGAACTCTTTAAACTTCAGGAAAAGAAGAAAAAGACAGCATCATAGAGAATAAAATGTAGTAAATATCATCGGTTTCTAAGGCACCGAAATATGAGACTACTTTGGGTTTCTAAGGCCTCGCTGCCCGGTGGATCTCTTGATTGATTCAATTCTCTGAAGCCTAATCTGTTCCCTGAACTTGGCTATGAACTCATCGGCCTTCTTATCAACTTCGTTCGCCTCCGGGGCTGCTTCTGCCGCAGGGTTTGAAACTAGCACATGATCAGAGGCCTCGCTAGCGGCGTCATCGGCATCAGACTCATCCGAGGAAACAATCACCTTCTCCATGATGAATTCATTCTCCTTTTCAGCTTGATATTTTGGGATCGGAGGAGGCTGGTGTGGTTCATAGCCGAATGATTGCTCGGCGCCGCCGATCTTTGTTGCTCGATCTGGCATTGCGCTTGGGACGTCCTTCGCTCTGACCGTTCTGACCGACCTTCCAACCGAATAGATTTCTGCTTCATTTCTTCGTTTTGATGATGAGATCAAGGGATCAAAGCCTTCCCTTCCCCTTCTGCTCAAACGTTCCAATTCATCCTTGAAACTTTTCGATACGGGCTTTTTGTCGGAGACGGGGGAATAGCCATGACCAAGAAATGGAGGTGGGGGTGGCGGTGCCGGGGGTGGAGTAGACTTGTAGAAGCTCTTCTTCCTCCCCAAATCCTCGCTGCTTTTGGACCTCACTTCTGGGGAAAGAGAGGGGGAGGGAGAGAGCCTGTTCGTCGGAGGAGTGGAGGAGGGGGTACGGGTCGCCGGAGAACGGAATGATGGAGTCCTGGAAGGCCCGAAATCGGCTTCCAAGACGGAAGGTGGCGGAGAAGAAGAAGGTGGAGGGGCCATACCTGTACCCGAAGCTGATTCGTCCTTCACCTCCATCCTTCCTGATCTCGATCTCCATGGAATAGGAGATGGAAGGACGGCTCTCCCCTCTGGTACATTCTTGGAATTCAGAGCATCAAAATTTCTGGACTCTTCAATTCCATTAACCGAGCCAGAATGTCCATCAATGAATTCATTACAAGAATCCAGCAACCCCGAGTCCTGGGCACATGATTTCAAGCTTCGGACAGGCAGATACAGAGGCTTATTGGTTGCATGGCCGGCATCGGTTCCATCCTTTTTAACCACAACCACAGGATTATTTGGGTAGTACTGTGAGCTCCAAGTCTGGATCTTGCTCTCATCAAGAGGCCCATGCGGGCTATCAACCTCGTCGTCGTCCAAGTCTGAAGAGACATGAAGGATTTGGGAGATGTAAGATTGGGGGCTATCGACCTTCCAAGCAGCCTCCTTTTCGGGCTCGGGTTCGGTGTTGCGGCGGCTGAAAAGGCCGTAGGATATGGCAATCCCGACGATGAGAAGGTGGAGGAGTTCCCAGCTTCTGGTGAAGATGGATTGGTTTACAGACTCTGGGGCTTGGGAGGGAAAAAGAGGGAGGAGGGCGATGAAGACGGTGACGAAGATGACTTTGTACAGGAAACTGGAGAGGAATCTAGCTGAGGATTGTTGGGCTGGTGGGTTTGGAGTTCTATATTTTGGAGTTGGTAATTTGGAGGGGTGGAGAGGAGGATTTGGCTCTGCCATTGGAGTTGGAGGTTGCGATGCTCTTCTTCTTCTACTCTTTTCTTGCTCCTCCTTTCTTCTCTTTTGATCTCCCTGTTTTTCTGGAGATGAAGAGAGGCAGGAGGAAGAGGTGGAGAAGGAGAGGAGGGCAGAGGAGGAGGCTTCGTGACGAAGGGAAAGCGGAGGGAAGCAAAAGGCTGAGGAGAGGTGATGAGGCTGCCGTTTATAAAAAGGCGTGGGACGCCGCTTTGTTACCGTTGGTGGAAAATGCAAATATGCCCTCAACTATGCTTAAATTTTCCGACTATGCCCCACTCCACTAAGGGTGCATAACTATCTATCCATGTATACTTGGCTATGGGAGCTTCTGCAGTGCGCCTAAACCATACTACTGAGAAAATTATTGGTGATAATCATTGAAAGGTTTCATAAAAAAGAAAGCAAAATGGGATCTGGATCCAATAATATGTATTTGCATATTGAATACACTATTAACATGCGATAGATTAAAAGGATGTACAACCATCATTACTTAGTTTTGATTTTCTGTTTAAGTCCTGATGTCCTCATCGGATTAAGGGTTCAAATCCATATGAATTTAATCATAAGCACTATGATCGTCCTGTGGTCAGCCCCAATGGATTCGTATTGCAGTGTCCCCTAATCTATAAAGGTTATGGGTTAGGTTTGCTCTGATACTATTTGTAACAATTCAGGACCTCACTCAAAATGGCTAGCTAGAAGGTATTATTTAGATTTATTGATTCTATATAAATACTCAAGATCTATCCAGTGAATAACCGATGTAGGACCTAACACACGCCTCTACGGATCCTCACACATCTTCTAATATAATTTGCTAACTCATGGGCTCCTCTGTAATCATCTTCATCGGCAGATTCATTTTATGTGCCTTCCTTTCAATGCTAAAAGCAACTCCATATATCTAATCAACATAAAATGCTCGAAAATAAGATGTTAACATTGTGGGCTTGGGAGATTGGCCGAAGTACTGATGAGGTATCAGCTTAGAGTATCATGCTCAAATTTTGCTGGCATGATGAGTTTCAATTTGCAAAAGAAGGGGATTTTGGTCATTTGCAAAAGAGATTGGGCAGGGCACAGCTGAACCTCTAGAATTCCCCAAGGCAGTAGAGAAACAGAAGAATACAAGGAGCAAATGGAGGCAGTTCTGCAGGGAAGGCCAGGGATCCTTGGGGAGAGGACCAGGGTATCATCGTCGTAATGGGCAAGACAGAGGTCGAAAGAAGAGGGCGGATGTGGCGGTGGATTCTTCTTTTGGGGTGCATACGCTAGCTTTGGCTTGGGAGAATGTGGGTCTGAGGTGGTTTACCTTTAATTCCCCTCCCCTTGTCCCACTTTTGCGTCCCTCCTAGTTATTCATTGCATGTCTAATGGTCCAAAGGAAGAATATGAGATGCTCTTCGATTCTCACGCAGTCTTCAGTTTTTCTAACGAGTTTGAATTTATGCTATTCTTTACCAAATGGAGTGGGTCCACCATGGATGTTGCAGATATCTGCTTCAAGAAAATGGTTTCTTTCCATTGTTAAGATGTAGTAAACTAAGAAATCCCACACCAAACAAAAAAGTTTATATTATTTTATAGCAAAAAAAAATCATACATATACTCTTTTTTTTAATCATAAAGGAGGCTGGTAAAGCAGCCACCCATATTGAAGAGAAGAAATAATTGCAAAAGAAGAAAGAAAGAGTTACAAACAGCTAATAGAGATTGACCTATAGCAAAAAAGTTCATACAAATACTAAAAATTGTGCTCCTTCTTACGACAGATGCTTACAAGATTCCTGTCCTATTGACCTATTTGTTGATTAGCAAGTGGAAGAGGTTGGTGTTAGAAGCATACCTGTTGAGAAATTTTCTTACAAAATAGGCATCCTTGGTTTCAAATTATTTAAGAATGGGAAACCGAGATAGTTTTGTAAGAATCTAAGACCTTATTGAAAATGGTTAGTCGAAAATTATTATTTGGATTTTTTGATCCTATATAAGTACCTAAAATTTATCTAGCGAATAACCGACGTAGGACTAAATACAAGCTCGCATGGATCCTCACATATTTTCCCCGGCACAGGTCCTCACAGTTTTCATCACCTTTTTTTTTTTCGAGGACAGGATACGAATGTTTGTGAGAAGTTGGTGATGCAAATTTTAGGTTGGACGATTGGATCGTATCTATATACTATTTGGTTAGCTTTCTACTTAGCCTTCAAATGTCAGAAATACCTGCATGGAACTTGTGGGACATAAATGATCTCGCAATTATCGGTTGTGATAATCTATTACAGTTAGATGCTTATGCGAGGGATTCTTGGTGTTGTTGGAGTCTCCTTCAAGATAAGAGAACTTTGTTTGCATTCAGCTTAATAAAATAAGGGAACAGAGCAGGGTAACCATGTTCTAAGCCCTTCCAATTTAAACAAAAAGATTCCAACACTGCGGATTTGCTTTGTTCCACTTGGTGAATTCAATATACTCCTGCAGAATGGCGTTGGACCCACGCAAACAAACCATTTGGTGGACCAAGGCATGACATATTCCCCACGCATGTAGACAAATGTGCGTTTCTCGCTCGCATTCCTAGGCGGCCTTTTGGTTGTGGGTGTGACTTGGATGACTTTTCCATCCAAAAGGGTTAGGGACCATTTTGGTTCCACAATAGTTTCCAAAGGTGTTCCATCTAGCAATTTTATCATTTAGAATTTTGAAATCTTACATATACAAAAGTTCCGCCGAAAGCTAAGTAAAAGAAAACCCCATTGTCCGACGGACAACAGGTGTCATTCGTGTTGCTGCTTGCAAATAAGTGAGTGCATCATGCGTGCGCCACGGATGTCATCGGTAGTTACTGGGGAGACCATTCGGACAAGTATTTAGTTCTATATCGGTTATTCGCTTGGTAGATCTTGAATACTTATGTAAGATCAAAGAGCCCAAATAATACCTTCTAGCTAGCTTTTTTGGATAAGGTTTTCAGTTGTGATAAGTTGTATCAGAGCAGATCCGGTTTGTAACCTATGTGGATTAGAAAACACTGCAGCACAGATCCATTCGAACTGGCCACGGATCGAACATTCAAAGATTTGTGTTTGGGCCTAATATTCACGATGGCGGGTGTCGCCATCCGCGCCACTGCAGAAAGTTCCATTCCTCGACAAACATGCAGTCAAGAAATATGGACAATCTTCATCAACCAAAGCTAAGAGTGACGAGGCATGCATACTTTCTTACTCAGCTGCTTCTTTAAGTAGTAGAAAGTGCAGGAGATAGCTTAGAATTCTATAGAACTGATTCTAAAGCTTTGGTCTGATAAGTTTACATGCGTCTCATCTGAATCAACTCCCATCTCAGCACATGCTGATGGGATGAGATTCCATGTGCCATCCACTTAAAAAGATCATATATATTCTCCGATTCCATCCCATAGGGAGAAGGTCAGTTGCTCGCTTGATTGTGGCTTTATGCTAATAAGGTTTAATTAGATGATCAAAGGGAAGCTTCTTGAGCCTCGTAGATGCTTAATGGGCTATATGCGTACTTTATAAGCACGGTGATGCTTCTGAATTTCTCTAGTCCTTTCTATAATTTAAAGGAAAAAAAAAATCTATGAGGGCAGCTAAATGTATCCATCAAATATCTCAGACCTTAATTGGATTGCATGAGTCTTCTGGTTGGTCAAAAAAAAAAAAAAAGGGCCTCAGGCTTGCGCTGAGAACAGCTGATGAAAACTAAATGGAAGTGTACCACTTTCATTAGCTTTCTTATTTCATCAAAATAAAAAAGCTTTCTTATGATCATGTCCACTGCCGCAGAGTTTTATAAAGAGAATGCACACTTCTATGGTTTTGAATTTTGAACTCACAATATGATTTCTATTCATACTCTGTATATTTATACAATCAGAGAAGCATAATTTTAAGCATACAAAATATGTAACTAAAAAGAAAATTTACGACACAATAAATGGTCATATTTACAAAAATAAAAAACTGATTCTAGAATCATGGGAGGCACAAAAATCTGGCAGTGTTTATTGCGGTAGCCGGACTTGAGTTGTCACTTGCTTGACTGATCCTAAAATCATGGGAGGCACAAAAAATCTGGCAGTGTTTATTACGGTAGCTGGACTTGAGTTGTCACTTGCTTGTTTTCTTCATTTTCTTTGATACGCCCCCGCAAGAACAGGCTACCATCGGATAGGCCGATCTTGTCTCTTAGATAGCCTGTCCTTTGTCTTGAAAGCGGCTTGGTGAGTAAATCTGCGAGCTGGTCATTGGTGTGCACATGCCGAACATTAATAATTTTTTTCTCAACCAAATCTCGCACAAAATGAATGTCTATTTGGATATGTTTCATCCTTGAATGTTGGACAGGATTAAAACTTAGCTGTATTGCTCCTAAATTATCACACAAGAGTATAGGTGGTTGTGATAATGAGAACTTCAGTTCTTGGAATAGAGATAGCAGCCACATGGATTCTGCTGTTGTCGTTGCTAAGGCCCTATACTCAGCTTCCGTTGATGATCGTCCAATGGCACGTTGCTTTTTGGAGCTCCATGAAATGGGTGTGTTACCAAGGAAGATGAGATAGGCTGAAGTTGATTTTCTATCATCCAAACTGCCGGCCCAATCAGCATCCGAGAAACACGTTAGTGCTGGGTTTGATGTTTTTGTGATATTGATGCCGTGAAAAATAGTGTTCTTTAAGTAACACAGCAGTCTTTTAGTGGCCGTCCAGTGAGTTTGTGTGGGACAATGCATAAGTTGCGAGAGTTTATTCACTGCGAAGCTTATATCAGGTCTTGTTAATGACAAGTATTGCAATGCTCCAATCACTCTTCGGTATTGTGTTGAATCAGCTGATGAGGAACCATCTGCCAGCTTTAGAGGTATTGCGGTAGATAGAGGAGTTGTGACATCCTTAGCTCCATCCATGCTCGTTTTATCAAGTATATCTCGGATATACTTATGCTGAGTTAGAAACAAGCCTTCTTTGGTAGGGATGACCTCAATGCCAAGGAAAAAATGTAATGATCATAAGTCTTTGATGGAGAATTTTTTTCCAAGTTGATCAATAATGCTTGCAACGAATGTCGAATTATTTCCGGTGAGAATCAAATCATCAATATACACCAAGCAATAGGCAAGTATAGAACCATCATGAAACACAAATAGAGAAGAATCAGATTTAGCATTGAGAAAACCAAATTCTAACAGTGCTTGTTTGAGGGTAGAGTACCAAGCACGAGGTGCTTGTTTTAGCCCATATATTGCCTTTGTAAGACAGCAAACATGATTTGGTTTTTCCGGATTCCTAAAACCTGGTGGTTGCTTCATATATACTTTTTCAGTGAGATGCCCATGAAGAAAGGCATTATTAACGTCTAATTGCCTGAGAGACCAACCTTGCATAACAGCAAGGGTTAACATAGTGCGTATGGTGACTGGTTTTACTACAGGACTGAATGTCTTTTTGTAATCCAGTCCTGGTTTCTGATTCAACCCTTTTGCCGTGAGTCTGGCCTTGAATCGATCAACAGATCCATCAGCATGCCTCTTAATTCGAAACACCCACTTACAACCAACAATATTACAATCACTCGGTGGTGGAACTAGTTGCCATATATTGTGACGCATTAAAGCAGTCAATTCAGAGGACATGGCATCACGCCATCGTGAATCAGTGAGTGCTCCAGTAACACTCATGGGTTCCAAGGAAGGTGGAAGAGGATGCTTAGCGACTACAAATGATTTTTTTGGCTTATAAATATTGTTCATAGAACGGGTAGTCATGCGATGAGTGCGCACTTCATTGTTTTCAGAAACATTAGATTCATGCACTTCTAATGGAGAAATTTGATTGGAAATCAAGGTAGAGGAAGAGGGGTTACTTACCTGGTGAGGAGGCGGTTCTGGAGGTGACCCAGTCACACACGATGGCGAGACTTCAGCACCCAATACCGGAGATTCTGGAGCTTGAAGCGGAGCGAATGTGACTTTTGGCAACGAGATCACGACTGAGGGATTTTCTTGGCTTGATGTAGGTGAGGTGGTCACGGAAGTTTTAGGGCTTGTGTTTTGAAAAGGAAAAGTCCCTTCGTGGAAGATGACATGCCGAGAGTGAATGAGCTTTCGTGTAATGGGCTCAAGGCATAGATATGCGTTTTGGGAGAGTGAGTAACCCACGAATGTACATGGTTGGGCCTTGGGCTCAAGTTTATGTTTGTTATATGGCCTAGTTAAGGGATAACATAGGCAGCCAAATTGCTTGAGCTTGATGTAATTTGGGATTTGTTTGAACAATTTTTCAAATGGAGATTGATTGTTCAATGTTGAGGTGGGCATGTGATTTATAAGATACGCAACGTTTTGAAATGCGTATGGCCAATATGAAAGAGGCATGTGAGCGTCTGTGAGTAAGGTGAGACCAGTCTCAACAAGATGGCGATGTCATCTTTCAGACATACCATTTTGTTGTGGAGTGTGGGGAGCGGTTGTGTAATGACTAATCCCATGGACGGAAAGGTAAGATTTGAGGCCAATATATTCTCCACCATTATCGGAGTAAAGACTCTTTATTTTTGTATTAAACTTATTTTCCACAAGATTTCGGAATTGCGGAAAAATTGTTTGAACATTGGACTTATGAGTCATAGGATAGAGCCAGATATATTTGGTATAGTGGTCAACAAAAATAACGTAGTAATTTGAACCATCAATACCAATTTCATGAGATGGACCCCAAACATCTGTGTAAATTAATTCTAGGGGAGTAGTGCTAGTGAGGCCATAAGAATTAAACGGTTGACGATGAGCTTTATTTTGAGAACATGAAGTGCAAAGAGATAGATGTCCATGCTTATTGATGGGTAAAGAAAAAGCATTAATTAAATGATGAACAATTTTTGAAGAGGGATGACCAAGTCTTTTGTGCCATCCATCGGTGGTAGTATGTTCATGAACATAGGCAACGACATTTTTGGAGTTTATTACTAGAGTCTCCGAAAATGGGTACACTCCATCTTCACATTCGTCTTTGAGAAGTGTCGCCCCCGTGATTCGATCCTTCATAAAAAAATAAGGAGGATGAAATTCAAGGTAGACATCGTTATGCTTGGTAAAGTGGTGAACAGAAATAAGATTTTTTTGAATTGTGGGAACACAAAGGGTATCATGTAAATGAAAAACACGATTAGACGATGCAAGAGATAATGAACCAACATGAGATACATGCAAACCTGATCCATCACCGATTACCACCTCATCAGTACCATCATATTCAGTGTTTATTGACAGATTAGAGAGGTCGGTGGTCATATTGTGAGATGCCGCCGAGTCAACTAGCCATTTTAAATTTTTTTCCTTGAGAGGATCCTACACAGTTTGGTGTGAATTGAGCTGAAGGCATTTTTGGGCAGCTTTTGGCCGTATGGCCAATTTGATCACACCATTGAAACTTGGGCTTATATTTTCTGTAGCCCGAATTGGAGGAAGACTGCTGCGAGGGCCCATTTTTGTTGTGTCCGTTGTTCTCGCGGGGCTTGTTGGAGGAATACTTAGGGCTTTGTTTGAGGAATACTTAGGGCTTTGTTTGAGAGTAATTGGTTGTCGGAACAAAGCTTGCTACTGATTGATTCTCCAACCGTCGAAGGTAACTCTCATGACCTACAAGAAGATCATGTATTTCTTCAAATTTTAGGGAGGTCTCACGAGCACGAATGGGTGCCGCAATTTCTCTAAATTCGGAACCCAATCCATTGAGGATGTAGAGAGTTATCATCCGAAACGGGATGATCAATGACTGCGAGTTCGTCGGCAATCACTTTGATTGCTTGAAGGAACTCAGTGACTGTGCGATTTCCACGAGTGATGAAGGTCAAATCCTCCTTGAGTTGCATCGCACGCGTTCGTGATTTTCCTGCATATAAACGGGTAAGTGCTATCCAAGCCTCATGAGATGTTTTGTATGCAGCAAGGAGTGGGATAATAGTGGTGGAGGTGGAGGCAAGAATTGCGTGGAGGATGAGTTTATCTTGGCGAACCTAATAGGAGTTCGTGGCTTTGGAGGCAGCGTAGTTCGTTTCATCAATGGCAGGATATTTTTTGTCACCAGTGACAAAGTCAATGCGATCATAACCAATCAGCAATATTCAAATTGAGCCCTCCACTGAGGGAAGGTAGAAGGGGTGAGTTTTTCGTTAATGGTGGTTGCAGCATTGATGGTGATAATTGGGGAATCAGTGGTAGATGTAGGAATGACAACCATGTCGCAGGAAGCAAGTAGGGATAGACACTCGTTAGAGATTTGTGGCTCTGATACCATAAAGAAAATGCACACTACTATGGTTTTTAATTTTGAACTCACAACATGATTTCTATTCATACTCTGTATATTTATACAATCAGAGAAGTATAATTTTAGGCGTATAAAATATGTAACTGAAAGGAAAATTTACAACACAATAAATGGTAATATTTACAAAAATAAAAACTGATCCTAGAATCATGGGAGGTACAAAAAATCTGGCAGTGTTTATTGTGGATCCTAGAATCATGGGAGGCATAAAAATCTGGCAGTGTTTATTGTGGTAGCCGGACTTGAGTTATCACTTGCTTGACTGATCCTAGAATCATGGGAGGCACAAAAAATCTGGCAGTGTTTATTGCGGTAGCTGGACTTGAGTTGTCACTTGCTTGTTTTCTTCATTTTCCTTAATATTTTATAGATATTTATTATGACCTCTGTTTCAGTGCTGATCTCCCAAGAATCCATCACAAGTAGCTAGCAGTCACGCTGAGGTTTTAGTAATCATAAGAAAAAGAGCATGAGCTGAAAAAAGTCATCCATGCGAGCTTTAAACTGATACTGGTAGCCAAAGTAGCATGATTTGAAGGGAGAAGCATTCCAACTGGAGAGAAATCTAAAAATATCATCTATATTTCTCATCCCTTTAGGGCTCGGGTTGCACGTGCTATGCACGTGGGAAAAAAATAAAAGGCTAGAGAGAGAGAGCAAAGATAACTATGCAAAAATGATATGATAATTCAGAACCACACCCAAAATTACTCACTAAAAGGTATTATTTGAGTTTCTTGATCCTACATAAGTATTCAAAATCTATCCAACGAATAACTAATGTAAGACTAAACACACGCTCACACGGATCCTCATATACTCTCTTCATTTAAGTCCTAATATCCTCGTCAGGCTGAAGGTTCAAATCTATTCAAATCTAATTATAAGTACTACGATCGGCTTGTAGTTAGCCCCAATAGATCGGTGCTGCAATGTCTCTTAGTTCACATAGGTTATGGGCCGGGTTCGCTCCGATACTATTTGTAACAACTCAGGACCTCATCCAAAATTGTTGGCTAGAATGTATTATTTGGATTTCTTGATCCTATATAAGTACTTGAGATCTATCCAGCAAATAACTGATGTGATACTAAATATACGCCTGCACGAGTTCTTACAGATGAAGTCAAAAGGAGGTGGAGTCCTACTCTCAAGAGTTTCTAATGATGATGGTGGTAGAGACAAATAGATCCTAGAACTCTTAGTCTGATTTCTTATTACATATGTTGCTTCGTGAGCCGCACCCATATGGGTAATTTTAAAATGCATGGTTGTGATTCCATATGATGGTAGGGTTGACAATGATTTAAAGTGTCAAGTAATTGGAGTTGTCCAGCTTTAGTTGAAGTTTGAACTAAATCTAAATGAGTTAAATTTGATCTTGGCTCCTAAACTTTCTTTGAAATAAATAGTAGCTTCTAAACTCAACATTAATTTCTAACCAAGCTTTAGCAAATTTTTGTTTTCTAAATGAGGTTGGAAAGTATGTCGAGAGCCTGATAAGCATTGGTCAAGCATTACAACAATCTATAGAAAACTAATTTATTGGCTGACTGGACTCTTTGCATACAACCATAAGTACCAATATATATGTAATCACACCCAACCAATTTGAGCATTATAATATATTACAATCCTAAATTATGGGGTTGGTCGTATTTTTTCTACTTATAAATTATTAGTTGAATCAGATCCACTAGTTCAATAGTTGGATTGGTTCACTGCTCAACTGATAAATTTGAATCAACTAATAGTTTCTTATATCCACTGAAATGAACTTGTATGAGTTGTTCTCACTTTATTAAGCAGTTGCTCGAATGGATGACTGTGTCCAAATCAATGTAACGTTACCAATGATGTTTAAAACTTGTTTTGGAACTTAAGATCGTGGTATCGTGACGTCATGGAAACCTTGCCCAACGTCGCCCCAACCGTCTTATTAACTTCCCCTTCTCCTTGCCGTTTCCCGTTAACGTTCTGTTAACCGAATCCCGGTTCCAGAGCGGAGAGGATCAGGTAGTGACCGCTCTGCACGAAACAAATGGTAGTGGGCTTCTCACCGATCGCCACGTGAGAGAAGAACCCGTAAAACTGCTGGTGGGCGGAGCGCTTGGACTTGAGGGAGGAGAGGACGGAGTAAGGCAGCGGCGGCGGCAATGGCGGCGGAGGGGTTTCTGGAGGTCGAGAACCTGGAAGCCATCATCACAAGGATCGAGCAGAAGTCCCGCAAGATCGAGAGCTTGCTCAAACAGTGAGTCACGATCGAAACCCTAGCTCCTCAGAGATCCAAAAAATCCAACCTTGTAAATTTTCAACAGATCGAAGCCCGTGGAGGCTCTGAAGACGGCACTCGAGGGATCCCCTCTCAAGACCAGAGATGAGAGGTGCAAGGTTGGTCGGAATCTATTGCAGTCTTCTCTTTCGCTTGATTACTAGGGCTTATTTAAAATCGGATTCTTTGATTGGTTTCTTTTCGTCTGCAGTCGGCGAATTGGATAGTGGTGCATCGAGCGATAATGGCCATAAAGGATGTAGATGGCATGCTCGCTTCTTTGGATCCCGAGTACTACGATATTCTGATGAAGTGAGATCTCTATCCTCGACATGCTTTGTTAATCTTAGATTTTAATTTATAATTTTATTTTTAGATTCAATGTCGGTCTTGATTATTATTATTATTATTTTTGGCCAATTACAGTTCTTTGCTGTTTCACTGACAGTTGTATGAACATATTCTGGTAACTATATGATATTTTCTCATAGGTTAAACACTTCTTTTAGTTTTATAGATTATTCTGTTATTGTTGTTCTTCTTCTTGTTGGTGTTGTTTTAATTTATTATAATTGGTAGTTTGGTACTTTTATTAAGAGCTGGATGTAAAATGTGGATGTAAGAATTGAGTGCTGGCCAAAATCTAATTGGGAGCTAGATGGCTGTCCTGTTTTTGATGCAATGGTTGATATTATTGCAACAAACAACTGTGCTAAAAGTGAATTTTGGGGTGTTGGAGTATAATTGAATTTTCAAAGTTGTTAAAAAAGCGCTAATATCAAAAGATTTGGTCGATCCTGCAATGCTTGTATGTGCTTGTGTATGTAAATAGACCGAAAGCTTGCTATAAGCTTTTTATGACTCTAAAATCAAGGAGCATGTCGAAAGAATTACATTAGTGTAAGACTTCTTCATGAAATTGTGATATAGATGTTGTGTCTAGTTCTGTTTTATCTGTGCACCCATAGCCAATGCACTCATTGCTCTTGCAGTTAAAACGACTTGCTGGCTTGATTATGATGTGGTTGGCAAGTATCAGAAAGGTCATTTTCTGCTTTATTATGATTTTTGGGTCCCTCGATTAACATTTACGGGTCAACATTTCAATTATTTGGCATTATCTACAGCTTGTTATGCCTTTTGTATTGTACATGATTGGAGGATTGGTGAATGTCATCGTGTTGGAGAAATGGCTGATCTGGCTAATCTAAAATTTGCACGGTCACATAGTATCGAATTGAAATTCTGTTTCTTTAAGCAATGAATGAAGATATTTTAATAGAGTTCAACATGAATTAGGGTTTTCCTTCTAATATGTAGCTACTAAGTAGGAGTGACAGTACCTCAAGGTTTCTGCATGAAGCAGAAAGTGTCTGTAACTGAATTATAGGAGTGTTGTCAGAAGAGAAGCACATTGGCAGACTGTTCTTATAAGATAAATTGAAAATCGACATTCTTTGCTAAAGAGATGGGAATACTTTTATTGTAAACTTCATGAATTAAGGTTGCTTAAATACATGAATGATTGATCATGTGCTGCATATAAGATGCCAATGACTTTTATTTTATACTGATCCAGTGAGCCACACTGTATAGAAAAAGGACAGTTTCATTAAAATATTTTTTTTTTGAAATTTGACGTTCATTTTAAATGCTTTAACCATTGCATGTTTCAATGTTTGAGGTCCTGTAAATTGTTTTCAAGATAGAGTTGGGAATATTCTTTTTTTCAAAAGATTCCATTTCTTCATGTGGGCTAAAGAACAACCTATAGTTGTTGCTGGAATATCAAGGGAAAGTATATGCATGCATGATAATAATTATTTGCTGTTTAAGCTGAGAAAACGCTTATTTGCTCATCTTAATTGAATAGGCTTTCTAATTATGACACCCATATATATAATTTATAGCAAAGTTGGCTTGGAACTTTCCAGTTTGCTCATCCTTATTTTGTCTCTCCTTAGAAATGATATTTTCTCGAATATTTTTCATATGTCTATTTGTGTATCATATTACAGTTTACTTGTGAATGTATTTTATTTTTAATTTCTTCTCTGTTTAATTGCATCGTAAGTAAGTGCATGTCTATTGCAAATTATATGACATTCTTAGTATATTGACATGTTTTTACAACCACAAAAAAATTATGTTTGAATGAGAGTAAAATGGATGGGGCCCTGGATTGAAATCTGGAATGCTGGCCCAATATCATCTACAGAGTTTGAGGGAATGAAGAATGGAATTGGCACTGAACTTCAAGTATAGGATACTTTGAAAAGCTTTTGGTGCATACCGCGTGATAATTAAGTTCCTTTCTTGTTTCAATTTACTAGTGCTGAAATTGTTTTACTAGTATATAGTGCTCTTTTGTCTTGTTGTCAATTTGATGTATCTGTTATGGTTGTTGTTTAGTATATGTTGAACTCCCTTGTTTAGTAGTCCTCAAAAGGAAACATTGTACTCGAACTCATTAGATCTATAAAATCTAGAAAAGTTGAGGAAGGAATATGGAAGAAGAGAACATGGTACAGCAAACGTGGAATGTTGAGCATAGGACGTGGACCTAAAAAGATGGTGAAGTTAAGATGATGTTAGGAGTGCAGTTTTATTAATAATCTTCCTGGTTGATGTTCCTAAGTTACTGCATATACACATAGCGGTAGTTTAAAAAAAGCTAAGGAGAAATCTAACAAATTATATATGATCCAGCATGTGGAATATGATATAACATATAAGATGTAGTAAGTCAATACAAAATGCTTGGCAACATTCAATTCCAATCTGTTAGCTCGTTTCATCCTCCATGCTCAGACACAGTGCAACATACTAAGTTGGAAACCTGGGCAGCCGGGGCACTTATCTTTTTAAATATGCCCTTCAAAGAATAATGTGGGGCTGAATTATAAGTTGAAGATAGAGGATCTGAAGTGTAGGTTATCTGGAAGTTGTCCATTGAGCAGCTTTTGTGGCTGGATGTGATTTTGATGAGCCTTGTCGAGGATTTTGTTATGAGATTAGCAATTAAAAAAGAAAAAGAATCATGAGCTGGGTTAAAGGTGATAGCAATGGAAGGTACCAGAGCCTTCTTAGTGTGTGGAAAACGAGGGGCTGATCATCTGTATTTTAGCTGGGTGAAAGGTATAAGTTTAAAGGAAGATTGCTCGGTGTTGGTCATTTTCATTCCAAGAATCCTTGTAAATGTGGTGGTTAGTCTAGGAGCTTAGGTATGGAGTTGCTTAAACTTATTTGATACCTCATAATTGGGCTGCTTATCCAGTGATGCTGTTGATAGAATAATTATCTTCCTTCATATTAGTTCTGAAAGGACTGGAAGCAAAGCCGTTGAGAGCTAGAGTCTGCTGCTGTTTGGTATAATGGAAGGCTTTTCATCTGAGACTTATTTCTTTGTCAAGGGAATTCATTATGTTTTTTCCCTTGATCGGCAATAGAGGGCTTTTTCTTCTAAGAGTAGAATTTGCTATTGATTGAAAGAATTCTGCATTTTTCTTGTTGGTGGGATCCCCCCCCCCCCCTCCCTTTCTTTATTTCAGAAACACGTGATTGTTATCCTCCCTTCCTCTCCAGTCTTGGACCTTTAACATAGGAATTTGACACATGATCTTCTGAGCAAGCTTCACTTTGTTGTTTTAAGCTGTTCATCGCTTTCCCTTTTAACAATTGAATTCAACAACCTTTTCAAAGAGACAATGATCCCTTGCACCTTGTATCACTTCTAGTGGAACAAGAGCAGCCTCTACACTTTTCCCTTTCATGCAGGTATCGGTCACCACTGCCAAGTGTATATATACATAATGCTTACAACCTTAGTTGCTAAATTTCCAGAACTAAATATGAAGAGTTGGATCTGATTGGTGGGTGCACTTCTAATGTTTTTCGCTTTCAGATTGTGAATTATCATGGAAGGAAGTGGAAAAGTGCCTCTAGTTCTCTCTACTAACCAGCCAGCTTCTGAAATTGCACTATTGTTAGTTTGTGACAAGGACCTCTAGCTAGTTTCTGCATTTCTGCTGGGAATCACTTCTCTCATTGCTCGCCATCTGCTGCATTTGTATTCATACTTTTGTCATAAAACAATGCAGGTATTTGTATAGGGGCTTGGCAACTGGAGACCGGCCAACTTGTGACCAATGCCTGAGGATTCATGAAAAGCTTACAGAGCGAGCAGGGTTGGGCTGCATACTGCGCTCCCTCGCTGACACTGTAAATACTGTGTAAGCTTCGTTGCCTGTCGGTGTAGTATTATTTTTCTCTATATGTATTCACAGGCCTGTTTGTGTCATACAATTTCAGAACTTTTTGCGATTTGAGATCATTAAATAACATTTGTACTGGAGTTCTATATGGGGAAAAATGTGCAAGTTCAGAATTGCATCTCATTGGATTAACTGCAGTAAAGGGCTGACTTATGAGCATTGGCGCGTAATTGAGCTAAGCTTGAGCGATCCAGTCCATGCTCAATCTTAGTCTGAACTTTCTTGAGCCAATCCAGAGCTCAGCACAATTATTTGTTTTTTTGTAACTCATACTTCCTGTTTGAGAAATTGGCGAGAGCCTGGCATCTATTTTTCGTTTTTGTCTTGGAGCTCATCCAGTTTTTATACTGACAGAAATCTTATCTATAACTGTAAATAATAGCGCCTATTAGAAGGCAATTCGCTGCAGACTCCATCTTTTTGGTTTGTTTCTATCTCTGACTTTGCTGGAACCTCTTTAGCTGTATACAAAGCGTACGTCCTTGCACCAAAAAAAACTGCCTTCCTTTTCTCTTCTCTTTCTGCTCCTTTCTTCTTCTTAGTATATCCTGTTTCTTCTTCATTGGCCGTCACAAGATCCCCATCAAGATGAGAGCTAGATCTACTTCGTGAAGCGACGGAAGAGCCTCTTCTCGAAGGCGATTGGTAATGTATTTACTATCAGCCACCCTAGCAGAGAAGCTGTTGCCGATCGCTTTCTCAGCCTAGAAAACATCAAAGGCAGATAATCTGAAGATGATAGATTTTATGATAACATCGACATCATGGCTCGAGGTCGGAAGCTGCAAGTGAAAATCTTAAGAAAAGGTGAATCATCAACTGAAGAGTATAATTTAGATAGACTGCCCAAAGATTATCCACCCTGTCCAAAGATTATCCAACCATGAAGAAGATAGACTGGACAGTGAGAGCAGCGCAGAGGCTGAAGGATCGAGTGCGCAAGAGGAACATGCAGCGATGCATGATGGATAACATGAGGAAGTTTATTGTGATGATGAAGGGTATAAGAAGAATGAGAAGAAGATGATAGAAGAGAAGGCTACATTAATAGGAGAGAGTTCGACCTAGGAGACACTGTATAGCAGTCAATTTTGATGGAACAAGTGAATTGATAATCTTGAGTTAAAATATTTTATCTAAGAATGAATCATGGCAATTGAGTTTGATTGATAGAGACGTTCAACTAAGTTGAATAGATTAAACTAGGATCAACTATCAATTTAGATTAACAATGACTAAGACTACAAAGATGTTATAGGAAATATGGTTAGTGACAGTTTAGATTATAGAATAGGTTTAGTGGAGCGAAACTAGTTGTATTAAGGTATCAGGTTATGAATAATGAAAAATCAGGCTTAAAGTTAATCATGTTGGTTTATCATTTGAACAAGATATCTACAACCAAGGCCTCAAAAAAATAGAAAATTAATTTGCATTCCTGAATCATTCCATTGCCTTAGATCAATTATATATAAAATAATGAAGATGTGAATGAAACTATATTGAATAGAAATGGAGCTAGTTGTGTGAAGTTGTGATGTGCCTTAAGATACTATATGATTGTTATATCCAACGAACTATAGACTAATTTTCTGGAAAAAAAAACCTACAAACCAAATTCATTCCTAGGAAAATAAAAAATTATAAATGAATAATAAATTCGTAATATTATGTGATCAAAAATTTTGACCGATAAAGTGTAAGAAGAAAGTTCAAGCAAAAAAAAAGAGCACCAAAAAGATAGAAAAAATGCAGTTTATTCATGATAAACCAAAAATGAGAAGATAATATTGGGCACATAGACATTACACTAATTGAAGACAAAGTGATAAAAAAAATAATTAGAATCACAATGCCTATATAAATGGAGGTATAAAGAGGCTCTAAAAAGAAAAGCTACTCCTCCCATAGTTCTTAAGAAGTTATGATAAAAAATTTCAAAAAGAAATTGTTGCAACATAAAGATAATCTTAATTATTAAAAATTATTTATTTTATATAGTATATTAAACTATAAATGAAAGAAAAATTTATATGTTTATAGTGAAGTGAATAGAGCGGCTGAATTATGTAGATCATTTTATAAACTTCTACTTTTGTAGTTCCTACTCGATTTTTAAATATTTTATATATTGATTTTTTTAGAATAATATAATAAATCCAGATTTACACACACACACACACAAAATAATAATCTGTGGAGCACTTTTTTTAGAGGATTTTTTTTTTTTTTTTGGAGACTACCCGATATGCACTAGGTGCCACAAATAACCGTTACGGTTGACTACTCTCTAGTCTCCATCGCAGCCAACAGAACCCGCAGCACGGAAACCTTGGGATCCACACACGTGGCAGCGGTTTATTGCCCATCGCCCAAGTGAGCCGTCACATCGTGCGGAGCCCGTAGGATTCCAAGTCCGCGCCGGCTCTATCTCTAATCTCTCTCTTTGCCTGCCGAGAGAAAGAACGATCATCTCACCCTCTCGATCCATTGAACTTTCCAGCCCTCCTCCGCTCTCTGCTTCAAGGCAGAAGGAAAGAAGAAAGAAAAATCGAAGGTAATTCGACATTTTCTTGGATTTTAGGGTTTCGAATCTTTCTTCTCTCTGATTGAATTTGCTGAAAATACGCCGCTCTGCTTTTCCATCGATTCAATAGGAAAAAAAAAAACAATAACCTACGAGATTTCAGGATGGCATGGTTTTTTCCCCCCTAATCTGATGGATTTCGTCTAGGTTCGAATGTGATACTTTTGATTTACCACTTCAGTTTCTTGGTTGGATTGAAGTTTTGCATATAAATTACGCCGTATATGGATATAGGGCTCGATTGGTGATTCTTTGAAATATTTATCGATTATTCGATCGTTTTGAGGCTCGTGTCTTTTCTTTCTTGGAAGATAAAACCTGTTCTATTTCAGGTTTTCTTCATTCGTTTGATCGCACTTCGCCATGCCTTCCGAGGACTCGCCTCGCTGGCGTGAAAAGGCCACTGAATTCTTCTCTTCCTCTGGTAATCTACATCTAGTTATTCTTGATTTCTTTTTAATTAGGCGGTTTTGTTTTTGTTTCTTTTTTTACTCTCTTGTGATGCTTAGTGTGAGAGGCTTCGATTCAGGGGTGAGGCTTAAGCAAGCTGGGCAATCAGCCGGGGCTTTTGTGGGAGATGTAGCTAAGGATGCAGGCGAAAACGTATCTGATATGGCTGGGAAGGTCGGGTCGGTGGTCAAGGGCCGGTGGGTCCTCATTCAGCAAGCCAGGCAAAACAGGCCGGCAGCACCGCCAGGAGAGAGCATGCAAGAACGCCTTCTTTCTGCTGCCGCTTCCACTGGATTGCTCCTGAGGAAGGGCTTATCAGAAACAAAGGAGAAGGTTACCGTGGGAAAGTTGAAGGTCGAAGAGGTACAATTCCAATAGCTTTTGAAGTAGATACCGATTTCTTGGTTTTTATTTCCTGAACTTTATGTACTTATGTTGATGTGATGCATTAGTTGATCTCGGCCACTGCACCTGTCCTGTAGCCAGATTAGAGAAACTTGTTCTCATCGACAGTGAGCCACTAAAGAAAAAATAAAAAAAAGCAGGATTGCTTGATTAACTTTGACAACATGTAGCTATTCATTTACAGGAAATCATCTTGAAGATATAATAAGCCCATGAAAGTATTTATTTTGTCAGGATGTGTTGCCTATGTGGTGAAGCGATGTGCCACTCTTACAAGGATTCAAGTGCCAAGGATGCAGCTTTTGTTCTAAAAATTAGTTACCCTGTGGAATTCTAACATAGTTTTCTGTTGAGGTCTATCCTGTAGAGGCACTCTGATTGGATAGGATGACATGGACACACACACAAAAAGAAAGAAAGAAACATTGGCGGAATTTAATAAGCTGCACCTATGTAAACAACATGCAGGGCATATAACTGCTCGATCTTAAATCAGTTTTGACTTTCTTGGAAAAAAGAAGGTAGGAATAATACATGTAGTGGAATTGGCCATTGTAGCTACCTCCAATTCATCGGGCACCTACTATTGTTCCTCAATCAGACAACATGTTCAGGATTTTATTTTGTTACATACACATAGATAGATGAGGAGTGAGAGGCTTATCTGACTTATCCATCATTATTTTGTGATTCGCTTTCAATAGCTATTATTGTGTGGAACATTTGGGCAACTACCTAATGCTAAGTAGGTTGCAGACAACATGTAATGCAACCACGTCATGACAGAACCTATACCAAAGAAAATCATCAGATCAGGTTTTTATCAGGAGTTCTCGATCATATAACTCAGAGTATCTTATCCATTTTTGCAAAATGGAGGTGCACGCCATGAATGCATGTTAAAAATATTTATAAATTACTGGAGATCAAAAGCGTAAGCTATCATGGAAGGGTTCAATAATGTATACCAGCCTTAACATCCTCCAACCACCCCCCTCCACCCCCCCCCCCCCCCCCCCCCCCCCCCCCTCCCCTCCCCTCCCCAACCCCAACCAAAAAAAAACATGAAGGCATAAACGAGTCAAGAATGACTCAATAGGTAACAAGGCAAAGGGAAGAAAAGACTCGAGAATAAATGGGTAAACTTGGCCCAACTGGAGATTTGAAGCCATGATCTTAGACTTTGAAGCCATGTTATCTAACCACTAATCCATAAAAGCTGAAGTTGTTAGGGAAGAGGTCAACAATGTATATCAAGCCTTAACAAAAAATTGAGAAGAATGGTTCTAAAGAAGTGTCTCGGATTAATTAAAAGGCCAATAAGTCCTACTGATGCTCAGGCTAATGTATTCGACACATTACTGTTCTTAACACTATCAAGCCTGGGCTTTCTTTTTCTTTTTCTTTTTCTTTTTCTTTTTCCCTTTTCTTTTTGGGGGAGGGATGAGGTGTTGGGGTCAAGATTTAGTCCAATAAACTTTTGATATATCATTCAGTGGTTTCTTTGTCCTAATTTTTGCTTGTCATGTCTATGTTCTATTTTTTTTCTACTTTGCCACATTTTCATTTTTTGTGATACCAAAAAAGAAAAAAATCTTAAATCCTAAAAGAAATTCTTTTTAGGCGTTTCTCTTTGTTCTTATGAGGTGCACCAAAAAAACCTGAATTTAAAGCCACACTCTTGCTCTTCCTTCTATGTATCATCCCTTGTAATTTGAAGGATAATGCATGTTCTTTGCCTGTACTGCTTTCAGGCTTCCTTTTCTGGCATAGTTGCTAAAAGCAGCCAGTAAACCTCATGAAATTGAAGTCTTATGCTAAAAAAGGAAAAAAACAATGCATGCTATCATCACTTAGCAGCAGTTGGATATTGGTTATCCTGCAAACCTACTAAACTCTGCGGTTGACTTGGATGCTTTTAGAGATTATTGCTCGTGTTTTGCAACTTTGTTTAATATAATGTCATGGAAACATACTAATCTTAACTAAATATACTTTTGTCTTTTCTCTCCTTCATAATATAGTACAACTTAACTATCTTCTTCTTCTTCTTCTTCTACCTTTATTTTTCTTCTCTTTCTTTCTCAGAATTCAATTTCATGTTCTGCTGCATCATTTTAGTCTTCACCAAATATCACTACATTTTTTTCCTTAATAATTCCAGGCAGCAAAGAAGACAGCAGATAAAAGTAAGGGCATTTTAAATAATATTGAGCGTTGGCAAAAGGTACATCATTTATCATAATACAGAAAACTTGTTCTCCATTCAGCTGCATTCCTGCATGTTCTTACATGTTTTTGCATTTTGCAGGGAGTGGCAAGCAATGATGGTAAGTTTACATTCTTTCCTTGTGGTCGTGTTTTGGATATTTGTTTATCCTTGTTATCTGAAAATTGTAAGAGGATGGATTACAGCTAATATCCTCAACTGTTCTTTTCTGTCAATCATCTTGTAGTAGGATTCACCTGTAATTATTATAGGCCAAATTTAACCTTTAAACTTCTATAACATGATTAAAGACACCTGGTCAGCCTATCAAGGCTTGGTAAGCCTTTTCAGAAGCTCAAAGCAAAGCTTCACATTAATTGCTGTCTTGTAGCGAATCTCCAGAATTGTTTGCAACATATGGTCAGTGAAGCCAACTCAGTGCATTCTACAGAATTAAAGTTTGGTAGAATTCCAAATTTAATTCTCTTGGGGTCAAAAAATGCAGCAGATACATGATTATATCTTTGTAGCTAGGATGTTGTTATGTGGGGAAGCAAATGAAATGCATTCATAAAATTTTCTCATAGAATCGAGAATGAAGTTTTCATTCTATACACTGCATCCAATCTCCAAAAACTCTCAATTGTTTCGAACTTTCTATTTTTAGAAAGGGATTTTATGGAATCTCCATGAATAGATCAAATCTTATTCCATGATATTTCCATAAGATTCCTCTTTCTTATTCTTAAGAAAGCCCTTGAGGCTTAGTTGATCATCATTTATGTTTCATCTTTCTTTTCCTTTTTGTTTGTTTTAAGAAAGATATCGTCTGATTCTTTCTACATAAAAATATAAATATAATGTATAAATATACAAATAAATTAATATATATATATATATATATATATATGTATTAAAAATTAAGTATAATGTATCTGATTTTATGCAGCTGAGATGATATAGCTTGATGAAGAACAGAAGCACAAATAGTGTCTAATGGAGTCTATCGATATTGATACTTAGATGAAATGTGTCAAAATCTGATTGTTACAAAACAATACAAGTGGAAGGCAGAGACAAGTAACAGGCGATTTTGAAATAGGTTCTATGAGTTAAACCAGAATCTAATGTAGCTAATCTATAAGAGAAATATATATCTCAGAACCATAATGTTATGAATCCATTTAGATCTAATTTCAAAATAAATTATGTCTCATAGCTTCACTCTTAGTGTTTCTTAAGAGGGCATATGTCTGTGTGTAGTATCTTATTTTGAAACATAAGTGAGATAAGACACTGCAAAGACAAATGGGCAGTATGGTTTATTTTTAAGATTTTGAGATTAATTCTATGAAACTGAGATCTGTTGTTGTGATTATTAAGAGCATCTTATCATTATGGATGTATTTGCATACCTGATGTTGGCAACTTTGTCAGTTGAAGAGTCCAAACAACCTGGTTTAATTAAATTATTGCGACCATTATTGAAAATAATAACATGGAAAAGGGTAGAGACAACTGCTGTATGGGACCTACCAATAAATTCCCTCTAGGAAAAGGGATAGGACTACATTTTCCTATGACATAGGCATATCCCTTATAACCTGTCAGCATAAATGATGGCAAATATAACAAGTGAACTAAAGTGGGACTCTGACAAATTTGTCATACGTCAGCTACTGAAAGACAACTGATTTCTCCTTATTTTAATAGCCCGTCCATTGAACTTGCTAGCTATTGAGAAATGGAAGACAATGGGATCTTGGTAGCACCTTCTGGACCTTACGAGAAGTGCTGGTCCTGCTGGATCTATGGATTCAGCTTCGGATGACAATTTGATCATCAACATAATGAGTATAAGATTAAACTCCTATACAGTGATGGTGATCTCTCATGAATGGTTGGTCTCCAATAGTTTGTCTATGGCGTCGGTGTTACGAGCTTGAAAATTCAATTCCTAGCTTTATAGCATGTTACTCAAAAGGGGCAAGTGCTGGACAGTAGGTATATCTACTCTTTGCAATAAACATGCTATGGAGATCAGCAGCTGAATTGCATAATTTCACAATAGAAAATGGTCCTTCACTTATAATATGAGATACAGTTTGAGTACTGATTTTTGTGCTTATACAATCATTTGTACACAATGTTTATTTTGATCATGTTGATATGACGAATGTAAACATCTGAGCGATGCGAGATTTCAGTTGTAATAAGTTGTAAGACATATTTGTCACACCTCTGGACTTCATTGTATTTGAGCTTGCTTGCTGGTAAGAAGAATCGTTAATTTAGTTTGGTGCAGGTGGATTGGTTAACTGATGCATTTGAGCTAGAAAATGCATTGAATTATATCTGAATTTTAATCAGTTCTTGGAAACACAGGCAGTGAATGGCGCAGAATAAACACTTAACTTCTAATATAAAAGTTTAAGCAGTGTTCATAAAGTATAAGCTCTCTCTGTCATGTGTATGTATTTTCTGGAATGGTACAGTATTCCTTGTACCATCTCATTCTGGTGGTTTTTAAAACTTGTGTGTGTGTGTATAAGGGCCATTACCCAGTTGTCCTGGGACGGGCGGACCAGGGACAAACCTGTGTTTGTATAAGTGTCTGCCTCAAGACTCGAACCTATGCATTGCACTTGTCAACCCAAGCCTTTCTTATCATTGTCTCTAAATTTTTTGTTTAATTTAACTTGAAATAGTAATGATTTGTAATGTTGTATGAGTAATGAACTGTTTCATATGTAACGGGAAAAATATGGGAAGTTAAGCTAAAGCATGTTGTAATGAATTTGTTGCAGTATTTGGTGTTCCAATTGAGCTTACGTTAGAACGGCAACATTCTACCAGGCCTGTTCCTCAAGTATTGGTCAGATGTGCAGATAATCTCATTATATCAGGTGGTTTCAGATAAAAAGTTGTAGGAAATGGTAGTTTATGCATGACAATTGAAAAACTGATGCTGAAATTTGCCTCACTAGGATTAAGCACTGAGTACTTGTTTAAATCTGAAGGAGACAGAAAGGTTATTCGACACTTAATTTCGCTTTATAACCAAGGTATCGCTTCCTATCAATTCTGTTCTACTCTTGGATTGGAGATAATCATGAATTTGATAGTTTTATTTGAATGTTACAGACTGGAATGCATCTTTGCCAGAGGGTGTAAGCCCAGTTGACTTGGCTACATTAATTAAATGTTATCTCGCTAGCCTACCTGAGCCACTTACTACATTTGCTCTGTATCATGAAATTAGAGATGCAAGGAGTAGCTTACATGACATGAGAAATATTTTGAAGAAGCTTCCAAATGCTAATTACATGACACTGGAATTTGTTACTGCTTTATTGCTCCGGGTGAGCCAGAAATCATCACTTAACAAGGTAGTCTGTTCTTTTCTGGTCTTTATCTATCATGGTTGTAAATTTATGCAGTTTGAAGCTACACTTCTTTTTATGTGGTTATAACATACCGTCAGTTTTTAAAACAACTAAGCATTTACATACCCTCTGACCAGACATTTTATTTGTTATGTATGTTCCTTATTTATCTACTGCATGTGTTCATTTTGTGAGGGGCTGTTAATGTGGGTGAAAAGAGTAGAATTTGAGTATTCATTAGTTGATTCTATATGATCGAAATTCATTTGCATGATTTACAGAAATTGTAACCACTGATAATATTGCACATATGCATTGATGGTGTCACTTGTTGTGTTGGTCCCTATCATTCTCGTGAACTCTCTCAACATCTCAAGATATTCTCTTTGTAACCCATCTATAAATATCCATAGCCGTTTCAAGATATGCTTGCATATGTAGGTTTTTTTATTGTAGCCAAAGCACAAAAATGCTTCAAAGATCATTTTACCTTGAAGTATTCCTGGACACAATCTAACAGAAGTTGTTCAGCACCAAACCATTCATCTGGCAAACTTATCATTGGTTGTAGTGGAAATAATGAATTATATTTCCAAAATAGAAGTTGGCAAGATCACCTTAGCCTACTTTCAACAGTCACTTATCTAGGGTTGCAAGATGGTCGAGTCAACATGGAGTTGCATACTAGTGGTATTCTATTACAAGACACATTTCTGAATAGTCAAAAAATAAATAGAACCCTATCTAAGCATCATCAAGCATATACAGGACTAATTATCTTAAGATAAATTGGACCTCATCTGTTTATCAAAAAAGAATTGAAAAGATATGGGTGACAAATGGTGTCTCAAGGTTCTAGAGGGCTCATGTAGTTGAAGAGTAACTGGTCTTCAATGATTTGTGGTCCATGTTACATTAAATTCTCTTCTATACAATATATGGAACCTTATGAAGACCACAACATGTGGACCTCTACTGAAGTAATTCTCTGCTGTTTTTCTTCAATGGGAAAAGCGCAAACATGAGATCAGCATGGTTTATTGATGTCATGCCAGATTTGCATTAGCATGGTTTGTGCCAATGCTTGGCACAGATTAGCTCTCAGCTGGGTGGCATGGCCATCTAGGTTGGCATGGTACCTGCCTGTGCATCATACAGCCAGCATTTGATGCTGAACAAATCTCACTGGCTGGAAAGAGTAGTTGGCATCACATGATTCCAGTGCTCATGGATTAATTTAAGAATGGTAGTATCCAATAATAGAGGTCAACAATGGATGAGCTAATCTTCCATGCAGCAAGACATACCACCTGTAGAGAGCCTACCATGGTACATACCATGCTTTACCACCCTGCATCGGCAAACCATAAGTTGATATGGGGTTTTGCTGTGGTACATACCAAATCCAATACATGACCTGTACACCTTCACACCATGGTATTTCGAATCTTGGTCATGACGTATCATCCCCACAATGATGCAGAAAGTCCTATTTGAAGGGCAATATTTCTTAAGAGTTGCAATATGCATAGCCCAAGGCACTGAAAACACATGCCGGGAGTATTTTATTGGTTTCTAAATGAGTAGACAATTCATGATGTGTGGTATGCAAACACATGATGCAACTATGTGCAATCCATTGTACAATGAATGTCAATAGTACATGCCATCAAATTAAACTTCTTTCTTCTTAAAATAACTGGAGAAGGTGTTTGATTATTAGCAGAAACTAAGACAATCTTTGCCATCTCCTCTTATTTGCTTATAGCAGAAATCAACCTCTGGCATCCTATTAATTCTTGAGATTATGTTATACATCTATCTGAGAAACCAATTCTAGTGTGATTTCTTTAGGCATATCTGCTTTATTATATGTTTTTCTTGCTGGAAGTTTCCTTGTTTATGTTATTCACTGTTCTATTTTGTGTTTGTGTACATGTTATGTAGTTGTACACATGGTTGTTGATGCAATATTACTTAACAATATGAACTTTGTTCAAGTTCGTACATTCAGCTTTCCTTAATAAATGTTGGAAACAGAGTACTTTTTTTCTGCCATTTGCTCTGCATAGTCATCTCCTTGAAAATCCTTCTAGTTATCTGCATCTTCTTGTCATTCTAGTTGTTCTAATCTTCAGCAACATTTTTAGAATCATGAAAAAACTGCAACCTGAGGAAGGCATCCGTTGGATTAAATTAAGTTTTATAGGTTTCTGTCCCTACAAGGCATGTTTTGCATTTTGTGAGGTCACAAAAAAGAGCTTTCGAATAGATCCAAAATTGTAAGAATATTGTTTTTTCTTTTGTGGGAAAAGGAGGCAAAGGAACCATATTTATTCAAAGGAAGAGAAAGAATTTTAAAGGAGAAAAGAAAAGATTAGACAGAGTCTAATCAAGAATACAAAACAAGTAAACTGCTTGGTGACCTATGTCTATGCCAGAAATTGGAGACAGAGTAGTTACTTTTGTGTACATAGGATGGACCAATCATTGAAAAGACTGAGACGGGAATGGAGGTTTTGCTTGGGCAAGGCAGCTTTGTTCAAGAAGGTTTCTCGCATTCTGTTCTTTCCAGCAGGTCCATAAGAAGGCAGCACAGAGCTGATCAACACCAACTCCAAGGCTTTTAGTGACATTGGATCTCTCCATGTAGTCCAGAGAGATTGAACATTAGCAGGCAGATTAAGGAGGTTTAACTGAGCTAGTATTACTGACCAATGATCGTGAATGAACGAACACTTGGAAAGATGGGATCCAACATCCAAGGATTCCACGGTCTCACTACAGAAGGCATATCCACCAAGATCTGCTTCAGTTTCACTTTTTGAGATTCTCTCTGGTATTGAGCTATCTTAAGAGGAATAGGAATTTTCAATAGTTTACTTCCAAAAGGGCAGTGTGGACACCCAGTCCTGAGGAGTCCTACAAGGAAGCTGTAGAGAATTGAACTGGATTCTTACTTCGCCATAGGACCGAATATGTGCATGTGGATGGCCTGACTAAGTTCTTTGTTTTTCTTCTAATTGCAGTGGGTGGAGGACTTTGATATTCCATACAGCTCTACTGTGTTCCATTTAGAGGCAACGGTGATCCTAATCTTCCTTGAAACAGCATAGAATTGGGGAAAAGTAAACAAAGCGGGATGTCTCCCAGCCAAGTATCCTCCCAAAAATTGATGTTGTGACCATTCTCAAGCTCAGGTTTTAGTCCATTCCAGAAGGGAAGAGTGGATAGGATCCTTTTCTAAACCATAGATATTCTTTTCCTAGCCTTCCAGATAGATGCTAATTTGATTTTTCTGTGATAAGCCCATCGTATCTGAGTTCTCCAAAGTTCTGTGTCTGTTTTCAGGAATTCCCAGCCCCATTTGGCTGGGAGTGCTTGGATCTTGACTTCTAGATCTTTGATTCCCAACCCTCCTTCCCTTTTGGTTTTGCGTACCAGTCTTCCAGATAGCCAGACAAGCTAATGCAGATGCAGAAGAGAGGACCGAAGCAGTGGAAGGTCCCCAAAGCTGAATTATCTCTCAGGATACACGTCTTACAGGTGCTTTGTGACTGCTGATGTGGCTATAAAGATTGGTACATATTTCCAATTGTTTGGTGGAATGGATATTTGTCCAGCTCCTCGTAGTCGCCAATATGGGTTGGGTGATGTCTTAGAAAAGGTCTAGCTTACTACTAAGTGGAGTAAATTAATTTGGTTCCAGAGTAAGGTTCTCCTTTGTGTTGGATTCTCTGCTTCTTCAAGCAAGTTTTTATGAAAGCATTTAATAGGGCTGTATAGGATACTTTTGATGTTTTCTTCACGATTAACTGAAGTTTCTGATGCATGTTAGTCCGTAATTCTCTGTTGCAGTTGAGATTCTGGACCTCCTCTTTCTTTATTCTCCCCTGCCTGGCTTGTTTCTATCTTTTCTTTCTTCTCTCATTGGAGTATCTTCCTATCTGTTGAAATCAAAGAACATTCTTTACATTTCCAACCCTTCTTACTTTTCTATTTCAGTTATGAATGAATTTCATGTGCATATACAGGCAGATTGTTATTTTAGAATTGAATATATCATTAAAATTAATTAAATGCAGATGGACGCTCATAGCCTTGCTGTGGAATTAGCACCATTAATAATGTGGCAGAAAGGTGATTCAAGAGAAGATTTCCATGTTCATCTTAGCTATACATCAAAAGGTCCTTCGAAGACTCTGGATCTGGCATCAAATCAGCATGCCTGGGATGGCCTTTTGGGTAAGTATTTTTTTTTTTTTTTGTGGGGGTGGGGGTCGGGGCTTTGGAATGTGATGGATTTTTGAGTAGTTCTCTGTACTTGGACACACACACTTAAGATCTATTATGAGGTCAATGATTTAGAGTATCTTACCTTCATTTGACAAGCTATATGAGTTTTTAGGTTTCTAATATGACAATATGGAATTGCAAAAAAATTTCATGTGCATCTAAGCACAAGCCTTGGTGATAACATATTTCAGCCTAAACATTTCTGGAAATCCACAAGGCTTTGCCACATTAGGTTGGATATAAAGCAAAGAACAACCAGTTGAAAAAAAACATGCGTATAAGTCTACACAGCAAACAAAAGACTCATACTCTGACTTTTTGTTTTTTGTTCTAGTTATAGGTCAGTTATTTTGACCTTAATTTCCTGCGCTCTTTCTTCCCTTGGAAAATGCTTTTCTCAGACTTTTCTGTAACAAATTTTGACATGGATTTCCATGTTTTGCTTCACTTATTTTGAATATCCACATGGTATTGGCAAATAATAAAATCCAGCTTATAGTGTTAAAGGTTCTAAACAATCTTTTGAAATTTACTCAAGAAAGGGGGGGGGGGATTAAGAAGTGCATCTTCGACTATATTGATAAAACTTTGATTATTATTAAAAAACTTTATTTGGTGGCAGATGAAGATGATGATGATGATGATGCTTCTTCCCAGATCCCCTTGGATGATGATGCACCCCCAGATTATGGTGCCATTGAGGTAATCCAGTGCCTCATTGAACATCACAATGCCATTTTCACAGATGCAAATGAGACCATATGGAGATGATTTAGGTCTTTGCTTTCCCATTTGTGTGAGCTAAGGTGAAATTTGATGTATACACTTCTTCTGATCTGGGAAGTGCCGTTTCTCTCAGGAATGTGATTTTCTGTAGATTGCTGGAAAAATATATTTATCTAGGAGAGTCTTGAGCTTTAATATATTTGGATTCTATATGGTTTAGCTTCTTTAGGGGAGACTTAGAAAAGATTTTGTTGTTTCATCAATAACACATAATTTATAGCTTGTAGATATTGTACAGTGGAGAATTTTTTTGGTTGTATTTGAATACCAGTTTGGAGCATTAGCCTTACCAAGAACAATTTTTTATATCTTTTCCCTCTTTATCTCTTCAAAGGTACGAATATGCTCCTTAGCAGATAACGGTCATCAATTTGATTTGCATCTGGCGATGATGTAATTGCATTTATAGGAATGTGGCCACTGATGATGATATAATTTCACCTATACAACTTTGGTTGGATCCATGTTTGACAGCGTATTGGGGCCGGATCGGAGTCTAAGGCCTTGCAGTTGGGGTCATTCATAATAACTCGTGGCCTAGAATTAGAGATGGGCACTGGGCCGGGCCGCCCATGGCCCGGCACGGCCCGGCACGAAGAAGTAACGGGTCGTGCCTAGCACGGCCCATAAAAGGGGGTCGGGCTGGGTTACCAAATCCTGGCCCGCGGGCCGAGCCCAGCACGGCCCATAAGGGCCTGGGCTGGCACGACTCGTGGGCCAAGCTGCCCAAGCACGGCACGGCCTGCGAGCCAGCTCGGCACGGCCCATAAGGGCCTGGGCTGGCACGATTCGTGGGCCTGGGCCCGGCACGGCCCGCGAGTCAGCCCGGAACGGCCCATAAGGGCCTGAACCGGGCCTGGGCCGGGCCAGGCACGGCCCGTCCCCCTTAAAATAAATGAAAATAAATTTTTTTAATAAATTAATAAATATTGAAAACTAAGGATTTATTAATATAAAGCCACCTTAATGGTGGGGGGTTTGGCATAGACCGCTACCAGTTTATTAATTTAAATCAAAATAGTACATGAAGGGAGGTTTGGACCTTGGTCTGACCTTCAGAATACAATAAGAAAGGAGAAAAAATAGAGATGACTCACTTTAACAATTAAAAAAATAAAAATATACAATTATAAAAAATTAAGAAATCTTACCAATCATCAGTGATTCAGTATTCACTATTCAGTAGTGTTTGTATCATCATCATCAGAAGATGTTGTATTATGTCCACCTTTATCTTGAAGTCTCGCCTCAACATCTAACAAATTTTTGAAGCAGAGAAGCATCTCAACCGTTTCGCCAGTCATCCTACTTCTCTTCTCGTCAAGAACACACCGACCTGCACTAAAAGCGGATTCCGATGCTACTGTGGACATCGGCACAGCTGAAATATCGCGTGCAATTGCAGACATAACAGGATATTGATTTTTAACACTCTTCCACCAAGATAATACATCTAGACTCTCTATTTGATTTTCATCATATGCAGACTGAAGGTCATTTCGTAAATAAAATTATAGTTCGCTACTTAAAGATGAAGAAGATGAAGATGAACTTGAAGCATGTGTGTGTTTTCTCTGTGCAATGAATGAAAAAATAGATGACGAACGAGAACTACTAGAAGAAGAAATAGAGCTTTGTACTGAGAATTTAGATCCACAAATTTTTTCATCATATATAGCATAAATATCATAAAGAAGTTGTTTTACCTCAATTTTAGCAGGTTCAGGATCTTGAATCATATTTTCACAGTATGCATCAAGTAAAATTAACACGTCATTCAATTTAACTCTTGGATCAAATACAGCAGCTAAGTTATGCATAGGACATATCTTGTCCCAATACTCATTCCATTTAGATTCCATTTGTTCAATAATAGGCATTAAAACATCATCATATCTATGTTCTGCAAATTTTTGACTAATTATATATGCTTGTTGTAAAAATGAACATGAAGTTGGATAATAAATACCAGAAAGAACATTAGTAACATTATAAAAACTAAGCAAAAAATCTTCCAAAATTTTTTCTTTATTCCAATCAGTTTCAGTCAATGTAAAGCCTAATCCACGATCATTAATATATGCACTTAATAAGTTTTTGTATGGGTATGCATCATGTATCATGCTATATGTTGAGTTCCAACGAGTAATTACATCAAGTTTAAATTTTTTAAAACGTTTACCATGATTTATACATAGTTCCTTAAATTCTTGAAGTCTTGATCTTGAAGCATGAATAAAAGAAACTGCATTTCTAATTTTTGAAATCACATCTTGAATCATGCCCATGCCAGCTTGAACATAAAGATTTAAGATATGACATACACATCTAATATGCAATAAATTTCCATTTAACATGGGATGCAATGAGTCCTTTAATAATGTAACAGCAGAATTATTATTAGATGCATTATCAAAAGTAATAGACATAATTTTATCATTAATATTATATGAACATGTAGTTTGATAAATGGCATTTGAAATTTGTTGCCCAGAATGTGAAAAATCAAAAGCACGAAAAGCAAGAATACGTTTATTTAATTGCCAATCATTATCAATATAATGAGCAGTAATGGTAATAAAACAATTACTACCTACAGATGCTGACTATATATCAGAAGTTAATAAATTTTTTACATTTAAAGTAGAGAGTGTTTCAATTAAACTTTGTCTCATTGCTAAAAAGTTAGTCATAGCTACTCTTCTAAATGTATGCCTACTAGTTCTTTTGTAAGCAGGTTGTAGGTTTAATTGAATATATTCTTCAAAATTAAAAGATTCACATAAACTAAAAGATAATTCATCCTTAACTATCCATTTTACAAGTACTTTTCTTTGATTTTCATGATTATATGCAAAATTACCTACAAGTGATCCCCTTGTATATTAAGGGTACTTTGAGTATGAGAATCATGCATCCTATGACTCTCTTGATGTCTTTTTAAATGGCTTGTTCCCCCACTACTACTACAACTATAAAGTTTGGCACATTTTTTACATTTTGCTTTTCAGACTCCATCAACCATAATTCTATCAAATTCATTCCATACAGCATTAGTCCTCTTACGAGAAGAGGCTTGATCTTCACTCGGTTCACTAGTTCTAGAGGAACTAGGAACATGGGGTTGGGGATTAGTTTCTTCTCCCTCAGAAACAGGAGGAATGCCAAAATGACTTTCCTCAAAAGATGACATATCTAAATTGGTGAATGCAAAAAATAAAAACTAACCACAAGGAGGAACTGAGTAGAGGACCAGAGGGCAGAGGTAGAGCCGAAATTTCTGAGCTCCCTCTTGTGCTCTCAATAAGGAGTGACCTTCTCTTCTCAACAAGAACCTCCTCTTGTGTAGCACTTGAACACTTGCTAAATGCAAACTAAAAATTAAATTGCTAGAAGAGCACTTTAGAAGAGAAAAATAATAGTAGTAGAGAAGGAGAGAATAGTTGGTTCGGTGTGGTGAGAATGAGGGAGGAAATGGGTATTTATAGGACTCTAAATATTTTTTTTCCAAAAATACCCCTCAAATTAACCGTTTTTGGACTGTTGGGAGGGGTATTTTGGGAAAAAACCAAAAAATAGCGGTTTCCAAACGGCTATTTTTTTCCCCCTGCCAGACGGGCCGTGCTTGGCACGGCCCATTTTGCGGCCCGTGATGGGCCGTGCCAGGCACGGCCCATCTCGTGCCAGGGCCCAGCACGGCCCGCCACCCCACGTGTCACACCTCTGGCTTTGGCGCGCACGGGGCGTGCGCAGGCTCTGCCATGCGCAGGCCGTGGCACTGGGCGCACGGCCGGGCAGAGCGAGGAAGTGTGCGGCGGAGCACACATGAGTGGCCAAAGGCCGGCGCTGGCCTGTGCACGGGCTGTGCGAAGGAGGAGCACAGCCGGGCCAGGCGCCGGGGCGTGCGCGGGTGTACGCACGCAGGATGGCCACGGGCGCGCAGATGGCGTGCCGAGCACTTGGCCGTGGCCAGGCCTTGTGCGCACTGCACAGTGCGCAGATTACAGCGCAAATGGCAGTGACCCTGTGCAGCGGAGACAGGCCGGATCGAGCCTGTGCACAGGGGCGCACGTAGCGGAGACGTGCGCGGACGCTGGCCCATGCGCAAAGGCGCGCGTGGATGGGTCAAGCGTGGAGGCCAAGAGAGCGCGCGGAGCGCGTAGGCGTCGGCCCACCTGCAGGCCGTGCGCGGGGCACAGAAGGGCGGACGCTGCGGCGTGCGAAGGAGGCGCACGCACCAGGCCTTGGGACGGCATGCGCAGAAGACGCGTGCCCAGACTTGGCCGTGAGCAGGCCGTGCGCAGGAGCGCGCGCGGCCAGGCCGAGCGGAGTAGTGCGCGCGCGGCGCGCGCACACAGTCGGCGGACCGTGCGCGGGCGTGCGCACGGCAGAGCGGCATTGACGCGCGTGGGGCGCGCGCAGAGGAGCTGGACCGCGCGCAGGTGCGCGCGCGGCCAAGTGAGCCAGGGCCGGCCTTGCGCTAGGGCAGTGCGCGGGGCGCACGGCAGGAAGGACGCGAGGGCCGCGCGAGGGGCGCGTGGCCGAGGCCAGACCTTGACCAGCGTGCGCGCGGGGCGTGCACGCGCAGAGACGGCGAGCCGGGCATGGGCGCTCGGTGGATCAGCAGGGCCACGCGCTGGTGCGCGCGCGGCCGAGCGACCAAGGCCAGAGCAGTGGCCGGGCGGGCCACTGCAGCACGCAGGCAGGCGCGCGCAAGAAGCCGCGGGCGCAGGAGCGCGCCCGCCCTGTCTGGCGCAGGGCAAAGGCCGCGCGCAGGCGCGCGCGCGGCCGGGCCCGGGCGCGCGCGCGCCGGGCGAACCAGGGCGCCGGGCGGCCCTGGGCGGCGGGGCAGACAGCCGCACGTGGGCTGTTTCCCCTGCGGGCTACAGGCGGCGGCGGGCTGGAAGCTGGGCAGGAGGCGGTTTCTGCCCAGGCGCTGCCATTGGCTGATGCCTCTGTCCAAGGACACTTGGCGGCCTGCTGTGCATTGGGCGGTGGCTGGGCAGGCAGCTGGGCAGCTGGGCAGCTGGGCAGGAGGAAGCACATTCCTCAACCGCCAAGGAAGCACAAATCCGGGTGAAGGTCTTGTTGGCCAATGGGAGGCGAGAAAGGCATGGCACACGGATTGTGGCTGCAACCAGATGGCTTTGGGTTGGCTATAAAAGGGCCCTAGCCGGATGCATGGAGAGGATTTTGGCTGAAGTCTTGTGGTAGGATTCTAGCGAAAGGAAAAGAGAGCTTAGAGGCTTGGGCGGGGCTGCTTTTGGGGCTGTTTTGAGGGTCGCCAAAGGAGCGCCGGGCCACTAGGCCCTTGGCCAAAAAGGAGCTTGGCCAAGGCACGCTTGGCAGAGGCCAAGGCATGTTTGGCAGAGGCCAAAGAGAAGGCTTCCTTGCGGAAGACTTGTGAGCCAAGGGAGGGTTCCTTGGCCGACCACTTTGGGGTTCCTTGGAGGCTTCGGGAGGAAAGCCTAGGCCTAAGTGTGGGCTGAAGGGGAGTTCGAAAGAGGTGAGCTATCCTTGTACATGCGTCCACCAAATGGAGTTTTGTGAGGGTCTATTTGGGCTTGGGGGCCAAGGTTGGCTGGGGGTTTTTAGAGGGGCCAATGTAGTGGCTATCTCCTCGGCTTGTGAGGAGGGATTTGTGTTGGTATGAGCAATACAAACCTTCTTTCCCCTAAAGACTTGTGCCTATGTGTGTGCTTGGTAGGATAGGGTCTTGGCAAGGGTTTCAGCCGAGCCAAGACGCATGCGGGGCTTGATCCGGCCTTGGCGCATGCAAGAGGCTGACTAGTGGTGGGTAGCCAACTCCACACTAGTGCCGCACACCGAAAAGAGGGAGAACTCAAGGAAAAAATTTGGTTACTCCATTCCGACCTTTTCAAGGGTGTGATAGTTGGTATCAGAGCTGCGTCGGGAGCGGTTCTTGGAGGATTCTTGGCGGGCAGCTAATGGCACAGTGCGCAGGAGGCGCACAGCAGCCTTGACGGCAGGACGGCGGCACCACAGGCCTTGGCGGGTGGCCAAGGCAGGGCAGAACCTGGGCGCAGCCCTTGGCAGGCGGCCAAGGCAGTGCCCAGGCCACTGTGCAGCCAGGCCGTGCGCAGGTGCACGTACGGCGCGCCCAGGCCAGACCGTGGACGGCGCGCGGGGCGCGCGCATGGGTTCTTGGCCACAACAGCAGGCCGAGGCGCGCAGGGGGCTGCCGGGCGTGGTGCAGGCCCGTCGGCCAGCAGGCTGGCCAGGCCCAACGTGCGCCCAGGGCGTGCGAGCGGGCAGGCTGCGCGTGTGTCGCGCGGCAGAGCGGAGGAGCCGGCCATGAGGAGGAGTCCTCGACGGTGGACTTGGACGATCTTCCGGGTATGGGACCGGGAGAAAGGTCCAAGGCCGCGGGCTTGACCCCACTTTCGGGTATGGGACCGAAGGTGTGGGCAAAGGCCGTGGACGGGCGAGGCAACGTAAGGCGAAGGTCCACCATCCGGGTTGCCTTGAGGGGAGCCGTCGACGAGGGCGTCGACTTCTTCCGCCGGGGGAGGATTGTCACACCTCTGGCTTTGGCGCGCACGGGGCGTGCGCAGGCTCTGCCATGCGCAGGCCGTGGCACTGGGCGCACGGCCGGGCAGAGCGAGGAAGTGTGCGGCGGAGCACACATGAGTGGCCAAAGGCCGGCACTGGCCTGTGCACGGGCTGTGCGAAGGAGGAGCACAGCCGGGCCAGGCGCCGGGGCGTGCGCGGGTGTACGCACGCAGGATGGCCACGGGCGCGCAGATGGCGTGCCGAGCACTTGGCCGTGGCCAGGCCTTGTGCGCACTGCACAGTGCGCAGATTACAGCGCAAATGGCAGTGACCCTGTGTAGCGGAGACAGGCCGGATCCAGCCTGTGCACAGGGGCGCACGCAGCGGAGACGTGCGCGGACGCTGGCCCATGCGCAAAGGCGCGCGTGGATGGGTCAAGCGTGGAGGCCAAGAGAGCGCGCGGAGCGCGTAGGCGTCGGCCCACCTGCAGGCCGTGCGCGGGGCACGGAAGGGCGGACGTTGCGGCGTGCGAACGAGGCGCACGCACCAGGCCTTGGGACGGCATGCGCAGAAGACGCGTGCCCAGACTTGGCCGTGAGCAGGCCGTGCGGAGAAGTGCGCGCGCCGCCGCGCGCGCGCACACAGTCGGCGGACCGTGCGCACGGCAGAGCGGCATTGACGCGTGCGGGGCGCGCGCAGAGGAGCTGGACCGCGCGCAGGTGCGCGCGCGGCCAAGTGAGCCAGGGCCGGCCTTGCACTAGGGCAGTGCGCGGGGCGCACGGCAGGAAGGACGCGAGGGCCGCGCGAGGGGTGCGTGGCCGAGGCCAGACCTTGACCAGCGTGCGCGCGGGGCGTGCACGCGCAGAGACGGCGAGCCGGGCGTGGGCGCTCGGTGGATCAGCAGGGCCACGCGCTGGTGCGCGCGCGGCCGAGCGACCAAGGCCAGAGCAGTGGCCGGGCGGGCCACTGCAGCGCGCAGGCAGGCGCGCGCAAGAAGCCGCGGGCGCAGGAGCGCGCCCGCCCTGTCTGGCGCAGGGCAATGGCCGCTCGCAGGCGTGCGCGCGGCCGGGCCTGGGCGCGCGCGCGCGGGCGAACCAGGGCGCCGGGCGGCCCTGGGCGGCGGGGCAGACAGCCGCACGTGGGCTGTTTCCCCAGCGGGCTACAGGCGGCGGCGGGCTGGAAGCTGGGCAGGAGGCGGTTTCTGCCCAGGCGCTGCCATTGGCTGATGCCTCTGTCCAAGGACACTTGGCGGCCTGCTGTGCATTGGGCGGTGGCTGGGCAGGCTGCTGGGCAGCTGGGCAGGAGGAAGCACATTCCTCAACCGCCAAGGAAGCACAAATCCGGGTGAAGGTCTTGTTGGCCAATGGGAGGCGAGAAAGGCATGGCACACGGATTGTGGCTGCAACCAGATGGCTTTGGGTTGGCTATAAAAGGGCCCTAGCCGGATGCATGGAGAGGATTTTGGCTGAAGTCTTGTGGTAGGATTCTAGCGAAAGGAAAAGAGAGCTTAGAGGCTTGGGCGGGGCTGCTTTTGGGGCTGTTTTGAGGGTCGCCAAAGGAGCGCCGAGCCACTAGGCCCTTGGCCAAAAAGGAGCTTGGCCAAGGCACGCTTGGCAGAGGCCAAGGCACGCTTGGCAGAGGCCAAAGAGAAGGCTTCCTTGCGGAAGACTTGTGAGCTAAGGGAGGGTTCCTTGGCCGACCACTTTGGGGTTCCTTGGAGGCTTCGGGAGGAAAGCCTAGGCCTAAGTGTGGGCTGAAGGGGAGTTCGAAAGAGGTGAGCTATCCTTGTACATGCGTCCACCAAATGGAGTTTTGTGAGGGTCTATTTGGGCTTGGGGGCCAAGGTTGGCTGGGGGTTTTTAGAGGGGCCAATGTAGTGGCTATCTCCTCGGCTTGTGAGGAGGGATTTGTGTTGGTATGAGCAATACAAGCCTTCTTTCCCCTAAAGACTTGTGCCTATGTGTGTGCTTGGTAGGATAGGGTCTTGGCAAGGGTTTCAGCCGAGCCAAGACGCATGCGGGGCTTGATCCGGCCTTGGCGCATGCAAGAGGCTGACTAGTGGTGGGTAGCCAACTCCACACTAGTGCCGCACACCGAAAAGAGGGAGAACTCAAGGGAAAAATTTGGTTACTCCATTCCGACCTTTTCAAGGGTGTGACACCACGGGTCTAGGGCCGAGCCGGACTTAGCTTTTAGGCTAAGCGGGCCGGGCCAGGCACGACCCGTTCATTCTGTGGCCCGGTGGGCCTGGGCCGAGCCGGGCCCGGCACGGCCCGATGCCCATCTCTACCTAGAATCGACATCGGAAGAAGTTCATTTATTATAGAAGATATAATATAATTGGACATTGTAGGACACTAAAAACTTGAGGTACCTTTGGTATCATCTTTATTTTATTCTATTTTCAGACAGAAAAATAGAAATATGTTTTTATTTTTTAAAATTTAAAATTATAAACCTGTTAAATATAATTAATTATTTTTGAAAAATATAAATATGTTGGTGGTAGAAGTCATGTTAGTAAGGGCAGCTGCTAGTATTGTTGCTTGCAAGAGGGATAGGGGTAATGATGGAGGTGATGACAATAGTAGTAATGGTGTGGTAGAGGCAGCAATAATTATGGTAGTGGTAATATGGTGGTTGATTGTGGGGTTATTTGTGGTATGCTGTAGGGGTGATGGCAATAGTGCGAAAAATATTGAAAGTAAAAATATTTTACTTGCATTTAAAAAAATAAAGTATTTTTTAAAAATATAAAATAAAAATAAAGTATTTTACTTGCTGATACCTATATGTCCTCGTTTCAGAATCTGGCTTCGATTTCTTTAAATCATACCATGGACATAAAACTTTATAGCACTCACACCCACGCAAAAGTAGCAACCCACATAATACCATGCAATGTCGGAAAAAAGAATCAATACAGGAAACCAGGGATCGAGTTCAAATCCCAGTTCCAAAGGAATACAACAGTACGATCAAATCTAATTGGGTCGAACTTCTCATTCTCCCCCGCCCCAAATGGATAACGCTACCATGATGTAGATGAAGCCGGGGGCGGCGGCGGCGGCGGTGTCGGCGGCTCCAGGTAGTCGAACATGTCCGCTGGTAAGTCGTCAAAGAAGTCCCCTGGATGCTCGTCCACCCTCTCGATGCCATCGTGCCCAGCATCCAGGCCCAAGAACGGTAGCCCTTCAGGTGGTGGCTCCGGGCAAGCAAGTTCTTCCGGGAAGCTCGCATCCCCGAAGCCCGGCGAGAGTCCCGGGGCATCCTCCGGCAGGACTGGGAGGCCGACGAGCGGGTGCGGGAGGTGGTCGAAGGGCGGTTGCGACGGCGGTGCCGTGTCCGACAGGCACGGCTCTTTCTCCATGGCTAGTTCGAGTTCAAGCAGGGGAAGGGCCGTGTGAAGGTCGAGCGGTACCGGGCTCAATATATCCCGCATTTGAGTCATCTTTGAGGCCTCCTGGCTGCATTGGCCATCTCCCTCAAATAAAATTCGATCCAGAGAGGGATCCTGATGACAACCGAGAAGATGAGAAAATAATGCTGGCAACAAGCACTTTAAACTGTGCTGAAAGCATTTGCAAACAATAAATGTTGTAATTTGTAAACTACCAAAGCATTGGGCAGAAAATCTGAAACCACTTCTGAGAGTTGAAGCCAGTGTCTGCCATATATAGTGGGGGGTCTTAATTGAGAGAAGCTTCACCTAGATTTCAGGAATACTTTCTTTCTTTATGCAAGAAGACTAAAATTCAAAATAAAACAAGAAAACTGGGCAGTAAAATTCACCACGCTTTTGGGTATGGTAAGAGTTGAAGATGATTTATATATATACATGTATTAGTGCATATTCAACAGATAATAACAAAAAGAAAAAAACAAACGGCGAGTAAGAATGTCAAGAGTTAAAATACCAAGGTATTTCAAGAACCTATGAATGATCAGTGAATGGTTCATAAAATAATTCATGATGGACAAATAATTCATAAAATATAGAATTGATGCTTTCATCCATGCATATTTTCTTAGGTTCATTTTTTCAGTTCCAGAGAGAGTGCAGTTCGCATGAATAATCTATAAAGGAATAGCCCATCCTCATCTACTCCCAACTTGAGGCATCAAATTAAGAAAGCGAGTCAAAATGCAACTTTCAAACTTCATAAATCCATGCAGTCTGACCTCCAAATTGGGCAGTTGATGAGAAGGGACAGGCATCTTCCCATGGTTCTTATTGGATCTGGACGGCAGGGGTGTCCTGAGGATCCTCGCGAGTCTCTTCTGCCTGGTGCTCCAGAAATTCTTCACATCATTGTCCGTCCTTCCCGGCAGATACGTTGCGATTCTCGCCCACTTGTTCCCAAATCGCGCCTGCAAATCGATCACAATCCGCTCTTCCTCCGGAGAAAACTTGCACCCACTGCTCCATGCATGCATGCAGCCATCATCGTCGTTATTCAACAGCCATCCAATTTAATTAAAGCCCATCAGCATCATCAAAATGATCGAACATGCAAGCCATAAATTCATGACAACCATCACCACATAATATTGCTTGCAAAGAAGAAAGAAGAAAAGAAACGAAATATTTAAAACACTAAGAAACAGATAGTTCGCTCTTTCTGTAAGATTCAAAGCTTATTTATGAATTTCTGACGGGGAACAAGGAAGGATGGAGGAGAAAGAAAGCGAAGTTGGCGTACGTTTTCAAGTCGGGCTTGAGTTTGTTGACCCAGCGGAGGCGGCAGGACTTGCCGGAGCGGGGAAGGAGGCCTTTGGATCGAATGGAGCTCCAGTCACGGGGGCCGTGCTTTCGGACGTACTCTATTAAAATCTCGTCCTCCTCGGCCATCCATGGGCCTTTCTTCAGCGCCATTCCTCCACCTTCCTCTTTGCCGTTGTTGCTGGGGGTCTTACTGCTGCTAGTGATGCCTCCTCCGGCTTCTTGCATTGTGTAGCATGGAAAGAAATAGTTAACAGACCGGACTTCTTTCAGTCTTCTCTTTCTTGCAAACGGAATGAAGGGAGGAGAAAGGAACAAGTACTGCGTGAGCCCCGGATGAGGGAGAGAGTGAGTGAGAGAGAGATAGAGATAGAGAGAGAAAACAAAGTTTCAAAATTAGAAAAATAATGTAGTTCACTGCTGATGGCTTTTTTATGTTTTCCCCCCTCTTCTACATTTTTTTTTCTTTCCTTTTTATTGTAATTTCTTTCCTAACCCACTAATACCCACTATCCCCTTAACTACCAACCACTAACCATCCTCCCAAAAAATGCGCCCCCTCCTCTCTCTCTCTCTCTCTCTCTCACACACACACACACACACACACACTCACAATCACACTCACTCTCTCTCTCTCTCTCTCACGCACACACGCACACACAATTCAACTCCATGTAATTGAGATATGATCATTTCTAAAAATAAAGTGATTAATTGTTCATAGATAAGGCACTGTGATGTGTTTCTCTGGTTAAATGAAATCAACGAGCAATTTGGGACAATAGAATAAGATAGACTGCACATCGTTTCATACTCTGATGAAGCCGAGAGGTGAATTTAATTGAAGTCTTCAGCACAGTGCAGGTTTTAATATATTTATTTGACATCAAACAATCTAACGATTGTTATATTCATTAAAAAAAAAAAGTCAGTCATCAAATTGAAATCTAATTAACCACCAAGATTAGCTGAAAGTATGTATGTATGTATGCATGTAACTCCTAGAAGATCTCAAGCTCTTGCAAATCTCTTACGTGGCGCATCTGTGAATAGCGTGAACTATTCTTGGAAGTTGTGAAGCCAAAGGTTGAGCAATATAGATAACAGCCATTCAAGATTTCAGACCACCTTTGTTACGTTATATATAATAACAGAGAAAAGTTAATGTCAATATATTAAAGCCCATATTTATTTAGTATTATAACAACCTGTTGTTGTACGTATCATTACTTTCAAAAAAAATGACCTACAGTAAAAAATAAATTATGACATTTATCTGATATTTGTATTATTTTTAATAAAACATTACATTTTAAAATTCACATTTTTATATTTTCCCTCGAAAAAGCTGATATGGTCTAAAATAATGATATTAAATGAAGAATGATTTAGACAATAATATTGTTACCATTTATTTCTTGTTATTTGCCATTATATCATTATAATAGTTATTATTCAGATATTACATAACTCAACCGTATGGTTTTTATAATGATCAATAATGGTTTTTATAATGGAACAATGCCACTATTGAAACCTTGGTTGAAAGTGAAATTGGCTCGGTTACTTAACGTAGAGCAAGAGAGAATGGGAGGATAACGACGAGTACTACAAGGATGAGGACAAGTAGAACATTATGGTTTTCGTATGAGTACGTGCCAATTGCCATGTATGTTTAGTTCGTGCCTTGTTCCTTGGGTGGCAGGTTCTACGGCTAGCTGACGAGGGAGAACGCCAAAAAGGTTTGGGTTGATGGTGGTGGGCAAATAGAGCTGTGGATGTTCGAGGGAATAACAAGTCTAGACCTTGGGTGTTGAAGACATGCCAATGATGCCAACAAGAAGCAACATTCTACGTCACAAGGTGATAGGATCGTTATTGTAGTTCTACTTTAGATACACAGCCTACATCTTGGATTATAAAGTATGACATCGTATCCAATCGTTCGAGTAACAAAATTACCACGAGCGGGACTATATGATTATTCTTCATCTACTTTGGTTTCTATTTAGGTTTTCCATTTTCAAACCCCTTGCCTCTTTTTTTTTTCTGTACAAAGAATGCTTCCTACAACTAGCTAGTTAATGTATTTAGGTCGATTACAATATCACCTATCACCATAGTGCGCAGACTCTCCATCTTAATGTTACTTAAGATTACTACTTTCCAAGGGTAAATATTTCAAGCCATGATCCTTTACCACGATCTAGCAACTTGACCAAGTCGTCTCGAAAGCGTTGAGACCGAATTAAGCAAAAACGTTAAGTGTACTATCAAATCCATATCTTGGTCATTATCCTAATCTTGTGACCACAGACATTGTTAGCCTCGGTCACTTAAGTACCATGGGTGTTGTAATAGGTGATGGTGACAATGGAGATAAACATGTCTCATCTTGATAGCAACTTATTACACCACATTACGACTTGTTTCTTCTTCAATCTTAATTCAATCTTACTGAACTGTCTAACCATATGGAATGCCCTCTTTACTTCTTCCATACTCGAGCACAGTTCAACACTACTTTCGAAATATCAGTTCATAATACTTGATCTCAAGGCATGCCAACATGCCCTATTTCAGTTTACACAATAAACTGGCAAGTGATGGACTCCTTATGATTGATACAGTCTGCATTTATCTATGATTCCTTGGAAATTAAATCAAAAGGCCATAGTCAGCTACAAGAAGATTTCTTATGCATCAAGGTGCTCCGAAAATTTCCTGAAAAAATTTAGAAGTTAAATCCCCCAACATGTGCTACAAATTAATGAATCGTGTATGATTATGTTGATATCACAGGAATTGGGGAGAGGCAAAAAAAAAAAAAAAAAAAGCTATTAGAGAGACAAGAGTAAGCGTTAGATGTGTGCATTCCCCGAGCAAAATAATGCCTGGAGGACCCTATCATTTGGTCTCCTTTGGAGGAGCCCCTATCCGTCTCCGTATGCTTGCACCAACCTTCTTCATGTCATCCACCTATATCATCGTCATCACCACCATCACCGTTACATATCAATAAAGATATTTGTTTATAAAAAATGGAGCCTCTAAATACTGATATGTAATGGTCTTATCTGAAAATATTCTGAAGAAAAATAATGTTGATTTATAAATTTGTTTCCTCTGAAAATGCTCCCAGGAAATAATAGTAGTACTATTGTATAAAGGGGCTTATCTGGAAATATTCCTGGGGAAAAAAATGGAGGAGTATAACGGTAATGATGATTTATGAAGGGACTTCTCTGAAAATATTCCAAGTAAGAATTGGAAGGAGTCTAATGGTAATACTGAATTGTGGAGACGCTTATACGAAAATATTCCCAGGAGAAAAAACGGGGACGTAATGGTAATACTGAATCAATGAGGAGCCTATATGAAAAACATCGCAGAAAAATATTCGAAACTAATTCATGAAGGACTTATGCGAAAACATTCCAAGGATCAAAACGGAAGGAGGTATAATGCTATTCTTATAGGTGACGGGGCTTATCCGACAATATTTTCCGAGAAAAAGAAGGGCGTGTTGTTAGAGTTACCGTACGAATGCCGGTGGCGTGTACGGCGCCGGCTGCGGCGGTGGCGCCGGCGCTAACGAAGACGGTAGAGATGGCAAAGGCCTTGAATGGCATCATGGCGCTGCTCTTCCCGCACCCTCGCCGGTACCACGCGATCCCCGCCGTCAGCTGAGCCGAGCTCGCCGCCACCCACCACCACCACCCCTCCCCTCCTCCTCCTCTTCTCTCCATCTCTCTTCCTCCTCCACCGCGCTCGATCGGTCAGCAGAGAGAAACGGCGATAGAGATACAGGGCCCTTTTGGCTCTAGGGTTCCCGGAGAAACGAAGAAAGAAACTGAGGTCTGATCACCGACGGATGAGGTTACCTTCTTTATAAAACAATCATGCAGGGTTTATTCTTGTTCCACGAAATACGGCAATCTCTAAGACTGTGAGAGGAGCCCAGCCGTCTGATAGATGATCCTCCATTTTTGTACGGCTCTGATCATCTTCGCGAAGCCTGGAAGAGATACACTATTCTCACCGGGGAGTCGGAGATGACCACCACGCTATTCGTCGCAAACCCCTCTCTGTAGCTAGGTAGTTGCCATGGCTCTCAGAAATCTCTCGCTTCTCCTCCTCCTCCTCCTCCTCTTTGAATCATTTTCTAGGGTAAGGGACTGTAACTCTTTAGATATGGATTTGTTCTTGTTTTCATTAATAATTTTGATCATTTTAATTAATAGCTGGGATGTTGGACTCGATCTGTAAGCATGTTTGTTGTCAGGAAATGGGGCCTGCGGAGGGGCAGAGCTTCCCGGTGGTGGTTAGCACCTGGCCCTTCGTGGAGGCGGTGAGAGCCGCTTGGAGGTCGGTCAACGATCGTGGATCGCCGGCGGTCGATGCCGTGGTGGATGGCTGCACTACATGCGAGGAGCTGCGGTGTGACGGCACAGGTTAGGTTGCTAATACACTTGGTTTTGCGGCATAGTTTGTGAAATTCTCGAGTCCATAAGTATGCTTTGCCTTTTGTTTGGGAACAGTTAATCATTTCTTTTACTCTTGGATTATTGAATGCTGCTCAAATTCGTTAAGGAATAAGGAAGAGCTAATCAATTCTACTGAAAATGGGAGAAAGTGTTAATCCATGCCAAGGTAGTGGACAGGAGGTAAAAACTCATTCATAAATACCAACCGCACTCCACTTTGTCCTTTGGATAAGCTCCAATGGATTAAATAACATGTGGGAACATTGGTGTCGAGGGAAAAAAAAACTTCTTGTAGCTTTTTCTTGAATTCCTAAATGATGTAAAATCAATAAATGATATTGATGAACCAAGTTGTCCTTTCAGCTTTAAATAATCTTATGATGTGGCACTGATTGACTAACAGTGATAAAGGAATCCTCTTAATAATCTAATGTGGATGAAGAAGAATGAATTGTTGGATAACTGATTAAGGAACTAGAATGTTTGCTGAAAATAGCGGGGCGAGTTAGACATTCTAGCTTCAGTTTACATCCTAATGAATTAAAAAAGTCTATAAAAACAATTCTTTAACCATAATTGCCACTCATAATGCTTTTCAAGAAAAGAAATAAAACATACAATTCGCTCATAATTCATCAAATCACGTACCCCTGTATTAATACGTTTTGGACACATCTAAATCATGTCCCAAGGTGTCATAAATTGTTCGTAGCAACTTGCTGTAGTGCTAAACATTTTCTCAAGTTTCCGCAACTATTTCTTAATATTGCTGGGATATAAAAAAAATTCAGCGTTGGTCATCTATATAAAGAGTCAACTGTACCAGACTGCCAATCTGTTTATGTTGAAACCAAAATGAACTATTATCAAAACCTTCTTAAATCTTGTATAGTGAAGATGAAAAAGTGGTATTGATATTTTAGGCTAGTTAGCTAATGGGTTGGGCTCGTTTTAGCTAAATTGCCTCTCCTCTCGATCCAAAAGATTGGTTACAACCGATGCTTTTTAGTGGTCTCAACATTGTATGATGCACGTGATACTAAAATTACCAAATTGAGAAAATACCAACTGATATTCTGTTGAGCATCAAGATGAAGAGAATTGTTTGGATAAATATATAGGACAAGGAAAGATATCGAACATCTTTCTTGAACAAGAACAAATTGTTGCAACTTCTTGGCATCACCATTGATAAAATTTGGAGTCTATTCTCTGAAAAATGAAGTAACTTTTAGCATAAAAATTGAAGATTATAATTGTAGTGTTGTATAAGCCAATATCAGGCTTGGGACATATGGAGTACCCTATATATCCTCTGGCACAGCAAGGGTCATTTTACTCCAGATATTGAAAAACAATGAAGCATGGAGAACTGGGCATGCTGTAGATATTGTCCGTCATTGTCCTGTATTTTTCATCATAACCTATGTTTATTTGAGCACATTGTATGAACATAATTCTATCGATCTTTACGCGAAACAAAGCCTTGCCTTCCTTGATAATTGTTGTGTTTTGGATATATACTGTATTTTTACATAACAAAGTCAAGTATGTCACTCCTTCCCTGTTATAGATTGATTAAGTTTGTATATGGACAGTTGGACCTGGTGGCAGTCCAGATGAGAATGGAGAAACTACATTAGATGCTCTAGTTATGAATGGGGTAATTATCCACCCATTTGCATGTCCTTGCTTCCATATTTGGTTAAAGATTATCTTGCTGTTACACGTATAGAAGATGATGGTCCAGTGCTTGTTTGCTAAGGACGTTGGTAGGCAACAATGGAGGTCGGAGCTGTGGCTGCTATGAGATATGTCAAGGATGGTATTAAAGCTGCGAAGTTAGTTATGGAATACACACAACATACTTTGCTTGTTGGAGAGAAGGCCTCAGTATTTGCTATTTCAATGGGTCTTCCAGGACCTACCAACCTCAGTTCACCAGAGTCCATTGAAAAATGGATTAAGTGGAAAGAGAACAGCTGCCAGCCTAACTTCCGGAAAAATGTCATTCCTGCATATGACTGTGGTCCTTATCATTTTAGTAATTCTGCATCAACGGCACTTGAGAACACTTGTAGACTTTCCAAGAATGGGATTGGTGAGGGGAACTGGTCTGATGGAAACAATCTCTCGAGTCTTGAGTCAAATTCCAAGTTGATAAATCTCCATAACCACGACACAATCTCCATGGCTGTAATTGATAAAGTAAGTCTCGTTGACTAAGTTTGATTGGAGTTTATTTATAAACCTAAAAGTTTACTGTGCTTTGCATAGATGGGACATATAGCAGTTGGGACATCGACCAATGGTGCTACATTTAAAATCCCTGGCAGGTAAGTGTTTGGTTGATATATTAGTTTAATAATGGGAATGTCTTTAAATGCTTAGGAAAATTGAAATTGTGCTTGAGCCCATCAATCTTTAACAAATTCCTAATTTGCATTTCCTTATAGTGTTTGTTCATGCTTTGCATCTTTAACCTTTTTGCAGTTCATATATCTCTTGTTTGGTTGGGCCGAGGCCTGAGGCTATATATTTTGCAGTTGCAGTTATTGCTCTGTTCAACTTATGTGGACACGTACATTCGATAATTGATATGTGCTCTCCGAGGGGCAATATTTGCAAAATAAAGCTTTTTTCAAGCATCAACTTGCAGTTCAGCTTTTTAATGTTTTGATTTTGTCATATCTTGATCCAGAACCCTTCCAAGGAATACATGAGTATCAACTGGAAAGCCAGAGAATAGATCCATTTTAGAAATTACAATATGTTCTGACATGAATAATCATCACTAATCCACTCCTATCTGCTGAATGCTATGTTATACTCTGAACATATGAGTAACGAGGCTCTTGATTCCAGGGTGGGTGATGGCCCTATTGCAGGATCATCAGCATATGCTGATGATGAAGTTGGTGCTTGTGGTGCAACTGGAGATGGTGATATCATGATGCGCTTCCTTCCATGGTAATATGCTCGATCTTTTCTTTTCAGGTCATTCATGGATGAATGTGACCACTGATCCTTTTCATAGCCTTGATCCATGATTCACATTTCACAAATTGGTTACTTAGAATTGGTTTACCTGCTCAGAGAAAAACAATATCCCAAGACAAACTCTCTTTTAACCCATTCATGTAAATGAGATGGTATTGATTACTAATTCTGAGGGACCTTTTTAGGTTTCTTGGCTGTATTAAACTTGTAGTTCAAAATTGTATAATGCTTCCAAACCGGCATTTTGCAATGTTAATTGTTATTTGTTTGTCAAATTCATTTTAACATCTATTTATATTACTAAGCAAACCAGACTTTTCTTGGAGAGGAGAGAGATCCTCTAGCTTTTCCTCTCAAAAAAAAAGGCTAAAGGAGAAAATTTCAATATTTTAAGTTCTAACAGTCCTTTCATCCTTTACATGTCCTAAATTGTGCCACATGCCAATATTGATTTGGACGTAGCTTGTTAGCAGTTCTCTCTCAATCAGTAGTAGCGGTATCTCTCCCCTTTTTCCTCTCTTGGGAGGCTGAAGATGGAGAAAGGGAGGATCCTCTTCTTTGATGGTCTTGTTCTTAAGTGCTTGGGAAGGTTAACTAGTGATGAACGAACAAACAACATTTAGTGGCCTCCTTGGAGATGCTTGTTGATCACAGAATTCCAAGTGGTGTATAACCTTGTAACCTTCTAGTGATTTCCTCATCCTCATTACCCTTCCAAGGCTCACTTTAGACTTTTCTATACTGCCTGTGAAGTTTGACTGTACAGTAACTTGAAATAAGTAGAAGACAAGGCCATTATCATACCAGAGTGTGTCTGACAAAGTGATTACTGCAGCTATCAAGTTGTGGAGAGCATGCGGCGTGGAATGGAACCTAAGGATGCTGCAGCTGATGCAATAGCAAGAATTGCCCGTAAATATCCACATTTTGTTGGAGCTGTTTTCGCCCTGAACAAGATTGGCACACATGCAGGAGCTTGTCATGGATGGACATTTCAGTACTCGGTGAGAAATCCCAGCATGGATGATGTGGAAATATTCACAGTGGTGCCTTAGAGAACAGCAGAAAAGGCCAACGATAATGAACTTGGAAGTCATTGTGGTACCTTTTTCCCTTGTACTGGGAAATAGCTAATGAGCTTGCCACTGCTTTCTGATTATTATGAGAAAAAATTGTCTATGTCAGATTCAGTTGCAGGCTCATCATCCACAGGAGCATGAACAATACTGAGCCTTATCCCGTTTTTACAGGGATGGCAAGATTATTATGTATGTTGTGGAATGGTGCTTCTAATGATCACTAGACAAAATCATATTCATTTCTTATTAAACTGATGTTGATTTCATTTTTGCAATCTGATCTCTTTGTTCTTCTCAGTTAGGATTTGCTCCATCGTAGAAGAGACTTTCAGTCATCCAAAAGGCACGTCTTCATCACTTATGACTGGAAGGTTTCTAGATTTGTGTTGCTGTGAGTTAGGACTTGCCACTTAATCTTGGAGGTCATGATAATTCCTTTGCAAAATTGCATGGAGTCTCATATGAAATTACTGTGATTGATGTGACAATTATCTTGCAGTTCTCCGGTTCCACCAGAATTAGTGGCGATTAAGTGCAACTATCTCCAGCTTCAGGGATGTGTCCACTGAAGTGGTGATGTTGAGTTTCTAACCTCGCCCGTCTGTAGATTTATTTTTGCTACTATGAGAGGAAGTATTCTATCAAATTGTTTAAAAAGTGGGAACAGTGTGTATGGCCTCTGACACTTTGGTCATCAAGTTAAACCATTCTGATCCAGAAAAAAATGCAGTTGTCAGTTTATGGCCCGACCCATCCATGACTAACCTGCTTTAAACAAGTTCAGGTATAGCATAAATGGCGTTGGATCATAAATAGATCAACCAGTTTAGATTCATTCATTAAATAAATTTGGTTCAAGTTTAGATATTTGCGGCCCCTAACATATTTTGACCCATTTAATACATTAAAGACCTGCTTGACCCATTTTGAACATATTTAATCCATTTAAGACCCACTTAACCTGTTTAGCATGATTTAATCTATTTATCGAACAAGTTATACGAGCTTGAACCGGGTTGCCAAGGTTTTTTTTTTTTTTTTTTTTTTTTTTTTGATAAGAAAAGAGGGGGGTGAGGAGAGCCTCACCCGCGTAGCAACCCCCATTGGACCTCCTTTCTGCTGGAAAATGTTCGATGCAGAAAGAATATTTTTTACTTGTACCTTCTCCATCCGTGGCAGAGCACCACTAGCGTAATAGCCCTATCACCGTGTGAGTACGTCACACTAGTACCGCCTAAATAATGACAGACCAAATAGCGACTTCATAGGACAAACCAGATGGAAGGCATCCAGTCCCCGCATTTAATCGATGCCTGCACGTTTCGAACTTGAGCCACTCTGGTGAAATCAAAGCCCTATTCCCACCGTGCTACCACCTCGATGGTTAAGTCTGAATTTTTGATCCATTTAATAAGTAAATCAAGTTCAGGCTAACAGAATTTTAACCCCATCGGCATCCAGACCTTTTGTATGTATCCAACACGACCCTACCTGAATGCCCTCCTTGCTTGCAAACTCCTCCACTTCCGTGGACTTTGTTCCAATTTGTAGAACCCTACCAGGAGTGTTGCCCTAAATGCCTTTGCCAAAATCCAGAAGAAACAGAAGACAGGCATCTAACGTATAAGCAAGTCCAAGCACATGCCTCGAGGGATGAGGTTTATAAAAGAATTACAATGGAAATCCGTTACAGTGATAGAGAGAGATTTGGAACATATAGATAGAATACCAGGGTCTGTCTTTTATTCTCCCGAGGATAAGAATATTGGTATAGCTTGTGCAATGTTTAAGATTCCTTGGTTATAATGACAGGATGAGATAACTCCAAAATCCTTCACCTTCTGAAAACCATATGAATGCCTGAGAAACTATTGCTTGGGCTGTGCAGAAGCATAGTCGCAAGCTCACATGAAGCTTCTCCACACACAGGTACAAGAGAACATTAAAGCTTACACGTCGAAGGAAGAGATCCAAAGTCACCAAAAATATATGGTGACTTCTACCTTGTTATCGGGTCCCAGCAGAGCTGTAACATCAATAGGTTCACTGATCTATTGTTGCTTGCTGATAAACTCTTGCTTGCTCCAGCTCCTAACGCTTGTAGGATCAAGACTGAACAGATTCTTTCAAGACTTGGAAGAAAAGAAAAGGCAGAGACTCCAAAGCACATGCAAGTAATATATAACACAAAGTTGTTATCATGGTGTCTGTGTCACCCAGCCAAATCACAGATAGGCAGGCCATTTATTCAAGCTAATGAATCAGAATAACAAATCATTGATCTCATCCATCTTCCAAATAAAATATACATACAATTTCTGCTTATTGAAGATTAAAAACATTACCATTATCGAAATGTGCTCCTTGATATCGCTATCAATCGACCAGCCCGCGGAAACTGCAAAGAAAGTGAACTTAATTTTAATAAGAATACATGCTTCAAGAGCCAACTAGAGCACGTAACATTAAAGTATGGTTTGCTGCATTACTACTTTATCCTTGTCCCACAATTAAGCAAAAGAAGAATTCATCTGTGAATCATCGGACCCAAAAGCAAAAAGAATACAACAAAAAATGACAAATATGATATGTTTAATTATTATATGAGGAGCATCATCCGGGATGGATTCCTTCTTGGTTAAAACCAAAACATCCTTTTATTACAGCATTGTCCGGTATAAACACGTCTTGTTCTGCAACTTTCCAGAATTCTAGCCATTATAATATACATTGCAGGCATCGCCCAGAGGACGCATCACCGTTGTGCATCGACAAAAGCTAAAAGAAATGACAGGGAAGGACATAACGATGATCATCTTGCCCAATGCTTTCAGGCAAAGCAATTTCATCCGTATCATGCAAAGCACATTTAATATACCATTTACCATGATAAATGAATGAGAAACAAAAGGCACAAATGTTGAGTGTCCAGCCTACTCACATTGATCCAGAAAGTAAAACCCACTCCGTATAATGCGTCCTTCGATGCACCTTGACAAATGATCCTCTATAAACCCTTAGGACTGTGTTTGGTTGTGGAATAATCCTGGAAGAGAGGTGATTTATCCTGTTAACCTGACACAACTTTGTTTTTTGGGGGATGAGATTAGTTTGATCCATTATGCCCTTGGGTTAAAGTTATTGCTAGGGGTAGTAGAATAATTTTAACCCTGCATAATGTGAGTTATGCCTTCTCTCTTACTTTTTGTGTACACCCTTATTTTTTCATTTTAATTGTTCCTACCAATTTCCAGTCAAATGATAATTTATTTTCAACTCAGGGACAATGAAATCTTGGAGAGATACTAAGGTTAGGGATAGTTATCCCTAGGTTTTCTATCCCACAACCAAAACACAGCCTGAAGGTCACTGAACAAGGCATTTAGAAAGGTTAGATCAAAATTATCAAGGTGCAAAAAGATAAAGTGATAAGATGGTTAGTAACCAAACATAATTAGTGAAATGGAATCCACATGTGCATCACTACATGGGACCACCAGACTTTGTATATATAACAAACCACTGGCAAGAAATGTATGCCTTAAAGCACCAAATAACCATCAGGATTCTATGCAATGCTGATACTGGAATTGGGAGTCTGGCTCATTCCCTTCACTCTCGTTCTTGCACCATGCAGGCAGTTTGTTCTTCTGGTCGCAAAGCTCCAGCAGCTTCATAAAAGTATAAGATATCAAAGATCTACATCCCCAGCCATTTGGAGCCGGTTGGCGAGGCTCAACACCATGACCTTTACACTGTAACATTACAGTCCTTCAAGCAAATCCTATGGTGAGACAACTCAGCTTCAAGCATGTCTGGACATCTCACATATAACAGGCATGACAACTTTTGTATGTATCATGTTCCTTCTTCAGTTCAATCAAAAAAATAAATGGTGAAAACTTCTTCGGTGAGTTATTTTGATAGAGGAAATACAATATAACAATGAAATTGCCCTTGCTTGGTTGATATTCTCTTTTATTCCAACACAAATCCAGCTTTGTTGAAGATGGATACATACAGATTGAAATTTCATGGAGGAGAATGATCAATATCTGGGGAAGAAACAGCAGATTGAGCTATTTTTGGTCTTTGTGGAAGACCTTGCGCTGTCCATTTTTCCAGCACAATTGGGTGTGACAAACAAGAAAATTATGAGTATTGCAATGCAAGCAAAAAATTCTCAGAACATCAAAATAAGCAAATTATCTTCCTTCCCTCAAACTAACAAATTATCATAGACAGAATGTAGCTAATAGAATGTTTAGAGGTGTCCTCTGGAAAAGAATAAAATGATTTTTGAATTTTCCTACCTCAATGATTATTTTGAAATGGGACATGATCAATTGCAGGACCAGTTTGATCCAAGATCCTTCTGCAATAAGCCGCTGTTACCTCAACTCCTTTTCTCAGCTTTGCCATGCTTAATTTTAGCTACTAGTGTGTGATTGTATCTGGTCTCTGCCTATCTTCAGCTTCAATCCTTCCCAAATTTTTCTAGGCCTGTTCATCATCCTTCAAAGACATCAACCAGAGCTGGTACATTTCTTGACATACTTGTGACCCATCAGAGTCAGCTAAGAGGTAGTTTTCTTTTGCGATTCTATAGTACAAAACAGAATTTTTGTGTTGCCTCCAACTGTGGCAATAGCTAGCAATGATGTTTATCACTCGAAAATATCGCGGGCAGGGAAACTCCACACAGCGAAGCATAAGTAAATTTAAGCAAGAATCCATGGAGATCAGATTGCATGGTTCAGTCCCCAAGAGTTCTTAAAAGAAACTTCAGCTTCATCCAGCTCCCTCAGGCTACAGTGAGCTGCTGCAATTTAAGCCTGGATGTAATCACCAAACTGAAGGTAACTCCACAAATATTTGTATCTTTTCAAGGTTCTTTGTGCATTTTGAGTTCTTGATAGCTAGACAAAGTCTTTCATCCAGTGGCTTTTAAGCTCAAGCTTGTGTAAAATGTCACTGGCACTGCTCGAGACTGCATCTCTGACCAAGCACTCCTAGGGTAGCTATTAAGAAATTCCATAAGCACGGTTATAGCAATGTTTGCACAGCCCATTCTCTCACTATGATATTATGAATGCCATAGAAGTACAAAATAAGTAAATTAATTGCCCCAGCTGTAAGCATCTTAAATAACTCTCTTTGGGGAAAAAAAAAATCCACATGTTGCAGCATTGCTCTTGCCCAAGGACGCCTCAGGTTCCATTATATCTTCCACTGTTTGCTTTTCTTGGGTCTAACATGGAGGAAGATACAAATTCAGAAACATAAATAGTAAAAAAATTTATATACTTGAACCTTCAAGTAAATGTTAAATTAAATATAGGAAGCAAGACACTAATAAACCCAAAGACCTCAAAGAAACTGTGAAGGGATATCTGCTGATAAGTTTAGCTCCCCTGCTTCACATAATATTCTACATAGACAAAAGAGATTATAATTGTAGGAACGATAAATCCAATGACAAATAGTAGATAATCACAAAACAAAAAGCTCACTGAAGGACCAGGGTGAAGTAAAATTCATTCATTGAGCTAATTCAAGAACCCCATAATACAGGAGATAAATATGTTCAACATATTACATTACTTTCCATTCTTAAAGAGCCCCCAAAAATCAATACAAAATTATCCTTCAGCACATTCCACATTTCATTTCTTTTTTTTTCCCGGGGGGAGGGGGGCGGTACATGAGAGAGAGAGAGAGAGAGAGAGTGCCATCAGCACTTATCTGTTTTCTCATATCTTAAGAGACCCTATGAACATTATCCACCTTAGAAATTTACTATTAGAAGTGGAAATATTCACCTACTCTTCCCCAATTCATCTCAACTATCAAATTGGTTCAACAGCTCATAACTTTGCATGTGCATCTCATTCATCTCAAATTGGTTTAATTGATCCACCCGTTACTGACTGCACAAGCAGCATACTCTGAAGTTGACTAGGACTTCTTAATAAACAGAAACTGCAGAAGACAAAACCAATCGAAATCATTGACCCTTGTTCTCCTCAAACATTATTTCTTTAGGGACACCTTAAACTAAAAAACTACATAACCATCTAACATCTCATAAACCCAGATCATATCACCACTATCTACCAACTTTTGACCATCATGTATGCTACCCCTAGCACAAAAACTTTTGCTAATTCTTCAACTTAATACCATCCCAACCAATGTAAAATCACATCTCAGGTCCCTCTCACCATCATACTAAATTTTAGTCTTGTCTTCACTGCAACAGATCATTAGATCAACAGTTCAAACAAAATCAGCACTTTCATGTATAATCTCCATAATTGACAACATTGTATTGCATTGAGCCTCATGGCAACTGAAGACACAAGGATGGTTTTTTGCCTCTAAAGATAAACACCACACCAACCTTCAACAAGACAACGTGATTCAACAGCACCAACATAATCCCATTCAACAAATGGACCAGTGGTACTTAGATACTCGGAATTGACATTTCAAAATGCTTAGAATATCAAAATTCCTTGCAAATCTTATTAATAGTTCATATTTTCAAGCTAAAGTGCCATCATCTTCCCACATAAGCCTTCAAACTTCTAGCTGATGATGTTTAACATTTCTTCAAGAAAGCATTGTTGTTTGCTTTGGGCATATAGCATTAGGTATGATGGTTTGGAAATAGTATATTTAAACCATACATTCTCGCAGCTCATCTCATCCATAAAGACATATGTCCATATGTCAGGTTATATTTAAGGTAATTATGTAATAAGTTTTAAGATCCTTGGAATTCATGTTATGTCTACTGTAACCTGCCATAAAAAATGCCCCACCAAAGGCCTTCAATGACCTTGCCTTTCAACCATTGAATACAGCCTTCAACCTTTAATGTACTTCTACATTTCTACCATATTGTGTTATCGGCCTTTGTGTATATTATTACATCCAATATTCAAGATGGCATGTTTCTTCCATATGCCTCCGAAAGTAAATAGGCAGAGCATTGGATAAAGGAACAACCGAAATCTCCAAGCTGAAGTCCCAGCCACCCTTTTTATCATCCACATTTCTCTAGCTTGGAAAATCTTGTCACACAAATTAGTAGAACCACCTGAAGCACAGCAACAGCCCCAACAAAAACAGAACCTTTCCCTGTCTACTCACTCCATTAGTATTTGCTTAGCCAACCAATCCATACCTTAAATTCAACCATCCATTCTTAAATTCACCTTCACCAAAACTGAAATTCTTCACAAGCCAGAGGAGCTGCCCAAATCCTTGATCTTCAGGCTAGCTCTTCTCAGTTTTAGTTGCTCACCGAGCAAAGCACAATGCTCCATCAGCAAATGGTTCATTCCCACCCATCCAGAGTTACAAGACTCTGCATTCCTGCATGAATTTTTAATAACTCTGCCTCCTTGTTCCTGAAATCAGATCTGGCCATTTGTACATATGGACCAACTTTAACCTTTTCATGCTATTTAGTTTGAACTATCTGACCAAATAACAACAGTCAATCATCAACTTAAGGAGTGCAATAAAAGTGTGTTCGTTGATGACAAAAGCTGATTTCGGTTAAGTAAATCAACTCTAGTTAATTACGTACAAACATTTAGGAAGTGTTGAAACAAGCAAACAACTAACAAGATGCAAAGGTGACCAGAAACATATTACCTAATTCAATGCGATTACATATAAGAATGCACAACACTTAAAACTCTGCTGTAAATAGCAGAAACAGTTCTATTTACCTACGATCGAATTATATTTCTTCGATGCACCATTGCCAATATGAATCCAATGTTAAGAAACAAATTTACGTAACTCAAAATAAGGACTTGTGTTGGATTGGCACAACATAAACGTTAATAAGAATTTTGGACCAAAACAAAAAACGAAAGAGGTAAAGTAAAGGAAAAAAAATCGAAAGTTTACTCAAGAAATAGAGGTACAAAAAGCAAGATTGGCCCCTCTGTAAAAACAATTACACAAACATAGATACTATTTACACCCCCCCTCCTTTTTTTTTTACATCTCTTAAAAGAATTGACTAAAATCATGGACGATCTAATAAACTGTCACTAGTCATTTTCAAACAGTGCCCATGTTAAGTAGGAAAACCAATGTCTGCGGATCCAACTGCCAAAGTCAGTTATACTAAGGCTATTGAACTGGACCAAGAGAGCATGACTTCGCACAAAGATATAAACCTTTAAAATTGCTGAAATAAATGAACACTAAACAAGAGAAACAGGTGATCAAAACACATGTTTCTTTACAATCAAATGCACTTTACACAGAATATGGCCAGTAACTATAGGACTGTCATATCTGGCAGTGTTCCAACGGTATAAGAGGTGACCATGTCAGGAACAGAAGATGGCAGCACACTTTCCAGGTCAGCCTAACTGAATTTTCTTAACAACCTTGAAGTTTGTTGTCCCAACAAAGATTTTGCAGTCACAGATAATTCAGAGATGTGATATACCAACTATAGCCTGAAACTAATGTTCAGTGATGCCTATTGCCATAGTTCATCCCTACAATCTGAAAACAAAACCATAAATGTATATATATGTGAGATTCAATTCACAATTTTGAAGATCACAGATGTTGATAATGCTTATAAATGTACCTTTATGATGATGAAAAATTTGTAGCAGCTCAACTGATGGCTAGATGGAAGGCTTTCAACGACTCAATTTTTCTTTTTTGTAATCATTCAACAATTGGCTCGAGATTCTGGGCGAGGCAAAAATAAGTTTCTCTGACTACCATCAGTGTTACTTCTAGAAGAGAAACACTCCAACCATTGTTTAGGAGCTGCCGGGTGTATGCTATAGAGGTTGATCATGAACCTCTTCTCGGAGTTAGCAAGGACAGTAGCTGGGGCAAAAGGCTTCTTGAGCAAACCATGCTCCTTAAGCCAATTAAGGATCTTATATCTGGGCCTGATCCTATTCTCCAGATCAAAGCAAAGAAAAGCTGGGAAGACATTGAGGTACTGCAAAGAATAGTTCAAGTCATTACATAGGTAATTCACCTTCTCATGGAGCGATTCCTTGCTCTGGTTAAGCAATTTGGGAGTCGCGCTTATCATTCTACAAAGCATTGAGTACCCAATCCCCATCTCTAGAAGGAAGTCGAACCGCTCCTGCAGCTGATCTTTCGTGCTGTTTATCAACGAGGCAGCTCTGATGGTGCTCTTGTTCTCACCAAAACCAATACCAAGCAAGAACTCCACTTTATTGTCCACAAACTGCTCCTTTTTCACAGATTTTAACCTTTCCAGATCGTTCACAAAATCACTCTCAATCTTCCTATCGTGCAAAGAGGCAGTATTAGAAGCAAAATCCGCTGAGAGGTACTGGTGATTCCCCTCTGAAACGATCTTGCCAAGGAAGCACTCGTGGAGCTCCATAGCTCTCAGTGAGCCCGGCAAATTGCTCAATTTATTCTTGCCCATCACGTACGGGAACCTCCGAGACAGCGAAGCCACTTCCTCTTTAGTTAGGCCGATGCATTGCATATACTCGGGCATGGCAATGCTCGGGTTCTCCAGATCAAAATCCAAAATTTCAGGATGCTGCAGAAGAAAGGTCCCGGCTTGCTCGCCCTTCATATCTAATCTGATGAAAAAACTCAATTTTTGGGCCAATGCGGCCTCGTCCAGCTCGAGAAAAACCCTCCGATTCCTGCCAATCAGCTCTCCCATCCGACCTTTCGGAGAGCCGAGCTCGTAGAAGACCCGGATCCTCCTGCAAATCCGAAGGAAGACGTCGACATTGCCGTCGTCCTCGCGTGTTGTGCCAGCAACGGCGCACCCGGCGAGATCGAAGTCGACGAAGGCGCGCTTCAAATCGTCGAGCAGGAGGTCGACGTCGCTGCCGGCGTCGGCGTCGCGGTCGAGGACGGAGGGGAAGGCGAGGCAGACGGCGATGACGCAGAGGCGACGGAGGCCGCGGGCCTCGAGGGCGTGGAGGCGGGCAAGGAGGACCGCCGGGGGGGTGGAGAAGATGGAGGGCTGCTCGCGGTAGAGGAGGCCGAGGCGGGTCCAGGGGAAGGCGAAGCGGACGAGGGCGGAGACGGCGGCGAGGAGAGGCGGGTCGTCGGAGAGGAAGAGGGCGCGGGAGGGAACGGCGGGGTGGGTGGGGGGGAGGCCGATGGACTCGAAGAAGAACTCGAACTCGTTGACGGGGCGGTACGACAGGAAGCGGCGGAGGGTGCGGGGGAAGTCGGCGGGGGAGGCGGCGGGGGGGAATGGTACCTGGGAGACGAAGGCGGAGAGGGAGAAGGGGGAGTTGGAGGCGATGAGGTCAGCGTGGGAGAAGGGGAGGGAGCGGGTCGAGTGGAGGTAGTCGGTCAGGGCGCGCTGGGCCTCCAGCAGGGCGCGCGCGCGGTGGCGGTAGCAGAGATTCTTGAGCTTGGGGATGGAGAGGGTGCAGAAGAGGACGCGCGAGAGGATGAGGAACAATGAAATCTTCGGTTTCTTACTGGAAGAAGAAGAGGAGGAGGAGGAGGAGGAGAAGGAGAAGGGGAGGAGGCGCATGGCGCATGGTGAGGGGGGAGGGGACAAAGAGATGTGAAGGGTTTTACCGTTCACTGCTAGGGTTTTTGCCCCATTCCAAATGCCAGGGAGGGGAAGGGGAAGGGGAAGGAGATGGGGCAAAGTAGGAGGACAAGGGGATATCATATCATTTGTGATGCCAGGATTGGAGATATCAGACGGCTGAAATTTTTCAGTAGATTTAGAATGAGGTTTGGAGAGCCATTTGTGTGATGAGGCTCAAGGGCTTTGCACCAAGAGACCAAACAAGGCCTCATGCTATTTTTTTCTTTTAGAGAAAAAAAAAAAACATATTTCATTACATTGTAGGCATGGTGCAGACACCTTCGAAGGGCATTTGTAGAATTAGATTGGACCTCTCTCACCCAGGGGAGAACCATTCTGTAAATTTCAGGACTCAGGTTTATACTTGGTGATTTGCTTTTCCTTCACATATTTAGGTGCATTTGGGTAGGATTAGAAAAATCAGCTTGTTAGTTTGTGCAATGGCATCCTAATTTTTGCTGTGAGTTGAAGTGATTTAGATTCATCAAGTTCAAGAAATAAGCTAAAAGCATTCTGAGTATGAATGAAAGTGGATCAGATAATATCTATTTAGATCAGTTTTTGTATCCGAATTTATACGGATATAGATAAAAATTTGAGCATCCAACTAATATCTACATTTATATCCATACTTTCGGTATCCAATTTGTATCTGTATTTATTTAAAATAAATAAATAAATATATATATATATATATATATATATTTATTTTTGCATCCGACTAACATCCGTATTCGTATCTGTTTTCGTCTAACAAAACAAATATGGATATGGATATGCTAGTATCCTATCTGTGTCCAATCAGATTTGGACCCTAATCCTGAGAGAAATTTAGAGGAATAAGTAAAGAGAGATTTAGCATATTTAGCACTAGTCAATAGGCTTTCGCATAATTTTTCTAGTCTACTATGTTTTTTTTTCCTTACTTTTGATCATAGGATATGGAACCCTATTGCAACTTGCAAGTTGATCTGATTCCTACTAATTTGACAGTGCTAACGAGTCATGACTCAGTGAATTAGGTGATTAAGGTTAGATCTTATTCCAAAGAAAATTCTCATGCAACCTTGTAAACCACAAATTATGTGTGTGACTCATTTAGTTTCAAAATGAAGAATGTCTGTTAGCTTCTAAAATCAAGTTCATAGTTGGATTCTAAAATCAAGTGCAAAGAAACTTTTGTGGTTTAGTAAATGTTTAATAAAAATTGCATAAAATGCGAATAGACCCTTAAACCATGCCTAGTATCTTCACCCAGTTTTCCTTGGACAATGTTACTATGCACCAAAATTATGTTCATTGATCATGTTTTATCATTCATCAACCCTACTGAACTCCTAATGAAGAAAAGCATGAGCTTTGGACATTGCAAAATATTTAAAAATTTTTGAGAAAAGGAAAATAATAACAATTGTGGTAGTTTATATTTATATCCAGCAAATTATATATTATCAACTAAATAGGCTGTATTTTTGTATATTAGTTGCATCATCTATCTGTTCAGACGAAGAAATCTATACAAAATAAATAATTAAGTAACCGTTAGGTTTGCATTATATTTTTTTTATTGTAATTATTTTGTTATCTTTGCACTTAAATGAATGTTTGCTTGGACTTTTTTTTGTACAGCCTTTAGAGCAAAACGTCCTTAAAATTAGAGTAATGGCATGAGGGTCTATAGAATGATAGTTGGCTCAAATTTCAGGTTTGGATATTTTATTCTCTTAATTTTTTGGCATGAGATTGGGTCCGATTTATATCCAACGTAGAACTCATCCACATTGGAATTCTTTATCTCTTACCGGATTGTTTGTTGCTAGGTGAGAGTTCGATGACTAATGTACTCGACATTGATGCGGATGTATGCAATTTTATGTTGGTTATGTTGGTTTTAAATTACGCACTCTATAACATACTATGTTAATGCTATGGTTCATTCGATAAAATTTTTTTCATCTCCAAACAATTCAAATGATGTTTGATATCAGTTTCTGATTCTTTTTTCTTAAAAGAAAAAAAAAGAAATAAACTCTAATGACGCTAAGGTTCTCGAGTTGGTAATTAGATGGTTCATCGTTAAGATTTTAGCTCCACGCAAATAACTGGGAAAAGCTTGGTGAGTATGATCATGATTACTTAATTAGTTTAGCTTATCCTTCAATTTTTTTTATAAATTATCAAGAAATCTTGACATCTTTAAATCAGACAAGTAAGAACCAGATCCTGTATGCAGGACAGGAACATAACATAACATACATAAAAGGGTCATATTTTAGCTCTAATCTTTCTTTTTCTTGATAATTAGGTCAGATTATTGTTGGGCATATTGCACATCCTTGTCCTTAACAACATCAAATATTCATCATAACAAAAAAATCATTTTTTTGAAAAACTCCATCTGCTTCTATAGAAAGATTGTGGCTGAATTTTGAAATAACAAATACACATATTTTAATTAGCAAAAGTAGAACCCTGAAGTTCCTAGAGTTTCTTTCAACCTGCAAAGAGGATATCAATGTGCTGGTCTCAGCCTAGTCCTACTTTGCAAGCTAGAAGGAGGCAACCAAGAAAAAGGCAGTGGCTCCAACCCCACCAACCATATAAGGATTGTTCTAACTTGTCATCACATTATGCCTCCGGAACATATCCTGGTTTTTGCCAATCATGAGCTTTCCACTCGGGCAATTGTTGGATGATCATCTGCAAATACAGAAAAACAGAGCAATCATCTTCGAAGCGCAGAGATTTGCTCGTAAATATGAAGATATATAAAATTAACCATCATTAGTATTCTCGAAAAAGAGATCGGCCACTTCGATATATAGCAGCTCACTTACTTGTCCTCTGGAATCTTGTTTACCGACCACAGTTTGGCATGCCAATCTCCATGTCTTCGGTTTCTGAAATTTATAAGATGAGACAAAACATTTTCTACAAGGAAAGAGCAAATGCTAATATAAAGTTACGTAGATCCAATATTCCAACTACTACTAGGTGAGCTGGTTGGACGCCAAACACCTGAAGTGGAGTTGCTCAAAGTTGTGGCCATTGGCGTGGTCTCCAGTGCAACTAAAGAATGATCTTGGAGTGTGATTAGAGAAGAATTCTAGCATTGCACTTAAGTTTTTCCAGTGGGGCATACCTTCCTAAGTTTTTCCTTCTCTTTCTCAGTGCGTGGACTTAGTAATTCCTTACCCTCAATCACCTGCCAATTTGGACATATCTCTTTGCTTATTCGAGCTGTCCATTTGCATGTCAAAAGGAAGAGCAAAACTATCTTACACATGAGAATGCACTTAAGAAGTTAAATATTTGTCGAGCTGCATGACCGTTGGATGCAGAATTAAATAAGTTGTCTACCAGTATGACAGGAAATATGAACCACCTAACAAGCAAAGACTTCAACAGCCATGATTTTGTTGAATAGCTGCTCATCACTGCTAAGAAGACAACAAACCCTGGCCTAAACAGAGCTTAGAGTTATACCTCCACGATGCATGTTGCACAAGTGCCAACTCCCCCGCAATTCAGCAGCGGTTTCTCCTGCAACACCAAACTGTTAACATCATTCCCTAGAGGAAATGCACCAAAAAATAAGGTTAGAGATAGATAGATACTAGCAACACTGCTTACATAAGGTCCATATAGATCAATGTTAGAATCCAACATTATATCCCTTAGCTTCTGGCCACCGCATGCCGACCGATAGTGTATGTCCGGCGTCCCATCGGGAAGCAGCCTCGACTGCATCACCATCATCACCACCACCACCACCACCATGAATTGAATTGATTGGGAGACCTCTCAGAAGAAGGAATATGAACATAACTTGTAGGCAATCTTATAGTTGTACTTACACCGACGAATGCGAAATCAATTAGTGGGGGTTCTTGGGGCATGGCAGCTTCAGGTCCACTGTTTCCAGTGGCTGTTTCAATGGCATGAAGCTTTCCTCTAAGGAGGCCTAGCTGTTTGGTTGGGTGAAGGAATTTATGGGATTTGGTATTGTGGTTGAAACCTGGGGCTAGTGGGACTGAAGAGAACCCTGGAGGATTGCAGTGAAGAGCTCCCATTCTCGTCAGCGATGGAGATCAAAGCCGAAGGGAGGGGAGTGAGGGTGGATTCGGTGCTGTGCTTTGCTTTGCTTTGTTCCGCCGAACTTGGGTTTGTTTCTTATCTTTGACTGCTCTCTGTGTGGCCCTTGTTTTCCTTATCTGCAGCTGAGGTGCAGAGCTGCAGTTGGGTCTGCCAAGTCTGGGTCTGGTGTTGGCCTGAATTAATTAGTTTGGGTCTAGGATTTGTGTCTGAAGCTCACCACTAATGGGACTGGGTTTTGATTCTGTTTCAGGTAGGGGGCTTGAAAGAAGATTGATCATTCTTTTGTTGGAAATTGGTGGGCTGGAGTCTTGGTTTTGGCAACTGATCCAATCTAAAATTCTAAATTCAGTTTGGCTTTAATTGTGCAGGGATTGCAGATCTTTTAGCACCATAAATCTTATACTCATAGGGTGAATATTTTTTTTTTTAAAAAAAATGGAACTGGTTTAGTTGTCATGGACCATTAGTGGAACTTGGAAGCACCACGGTTCCACAGGGACCATTGGATCTCATTCTGAACCCCTATGTCATGAGGCAATCACCTTCTAAGCGAGTTAAATAAAGTGGCTTGGACAATTTTGGAGACGGGTTCATCGATGGACGTGGTTGAGCATGGTTCATTCAGAGTGGCCGGTTAGGTTAGCTTATATCACCCGAAAAATGACTTGACTTAGAAATCTCATTCAAGTAGGTCTTGCATATCTTGAAAAATTATTACTCAATTCTCTCTCTCTCTCTCTTTTTTGAGAAAATATCATACCCTTGTTGAACAAGAATAAGTTGCAAATCTCTCATATTTGTATATGGATTTCTTGTATACAATAATATGTACAGAGTGTATATATAAGTCTAGTTATAATAGATTTTGAGTATGATAACAGCTCTATTAATATGACAAGTTGGTTATATCAACACCCTTGATTAGTCAATTACATATTTGCACGGAAATCAAAAGAAGGGCATAGCGCTACAGACATCATTTTATGTGAAGAAAAATTATAAATAGGTCCTGATTAAAAAAATAAATAACTTATAATTCTCCGATAAAATAAGGCCTTGGCAAACCATAGTTAGTGTATGGTGTTGGTGGCTGAAACCCCTGGATTTGCTCAAAAGGAGAAAAAGTGGCAACAAGGGAGATTTTAGGTTTGGGGAATCAGCCCCATTTCGTAGAAAATGATGGCGTAGTGATCACGTTGAGTATATACAAGAAGGATTAAGATAGATGATCATCCGTTTGAGATTTTTTGATTGATGTTAAATGAGAGGTAATTTTTAAAATTAAATTAACAAACCAAAATAATCCAGCTTCGGAAATTTAAAAAGTTGGTAGTTTAAATTAAAGTAACATGTCCATACTAATTGTTGAAGAAGAAAATATTCATAAATTAATTGAGAAAAAACTTCTTGTAGGTAAGTAATGCGACCATGAAAAAGATGACCACTAGGGTCAAGAAAATAAGCAAGAAACATTTCATTTTGGCCACAGACGTGGACTAATTCAACATGCTTGCCGATGACTCTAAAGAATAAATTAAATGGATTGGATCATTGCATCAAATAACGTTGTCTCCAATGGCTTGCAAGCAGTCCAGCATCGAATTGCTCGCTGTTTTCCTTGGTTCTACATGTGGTATCGTTTGTGATGTACTTAGTAATTGGCTGCATGTAATGAGGCCTAGGCACAAGGCCAAATGAAACGAGTCAGAACTTTGGCAAACGATTGCTTTATGTCTTAAATCAGATTTCAGTTAGTAGTTAACATGATAAAATTATCAAATTGATAGCATTAAACTTTAAAATAACCTCGCAACATTGGTGTCACACTTTGAGATACGTTGATCTATCTCTTTAAAAAAAAAAAACTGACTCACATCAGGATATAGTTATATATTGAAGATATAGAGATTCTTCAAATCATTTATGAGATTGTTTCAACTTGTTAAATAGTTTAACAGGTCTACTTACAGACCACTAACTTTTGTAAAAGATTTTTATTGCTCTTTTGTGTTTTTTTTTCTTGCAAATCCTTTATACTACTGTAAATTTTTTTTTGTTAATAAAGGCCGAGTGTTTTTGCCTCCTTCTTCGTCAGTCTTAGGAGTCTTGCCACAGCCAGGTTTCTTGCCTAGCAGCAGTCCAACTCTGAGCTATCAAAATAATTCGTTGGAAGCCATCTATGATGACAACTGAGCAGCACCATCCCAGCAAAAAGAAGAGGAAAATAAAAATGGCAGTACTATGGATGAAAACAAGGCCCTTCCCACTCCAAAGTTAGTAGACTTTGTCTCCTTAGAAGAAAACTCCCTGCTGGCTGTATTCCTGAATTAATTTATTCTCAAGTTGAGGGGGACTTTTAACTCCTTGCTAGCTGTATTCCTGTGTCATCCAGTAAATCACCCACAATCCAAGCAGATATAACAAGAAGACTTGGTCCAGTCCGTGTTCTATCTTATTCAATCAACCCATAAAGGATTGGCTAGACTCATCCTACTCATTTCAGTCTCTGCAACTTTCCAGAACTTGGTTGACACGACTCCTTGGGGAGTCAATATTCCTCGGTCCTGCTCGTCCCGAGTGGAAATTTAATTGTTAGCAAAGGAGTCAAGGCAACAGAGTGTTAAACCCGCCAGAGAACGAAGGAAGTGATAAAACGCTTCTCCACAGTCTCTTGTTACCACCATTCATTCCAATGTCGACACCAGGAGAGTATGCCCAGCCTGCCTTCTCTCTCTCTCTCTCTCTCTTTTTCTCTCTCAAACACACACACATACATCAATAATCTTATCCCTGTGCAATAATTCTAAATTTCTAATGGATTTGTACATGATATGCAATTCTTCTAATCCTATCGTATTGAGTTTTTTTAAAAAAATTTATCTGTGACCTTTTTGATTTAATTGTATTATTGAACTTATATTGGATCCAGCAATCCGAGCTTTCAAATTTTCTAACTTTTTTTTTTTTGAGAATATGTATCTGAAAATAAAGTTTTCTTTCTAACTACGCACCCAATTCGATAATATTTCTCGAGTTCTTGTTGTATGGATGCTTGAAAATGTTGTACTCTATGTATTTTCCCTAACATATTGATAGTTGTTTCATCAAAACACACACACACACACACATTGCTAGTTGTTTTCTCAAACTGTAAGTAGATGGGTAAAGAATTGTTGTATTATTTAATAAATACTGAATTAAAGATAATAGAGCACTGGAGAACCTTTGGCTCTCTTACCATTTTTATTGGATGCCATTTCAGATACTACAGATCTCTTCCACCCGTGACCAAGGCTTATGGAGTCTTCTGTCTGATGACCTCGGCAGCTTGTCGTCTCCACTTGCTCAATGCCCGCTATATTTTGTTATTCTATGATCTCGTTCTGAAACAATTTCAGGTTCTATACTATGATTTAATTAATGCGACCAACTTGTACAGATTAATGCTGTTTTTTTTTATGGAGGGTAGAAGGGCAAGTACCACTTCGTTGGGATTGTTGCATGCAAATCATCATCTTCAGATAGAATGACTGCAATTTAAAAATCCATAATTTTGATCTTTTTGTCAAGGCATGCATATAGATCCTGGGCAATATATAATAGATTTAGATTTCCCCTCATCTTTTTTTTTTTTTTAAAGTCCATTTTTTATTTTAATTTTGTATATTTACGTTGTTAATTTTTTCTTTTGTGGACAAATGCAGGTTTGGAGGCTTGTAACGAACTTCTTCTTCCTTGGTCCATTTTCCATATATTTCGGCTTACGCTTTCTGATGCTGTAAGGAACTTTCTTCAAGCAGATTCACTTCATAATTTTCATCGACAACACCGCACATAGGAATATCGAGGACAGACCTAACATGGTTTGTGCCAGGGAAATTTCAGAAATTTTGTAGCACAAATTAAGACTATCTCTCACTACAATTTTCCATTAGCTTTCTCCTACATGATTGAAGATTCTCCTCTTAAATTAATTCAAGTGGCCATGAGGTAGGTGCTTCATTAGAAAATAAGAGATGAAAAGCTAAAACATATCTGATGAATTCATGTAATATGCGTCGAACTGTAGAATAAAATCTCCAAGAATCCTGAGCAAAAGTATAGAAGGAAGCATCTTGGCTATGTAAATGTATTACTCCTGAAATGGATCATACGATTTGCTTCAAAAAAGAACATCTTAGTGATTGCTTTCAGTTACATACAAGTCTTACAATCTAAAATGACTATAGTAAATTAGCAGTTATGTTCAAATTACGTAAAGGTTTAAATTGACAAATTAGGAGAGTTCGAGTTAGGCTCATATTTTCCATGGAGTCGTTAAACTTTTGGCTTGAAAATTTTTTGGCCACAGAGCAAGATACGGTGTTCTGCTGGAGAAGGGGGCATTTAAACAGAGGACTGCAGACTTCCTATGGATGATGATCTTTGGAGCATTGTCATTGCTGGTAATTGATTCATGTATATCATATAATTAAACTAAAACTATCACACTTTTATCCGCCATTAACAACTAGCAAGTAGCAACTGCAATTTGCTTGTTGTATTCCTTTTTGCGACGACAAGGCTGTGGAATTAACATTTTGGTGTTTTATCATAGGTAATTGGCTTGATCCCGCAATTTCATTTTCCGTACATGGGTCCCTCCTTGGTGTTCATGATGCTCTATGTTTGGTCAAGGGAGGTTCCAGATTCACAGATCTCCATTGCAGGCTTAGTGACTATAAAGGTATATTGATTACTTGGCATGTCACGTACTTTGCTTTTAGTTCCCAATAGTGCAAGAAGCCTAGGAATCAGAGCTTATATGCTACTCTTTCTATAGTGGTATTTACTGAGTTTCTGCACTGTTTTTCTTGAAGGGTGTCTATCTCCCATGGGCTATGCTTGTACTGGATTTAATCTTCAACAATCCCCTGGTACCAGATATCTTGGGAATCCTTGCTGGGCACTTGTACTACTTCCTTGCAGTTCTTTATCCTCTTTCTGGAGGGAAGAACATACTGAAGACTCCTCTATGGGTGTATCCTTCATTGAAGTTTCTTTGCTGAGTTCACTAGAATTGTTATTTTGAGTACTTCGCATGACTATAGACCATCGACAAGGTTGAATTCATTTTATCAATCTCAAATAATTTTGATTGCACTGTCATGATTTCCTTAATATAATTTACAGTCACAAGTTGGTTGCATATTGGGGCGAGGGAGCTCAGATGAACAGCCCGGTGCAGCCTAATCGGCATGCTGGCGTCGCATTTAGGGGAAGAAGCTACCGATTGAACAGATAGATAACGGAGAACCAAGTACTAAATTGGAGAACGAGGTTATGTTAAATATCTTGAAACTTCACCTGTGCTGAGCTATGTATATGAAAGGTCTGGATTTATTAATCTTCCTTGTTCTGAGGATGGGATTATGTTAGATATCTTGAAATTTTAGTAGTGCTGAACTATGTATATGAAAGGTCTTGATTTATTAATCTTCCTTGTTCCATGTCAGAAAAGAATGTCTTTCGTTTCATGTGATTAGTAGCTTCACATGATGCAATTTTGGCATGAATCTGGAAACCTGGCAGTTAATCCTTCTTGTTGTATAAGAAGGCCTACCAACTTTACAAAATCTCTTCCAAAATTTAACAAAATTCAGTTTTCTTCTGGAAATAAATGATAGACATTTGCACCAGAAAATCAAAAGAAAGTGCAAAAAAAAAAAAAAATTAATCCTACAGCTCTGTTTCCCTTTTTTGATCTCCCATACTTATATAGCACCCCAATCCTTGCAGTCAAATGAAAATTATATCCTATCTGGGACTCCATCTCACTTGAAGATCCTCTCTGGTCCTCTCTATCTGGCAGTAGCAGATAAATTTTCTACCATCCAATTAACAACACAATCTTCGACTGTTGTAAGGTTTGTTTTCCTCATTAGAGTTAGGTTAGATACAATTAATATTCCAACCTATTTTTATTCACTGATATCAGTAGGTAGTGACTTTTTATTTTGTAAAACTAGGGATATGCATAATACTACTAATATGATCGAATTGTTAAGAGTCTCTTATAATAATTTCTGACTTATGCTTTGCATACAATAATATTCTTCAGGTATAATCATGAAGCAATGACAGTTTATCTAATTTTTCATTTATCCTTTTAGCACCAAGATCAATATTTTGCAGTCTATTACTTTCCAAATTTCTACTTATCGTGATACGACGACGCTATTAGTAGACAGAAAAAAGAAACCATAGAAGATTCAGCTGCTAATCTTTCTCGAGCCTGGGCCTTTCTTGTTTGTTTAGCTGCTAATTTGTAAGAGGGAGAAAGAGTAGAGAGAAGAAACAAGACCATTACAACATGAAGAGGACTTCGTGCTTTCTTCTTCCTCTGCTCTCTTCCTTCCACCTCTCGGATGACAAACGGCCGAGCTCCGGTTGGGGAGCTTTGGGGTTTCTAACCTCCGCCGTGGCGAGAAGAGGGAGAGACAGAATCTATCCAAGATGCAAGGTCTTAAAAAAAGTATTATTTTTGATATAGGAGCTTAAATGCAATATTGCCTGCTGCAAGTTTGGACTAGTGTCGGCAATCAACCTGCCGAGACTAACTGGGGAACTTTGGGGTTTATAAGCTCCGCCGTGGCGAGAAGAGGGAGAGTCTATCCAAGATACGAGGACTTAAACAAAGTATTGTTTCTCTATATGAGCTTAAATGCAATATTGCCTGCCGCAAGTTTGGACTAGTGTCGGCAATGAACCCGCCGAGACTAACTGGGGAACGTTTTGGTTTATAAGCTCCGCCGTGGCGAGAAGAGGGAGAGATGGAATCTATCCAAGATACGAGGACTTAAATAAAGTATTGTTTCTTTATAGGAGCTTAAATGCAATACTGCCTGCTGCAAGTTTGACTAGTGTCGGCAATCGCCCTGCCGAGACTAACTGATACGTGTACATGCAATATTATAAATAACACCCGGTACAGTTTAATCGTTCCAAACTATAATTATCACAATTTTTTTTTGAGAATAATATATCGCAATATTTGAACTAGTCCCGGCAGGCTGCGTGACAGGATATAAGCACTATTACGGGTAGCTCTCTGTCCAATTTAAATATTACAAAAACGATCGTCCTGCGTTTGCAGGACCAAAATTTGAGCTAGTTGCGGCAATGGACTTGCCGAGAATAGTTCAAATATAATGTACAACTAAAGGGTTGCAAAATTTGAATTAGGTCCGGCAAGCAGGGTCCCTTCGCTCTGCTTGCCTGCTCGCTAAAACTAGTTTATACTTAACAATCCGTGGAACTTGAGTATTGTGGAAAATTCCTTGTTTTAAGCTTGAACTAAACACCAAGGTTACAGCCATGGAATCAAGCTTTTTCCCACCTTAAATGTTCATGTGTGCATGTGTGACCAAGGTCAAATAACAGCTACATCTCAAAGAACCAAAGTTTCGATTGCATTCATGTTCTTGAACAACACATCCCTTCCCAAATCACGATCTACAGCAATAACGAATACAATGACCATCATGTACCCTGCTGAGCCGGAATTGATAAAATGTAGAGCAATGATTTTAATGGGAAAACGATGAAGTTGTTTGCTGAAGCCACTGGTCACTGAATTAAAAATTATTTTGCTGACTAATCTAAGCATTATTTTGATAGCCGTAATCTTGTCTTTTGCAATGAATTGCAAGTGCTATGTACATATTTATCCCTAGACCATCTTGAAGATAAGTATCTTTTCCAAGCTGGGACTAATTTGATTGAAGAATCTCAATATGGATTCCATATAATCTTGTCTTTTGCAAGTGCTATTACATATTTATCCCAAGACCATCTTGAAGGTAAGCATCTTTTCCAAGTTGGGACTAATTTGATTGGAGAATCTCAATATGGATTCCATACCAGCCGTAGGGATTATTACCATCATATGGTATTCTAATCCTCAGTTATAAGTCTGCAAGCACTATATTAGGCTTACAACAATTTGTTGAATAAAAGGAGAGGAATATGTTGAGTAAAATTAGTTTCGGATACTAGGTGATGGGATTTCATATGCCTCTTGATGCGCCTCTAGTGTTTCTTTGTCTAGAGAGGAAAACAAATGAAGACTTGGATGACAATAGTAGAGGGTATAACCTTGGCTACAAAGTCGAGGACTTGACTCCAGATAAGCAAGCTAAGAATTTGGTAAGGGATTCATCCATCCAAGACTTGTTATGCAATTCCTATCCTAGATTTGGAAGCAGGAATTCCTATCCCTCACATTCTCTGAGAATATACATTAGAATTTGGAAATTAAAGAACATTTGTCTAAGGCCAAGGTTGTCAAAATATTTCTCAATCAAGGTGGCTAGCTTCCTAACTTGAAATGAACAAGAACATATCCTGTTTGGTTAATCTCTGACTTCTGGTTCAAGAAGTTCTGCTTCTTTTTCTTCTTCGGGCTCGTTTGGTTCGCAGGAAGCATTTTCCTTCCTAGGAATATGATTCCTGGGAAACAAATTCCTAGGAAGAGGATGCCTAGGAAAGTATTTTTGGCATGTTTGGTTGACCATGGGAAAGTGACAAATTTCCAAGGTGCTTATGTTTGGTTAGCCATCCACTTTCCTAGGAAAGTTATATATAATTCCTATTATGCCCTTAATAAAAATTAGGTTTTTAATGCCTCTTTAATGCTTCTTTAATACTGAAGGGACTTTTTGGGAAAAAGTAAAAATGAAGTGATTCCCGCCTCATGGGAAAGTAACTTTCCCATGTTTCTCATGGGAAAGACTTTCCCATGAAATGTGGGAATCACATTCCCATGGGAATACAACTTTTCCTTCTCTCTCCTTTGAAAACTCCAACCAAACAAGAGGCATCTCATTACTTTTCCGTTGACCACACTTTCCCCCCTTCTTTTCCCGCGAACCAAACGAGCCCTTCATGACCTACATGTTCCTGGATACAACAAAATTCCCCTGTCCTGAGTACTGGTCAAAATGTTGGAGGAAACTTTCGAGGATTTAGAACATACTGTCCCATTTTCAAAACTCATAGGTACCTGGATTACTCTTAGGTGTCAGAGTTCTGAATGTCATAAACAAAATCAATTTACAATATGGTTTTATTCCATATTAAAGAACTAGCAAATTGCACTTTGGTACAAGATTGCAGATATTTTTTCTCTAGAATCTGTAATTGTATGTTGACCAACTTTTCTAATCCCATTTATCTCTTAATATTCTCCTCCAATTTATGTATTCAGTACTTCAATTTAATATGGCCTTTTTTAATGTTAAGCTCTCTCAAGTCATTCATGTCTAAACAATGAGTATACCTTGTGGTGACAGAATGTGAAGATTAGAAAGCTGAAATTGATTATATCTGACTGATTTAAACAACAACATCATATATGATAGACATATGAATTGGCATTTCTATAAACATTTCCTTTATGATCATATGACATACATCTATAGAAGCTCAAAAGCTCTAGAGCTACTCATTCTTCGCACAAAGGAGAATTTTTTGTGATCCTCACTCGCCTTCTGTTCAGCCTGACATCTTTTCTTTTAGCTCAGACCTGCACACACTAGCAAGAATTAGTGCATTGATAATACTGACCATAATCTATGGTCCTATCACATGAGATGCTGATGTTGCTTGTAAAAGATTAAATAGCTTCATTAGTGGTATTGCCTGCATTTGTGGATTAACGCAGTTGGACCCTTCCGGCCGAGCCTTACTTGTTTCTTGCCCTCTACGGAAGGATTGTCGATGGTTGATGATGACACCTCAGAGACACAGACACCACTGTTTTAGCTCCAGTAGAAAGGGTTTTGAAACCAGAGGATTACACATTAGACACCTTGGGCATTCTTAATTGTCAGAATCTGGCCCTTGCAATCAACATTAAACCTGAGATCGAGCTTTCGCTCTTTATTTCAATAACTCCACATCTGATCACTTGGCCAACAGGATAGACTAACAGGTGGGGAACAAAGTCATGATAATTACAAGTGCATGAGTAATTAATTCTAATCTGCTAAGCTATTCAACTCATATGCCTTTATCTACAATTAGTTTAGTTCTAGGAAGCATCATGGCATCTATGGATAGGAAAGCAGCAGGAGATAGAAATTATATTCTACACCGTGCGCACCATACAGCCATGTGTGTCACCAATCACAACTTCTCGTTTTCATAGCAGCGTACCAAGATGAGTGCTGTATTAGCAATATATCATCTAAATAAACAAATAAATCTATAAATTCAATTAATGGAAAATCTTAAAGGAAATAATATACATGTATATTATTCGGCATCCAAATGATTCTATTTTAATGCAAAATAAAACTATTCTAGCACAAATATGCATTTAATAAATTTATATCATAGAATTTCAAATCATACAAATCTACTAATACTAAAATAAAAATAAAGGTAGAAGAAAGTAGCTTGATTGAAGGCAGGTCGAAGCACGTAGACGCTATTCCAAAGAAGTATTTGCCCCCACGTACGGGTCTCCCGACAATCCTCCTCTGAGATACGATGACCCTACAACTTCTTCTTCGGCACGTCTCGGAAGAAGTCAAAGCGAACATGATCGGACTTGCAGATCCAGCAAAGGGCGGAATGAAAATAATAAAATAAACTGAATAAATATATAAAAATCAAAATCAAAAGTGGCTAAGAGGAGGAAGAATTTTTCCAGAGTTTTTCTACTATTTTCCGTAATTTTTCGTGTTTCAAAAGAGATGAAATAGAGGTATTTATATAAGATTTTAATAGGGGCAATTTGGTCATTTAGCGGACACTGGCGCATTCCGCGGATGCGTCCGCGTCCTTCACGCGGTAATTAAGCGCACGCGGGCGCTGGCTCAATACCAAAAACGTGTAACGCCCGTTGGGCATTTCCATTTTCTCAAACGCGCATGCGGCCCGAGATTTGGCCGCGTGCACATTTAAGTTTTTCCCAACAATCCCCCACAAAAACTTAAATAATTTTAAAATCAAAATAAAATGCTGGATATCTTATATTATGTAATAGGTGTAGGTACCTTTCGGTTTGAACCTTCACTTAGTGACAATTGATTACATCTGTGGAGCCAAGGTGGTCTTAACCTTGAACCTCGGTCCATGGCTCAGAATAATCAATAGCACACATAATATAGCCCGACCTGGATTCTAAGCGGGTTGCTCTATTATGGCCATGCGCATGTATCTATCATGTGCTTTTTAGGGAATCGCCTATTTTTCATAATCGCGGCTTCACGACTGCATATATAGGTGAGTCCTAATAAGGAAGCTAGCAAGGAAGCTCCTGTCTCTTGGGTCTCAGACTCATTAAGAGTTATACAAATGAACTCATCCTACCGCTTGTTTTTATGAGCAGTAGCGCTATAGGGATAAGGAAAACATGAAATAGTGCTCCTCTTAGTCACACTGCGGTTTGTTTCTACCCATTGAACTTTTTAAGGTTGGGTTCCCACCGTGGTGATTTATCTTTATGGGCTAAGCCCCATCCCCCTCGACGACTCTAGAATCAATGTTCTAGATAAACCTTTTGTAAGCTGATCAGCCAAATTATTTTCTAATTTTACAAAATTTAAAGTAATAACGTTATTTTTCAATTTGTATCTTAATGATTTATGATGCACTTTTAAGTGCCTGTTCATTTTTACATTGGCATTTTCTTGGTTGCACTTATCTATGGCAGATTTACAGTCACAATGTAAGGAGACAGGTGGTAAAGGTGACTTATCTACAGGAAGGTCTATAAGTAGATCTTTAAGCCACTCAGCCTCAGTGCTAGTAGTGTCTAAAGCTATCAGTTCAGACTCCATGGTACTCTTAAATATCAAGGTTTGTTTGATGGATTTCCAAGACACAGCAGCACCTCCTAGGAAAAAGACATATCCTATGGTGGATTTAACATCTAAGGTATCGCTGATCCAGTTGGCATCACTATAACCTTTTAGAACAGCAGGAAATCCACTAAAGTGTAAACTATATAACTTGGTACCCTTAAGATATCTAAAGATCCTCTCTAATGCTGTTCAGTGATCTCTATTTGGATTAACAGTATATCTACTAAGTCTATTTACAGCATATGCTATGTCTGGCCTGGTATAGTTTACTAAGAATCCTAGTGAGCCTATGATTTGAGCATATAGGCTTTGAAGGATATGAGTTTCTAAGTTCTTCTTAAGATGAGTAGAGAGATCAAATGGAGTAGAGACAGGCTGACAATCAGTATAATTGAATTTATTGAGTATTTTATCGACATAATGACTTTGGGATAGCTTAATACTATTTCCACTTCTAATTATTTTGGTATTTAAATTTAATTCAGCTTGTCCCAAATCTTTCATATCAAACTTATGATTTAGAAATTTTTTTACTTCATCAACTATCTGAAAGTATGTCCTAAAGATCAGTATATCATCTACATAAAGGCACAATATCACAAATTTATTTCCAACTCTCTTGTGGTATACATATTTGTCTGTACTATTGATTTCAAATCCAAATGTTAGTATAGTTTCATCAAATTTCAAGTGCCATTGCTTGGGTGCTTGTTTAAGACTATAGAGAGATCTGATTAGTCTACAAACTTTATTTTCTTGGCATGGGGTTTTAAATCTCTTTGGCTGGTCCATATAAATTTTTTCATTTAAGTCTCCATTTAGAAAAGCTGTCTTAACATCCATCTGATGAATTACTAATCTAGGGATGGAGGCTAATGCTATAAGAACTCTAATAGTTGTAATCCTAGCTACAGATGCATAGACATCAAAGAAATTTACCCCAGATCTCTGAGTAAAACCCTTGGCAACTAATCTAGCCTTAAATTTATCTACAGAGCCATCAGGCCAGAGTTTCTTCTTAAAGATCCATTTGCACCCTATAGTTTTACAGCCAAGAGGAAGATCAATCAATTCCCAAGTATGATTTTGGATAATTGACTGCATCTTATTGTCCACAGCTTCTCTCCAAAAAGGTGAATCCAAGGATTTCATTGCATTCTCAAAGATAGTTGGAGAGTCTTCTATAAGAAAGGTATAGAAGTCATCTCCAAATATTTTCTCTATCCTGGATCTTTTACTCCTTCTAGGTTTTGCTTCTACTTCTACTTCACTTATCCTTATTCTACTAGAGCTACTAGCTATACCACTATCTACTATAGTCCTAAGTGGAAAGGTGTCTTCAAAATATGTTGCATCTCTGGCTTCTATGATTGTGTTGTTACTGATATCACTTTCTTCTAAATTAATCACTAGAAATTTATTGGCATTACTATTAGCTGCATAACCTATGAATATAACATCCACTGTTTTAGGTCCTATTTTCTTTCTTTTAAAATCAGGTATTTTCACTTTTGCTAAGCACCCCCACACTTTCAAATAGCTAAGATTAGGTTTTCTATATTTCCAAACTTCATATCGAGTTAGATCATTATTTTTAGAAGAAATCCTATTAAGGATATAACAGGCTGAAACTAAAGCTTCCTCCCACAAATTCTCTGGTACTCTTGAGCTTTTAACCATATCCATTAAAGTCCTATTCTTCCTTTCTGCTACTCCATTTGATTGAGGAGAATAGGGTGCAGTCACTTCATCAATGATTCCATCATCTTCATAAAATTGAGTTATATTCTACACCGTGCGCACTATACAGCCATGTGTGCCACCAATCACAACTTCTTGTTTCCGTAGCAGTGTACCAAAATGAGTGCTTGATGAATAAAGTTCATAAAAACGGGCATTTATGATTGGCGCCATGCACGACGATATGGTGCATGCTGTGTAGGATATACTTTTCCGGAGAGATATCTGATTCTCTCGTGGGACATCCTATCTCTCAACCTCTCCTAGGTGGCTCTTTCTATATGTTTTGTCTTCCATAGGTAAACGGGTCTAGTCTAAGAATTAGGAAAGTAAACTCTCTACTTATCCAAGGTATAATTTATGACAAGTAGGAAGGACAAAGGATGGGGATATGAGATACCTCATGGACCTAAATATTAATTTCAAGCTGCTTTCTTTCAAGCTCCCTGGGGCTGGGGGCAATGAGCTCTCGAGAGCAAGTGGTGATTTGCTATGAAGACAGCCACATGCTCTTGAGAAGATGGCTCTGGAACTCAGCGGTCCGCAGGAGATGCCATGCGTGCTTTGGAGGGAGTTACAGTCCTTCACGGTCATGAGATCCTCATCACATCTTCTCTTCCTGGTCGTTCATGGCATCTTGACAGGAAGCAGAAAAAACTTTTCGGGGTTAGAAATAAATGCCCCTCTTGCGTTTTGTATTGAGTTTTGCAGATATCCCCCTGCATTTTGAATTGCTATTTTCCACATTGCTCAAATAGATCCAAAATTCATCCAATTTTAATCGTGGCTCGCAGCAATTGCATATAATAACGACTCATGTACACCTCTGGCTACTGTTTTGATACATATATTGCAGCAATTGCATGCTTACCGTAAATTTTTTTGAGTTTCCATTTGTAAATTGGGTAGATTTCTATTTGAGCAATATGAAAAATGCAAAGTTTATATTACCGCAATTAAAAATATATATAGTTATTATGTTATAAACCAGGATTTCATCCAAAATAGCTAGCCAGAAAGTATTATTTGGATTTTTGATCCTATATAAGTAAGCAACTTAGTACAAAATGCATAAAAATATTTATTTTTAACCCAATTTTTTAACCAACAAGTAATGCCAAAAGGGCGATGAGAGCCGGCTCAAGATTTCCCTTGCTCTTGATTAAGTTATTTGATTATTTTACCTTGTCAATTCTTAGGTAATTTTTTATCCAAAAATTGTTAACCCCAAGCTTGAAAGAGTAAATGGCCAGAAAGCTCCAACAGGCCCTAAAAGAACACTTTTCATCCTAAAGCTTTTTTTTTTTTTTGTGGTAATTTTTCAGCCTCAAGCTTTAGCTCCACTTCTGGTAGGGACTATGATTGTCATCACGGGAATCATCGACTGGAACAAATTGTCTACATGGCTCTCAATTGGATTGTGAATTGTAGGTGGCTCTAGGCTGACTTACAGTTTCTGGTCTTCTCCTCTTATTCTTCCATGTTGAGCGAGTATATTAGTTTCATTGTCGATGAGGCTCAGAATTTCAACATACAAATCAAGCAAATAAATAGCTAATATTTGTCTAGCAAGGATGATTGAGAAGGACAATATAATAGATTTATTGGCCGCATGTGCATCGACCGATGGCAGCTTCCTACTCAAAGTAGATTTTGCATAATGTTAAGTAAATTAAATTATTTTTCACTTATATTTTTGAGTTCAATCAGGAAATGAAATGATTGGACTTTCTCTTATCTCTTGCTTTAATAAAACAAAAGTAATGCAAATTACTTGCTTTTAATTTATTTTCAACTTTCTAACTTTAACCCACTATTTGGTATGATGGACTGGAGGAAGGAAGGATATAGGAGGAAGAATAGATGAGAAGAGGATAGATGGATCGTCTATCCATCCGTCCATATGTTTGGTAAAATATGGAAGGATGGATGGAAATAATTTCCTCCTCTATTTGGTATAGAAGGAATGAAACTATCTTTTGATAAAAAAAGGTGGGGCGTGGATCTATTATCTTTTGTTGAGAGATAATTTTGTCGATATAAAAACCTATCCCTTAAATGTTCCATTCAACTTCTCTTGCATCCTCCCAAATTTGGAGAGTGCAAATTGGTGGGCCAAATGGATGGGTAATCCCTTGTTTTTATCTATTTTTTCTCAAATTTTTTGAACCAAATAGTGGTGGGAGCCGTCCATCTTTTCTCTCATGACCCCAACTAAATACAAAATAAATATCTTTCTTAGGAGTTAGTTTATTGTCCCATTATCATGTAGGTATTCATTTAATCGGTTCAAATAGTCTTAGCCTATTATATTTTTATATACAAATTTTACTAACACTAAACAATTTCCTATCATGTGCTTTCCATGACAAACCAGGATAAGCAAGTGCATTTGATGGGGTACCTAACAATTAGCTAATATCATTCCAATCTAAATAATCACATTACCACTAGAATCATCTAGTGATACATCATGACTGAAATCTTTGCATCAAATTAGCAGAAGCAATCACAATGTCCAAAAAATTTTATTTTTTCTTTAAATTCTACATGCAACTATCCTAGTATCACCTCCCTTCCCCTTTGACTGCCAACAAATCGCATGTCCCATCTCACCTGGTCCTAACTTCCATCAGGCCCTTTACACGTCCCTATGCCTTATTTGTACAAAAATAGATTTCTCCAGCAGTATCAAGGAAGAAAAATAGGAAACATTAAGTCCGCCACCTAGACTTACAAATGAGCCACATGAGGCTAATCAATGGTGGCCATCTTTGACCGAACCTTAAAATAGGAGGTCCGACACAGGTAAATCTAGTTGGGCTACGTGCCTAAAATCGTACACGTGCGGCCAGATAATCTTTTGCTAATTGTCGGACTCGGATATAAAAAGATTATATCGTGATTTAAAGAAAGCTTACGTTTTTTTTCAGTTGAGAAGACTCCGTTACCCTTAAAATCCCGTCCAACGATAACTTTATTTCCCCTGCCAAGTGCGGCGTTCGGTTCCTTCTCCTTCCTGCGCGTCTTCCCGCGTTCTTCTTGAGCTGCCAGCTAAGAGAGAGGGTTTTGCGTCGCTTCTCTCTCTCTTTCGAGGTGGGTTTTGTTAACATTTTACGTCGATTTTCTTTGAAAGCCTATCGGCCGCGAAGGAATTCGAGTAAAGGTTGGCGCTTTTCTCTATTTCGTGTGAATTTCGGGGGGTTTTTTCGATTTTTTTTGCCCTAGTTTGTGGACATGAATGCTAGGTTGGATGGAGGAATGGTTGTCTTGGGCTCAGTTTCTGCAGTTTTTGGATCTATGGCTTTAGTTGGATTTTTCTTTCTTCTTCTTCCATATATAACGTGGACTTCATGTGAAACATTTTGAAAGAAAAGAGTAGTTGTCTAATTGTAACTGGAGCATGTTATGCTTTTTGTGCAGTTTTGTGTTTGTCTGAGCAAGAAGGCCTTTGCCTTCTTGGATTTTTATTTTAATTACTTGTGATCGAAACTTAGTTTAGTTGCAGAAGGATTTTTAAGTTTTGGATTTTTTGATGCTTTGTGGCTTGGAATGTTTGGTTGTATGGAGGAAAATGTTCCTTTGTCTCTCTGTCTCTGTATATTGACTTTTTGAGAAAACAATTGGGCTGTCTTTGTATATTGTCACTGCAGATGTTAATGTATTTTTATCTTTTTTTTATGAATATTCTTTGTTTTTGCCCTTTTTTTTTCTCCCAACTCTGATCTAATGATTTTCCTGTCCTAAAATTCTGGGTTTATTGTCTTCTTCTGGACCTCTGACTTTTTCTTTTAAATCACTTGAAAACGTGCTTTTTGTCGGGTATTTGCTTTTCCTTTTCACGTTTGAAATGTTTATGTGGCCATAGTGCTTGGCCGTTTAAACGAATGTGGTTCTTTTCCTCTCTGTATTCTTTCTCCATTTATACATGGGAAGTTCTTTTTGTTGCCTTTCGCATTTGGATTTCAATTCTTCCTGCTTCACAATTTGGGGTTCTTATTATTATGATTTCAAATATTTTAGATTTCAAATTCATTTCTAGCATTTAATGGAGAGTTATCTATGATTTCTACTGGAATGAATACACTCTGTATTATTATTGTTACCTTATTGTCTAGGAGAAAAAATATTTTTGAGCAAAAAAATGATCTTTTTTCCTTTTTTGAAAGAAGCGAAGACCAAATCTTAAGCATCAAACTTCGTGGAAATAAGAAAGCAAGAAAACAGAGTTTCAAGAAATGGAGGAAGTAGATGAGTTGTCTCCTTCAGTGTTAACTATTGCAGTGGCAGTCAATGGGAGTAAAAACAGCAAATATGCACTTGCATGGGCTTTGGAGAAATTTGTTCCTAAAAGGAGAGTTTCATTTAGTCTTCTATATGTCCGCCCGAAGATTACGTTGGTTCCGACACCATGTAAGTTATGTTACACTGTATAATTCTCTCTTAAAATTTTTATCATGTTCTGTATTTCCACATTAATAGCTTCTTGGTCTATGGCATATCTATTTGTTTTAGTTTTCTTCAGAAAGCCCTTTTACCGGAATATTAGATTAGTGGCACTCAAGATGTCATCAAGAATGCATAAACAGTGCAGTGACAGATGCATAATTGATGTCTTCCTGTTATAATTAGATGAGTTCTGCAAGGGATTGAAGATATGAAAGAATAAGCCTTCAGAAAGATTAAACTTTGGTAATGTTGCATATGCAATTAGCTCTACCACGGTAAACAAATAGCTCCTTTCTATTTGAAGGTGAAGTAGATGGATCTCAAGCGTATTTAGTTTGACTTGTTGCTATCTTGCTATTATATTTACTAATTCATCCCAGTTCTTTCCTGGAGTATTCTTAAACATGGTAGAGTACAATTGTGATAATCTGAAATTAATGGATTTCTCAAAAAGATAATCTGAAATTAATAGGAGACACATACAATTATATGAACTCGAAAATCAACAATTATGGGCTGCCCTTCAAAAACATATATTGGCTGTCCTTATGATTATTGCTTTTGTGAACTATAACATTGGTTTTCGTCCTTTGTCATTGTTAACTTCATGAAGCATGACAGATCAAATACATTCCATCTCACATTTCTTACCCTCTGGCTTTCCTTTTAAGTCCTCTCAAATTTGACTATTAGTTGTTGCATGACTATGTTTTGTACTTCAGTTGGAAACTATCTTCCCATTAATGATGTGCGGGATGACATTGCCCTTGCATACAAGGAAGAGATAAAATGGCAAACTGAAATGTTGCTTCTCCCCTACAAGAAAATGTGTGCTAAAAGACAGGTCAAATTCTTGGCTCCTTAGGTGTCATTCTTGTATTAATAAGACAACCTAGAATGAACTTATATTTGATTTGTTATGCAGGTGGAAACAAAAGTTGTAGTAATAGAAGCAGAGGATGTATCCAACGCAATAACAAAAGAGGTCGCAAGATGCTCAATGAGCAAGCTCGTAATAGGTGCTTCTTCTGGAAATCCCTTTATCAGGTATTATGGTATATCTCTTGTTACTTCGAGTTATGGACATACGTATGTCGTTGAATTATGTTTACATTTTCTCTTAGGAAATTAAAGAAAATATGTCAAAAACATAATATATTCATATGGAACTTCACTTCTTTAACATCTGCATAATCCATGCTCAAGACTTAGTCATGCAATCTGAGGAAATCATATATCTTAAATAAGAAGTTCTTGAATCTTGTACAAATAAATGGATGTTTTCTATAAGTTTAACTTGCTTTGTTGTAGTATCTAATGTCATTTTAAACCATGCATAAGTTAATGATATTTTCTCTATTTCAAATGATAGCTCTATCACCATTGTCAACTATAAAAAATAGACTAATTGTTTTCTTGTGTGCTATTTTTTGTGAATTCATAAATTTGGCTCAACCCTTGGTCTCCTTCTATCTCTCTCTCTAGAGAGTGAGAGAGAGATGAAAGACAGAGAGAGGGAGACCCACCTGAATCATAATTACCTAATTTCAAATACTTGGAGATAAATCACCAAAGACTTGAACCTAGAACCTGAGTTTGCTAAGCAAAGGGGTGTGAACATTGGGGCATGCCCCAATTCATGGCTCAACCCACACCCCTTGGTCTTGGGTTCAATAACTCAACAGTATTGTTTTTCAGACCATGCATATGATACCTGTTGCCGGTGCTTAAACATAAAATGTTGCAATTTTTTAGTTCCAGGAATCCACAACTCTGTCAATGTGTCAGAGCCCCAACTTCTCCTCTGAAACCAGTGTCAGAAAAAGTGGCGGCTTGCTATAGTGAGCTACTTTAAAGTGTAGACTAATATTGCTTTTCTTCTATAGTTTCTTTGTTGGGTATGGTACCGTTGTTCCATTGTATTTCTATAGATTTACAAGATTTAAAAATCTTCAGTTCTTTGTATTGTGTGCACCAATTGTTTTCTCTCTATAACAGCTACAAGCTAGAGTTCCTACTATTGGAAAAGATCCTTGCCCTTTCTTTTTCCAACCAAATTCTCCAACTGATGATCACAGCAATAATATCCGTCCTTTCCTCCATCTAAATAACATGATTTCTTCTCCCAGACATCCAAGAGTCATTAATGTTGAAGTGGAAACTCGGATGCCAAGCTTGTGCCTGAAATATCTCCATATTCTTATCACTTTGTTAGCTGCAAAATTATTCTGGAATGTTCTAGCTAAATATAACATTAGATATGAATAACATTCACCTGGCTAACTTAGGTAAAAGCAGAAAAATATTGTTTAAGATGAAGATGTGAGCTCCATTCCACCTGCAAGAAACACATGCCATGTCCTGCATCTATCTACTCTTCCTCCTTTGCTGCCACCATCTTCACCCAATCCTCCTCCTATATGGAATCATATATAAGCTCTATCCATGAGGCACTCTCACCCTCCTGTTTTCCTCAAAACCATAGAATATAAGCTATGTGAATAGTGTATATAGAATCCGCTTCTTTTTTTATTCTAGTATATTGTTCGATTATATCAAACTCCATCAAGTCCCTAAGAACTTGAGTTTCAGGGCAACTCTGATCTGGGCCCTCAGGGAGACTGATTTAGATTTTGAGCCATTACACTTTCTGTTAAGCTTCTTGATGTCCATCCTGCATACAATATGTTTTATCTCAGCACAGTTGTGTGTGATTTCTATTATAATCATGTTGACCACCCTTTCTATGCATGAACAACCATATCTTATAAAGGTCTTCCTTAGTTCATAAAATAGCATCCATGCAATGGCGCATTATATAATCTGGCTTACCACAAATATATTTGCATTGCATTCTTTGCAAGGAAAATGGAAAATTTTTGATAAATAAAATTTTTGTAGGAAATTTAAAGGTGGAAAATTGTCCTCCAGAATCTCCGGATGCATTTCAAGCTTGTGTACGGTGTATATTATTTCAAATGGCAAATTGTTATTTGTTCGTTCATCTGCATCTGGATTGGATGCCATATCATTTGCATCAGAGACAGATGAAAGCATTAAAGATGAAAGTGATTCAGGTACTGTTTTTAACAGTGTTTCAGGCAAGTCTTCCAGTGCAGATTCAGGTAGTAAACTCTTCCACTAAACATGTTAGTTGTAGAAGACCTATATTTTTGAGCTGCTTAGAAGAAGACCTATTTGTCCAATGTAAATCATGTTTGTGGTATTACAAAAATTAAAAACCATGTGTCCTATCACTTAAACACTGAAATGCATAACCAGAGTAAATACCATAGATTTTGCTTTATTCAACCCATCCTTTTTTTGCTTTGATATGCGATGCATTTACAGTTAGTTGTAGAGGAGTATTGTTTAGATCAGGTCTATGTTCCTCTGCATGTCAAAGCGATGATTTGCTAATTGCCTTTCTTGGTAATTATACATGTTTGCAACTATTGTTATGGTCTTGGATTCTTTCTTTCTTTCTTTTTTTCCATGCATGCATGTGAGAGGGAGAGGAAGAGGGAGGGAGGGCGGGGAGAGAGAACTATAGTCACATGCTGTATTTCCTTATTCCTTTTTCATATTCCCAGTAGATGTTAGAGTTTGACAAAACACACAACCATCAAAGATGAGTTGGAGTTGAACATTCAATTATATGGGTGTTCTACGACCTTTTGTTGCATGAGGTCCTTGAGTTTATTGTTCGCTGAGTTCATATTTGGAGTTAACTTCTTAAAGAAGGCTGATACAACTTAAATGATTGAATCGGATCACCTTATTACATAAAGTTCACTGTTAAGGATCAAAGTTTATCCTTTAGGCAGGTTAGTCCTCTAGTCTTTTTTTATATTATGGAGTTATTTTCTAACGGTAAAAGGCCGGAAAGGATACCCCTTTATAGCACCCACACTAACTATCAGCAAGAGATACAGGTCTCTCTTTAGTGCAATTTCCGGTTACTAACTAAAGAGGGCATGCTGACCAATTGGAATGAAGATCTTAGGTTGTGAAGGTGGACTATGAGTTTGTATTTGGAGTCAGCTTCTTAAAGAAAGATGATACAACTTGAACAAATTCATTCTTCTTCATGTTTTCATTACATAAAGTTGACTTTTGAGATTTCCAAATTATCCCTTTGTCAGATTGGTTGCCTAGTTTTTTTGTTATTGACATATTCCAATTTCAATTATTGTATTTTCTCTCCTATTGCATCAAAATTTTCCTATTACTGATTGAAGAGCATTCTGATCAACTGGAATGAAGAGGTTAAGTTGTGAAGCATTCTTTTGTTTCCTACTGACTTTCAGAATTTCACCTCTGTCCGCTTTCCAAGTAAATATTCTCATACTGAAATATTTTATCTTGCTGACAAGCATTCCATTTGTGGTTCAGATGTAAGATAATTTATGATCATTATTTTTTTTTTTAAAGAATTAATCTAATATGTTACATCAAAAAATTTTGAACAAAAGGGTCTGTCTTCTAGCTTTATATAAGGTTTGGAAAATTGTTAATTTAGTAATCTGGTTCTTTTTCCAGAATTTACAGATACAGATGGAGAAGCAAATTTCTGTCTTCCTCATGCTCCTACACGACCAATCCAGCGAAACCTAGCCTTTTCTTCTAGAGAGCATAAGAGATCCACTTCTGCTGACACTGCTCTTACTAAAGCCAGAGTTGCTGGCACTCGTCATACTAGGTTTCTATCTTTAGGTACTGATGAGGATGCTATGAGTTACAGATCCAACATATCAGAAATGCAGTGCAGCGACATCACTATGTCTAGTTGCAAAAGCTCCCAGACAGATCAGTCATGGAATTCTGATCAATGTTCAACATCAGAAAATCCAAGGAAATCTTCAGTTTCAGGGAGCAAGGTAACAAAACTTGTGTCCTGAAGTTTAGCATGTCTGTGTCTATTGATATAGGCTCCTATTTCTGGAACGGGTATTTGGGGCTACAAGTAATGCTCAAAACGGATCTATTTCAGTTATTTGCTAAATTTGAGTCTTGTCTATTTGCAGGTCGATATCGATTGTGAGCTTGCAAGGCTGAGAATTGAACTCAGGCATCTTCAGGGAATGTATGAGTTTGCTCAGAATGAATCAGTTAACACTTCCCATCAGGTAAAGCTTGCCTCTCCATATGGGACTAATTTTCAAAAGAAATCCGTGAGTTTTTTGCAATTAAAATTTTCTAAATTTTCTTTTGTTAGATAAATGAACTAAGTGCACGCCGCATAGAGGAAGCAGTTAAACTTGAAGAGGTAAGGACTAGAGAAAAAAAGGCTCAAGAAGTGGCCCAACAAGAAAAGAAAAGACGAGAAGCAGCAGAAAGGGAGGCTGAATACGTAAGAGAACGTGCTGAAAAAGAAGCTTTGCAGAGAAAAGATGTAGAGAAGATTATTGCTCATGAAGCTGATGAGAAGAAGAGGTTGGAAAAGGCCCTTTCATGTAATGGTGTACAATTCAGGAATTATACGTGGGAAGAGATAGAATCTGCTACCTCATCATTCTCTGATGTTTTTAAGATCGGACTTGGAGCGAATGGAACTGTTTACAAGGGTAGCCTCCATCATACGAGTGTTGCAGTGAAAATTCTTCACTCCAATGACTGTTATAGAACCAAGCAATTCAAGCGAGAGGTACAGGAAACTTCCAAACATCCAAAGTTTTTCTATTAACCACTAGTAGCATTGAATTTACTGATTGTCTCTGCGGTAATGGCAAAACAATTTCGGATCATGGGATTGCATTTACTGAAGCTTCTCTTGCTTTATGATTTTCCAAAAACTTGCTATTAAAAGTACAAAAGAAAAGAAAAGGAGAAAATTTCAATTTGGAAGTTGAAAAGATAACCTTTACAATTTTTTCTTTTTCCAGCTTGAAGTTTTGGGTAGACTTCGTCATCCTCACTTGCTGCTTCTGCTCGGTGCATGTCCTGATAGGCGTTGCCTGGTTTATGAATACATGGAAAATGGTAGCCTTGCAGACAGGTTACAATCTAAAGATGGTACAGCCCCACTTCCGTGGTTCTACCGTTACAGAATAGCTTGGGAAATTGCCTCGGCTCTTGCCTTCCTACATTACTCAAAACCAGAACCTATTATTCACCGGGATCTTAAGCCTGAAAACATCTTGCTTGATGGTAACTTTGTAAGCAAGGTTGGTGATGTAGGTCTTTCCACAATACTTCCTTCTGTGGATTATTCTGTGTATACATCGTGCAAGGACACTGCTCCTGTTGGTACATTCTTCTACATAGACCCTGAGTACCAGAGAACTGGTTTGGTCTCACCACAGTCAGATACCTATGCCTTAGGGATGGTAATCCTGGAGTTGCTAACTGCAAAATCACCCATGGGGCTGGCTCACATTGTGGAAAATGCATTGCAAGGCAGCTGCTTAATGGATGTTCTGGATTCTCGAGCAGGACAGTGGCCTCCGGAGGAGACTCAGGAGCTGGCTTTCCTTGGCCTGAGTTGTTTGGAAATGAGACGCAAGGACAGGCCTGACTTGAAGGATCAGGTTCTTCCATGGCTTGAGAGACTAAAAGATTTTGCCAACAATGCCCACGACCTGGCACGGCAAGCCACATCTATTCCTCCAAGTTATTTCATCTGTCCACTACTAAAGGTACGTATTTCTATCTCTCATGTATCCTGCACTTTATGTATTCATTTATATTCTCATTATTCTACTTATACTCAATTTTTATTTTGTAACTGCTTCAAACGAGAATAGTTAAACCTGAACTTTTTTCACAGAGGGTGATGGATGATCCCTGCATTGCTTCTGATGGGTATACATACAACCGAAATGCGATCGAGACATGGCTCAGAACAAATGACAAGTCTCCAATGACAAATTTACCATTGCCTAATAAAGATCTGATACCTAATCAGACCCTTCTTTCTGCTATTAAGGACCGGAAGTCTAGAACTCAATGACCTGCAAAGCTCAGTTCAGAAAGTCATTGCTATGGTTCACCCAATCAGGAGAACTTCGGTAGAGATCCTTCAAGCCTGTTTCGGCATCACTGCAAGGTCATTGACAAGGTTCATTGCAAATTTGAAGTGCTAATAGTTTCAAAACAGTGTTTATACAACTGACGCAATGAAACAAGCTGTACATAGTAGGATAGAAGGGCTCAAAGTAGAGTAACATCCGATATATGCCAAGCAAAATTTTAATCTGTGAAACAGCTCAAAGCATTGAAATAAGCAAGTGGCTTAGGTGGGTCATAGTGTTATTAGTTCTTGTGGATCAAGCTGAACTTGTTTCCTTGTTATCTCTTGTAATACACAATTTAGACAGTGATATGGGTGAAAAATTGTCTTTTAAAAAGTCTGACTATTGTTTTTAGATGTATATTTCTCTCTGATGCGGTTGTATTGACTCTCTAAACAAGCCATCCGATATGTCTGAGCAAACATGACTAAGAAGTATAAATTATACTATATGAGAGTGCTCCTTTTGGATGATTTTTCTGCAGCAAAAGCAGATGTCTAGAAAATTAATGGGACTCAACCTTTTTCAGAGAAACTCATTTCCATTATATGATTACTGAAATTCTGTCTGCATTTTTTTATGCTTTACAAGTACTACATCAGTATCTTTAATTTTTTATTTTTTTAATTAAAAAAATGCTACTTATTATGCTGCGAAGAGTGGCAAATGAGCTCTCATCATTTGTATTTTATATAAGCTAGCAGTCTTGGTGCAATATCATTGGCTGCTGTTGGACTACAATATATGGCTTCCAATTGTAGCAATCATCTGTTGAACATTCTTGCTGGATCAATGACCTATTTAATTGGATTTTCCCCAATAAGAAGATTGAATTATAAAGTTTTGCCTTGAATTTAGATAAATCTGTTGCTGTATATACAGGAAGTAATTCTATTGGCCTTTATGTTAAGAAATATTCTTCAAAAGACAGCAGTGGTCTTCACATCTCTGAAAAAGACAGCGGTTTTCAGACAGTTTCATGCAGACATGGTACATCCTTCTTTACCAAGTTTTTAGTTTTCATCCTTTGGGGATGCTATAGTATAAGGTGAGCAAAATATTGATCATCTAAAATAGGAATTTGGACATGGTATGACGTATAAGGGATTGGTGTGATACTTGGGGCGAATCTTCTCGAGGGATAACACCTCTCAAGAGAATCGGACCCCTGACCTACAAACAAGCAATGGGGTGCCTCCATTGAGCTACTGGTGTTCGCATTCTGTTATAATTACATAATCAGTCTCATTAAGTTTGTGGACTTGCAAACTACTGCTACGAATTAATTCAATATTATTGGTCTGACCAAGATAATGGAACATTGGAAGCAGGCATAAACCATTTGATTGAGGGTACACAAAAAACTAAATTAAACTCTGCTTTGGTTTTACATTTAATCTAGCTATAAAACATCCATAGTTTTATATAAACTAGCACACGCCACCGCACCAACACGTGCGTGGAGACTAATTAATGAAGAGAATGTACAACTCAAATCTGTTGAAGTAATCTGATAGCACTTGCACATAGTATGCAATACTTCTAGGCAACCAATGGTGCATGTAAACCTGATTACATTAGCCAGAATCAACAACTAATGTCAGATGGTGCTGAAAGGAAGTATAAGCTTGAAGGCTCAAGGAAAGTATCTCCAACTAAAAGGATATGTATTGAACAAAATATTTGAAGGTTGATTCATTTACAGGGCAAAAATAATGAATATATGATAATTTGAATGAAAACCCTGTTCAAGAAAAAGAAGAATAACCATATATAAATTAAAAAAAAAGTTTTCATAACAGTCCCTTTACATGTTGCTACTTAATACAATGCTCATATAAGATGACATGATAACTAACAGTTTGGCAAAGTTTGCTGCAATAGATCTGATAATATGGAAAGGACAAGTACAGAATTATTTTGCAGAACATCGACCTTAAGACTTTTTCCTCTCTTTTTTTTTTGAGAGAGAGATGCGTGTTTAAATGCAGAACCTCCAATCTTTCATTCGTTGGTGCTGTTCATAGATGTGAATACATCATCGGCCTGCACCAGATGTAGAAATCGAAAAGCATGCTTAGCAAGAACACTATCGATGCAAAAAGAGTTGCTAAAATTTAGTTTATTCCATCAACACAGCAATAATATTTTATTAGAACATGTAAAGGGATTTATGAAGCTAGGCTACAATTTAAATAGACATGCAGTTTAAGCACAAAAAAAAAGAACGAAAAAAAGTAGATGCAAGGTGTACAATTAGCTGTTCTATTGACATTGAGAACCAAAATTTATCTTGTAGCCCATCTAATAAAACTCCAACCTTTGAGGATGAACTGACCTGATTACCACACAAGAAACTTATATAGTAGTTGTAGTATGGACATGTTCACCAAATTTTGTCAAAACAATTCTTTATACCATCACAGTATTATAACGTGTGAATAGATTGTCAAAGGAAACGTAAGAAATCAAGGGAAAATGATGAATGTCCAAAGGAAGATGACATCTTGACAGAGTAATATGAAAATTCAAAGGGCTTGCCTTATATACAGTATGCAGAATCAGTTCCAAACCAATCAGATTTAAATTATTTGTTGTTCATAAATCAAAAAATAAAATTCAGATAATTAATCAGTAAACCCAAAGAAACATGAAATAATTTATGAAGCGAACGATCATGTGAAGATCAAAGACTTTTCAATTCATGTTTTTACCTTACACAAAACTTTCGAGAACTAGCACCATAGTACATTCATTTCTCTTCACATCTCCATAAAAATATCCGCAGATCATTAAAAACATAGAACATAAGGCTTTCAAATTTCAGGCTTTCCAGCCAAAACCAATATCAAGCTAGTTCTAAGAAAAGCCAAGAACCAGCATGCAAGCAGACTCATTTTGCATGTAACATATGGAATAATCCCTTTTTTTTTTCTTTTTTTTTGGGGGGGGTGAATGAAAGGAAGCTCCAATACGTTATATAGGTACTAAAAATTTAAATCATGATCTAGCCAGAGCTTTCTTTGATTACTTTCCAGGCCTAATGAGTTCAGTAATGCCATGAAGGATTGAAGTCAGCTTCTTTCCACCTTACATGGTACGAAGATAATGAGTCCAAAATTGTCATCAGTCCATGAAACAAATTAATACCGTAGAAACGAAAAACATATAATAGGAATCCAATGTTTTATGTGAAAGGTTAAGTAATGTGGAAATGAATATTACAAGGCTGTAATGAATATTAAGTCAATAATCTAAAGCATTAATAGGAGGCTCATAGCATGTGGAAATGCTGACAAAATGCAGACTGTTCTACTTCCATGATCCCATCAAGCTAGCTGCAAGAGAAGAGGTAGAGGGATGAAGTTTCCTTGATTTGAAGATGCTGTGGGGTCCTTTGATTGTGTGGTCTCCTCCATGGTACATGAGATGGCACCCTAAGCGCAGGAAATCGCGGGCTGTCCCATGGTGAATGGATGTCCAAATGCACCAACGGATAGCTTCTCATTAAGTTGGAGTCAGAATTTTAAAATTTCTTCCTTCCAAAAATTATGCAGATGTTTGTCAAAAATGTAGTTGTAACAACCACCCAGAGACTAGACCTCTTAGAAAAAGGCCATGGTGGACCTCAAAATGAACCTATCACCGAGGATGTTAGAATCTACATGCCATGCACTTATGGCAGCATGCTCCCTAATTCATGGAAGTCATAATTGGATCCCAAAATTCCGGTTCCCTTGCCACCTAATCACAATAATTAAAGAACAGGCTCGAGCTTTTCTACCCATGCATGCAATTAATTCTATTGAGCAAAGTTCTTTCAGCAGACAATTAGAGCAAGTTGGTATGGTTTCCTTATAAAAAACTTACAGCATATGTTCATTCTTCCAAGAAACTGTTTAAATGCCTCGAGAAAAGTCATACTGCCCTTCTTCTTTGTGATAATTTACTTACTTGATCTTCTGATGGAGTTTAAACAAAGACTACTAGAATATAAAACCCATGGTTTCATGTCACAAATACAAATAATGAAAAAGACATGCATCATGATTGTGACTGAACGAAAAATTTCTTTGCGATCACAATAGCCTTTTTTCGACGCATTCAATGTTCGTAGAATTGAATTCAGCAATATTCCCACAGTCACCTTCCTCCTCATCTTGATGAGGTTCTGGGTCCAATTCTTGAGTAGTGCATTTCGAAGTATATCCACACATGGATAATTTATCTTGGATGGGTCTTCATGCCTCTCTCAAAGTAAAAAAGTATTGTCTACAAGATAAAACATAACAACAAGAAGCATACAACTTGTGTTACTAATTCTAAAAATTTTCAAAAACATTTTGTTTTCTATTTTTTGTTTTCAAAATCTAAGAAAATATTGGACTAGTTTGGACAAAAATGAATCATGAAACTCTTCTATTTTAAAATTATTTGCAAAATCTTTGAAGCTTCTGACACCAAACATTTATTACTGTCGGAGAAAGTGAAAAATAAAAAAGATGTAACGGTAAAAATTACATGCAAATGCTATCTCTAAGATCAATCTCCATCCGATATTTTGCTAATTATTTTACTTAACCATGTCTAAGCGGTACCATTACCAGCCGTGTTTAAGGAATCTTAAGCGGCATTACACAGTAAACAGTTCATTATATTATTAAGATAAAACAACGAATAAAATCCACGTTGAAAAAGATACAAGGTCGTAGCAGCCGGCGAGACAGCATCATCGAAGAAATGGTTAGAAATGACGACGGCACGTGTGGGAACCCAGTGTGATTGAGGAACAGCAGTGAGAACGTACTTAAAAGAGCCATTATTATATACTAAACTACACTTGATAAGGGACAGATCGCTTAGCTTTGAATAATGCATAGAAACATGGGATTGCATCCCACATTTTATATTATCCCTGCTAATCATGGGGAATTCAAAACCTCCAACATGCAAGCATTGAATATACCGCAACTTGGGGGTGGGATGGGGAATGGACTGACTAAGCATCACTATCACCAATTCTTTTTCTCATATTGTATTACTAAAGACTCCAATTTGATTTTTTTTTTTTTGTCATTGATATAACTTGGTAAATATAGGTATGTTCAAAGTAAGAATAAACTAGGTGGTAATGCAGTGACAATCATATGCGAATCTATGCACAAAATGAATCATTATCTACACTACATTATGTCATGTTATTCATGTCATGTCGTATCATATTATGTTGTGCTATGTTATGTTATGTTATATTATATTGTATTATTTTATATTCTATTATATTGTATATTATGTTATTCCATCTTATGTTATGGTATGTTATGTAAAGTGCAATGACTTAAAATATGACTCAAGATTGGGTGAGGTGATTCCAAGCATCGCATCTATCTAGATTTAGCTGCACAGCATGGGATACAAACAATATATGTCTTTCTTGGCTTATAGCGTTAGCTAGTTCGTGGTTGAAAATCTGACTTATTATTAGATTCATTAAGCCAAAATTGTTTTTCTATATTATATTGGATTGATCAAGTTCTTTTAGGTGCTCAAGATGTTATTCGATAATTATTAAGTGCGCATGAGTTGGCTCCACAATGGCTATTCAATACTTAGCCTAATCTACACTGGGCTATAGGTTGATTTCAGTTACATGTGCAAGTTCTTGTACATTTTATGTCACTCTGGAAAGCGTTTATGGGGATCTTACAAGTTATACAAGAAGCTTAGTTTTAGATCCATGGAGATATGTAATTTGATGTGATAATGTTATGTATTGACATACTTGTCCTCCACTTTTAAGAAGTGCATGATACCATGTTCCAAAGGAACTACAGACTCTAATCATTCAAAACTAATCATTTTTGACATCCTCGCTATATGTTATCATAATTAATCATTGCGATTATATATGCTGTTCAGCATGGTTAATCATATCTAATCATTTTCTCCTGAAATTAATGATGTTCATGAAAATCTACTGCTCTGTGTCAATAATCCACGTCAAAACCTTGCAATCAAATAGCAGCAATTCTGTGTTCATCTAATAATACTTGTCGGATTATTTTTGTAAGCTTCATTTCCTCATTAATCTTTGAAGGAACTACATCACTTAAAAAAAAATGGTGCTTGAGGTCAAAAGAAGAAAACATTAAGTTTCACATAGCCTAATTATTTTCTTCTCAGGCAAAAACATCTCCCTTCCATTATAAAATTATCTATATCATAAAGCGCGCATACACACATAATATATATATATATATATATATATATGTGTGTGTGTGTGTGTGTGTGTGTGTGTGTGTGTGTGTGTGTGTGTAAATAATTAAGTTTTGCATAACTCTCCAGGCCACTCTATTATCTTGTTTTTCCAAAATTGGTGGGCCCATCCTATTTTTCAGACCAAGCATATCTACAAAGGAACAAATATAAAGGAATAAATAGAGATACATATTGGGTGGATTTGTTTGCGGTAAATTATTTTGGAGAGTTTTTTTTGGACTAATAAGAGGAACCTGTCTAGTTCATTTTTTTTTTTTTTTTTATGGATTTAAGTTAGAATTATATGGGTTATTTGTTGCAGTAAAAAAAAAAATCAATGGGACGTTGCCATCAGCTGCAAGGATAGAGTCGGCCGTGCCCTAATTGCATCCCCTCAATCTTGGCCCACTTCACATTTTTATTGACTAAAACAGCCTAACCAATCTCCAATAATTCACCACTCACTCCCATCCTTCTACCGATACGGCCAACGTGCGACCCAAACGGCGAGCCCCAGCATTGGATTCCCGTGTCCGATCGAGGAGTACCTTCGCATGTGAACCGAACCCAACTACGATAGCCACCTCACCAGGCCCCACGAGACACGTGCACCACTCCCCGAAGACCCGGACCATCCCCGCACGTGCGCTCTACATCTCCAAATACCAGCATCTCTCGCCGGAACCACCTGTCCCAAACAAATCCCCCCAACCCGACGGTCCTGATCTCTCTACTCCAATCTCACAGCTCTATCAGAGAGCCACGCATGAGCTGCTAGAATTTCTCCTATTAGTATTTATTTCACGGTTTACGGTCACCTCCCCCCCCCCCCCCCCCCCCCCCCCCCCCCGCGTCTCGACTCTTGAGAGTTGAGGCGAAACCAACTAGGAAGCAAAGCATATAAAAATCTCCAGGGGGTTTGCGAACCCACGTGCGGGGTCCCCGGGATCGTACGTGCGCCTCGCTGTCGTCGTCCCCCGGCACTCCACGTTCGCCCGACGGGCGCGGAATAAAATAACCGCAAGTTGATGGACTCACGTACAAATAACTCCAACGATGGGTATATTTGCGACGGTACCACGGCGCTGTAACCGGGGAGCCTGGAAGGCGGAAGGGCAAATTGGTAAGGGAGAGAGAGGGAGCAGAAGGCCGGGGGCACGTGCGGGTCACATGGGCAAGAGAGAGAGAGAGAGAGAGAGAGAGGAGGAAGTCTCGTACGGATACCAGTTGGGTTGGCTATCTCTCTCCCCGTCCGATGACAAGAGTTGTCGGGTAGTGAAGGTAATAATTAGGGGGACACGTGGGACAGCTAGCACGCACTCGTGGGGGCACACTTAATCATCACTATCCCGACATCTTGCCGGGATCAAATCCACCGGTTCCGAGGAGGGATCCCCATTCCCCCCTGCCCCCTCCTCATAATTATTAACCACTCAACCCCCCCTCCACCCCTCCGGGACTGCCCCTACCTCTTCTCCCTTCTTGGAAAAAAAAGTTAATGGAGGGGGGAGACCCGCTGCAAGTATCGCAAGAAAACAAGTGGCGCGGAGTAATCGGATAAAAGAATTGCACCGTTGCAAGCCAAGTAATTTGTCGTGTCGTGGAACGAATTTAATTCTATCCATATTTGCCATAGCTAACAAAAAAGCTAATACCCATCAAAGGTGCAAGTTTAGTAATATCTTTCATTAGTATTATTCAAAGATCCTAGTTTGAATCCTGTCTCTATTATAAAATAGTTGAGAGGTTAAGAATATTTGCAGAAGAGTCATTGTTTGTCACGTAGAGATCTCTAAGTAATCAATGCATGTTCTACCTTTGTTGTTATTAAAAGTTATGATGGTAAAAAATTTTGAATATAGAATTGAAAGTTTAATTAATTATTTAAAGGATATTTTTGAAAAAATAAAGATATAACCTCTTGATTGTCTGCATCAGAATAAGTTTGTACATAGTTTAAGTGGCCCTAATGATAGCGTGATAGCTCAACTGCTAAATTTCCATGGAACAATGTTCCATATTTTCTGTAACAATGCTATTCATTCTCCCACTAGGAAGAACTTTACAAAATAGGATGCTTCTAAGATAGTCAAATTCAGAAATCAATCATCGTCAAACTTTTGATCGATGGGTTCGCTTTTGTGTTACATCGCTTGTTACTTTTTATTTGTCCCTTATGTTATTGAGTAAGCTTTTGTGCAAAGAATCTAGAGGTGCATACATAATATTATTCAACTAAATAATTAGCACCTGACCAAAGCACTATCTTCCAAATATTGATGCTCGATAGAAGAAACAAATTGGCCAAAACTACTTGAATGACAAAATTGGAGGAACGCTGATATCAATTAAAGAACCAACATATCTACAAAACAACTTGGTCCGGCTCAAAAATTAGCATGTTCGAGCTAATTAAGTTGCAACACAAACGAAATTGAAATAGATTGGGATTGGAGAACCAGCGCTATTATATACCATCTATAAATGCTTATCAGATAAATAAACTTTTCAAAGCGATACATTATTCCCTAAATTACATTATATTTTGTTAAATTATCATTAATTTGCCTTTAATCATCTCTCTAAAGCCAGACGCTTACAAGCGCATGGGATATCTTGTCAAGTTCGGAGTCATCCTATACCACACATAGACATCATGACCGTGAGAATGCAAGAAGGGGATGAGGAAAAAGACCAAAAGCAGGGCGCTTCCCTTGCACCGGTGATGAGCTCTTTTTATTTCCAGGCAATAATTGGCATCCTAAGAGGGAGGGGCATTCCGGGAAGCGGCAGTAGGGAGGTACAAGTAGGGGGCCAATGATTGCGGGGCGTGGGTGTCGGGGGCTGGGAGGACAGCATGACACGCACGACCGGGATCGGTGGGCCCCGCGTGTCACGTCTTTCCGTGGTGTGTTCGCACGTGCTGGGGCACGACATGTTGGCCCACGTGAGTTCGCCCTGGTTTCCCTCCCGCTTCCACGTGAACCCCCACCCCAACCTGTCCCCCCAGCGAGCCTCGCTCGGCTTAATCGGCTCGGCTCGGTTTGTACATCCACGTGGGCCCTATCTCCAGTGCAAGTGGCGAGCCCTCGGATCCGGCTCAGGTGACCCCACGCCGGATGTCCGCGAAGGCCTTTATTAAGGGCTCGTTGGGAGTTACGGCCGAAGTTTAGCTTGGGGTGGTGGCTTCCATTAAAGAGGGGCATTTATTGAAGGGCCCTTCACACGTACCGTGCCGGAGGAGGTGGGTTACCGGGGCTATCCGCGAGGACCGATTCTTTTGGCGGTTTTATTTCCACCCGGGAAACGGACGGACGAAGCGTCAAGAGTACGCGGGGAGTGTCGACAACGGACATCCGCAATCATATCATGCAAACAAAAGCTGTTATTGTTGTTATTAGCAGGTGTTAGCGCGGGTCATTATTGGTGGTGTCCTCAGCGGGTGCATGAGATCGTGCGTTCACGAGAGAGAGAGACGGGAGAGGGAGAGGTTTAATGGTTGGTGTAACGTAATTATTCCACGTGTATTTAGCAAATTGAAGAAGATTACACCAAACATCGTAGAAATACACACACAATAAACAAACAACAATAATAATAAAAAAAAGGATATATTTATAGTTATAATTACTAAAAGAATATATTTAGAAGGGAAGCAAGGCACAATATTTCATACGCATTTTAAAAATAATACCCTCCTAACTATACATTTTCACTGCACATGGTAAAGTTTGCAGTGAAAACAAAATTAACAACTTGATCATGACATTAAATTATAAAAAAACAAATCTATTAAATGTCCACCTTTATGGTGGAGATTTATTAATGAGCTAAATGACATAATGATTTATAGCAACCGTAGCACTTATTAATCAACAAAATTTTACCCAATGCCCGAAGGTATTTGTACTATACATAGTAAATATTTGTTCATATCTTATTTGAGGACAAATCTAGAAGTTACGGAAAAAAAAAGCCCACCAAAAATCAAAAAATCACCAACGAAAAATCTACAGACTAGATATTTGAAATATATACAGTTGAAATTGGCTGAAGGGTCGAGCACAACAAAAAGCATGCGAAATGTCGTGTCGCATATATCCAAGTAAATCTTGAATGCTCGATTAAAGTAACCCGCGCAGTCTGAGGGGCGATGATGATAGAAGGTTAATCTTGATGGCAGCGGGCAAACGGTCGATGGATGATGGCATGATGATGATCATGATGGGATGATGGTGCATGGGGTCACGGCCGGGACCCAGCATGAAGCAGCCGATGCTGGCGCCCTGCGGGACACGATGATATGGGCGAGCGTGAACTGGCCTTGGGTGCTGTGGCCTGTGGGGGCTCACCCGTGCTCCCTCTCCCTCGTCATCCCATCTCATGTATCGACATCGAGAGCGGCAATAATTGCACAACTCAAACGCAATGATAGACATGGATTGGTACCATGTATTGCAATCATGAGGGCTGTGCGCGCCCCCCTCCTGACATCACGCCACTGCCCTGCCACTCCTCATGCGCCCGAGAGCGAGAAACTCGTTGCTCTCTCTCTCTCTCTCTCCCCAATACTCCAAGTCTCCAATACTGGCTTGATGGAAGAGCGAAAGGCCAAAGAGTGGGGGAGCCGCTTCCGGTTTCTGGGGCTCGGTCGATGGAGAAGCGAGCCACGGGTTTTTCATGGGCCAAGGACGGATAACTAGGGTTAAGGGTTGCGGAAGAGGGTTAGGTTTTGGGGGCAGCCGCGATTGCGAGACCTGGGGAGCCCCTGACACAGGTCATGATTGAAGGAAGAGACCGCTATTTAAAACCCCCACCCTCCCCTGCACCTCTTCCCATCCAAAAAAAAATCCCCAAAAGCCTCTTTGTAAACCGTTTGCAACTCCCCTCCCATTCCCTGTTCCACCGCTTTTCCTCTCCCCTTCCTTTTTTGTTCTGCGATTCCTTCCCAAACCCTAATCCTCAGCTTTCTTGGGAGAAAGAGAGAAAGATAGGAGGAAAGGTAAAGAGATAAAGGGGTTGTTGCTATCTAGCTTGGTCAAAGATGATGGTGGAAAAGGAGGATCTGGGGCTCAGCCTCAGCCTGAGCTCGTCGGAGACTCGGTTTGCTCTCCAGCTCAATCTCATGCCGCCTCCTCCGCCTTCCTCCTCCCCTGCGCCGCCGCAGCCGCCGCCGTTCCTGAAGTCCCAATGGAGCGACCTCCTCGCCTCTTCGGGTAGCTTTTCCATCTAGATCTGCGCTTGTCTTTCCAGATCTGAGGATTTTCACGGGGTGGAATCACGGATCTGTGAGTTTGCTGCATGGGATCTGAAGATTCGATGTGTTTTGGGTTGCAGAGAGGAGAACGGACGGGCCGCTGCTGAGGGGGATCGACGTGAACCGGGCGCCGGCGGCGGAGCGGGAGAGCGAGGAGGAGGCGGGGGCGTCGTCGCCCAACAGCACCGTTTCTAGCGTCAGCGGGAAGCGCGGCGGCGCGGAGGAGCACGAGGCGGAGCGCGCGTGCTCCCGGGGGGTCTCCGACGAGGAGGACGGCGACGGCTCCCGCAAGAAACTCCGCCTCTCCAAGGACCAGTCCGCCATCCTCGAAGAGAGCTTCAAAGAACACAACACCCTCAACCCTGTAAGTCGGCATCCCCTCTCCCTCTTCCTAGGGCTAGTCTGGGAACGAGCGGAAACTTAATTTGTAATCTTCCGAGAATGACCCTGCGTGTTTCTCTTTGTTCCAACGAGAACAGAAGCAGAAGCTGGCGCTGGCCAAGCAGCTCAACCTGAGACCGAGACAGGTGGAAGTGTGGTTCCAGAACCGAAGAGCGAGGTAAGATGCTTTGTCTCAGCGGATCGGGTGCCATTTCTGGAACAATTAATTAAAATGCGTCCATATTCTGATGCTAACGGATCGAGCTGGGGTTCTAATTAATTTCAGGACGAAGCTGAAGCAGACGGAGGTGGACTGCGAGTTCCTCAAGAGGTGCTGCGAGAATCTCACAGAAGAAAACAGGAGGCTCCAGAAGGAAGTCCAGGAGCTGAGAGCTTTGAAGCTATCGCCCCAGTTCTACATGCACATGACCCCTCCCACCACCCTCACCATGTGTCCTTCCTGCGAGCGTGTCTCCAACTCCACCAATACCGCCACCGTTTCCACACCGTCCACGGGGCCGCCGCAGCCCGATCACCATCCTCTCCTCCTCCACCACCACCACCGTCCGATTCCCATCGCCCCTGCCGCCGCCGCCCCCGTCGCCGCACCGACTCCCTGGTCCCCGATGCCGCTTCGCCCCTCCTTTCTCGATGCCGCGCCACAGCGTAGTTAAACTGGATGTGGTGAAACCAAAATCATCATCCTAACTAGCTGCCATGCCGTGGTTATTTTGGAGCTGATGATGGATATTGGTTGTATGATCTTCGGTGGGAGGATGCGGTCGGATACCATGGAATGATGTCTACGTGTTCTGTCGATGATGATGATGATGGTTGGGTGAGTGATGGTGGAGACGCTCCGTCAGCTTTTCTTCTTTGACGGGGAATTCCTTGGCCCATCTTTCTCATCATATTTAGTTCGAGCAGCTACACTTTTTTCTCGGGCTTTCCTCTATTTTAATTATGGAAATACTCCACGAAATCTAATCAGAGGAGGTGGGGGCGGTTTTCTCAGACTCTCGGTCAAAAACTCTCTCTAAAAAAAAATTAAGAATGAAAAATTCTATATAAATATCAAGTTTTTTTTTCCTTCTTTATTAGGATTATCATGTAAAGCGCTGCCTTCTCTTCTCTCTGTCCCCCCTCTTTTTCTTCTTTTAAATTATTTTTGTTCTGTGTTCTCCATGCTACCATAAACTATTGTTTATAATCTCGGCGACTCGTGCCCATGGACTGCATGAGATCAGTTGGTGGGATTCGCTGGCTAATCTACGGAGAGACCAAGTATAAAATATTAGCAGATCTTCTTCGTATCCATGCTAATCATTTGTTCATATAAATTTACGAAGGATCTGACCCACGCTCGGTTGGTAGTGGTCGTTCTCTCACCTTTAATTGGAAGCATTAGTTCTCTATCACCATCACCCCTACTATTTCCGCGGCGGTCGCTGACACGGCAAGAGACGTGGTAATAAATGTAAGTGGGGGGGCTGGATGCGACTCAGCGAGTCGGCTGTTCGGTAGTAGTTGTCTGAGTTTTAAATTGCCGATGTCTTATTATTAATTTGGAAAATGCTGATGCTCATGGACAATAATATAAGGGCAAGTTAAAGCACTACTCTTATCAACTTGTTTCTTTGGGTCCACATGAAGCTCCCATCGTACGTAACTTCTTCATGGCTCACACCCTACGAGTATGGATACGGCTAATAATATCTGAAAATAACAAAGTAGAAAGAGATTTCGACACTGTGTTGCACTTCCTCCAAACAAAGCCTTCAGAATGGTGAGCCGCATAAGAAGCGATCCAATCAGCTAAACAATTCGCTTTCCTTTAAACATGTGTAGCTTGAAGAGTGCCACACGCCTGCAAGAGTCTGCGAATGTCTAGAAGCAGCGGCCTGCCCTCATCTGCACGATCCCGACCTCTGATCCAGTCAATCACAATGGCCGAGTCGTCCTCAAGGATAATCTGGTCTGCACCAAGTGTCCGTCTCGCATAGGATATGCCCTTCCAGACAGCTCGGAGCTCAGCACACACCACCGACGAATTGAACATGTGCTGTCGCCACTAGTCTGAAATCATGATCTCGAATGATGAAGCCTACACCACCGCCTCTCCCATCAGCGGGCATACTGCCATCGAAACTCAACTTCAGGAAGCCAGGGGGTGGGGGCACCTAGGATACAAAAATATATCTGGACGCTACAAGAGCAGAAGGGGTACTTCAAATGTCTCTGACCAACCCGGTAGGTGAACTCACAACAGTGCTAAGGAACTCCTCCACATGCAGTAATGCCCTGGCCACCACTGCCTCCGGAGGCGAGCTGCAACCCTCAAAGACTTGTGCATTCCTGTCCAACCAGGAATGGTAGGCCAGGTAGGCAACACGAGTCCCTCTCTCCTCCATCCTAGGCCCTGACCCCGGGACCTCCAGGAAGCGTAGGAACTCAACAATGGACGACCACCTCTGCCTCGGGTCATAGGAGAGCCCCGCACACCTCTAGATCTGACTGGCTCGCAGGCACTTGACTAGCACATGATAGATGGACTCCTCCACCTCTGGACATATTCCACAATCTGCAGCTATGCACACTCTCTGCCGCGCCAGGACACTCCTAGTAGGTAGACAGCCTCATGCTACCTTCTACAGGAATAGTGCGACGCGTGGATGAACACATAGTCTCCAGATCCAGCTATCATCAAACTGCCGGGCCACCGATCCTCCTCTCAACCGCGCTATGTCGCGCGAACTCATTGTCGTCCGCCCGGACAAACTCCATATCCTCCTATCCGCTGTCAGCACTTGCTCTGTAAGCTGCTCATCAAACATCCGCCTAACAATATCTGCATCCCATCTCTGCTCCCCCTGGACAAACAAAGCACTCACTGTGCGACCCTCCAACCAACCATGGTCCATCAATGTAGGCCAGTCCTGCAATGTGCCCTCCGATAGCCACCTATCCTCCAGAATGCTGATAGTCCGACCATCCCCAATCTTCCATCGGATCATCGACATCACCCCCGGGGCACGGAAACATATCTCTCTCCAGATAAAGGAGGACCCACGTCCAGCTCTAAAAGTGGCCGAGGTGGTGGGGTCCCCATAGTTCGCCCTCAGAAGAGAAGCCCAAAGACTCCTCGGCTCCTGAAGAAATCTAATTGCAAGCCTAGTGGCCAGTGTTTCCCTACGCTCAAGTAGAGAGTGGACTCCCAGCCCACCCCAACTGGTTGGCTGACAAATGACCTCCCAAGCCAGTAGGTGGACGCTCCTCTATCCCTACGACACCCCCAAATGAAGCTCCTGAACATTCTCTCCAAGTCGTGAAGCACAGAAACCGATACCAGTGTATTGGACAATAAATAAACAGGAATAGAACTCAAAACTGACCTCAACAAAGTAACTCTACCCATTATCGACAGGGTGCTCACCTGCCAGCTCTCCAACCTGCGTCTGATGCTCGCCTTCATAGATATGTACTCCCCCCTCCACAGGTGTTGATCCGTAATCGGGACCCCAAGGTATCTAAGAGTCCCCTCCTGCTCGTCAATCTCCAAGCTGCTCATGATGGAGGCCTTCACCCTAGGATCGGTCTGCGGACTAAAACTGATGGCTGACTTAGATAAGTTGACCATCTGATCTGAAGCTCCACAGTATTCCTCCAGGATCCCGTTAATAGTCTGTGCTGATCTTCGTGTCGTGCGGGTCAATAGCAAGCAATCATCCGCAAAAAGTAGGTGTGAGATGCAAGTCGCACCCCTCGCCGGCCTATAGGCCTTAATCTCCGGTGATACTGCTGCATGGCGAAGTGCTCGTGACAAGGAATCTGAGCAAATGATGAACAAAAGTGGTGAAAGTGGGCAGCCCTGCCTCAGGCCCACTGATGACTCAAAGTACCGCGATAGGGATCCATTTATCAACAATGCAAAGGATGGTGACCGAATACAACCCTGGTGACCGAATACAACCCTGGTGACTCAAAGTACTCCCTCTTTTGCTTGACTTGTCTGCGGTCTGTTTTTTCTTTTCTTTTAATGAACTTATCATAATATATGATTCCTGTTTGAGAGAAGACCAGGACTCGCGTGGGTGGTAGATGGATTTGGGGGTGACGAATGCGAAGAAAAGGAGGCCTTATTAGGCGACCTCACAATAAAATATAGAGATGGTCAATTTGGGGGTTAGCTACTTGGAAATGCCTCTCACAAGGTAATTCGTTTGGATAAACATATCTGTTCCTTGGTTCGATTTTTGCAGCAATCTGATGTCCGCTTGGCAAATGGGATGGAAACCTAGATAGAATCTACCACGAGCATATCGGACCAGTTGACTATGGGTTAAAGGGAAACGTTTTGAATGTCGAGATGAGTATGCCTGAAAGAAAGCTTAGGAAAAATCCAGCGCCAGAGCATCTGGGCAGCTGTTGAACATTCTGTCTATAGATATTGCCGCTTATCTCGCTATTGTTAAAATTGGGTTGATTTTGTTTGTCCATGCATGTTACTAATGTAATCTTACGGGAACCCTGTAGCAAAGCCTAAGATTTTCTAACCAAATCTAATCCAAAAGATAAAGAATACAAATGAGAGGAGAGATGAAGGACATGAAATTGTTACCCTGGCCTTAGGCTTCTTCTCAAGCAATATGATGATGATTTTATGCTTTATTGAGGTTGATGGCTTCGGCAGAGTGGAAATTTGGCTGTGCTTTAGAACATTATCTACTTATTTAGCAATAGCGAGCTTAGTTCCTGCAGCGCTGGAAATCTTGGTGTGATGGTGGTTTAAATCAACATTCCTTGGAATGGAGAAGCTCATGGATCGCAGGTAACATATTTCAAAAGTAAACATGGGCATGCTTGCAGCGCAGATGGACAAGGTGCTATTATATGTGTAATCTAAGGAGATATATGACATCAAATGAAAGGAGGGATGCCCCGTGGTTCATTAAGCAGTTTACCTCACTAATTATATGGCAAGGTGTAGGAACTAAAATTTGATATATTTGAATCAGCAAGTTAGGAAAGCTATTAGTTCATGCACATCTGATGATTTCTGAAACTTATAATGAGGTAATTTTTGTATAACAGTCAAAAATTTGTATTTTCCCCCCTAAAAGTGAGAAATTATAAGGTGGGTTAGATCCGTCAGGACACACAGGCTGATGAGATAATTTGGCAGCATGTCTGAGCGCGCTGGAGCAGTCAAAAACTGGAAGAAGAGTTATATTAGGTTTCATAAATAGCAGTCATGAGGTATACCCAGTTACAGTGGCTAGTTTCACGCGACAGATGGTAATGCAGTGAATTAAGCTGCTGACCTATTTTATCTAAATCAAATTATGATTAGGATTTTGGCTGGGCGAACCTGGTACGGTTAAAGGGGTATGGCGGTTAAGTTGGATTAAGTCATTATAATTTCATCTAAGGTGATTATTTCAAGACTTTCCTGACATGATTTGGATATGCTTGTTGGCTCATCATTTGTACATATATATTAATCTTATATTTGTATTACATATTCCATTTATTATGGTAATAATATAATTTACCATATGTTTTTCAAAAAAAAAAAGAATATAATTTACCGAATGTTGATAACATGCATGCATATATGTATCATATTAATTAAGACAAATGGTTGGATGAACAAGTCGCAAGGAGTGATGTCACAGCTCGAAAGAGACAAAGAGGAGCAAGCATCGAATATTCGGGTAAATTCAAAGATACGATCGAGAAAGTTGGCCATGCAGCAGTCGCATATATGGATTCCATTTCCCTCGTCAAACATGGGTTTGTACGTACGTATGATCCCTCGTCATTCAAATACATGTGCTTGAGAGAATTCCAAGGCTGCTGGCAATTGACCAAAATAACTTTGCACAATCGGACAAAGGTAAAGAACGTAGACCACGTTGGCACTACCATGAATCAAAGAATGGATGACATCATTTGCTGTCGCCAAGCCTTCCTTCAATTACAAGCCTTCGACCTAATTAATATCAATGGATGGTGAATCCTACCCTTCTGCATTCTGACACCCATTCGGTGGCAATAGGATAGTTGTGGCCAGGCTTTTGTCGGGACAGTAGCAATTATCTCTAAACTTATAATAGTATCTAAAAGGATGCGTATTTAATCTCACACCAGCTATATATCAGATAGATTTTGGATATCAAAATTACGGAATCAAAAAATCTAAATAATATTTTTCGGCTAGTTTTTTAGATGAGATCATAAATTATTGAAAATAATATTAAAGCAGATTCGATCCACAACTCATGTGGACTCAGAAGCACTGTAACATATATCTATTTGGATCGATCATAAACTAATCTTGACGTTTATGATTGGATTTATGGTACCTGTGATTGAATTTGAATGGATTTGAATTACAAGAGTGATTTATAGAAAATAGAGGAGGCTTGAGCTCCTTGGAAGAGATCTTCGATTGGGAAATTTCTTCACGTGGGTATTGTTAATTTCCAAGAAGCTGCAAGGTTTTTTTGATCACTGCTATTGGGCTTTGTTGATTCAGCTTTTAGATCTTCCCATGAAGCATTGGGATCGCAAAACAATGTTGTGGATAGCCACGGCTACTTTTTAGTATGAGTACTTGCAAGGGGTCTGACGTATTGGTCGCCTCTTTGAGAGCTGTTCTTTGACGGCAGCGGCGATGCTCGGAGACAAACAAAGCAATGTCTGGTCCACGGTTGGTGGCTAATCGTGTCGGGTTCTATTCAAACCGGTCATGTAAGATACACTAAGCCGGTTGGGCCTCCTGAACCTGGTTCAAGTAAGATACACAAGAGCAAACCAATTGCTGACCCTGGTTTGGAAAGGCTAAAGCCCAAAAACAACAAGCTATGGTTGGGGCAGTCCTCCTGAGTGTTGAAGAATCGGCCCATGGAGGTTGCCACGTGGGAATCCGATCGAGTCACCTAGAAAATTAATGCAAGTTTATCTCCTACTCATGTCAGCTTGGTGGCTGAGAAAATTATGCCAAGATCTTATAATTTCTGTCATTACAGAGGCGACATTGCATGCGTATGCGCTATCATCAGAACAGCTGGTCTGTGTTGCTGCAACCTTGGCAATCTTCTCCAAAACAGATGCTCCCACCATACTCATCCATTCGTTTCATGGCAAGGACAAATGAAATCCATCCCTCGAAGATGGATAAACTGGTGGAGCACAGCTGGAAAGATCTCCATCACATTAACTAATGCAAACTCGAACCGTATTGTCACCATGAAGCTTCGCTTTGCTCATTTGACCGCTAGTGGGAAAATCTCATGTCGAACCAACCATCCTAGAGGCCCCCAAGACCATCCAAAGGTCATAAGATAAGCACAAAACAAAAGCAAACCCAAGTGTACATGTATGCATAGCGCGCTCCTGCTAATCTCATCATCGCTGCCGAGTTGTGTCGCCAATGCTTTGCCAACCATCACCAACGAGATGAGCATCTGGATGCCGCCCACCATGAACTTTACCCGTCGGCCAATTCTATCAACGACAGTCATCAAAGCAAGAGCAGAGATGTTGCTTGTTAACCTTATTACCAATGCTGACATAAGTAATGAATTCTCACCAAAACCGATGTTTTGAATCAAGCTTGCAGTGTAGATGGTTGCAATGCTGAATCCTGCGACTTGCTGGAAGAATGGGATTGTTGCAGCCATTATCAGTTGAGGCCAATATTTACGTTGAATCATCTTTCTTAAGGATTGGCTGAAGGTTATAAGAGTGCTGGCGGCAGCCATTATATCATTAAGTTCTGCGAGGATATCAGGGGTGCCTCGAATCGTTTCGACGGTGCCATGGAAGTTTTTGTCAATTTTGGTGAGACCATGTGGGCACCGAGCATGAGGGAGAAAGTAGGAGCGGCAGCCATGGCAAGGGACCTCCACTAAACCCATCCATTCCACAATTCTTCCAATGCCGACGTCAATGAGTTTGGTGGGGCCATCTCTAATAAGTACAGTGGAGCAGCCTACAATAATAATGGTGATGCAACCACTATTAGGTCTGAGGCACAAACTAGAAAACGAGAACCAAACAGATAGAGTACAATCATTGGCAGTGTTATCTCGGCACAGATACTGGGAAATATTTTGAAAAATTTGCATGTAAATCCCATTTTCCATCTTTCTCTATATTTTGGTGTTAGTTTTTGTTCACCAAATTGATGTCATGGCTGGATTAATAAAACTAATATTATATACAATCAGGCCCAACCCAAAAGGTTAGTAGTTTGTTCAATTTTATGAACTGTTCAAATATTAATTGGACTTCTCTGAGGTTATCCATTTGTTGTGGGGTATGTTTCAAATCCGTATCAATAGAGGAAATGAGTCTCCATTTACAATGCATCATGGACTTTGAGACTAACATCCATACCATAGAAACATTTTAGTGCACCATCAGATATACGATAGCAAGCAGAATGTTCAAAATTCCGCTATAAATAGCAGGTAAATGTGAAGTGGCAACTCACTTTCCACCTGGCAGTAGAACTAAACCACACCTGTTATTGTGTCATTTTACTACTTCTAAAAACAAAAAATTATGTTGTCATGCAAAATATTGTTCTGTCCTGGATTTTTAGATCTAGCGGTGGTTAAGCTGGGTTAGCCATGTGAAGTCTCTTTTTTCTAGGATCCTCTGCAGTGCATAGTTTGTACCACAGATGCTGTGCAGCATTTGATGGTCACCCTCAGGAGATGGACGACCATCAAATATGGTAGCCTTATATGTTATACATAGTGCACCTTGTTTGATAGCCTTCCATCCTCTGATTGTGGTTATTGAGTACTGCACAACACCTACAGTGCAAATAGCGCACCATAGAGGGTTTTGGGTCATTTTTTTCTCAAAAAACTTATATCAAGTAGTGGCCTGGTCTATGGTACTCTATATGTTGGAGTTCACATTCCTGTTTGTCACAAATATAGTTTTCATCTAGAACCTCTTTGTTGCAAGGGTAATGGAAGCCAAACCTCCTCGATTAATATCACCTTTTATCCATGATGGTCTATTCTCACTATAATATAATATGAGTGCACATATACATATAGTAAGTTCAAGTAAATCCTCCACTTTATGTGAAATGCAAAAAAAAAAAGAAAAAAGAAAAAAAGTTGTGAATGTGAGCATAGCCACATTTCCAGTCTCTCATAACAATTTGTCTAGTCATGAAGATTCAAAATTCTAAAAAAAGGTAGAGAATTTGTCACAAATTTGGGAAGATTAAAGGTGATTACAACACCATCACTAGCAATCAGACTTCAATCTTTTGTGTGTGTGTGGGGGGGGGGGGGGGGGGGGGGGAGGGCGGGAATTACATGCATATGCGAAAGTAATTTAAGAAAAAAAATGTTCTAAACCGCTTAAAGAAATTAAGATAAATATAATAAGGTAAGCAAATCAAATATTACATATACTCATTATAAACAAATTCAAACTTTTAGGTCCATAGTTTTTTTTTCCCTTATGATTTTTTCAACTTCTGCATTTACATAAAGTCATTCTTCACATATCATTGAAATATAGGATAGAAAAACAAAATCATATATACCTTTTTCCAATACCTCCCAAGCCAAGAAATTTAGCTATGAAGTTAGCCATTTTAAGGTGGACCTGTCAAGAAAAAAAATCAAATTTATAATTATCAATACTAGCATTAAATTCTCGTTCTTGAGGTGGGACCATGACGAGGAGAGGAGCTGATGGTATATAGAAAGAAGTGCATAGCAAGAAGGCTAGGAATAGTAGATTTTTGGAATTTTAATCCAAGTCCAGATCTACATTGAATTGGAAATTTGATCCACTTGCAGGATTAGGGTTAGGGCTTGGTGGGTTGAGGACTAAGGGTTAACTGAGGGAAAAAGGAGGGTGGAGATACCAAGGAATGGAAGAGTATAGAGTGTGGGAGAGGGGAAAATGAGGTAGGCTATGAGGAGAGTGATGTGAGAGTGGAACATAAGGCACACCTCTAGGCCATGAGAGAGAGGGAGAGGGAGTCGGTGAGAGGAGATAGAGAGATGGGTATAGGGAGAGGCTCACCTCTAGGCCATGACATTGCTGGTGGCAGATCTGTAGGTGGTCAAGAAATCTTGAGGCTTATTTTGAGTTTGTAGTTACTAATATCCTATTTATAATGAGTGAGCTTAGGATCTGAATTATTTATTTATTCAATTAATATTATTTATTTATTTATATCATTTCAATTTGATTGGCAAAATTTTTTTTTGAGAAAATGATTTGTATTTTGAGCTCATGAATTTAGATGATTGTATAGGAATCTTTCAAGAAGAGCCGTAAAAAGATTTTAGCATTTTAGAAATTAGGAATCAGCTACTTTGCCTTTTTGTAATCTTAATTAGAAATTGATTTATTTTTTTAATGATTAGAAATTGGTTTACTCGCTGCTAGTTTGTGTTGCCACCAGTTTCTAGCCATAGGTTTTGCACCACCGTTGGTTTGCATGCACTGCATTTATGCAGTCCTTTATTGGAAATCTATTTGCACCGCCTTTGGTTTACATCGCCATCAGTTTGTATTGCCATTAGTTTCTAGCCATAGGTTTTGCGCATCACGTTTGCACAATACTAATTAGAAATTTGTTTGCATCAACTTTATGCCATCTCTTTATTTGAATTGGTTTGCGTTAACTTTACGCTATCCCTTAATTGAGAACCGGCTTGCATCACCTTTATCTAAACTCTAGAAGAACGACAAATAAGGGGTTGGGAGAACCGATAATTCTCGTGTATTAAGCACAATATATGACTTAGTTTCCACTTCAAGCTCACTTTCCATATATGGGGAACTTGAGATTTGAAATTGCTTTTATACATCTTGATCCGATCGGAAAGAAAGAAAAATTTCATCAACCTACTCAACTTGAACCTCTCAAAATAATAATAATAATAGTAAATGATGAAAATAGAGTCTAGTTTCTCTTTCTTTTCATTGAGAATCTATAAACTGAAATATATAATAATGAGATCTGTCATCATACAATTTGTGCCAAATTTTTCTTTTACTTTGACAAGATTAGATTTTCCAAAATAGATTTCGAAAAGTTATCCGATTTTCATAAAAAAAAAAGAGATTATCTCGATCGGATGTTGCATGCCTAAATTATGGCCTCAAGAAAGTTGGCATGCGATTCAGCTTCTGATATGGCAGATTTCATTTCTGAATTCTATTAAATCTTATTCGTAGTAGTCAAAATGATCCATATTGATTCTAATGTTCCTCTTGAATCATAATTTTTATACCTCTTAACATGTAATGGGGAATATGCATTCCAAAGTCCATCGCGTATAGCATGTGAGCCATAGGCAAATTTTTTAAATTCCACTTCGCAGTGAATATAAATTGTATTTTCATGCCTTGCACTATTCTCTATGTGAATAAAAAGATAGTGCAATAAAAGGGTAAAATGTGAAGTTTACGAGCACCACGGTAGAGCTTGTATGTGGATTCAAGAATAGAATAATAAGAAGGCGGAGAATATAACGAGGAGAAGAGAAGAGAGATGATATAAAAACACTGAATGAATAGTTATTTTATTCTTATTTTCTCTCTAATGGTTACCAAAGTCTGTATCCAGTCACAAAAGGACTTCCTCAGTCAAGCTCTAGTAGTTCATGATTACTGTTGCTATATCATCTATACTCAACTATCTGCGACTAAACACTACTCACCAATTAACTTATTCTCTAATCTCAAGAGCCATATCCCTACAATCATTTCGGCCGAAGCCATTGAAACCATTGAATGTAGAAATTCATAGGCAGTAGTTCCAGATTCCAACTCAATCTCAAATCATCTTATCTAATATCATAATATCATAATATAAATCCAAATATCCTGCATAAGTTTGGATTACTACCTCCAACAATCTCCCTTGGTCCACATTCTAGAAGTGATGCCTAAAACGATGGCTGCAATTGCATTATCACTCCCACATGCTGCATGTGTCGTAATTTTTCTCTAATAAACTTGCCATACAGGAGTTCACTGCCATATGGATTCCTGAAGCTTCATGTCTTCTATAATTTGCTGTGCAAAAATTTTTGATTTTAAGTTCCATGGTGGATCATGATCATATCCATCATATTGATCTATACCTGCTAATCTGAACTCATTCTAACCTTTCAGACTTTTCTGCAAATCCTTGTCAACTAGAGACTTCACATCATCATGATGCTTCTCTAAGGCCGATGTCCTCATAAACCATCATGCATAAGCAATGAAACCTCTGAACTTTTGCTCATAATAAATTGTACGCGAACCTCTTGATCACAGTTGCATCCCGGAGGGGCTTCTAATTCGATCACAACTGTAGTGAATTGTTCTGTATGGACTGTGTCCGCCACTTTATTCCAGCCTTCTTTTTCTTATTTGGCTTTCTTTAGTCCTTTTTGAGCTTCACCATACATCTTTTTTGAAGTAGCCTACGATTGAACTTTGGCAAGTCTAGTTGGATCCACCAATCTATATTCATGATCTACGCCATCTTCAGCTCTAATTGCACGTTTGAAGCCCCTGTGAGCTCTGATACCAATAGTAAAACCCCACGAGTTTAGGAATACAAGAACAGCATGATGGAAAACATGACAGAGGGAAAGGAAAAGAGACTAAGAACATACTAAATAGATATTCATTTTAGTGTTTTTCTTCTTTCCGCAATAGTTTCATTTGGCTTACTTTGTACAAGAACATGACCAAAGTCTGCAGCCGCGCCCGTAGATCTTCCTGACTCAAACTCTAATATATTCATTTGATTCTTTTAAATAGTAAAGTTTCAAAATATCAAATGAATGAATTACAGAATGTTTCTTTTTCTCATTCATCTTCTAAAAGGAAAATATTACCTTTTTATGGACAGAACAGATAATAAGATCATGCATTGATTTTCTAAAAATAATTACATATATAACATTATGCATTTATTTAACTTAATGTGTTTCTATGTTTCTTGTTATGTTTCAATGGTCAAGTGTTTTTGGTATACACTCATGCCTAAGGGTTCAGACCCGTCTTAGAACAAAGTTGTTTGCGGCCATTTTTCCATCCAAAAAAATGTGCGGATCCCACATCTTGACGAGGGGACATGAGGCTGAGCAGAGGGAGCGTGTCATGTTGCATTCTGAGAACAAGCAGGAGGAGAGGAGAGAGAGAATATCATTGGAGCATTAACTCTCCTCTCTTTTCTTCCAAAATAAATACGTACATGCATAGTTTTTTTGTTTTTTTAAAGACCAAATCTTACTCTTTCATTTGAGATACTCTATTGCATTGTCACAAATCATCATTGGAATAATCAATAATCCTATTCTGCTTCAACCTCAACAATTTTTTTCCAAAACCAGTGCTCCCTCCACACTCGATCCATGCGCGCCAAAGGTATTCCTCCTGTCTCGGGCAAGAACAAATAAACGAATACAGTCATCGCCACAATGCAAATCGCAAAGAAGAAGAGCATGGCAACCTTGAGGTGGCAAAACGTCGTTGGAAAGGTCTCGGCTATGACCAATGCAAACAAAAACCATGCCGCCGCTGCAATGCTCTGCGCCGCCGATCTGATCTCCAGTTGGAAGACCTCGCTTGGAACCAACCATCCCAGAGGCCCCCAGGACCATCCAAAGCCCATAAGATAAATACAGAACAAAAGCAAAACCAAGTATGAACAGCTCCTGCCGAGTGGTGCCGCCATTGCACTGCCGATTACCGTCACCAACGAGACGAGCATCTGGATGCCTCCCACCGTAAACATCACCCGTCGGCCGATTCGATCAACCACAGTCATCAAAACAATGGTGGAGATGCTGCTTGTGAACCCTATTAGCGTTGCTGACATAAGTAACGAATTCTCACGGAAACCGACGTTTCGAACCAAGCTCGTGGTGTAGATGGCTACAATGCTGAATCCCGTGACTTGCTGGAAGAATGGGATTGCTGCAGCCATTATCAGCTGAGGCCAATAGTTACGTCGAATCATCGTTCTTAAGGATTGGCTGAAGGTTATAGGAGTGCTGCCGGCAGCCATTATATCATTAAGTTCTGCGAGGACATCCGGGGTGCCCCGAATCTTCTGGAGGGTCTCCACAGTGTCATGGAAGTTTTTATCTCGTTGGATAAGACTAATTGGTGTCTCAGGGATCAGAAGAGCACCAAGCATGAGAAAGAAAGCTGGAGGGATAGCAACTGCGAAAGGGATCCACGAACCCCAAGCTTCTCCTCTTCTTTGAGTGCCAGAGTAGATAATATTGGCTGCAAAAATACCCATGCCGAAACCGAGTTGAAAACCATGGTTGATGGCTCCTCGAGAACTTGGTGGAGCCATCTCCGATAGGTACAGTGGAATCGCCTGCAGTAATTGCAACAAGACCAGTGTGAACTTTGAAAGATAATAAGGTTATGAGAAAAAAACTTTCAAAAGGTTATGATTATATTCCATGTTCTGCCCATCTCTGTAATTTAATATTACTTCCTTGCTCATTCAGTTGATATATATAATTAGGTTCATAAAAAAATAATAAAAATAGTTATAAACTATAATTTAAGGACTGCTTTCTTGTAAGGGCCCGGTATCAAGGTGCAAATATATCCCTCGACATCCTTTAAAGCAACTATATATTGTTGTAAGGTGGCGCTTAGATTTTTTTTTTTTTTGTGTGTGTGTGTGTGTCTTCTGCAAGACACGGCAGATTTTGAGAGCCATGTCCTTTTTTTTTCTTTCTGAATACAATGTGCAATGGTGGTCTGGTCTAATGTACTCTAGATGCGCTCAGGAGCCTATATATGTGTCTGTTTTGTCTCAAAAAGATGAAATCAGTGCATACTTCTGTGTTCTGTTGCCACTGCTCTATTTAGCCTATTATTCCTAATATTCCTAGCTATGGGCCAAATTTGATCATGTTTCTAGCTAGATTTTTAGTTAATCACATCCAAATTTTTGGTCATGCTGTGATCAAATTGGACCCATAAACATTTTGCGGTCCAGCTATGGGCCAGATCTTGGATATATGGTTCCATAGGTTGGACTCTGCTCGACCCCGGCAATTTTCTTTCTTTTTTTTTTTCTTTTTTGGGTTGCTCTCCTTTTCTTTATTTGTTTGTTTTGTTCCGCTTTCAGTTCAAAAAGTGAGCACTTTTTTTCGAGACTCTACTGCCACGTGCAGATGAGAGAGATCACCTGGTTGGCAACGCCGACCCCGAACCAGAGCAGAAGGCGACCCACGACGAGCGTCGACGCGGTGGGCCCCGTCGCGGCGAGGATTGAACCAGCAAAGGCCAAGGCCCCGGCGGCGACCATGGCCTGCCGTCGACCGAATGCATGCGTGAACCACGCGGCCACCAACGCGCCCAGCGTCCCCGCCACGTACAGTGAGGCCGTGTAAGCCCTCGCCCGGTGGCTGCCCGACCGGCAGTAGTCGCTGCCGTGCTTCGATTTCTCCTCGACCCTCAGCTGCATCCACGGAGACAACTCCCTAAGATCTGCCTCTTTGGTGGCCATTCCACCTAGATCATTAATTAGAAACTCCACCAGCTCAGCCCAACACTGTCGATTAATTAAACGAGAGAGAGAGAGATGGCGCATATTGTAGAGATTGGTACCTGAGATCCCGATGCTGTAGCCAAAGAGAAAACCTCCTAACGAGGCTACCGTGCAACTTGTGATGAGCAAGAATGTGATTCTGCTGTTGTACCGGCTGGTTTCGAGGGGCCTGATGCGAAAGCAGAGTGCCATGGGATTTGGTGAGAGAGGGACGGGGAGTCAAGGTGGTAGGGAGAAGATCTATTGAGGTGGTGGTGGTGGTGGTGGTGGCTTTGTTGGAGTAATTTCCAAGGTCTGCACGAGAAGGAGAAGAAGGAATGAAGAGCGGAAGGGGGGTGTCACGTACGCATTTATTGAAGTGGGTTTTGGGGTGGCAGTGCTTTTTGGAAGGATTTCAGTTACGAAAATGATTGAATGGCTCGAAAAAAATCACTCAGGAAGCTGCTCAGCGTGTGTGGTGCTCCCTTTGAATTTGCACCGTGAAGTGTGCTATTTAATGAAACGGAGTGATTGGTGGACGTCATCTAAGTTTTTGAGCGATTTTTTCTCATGAGTTACTATAGAATCGCTCTGAGTTAAAAAGATTGTCATAGTCTTGCCGGGGAGACTCGTTTTGGACTACCGCATGTGGGCATCCAATGTGGTGCTATCTATTTCTCTCTCACACACACATATACACATATATAGTCCAATCCATTATGGTGCTCGTATGTTGCAGTTGCCAAGCATGTATAAGATATGCTTTATTATCAAAAGGTTATTTTTTATTAATACTAATTTTAAATAGTTATTTATTGGGATAACGGTTCGATTGCAATGTTATTAACTCTAGACGGAAGCGCTATAAGCTGAGTATTTGTTGGCTCCATCATTATCGGACATCCTGCAATTCAGCAGGCCAATTGTTGGTTGTTGCAATAAAAATATGTTATTGGTCAGGATTGACGCATGCGCAATTTTCTCGTATCCAGCCAAATGTAGTAGCATCCATCTAGATTAAGTCTGACCTATTTTCTGATTAATTTCAAAAACTCCTCCACAAAGCATGCCATTTGCATAGATAATCTATCCAATTTTATAAGAATTGCAACATTTCAGCAAAAATGTAGTAAGTTATTAGCGACACCTGGCAACAACGACAAATGATTAATTGTTTCATAAAATCCAAAATATTTTCTTGTCAGTGCTTTTGGCTACTTAAAAAGGGCATTTTGTCGTATGTGATGAGGATTTAAGCTTATGGTAATCTTGCATGTGCTTTTACATTATAACACTTTGATCTAGTGCTTACATTGTGCATGCATATTCCACATGAGCTGAATTATTATTGTAAAAATTTCTATGTTTGGAACACAAAACGATGCAACGCATACTTAGCAATGATTTATTTTCAGATTTTTGTTTTTCCTAACATTTCATACTTGGAGTTGAGAATTGTGGGGAAAAATAAAGATTTAAATTTTTTTATTTGCATATTTAGCTACTCTTGTGGAAGATTGATACTATTATGATGTACACATGAGTACTCCTCTTACTAGATATGCAATTCCTTTCATTATTTGATTAAAATGTTATTACATTCTAGGGAACTGTGTTAAGGTGTTCCTATCTACTTCATCATGTTTATATATTAGGAAATCATTTTCTCCATCTTAGATGGAGCTGGATTGCAAGCCAAATTGTTATAATTGTTGTTTACTTGTTTGCGAGGCTAGAATTACGTGACTATGTGATTTCAATGGTGTTAACTAACCAATTGATCCCAAAAGTTAAAGCTCGTCCGAAAATGGTTGATAATGTATGCTAGAGGATTCAAACTTGTGATCTTTAGCAAAATTATGTTTTTAATTGATCAATTGAATCCTAGAACTTACTTTAATGGGAAAAGGGTCTATATATCAAACTTGACGAATGATATATTTTTATAAATGCCGAGACTAATAACAAAATTAGACCTAATTAACATACTAAGATACAATCATGACCACTTTCATTTATTGGAGGAATGTAAACCTGATAATTATCCTTTCCAAAAATTAGTTATTTTTATGAAAAAATGGTTGCTTTCACAATTACTTTATATATATATATATAGTAGAATTAATATGTCAGGCATCCATACAAGAGCCTAAAGAAGATCTCGTTTCAAACTCCAATCAGAAAAACAGCCCCTAGTGGTGCATTTCGTGGTCCCGGAAGCAGGTCCAGACCGAATAACAGGAGATGTGGCACTGATAATTCAAACAATTGGATATGATTTTTCTATATCTAAACTGCTTACCATCAAAAATATGATCTGGAGATCAATGGTCTAAATTAACGTAACCAAGGAGATATCAAAATAGACCCTCCCAAAACTAAAAACTATTATTTTAACATCATTAATACTATAGTTTAGTGCTATAAACTAAAAGATTTTGTTGCCTACTCTCAGCATCCATTATTCATCCTACTAAGTTGAATAACATATTTATAGATTCAATCAAGACACTATAAAAACTAGAGAACAATTTAGAGATGACCCAGAAAATAATCTCATAGAAAGAAATTTTAAAGGGCCCTTCCATAGTAAATTAATGAGTGATAAAGGCAACAAGGATCAATTTAGAATACCAATAGAATGGGCTTCTTGATGCATTCTATCATTATCTCTCAGCAAGGGATCAAGCATTCTCCAAAGGAGCATTAATGGACAATAGAGAGGATCAAAAATAAGCAAGAGAGGAAGAGAGTATGAGTGAGAGAGATAGAGGATGGTGAAATGACAAGGAGTACCTTGTCGGTTTGACTAAAGTAGCTATGGAGACACCTATGACTTGGATCTAACTGAGAGAAAGAGAAAGGTTTGGGAGGGGGAGGAGAAAGGGGGTATCTTAGGGGTTGTCGGTAGTTATCACAAATGATCGTTAATTGAGGACAAGGAGGGAGATAGGAGGTGAAGGCAAGAAGGGAGGTTGGAGGGAGAGCTCGATGGCATAGGTAATTGTTGGAGGTCGGAGAGAGAACTTGCGTGGTAAAGAACTATTGGTCGCACAAGGAAGCAAGATTGAGAAAGAAGGGGTGTCATTTATAATGGTGGTGATCATCTAAGAGAAAGAGAGGAGGAGAGGAGGTTTTGATTCAGACATGAAGCAATGGTGACAAGAGTTTAAAAAATAGAGCTAGCATATGGGTCTTGCGACATCGACAATAATATTTAGATGTCGTTACAAAACTTAATATTTGACAATGACAAGAATATTTTTCTTGAGATAAAATTTACCAACTTGTCATCTAAATATTAGCTTAGATATTATTGAAATTTCAGTCTCAATCAATTAATTCGAGAGGAAAAGAGTGCAAAACTCTATCTGAGAGTTTGATAGACATTTGGGATTTCAATCCAAGTGCATATCGATTTAGAATCAGAAATCCAATATGCTTGAAGGTTAAAATAAAGGCTAGAGTTTGGAGGGTAGAGAGAGAGGTGTGGGAAGGCATAACAATATTATATCATGGCAGGCATGGATCTGCCAGCAGCCCAGAAGCATTAGGCTTTAGAGTGTCGGGTGGGAGAGAGGGAGATGGAGATGAGATGAGGATGGGGATATTGCAAACATGGACTTCTAGAATTACATACATATGCGAAAGTAATTTAAGAAAAAAAAGTTCTAAACTGCTTACAAAAATTAAGATAAATGTAATAAGGTAAGCAAATCAAATATTACATATACTCATTATAAACAAATTCAAACTTTTAGGTCCATAGTTTTTTTTCGCTTATGATTTTTTCAACTTTTGCATTTACATAAAGTCATTCTTCACATATCATTGAAACATAGGATGGAAAAACAAAATCATATATACCTTTTTCCAATACCTCCCAAGCCAAGAAATTTAGCTATGAAGTTAGCCATTTTAAGGTGGACCTGTCAAGGAAAAAAATCAAATTTATAATTATCAATACTAGCATTAAATTCTCGTTCGTGAGGTGGGACCATGATGAGGAGAGGAGCTGACGGTATATAGAAAGAAGTGCAGAGCAAGAAGGCTAGGAATGGTAAATTTTTGGAATTTTGATCCAAGTCCAAATCTACATTGAATTGGAAATTTGATCCACTTGCAGGATTAGGGTTAGGGCTTGGTGGGTTGAGGACTAAGGGTTAACTGAGGGAAAAAAGAGGGTGGAGATACTAAGGGATGGAAGAGTATGGAGTGTGGGAGAGGGAAAAATGAGGTAGGCTACCAAGAGAGTGATGTGAGAGTGGAACATAAGGCACACCTCTAGGCCATGAGAGAGAGGGAGAGGGAGAGGGAGTCAGTGAGAGGAGATAGAGAGATGGGTATAGGGAGAGGCTCACCTCTAGGCCATGACATTGCTGGTGGCAGATGGGTAGGCGGTCAAGAAGTCTTGAGGCTTGTTTTGAGTTTGTAGTTACTAATATCCTATTTATAATGGATGAGCTTAGGATCTGAATTATGTATTTATTCAATTAATGTTATTTATTTATTTATATCATTTCAATTTGATTGGCAAGAAATTTTTTGAGAAAATGATTTGCATTTTGAGCTCATGAATTTAGATGATTGTATAGGAATCTTTCAAGAAGAGCCGTAAAAAGATTTTAGCATTTTAGAAATTAGGAATCAGGTACTTTGCCTTTTTGTAATCTTAATTAGAAATTGATTTATCTTATAATGATTAGAAATTGGTTTACTCGCCGCTAGTTTGTGTTGCCACCAGTTTCTAGCCATTGGTTTTGCACCACCGTTGGTTTGCACTGCATTTATGCAGTCCTTGATTGGAAATCTATTTGCACCGCCTTTGGTTTACATCGCCACCAGTTTGTATTGCCATTAGTTTCTAGCCATAGGTTTTGCGCATCACGTTTACACAATACTAATTAGAAATTTGTTTGCATCAACTTTATGCCATCTCTTTGTTTGAATTGGTTTGCGTTAACTTTACGCTATCCCTTAATTGAGAACCGGCTTGCATCACCTTTATCCAAACTCTAGAAGAACGACAAATAAGGGGTTGGGAGAACCGATAATTCTCGTGTATTAAGCACAATGTATGACTTAGTTTGCACTTCAAGCTCACCTTCCATATATGGGGAATTTGAGATTTGAAATTGCTTTTATACATCTTGATCTGATCGGAAAGAAAGAAAAATTTCATCAACCTACTCAACTCGAACCTCTCAAAATAATAATAATAATAATAAATGATGAAAATAGAGTCTAGATTCTCTTTTCTTTCATTGAGAATCTATAAACTGAAATATATAATAATGAGATCTGTCATCATACAATTTGTGCTAAATTTTTCTTTTAGTTTGACAAGATTAGATTTTCCAAAATAGATTTCGAAAAGTTATCCGATTTTCATCAAAAAAAAAAAAGAAGAAATTATCTCGATCGGATGTTGCATGCCTAAATTATGGCCTCAAGAAAGTTGGCATGCGATTCAGCTTCTGATATGGCAGATCTCATTTCTGAACCCTATTAAATCTTATTCGTAGTAGTCAAAACGGTCCATATTGATTCTAATGTTCCTCTTGAATCATAATTTTTATACCTCTTAACATGTAATGGGGAATATGCATTCCAAAGTCCATCGCATATAGCATGTGAGCCATAGGCAAATTTTTTAAATTCCACTTCGCGGTGAATATAAATTGTATTTTCATGCCTTGCACTATTCTCTATGTGAATAAAAAGATAGTGCAATAAAAGGGTAAAATGTGAAGTTTACGAGCACCACGATAGAGCTTGCATGTGGATTCAAGAATAGAATAATAGGAAGGCGGAGAATATAACGAGGAGAAGAGAGGAGAGATTATATAAAAACACTGAATGAATAGTTATTTTATTCTTATTTTCTCTCTAATGGTAATTACCAAAGTCTGTATCCAGTCACAAAAGGACTTCCTCAGTCAAGCTCTAGTAGTTCATGATTACTGTTGCTATATCATCTATACTCAACTATCTGCGACTAAACACTACTCACCAATTAACTTATTCTCTAATCTCAAGATCCATATCCCTACAATCATTTCGGCCGAAGCCATTGAAACCATTGAATGTAGAAATTCATAGGCAGTAGCTCCAGATTCCAACTCAATCTCAAATCATCTTATCTAATATCATAATATAAATCCAAATATCCTGCATAAGTTTGGATTACTACCTCCAACAATCTCCCTTGGTCCACATTCTAGTGATGCCTAAAAATGATGGCTGCAATTGCATTATCACTCCCACATGCTGCATGTGTCGTAATTTTTCTCTAATAAACTTGCCATACAGGAGTTCACTGCCATATGGATTCCTGAAGCTTCATGTCTTCTATAATTTGCTGTGCAAAAATTTTTGATTTTAAGTTCCATGGTGGATCATGATCATATCCATCTTATTGATCTATACCTACTAAGCTGAACTCATTGTAACCTTTCAGACTTTTCTGCAAATCCTTGTCAACTAGAGACTTCACATCATCATGAGGCTTCTCTAAAGCCGATGTCCTCAATAACCATCATGCATAAGCAATGAAACCTCTAAACTTTTGCTCATAATAAATGGTACGCGAACCTCTTGATCATAGTTGCATCCCGGAGGGGCTTCTAATTCGATCACAACTGTAGTGAATTGTTCTGTATGGACTGTGTCCGCCACTTTATTCCAGCCTTCTTTTTCTTATTTGGTAAGCCAAATTGTTATAATTGTTGTTTACTTGTTTGCGAGGCTAGAATTACGTGACTTTGTGATTTCAATAGTGTTAACTAACCAATTGATCCCAAAAGTTAAAGCTCGTTGGGAAATGGTTGATAATGCATGCTAGAGGATTCAAACTTGTGATCTTTAGCAAAAATATGTTTTTAATTGATCAATTGAATCCTAGAACTTACTTTAATGGGAAAAGGGTCTATATATCAAACTTGACGAATGATATATTTTTATAAATGCCAAGACTAATAACAAAATTAGACCTAATTAATATACTAAGATACAATCATGACCACTTCCATTTATTGGAGGAATGTAAACCTGATAATTATCCTTTCCAAAAATCAGTTATTTTCATGAAAAAATGGTTGCTTTCACAATTACTTTTACATATATATATATATATATATATATATATATATATATATATATAGTAGAATTAATATGTCAGGCATCCGTACAAGAGCCTAAAGAAGATCTCGTTTCAAACTCCAATCAGAAAAACAGCCCCTAGTGGTGCATTTCGTGGTCCCGGAAGCAGGTCTAGATCGAATAACAGAAGATGTGGCAATGATAATTCAAACAATTGGATATGATTTTTCTATATCTAAACTGCTAACCATCAAAAATATGATCTGGAGATCAATGGTCTAAATTAACGTAACCAAGGAGATATCAAAATAGACCCTCCAAAAACTAAAAACTATTATTTTAACATCATTAATACTATAGTTTAGTGCTATAAACTAAAAGATTTTTGTTGCCTACTGTCAGCATACATTATTCATCCTACTAAGATGAATAACATATTTATAGATTCAATCAAGACACTATAAAAACTAGAGAACAATTTAGAGATGACCTAGAAAATAATCTCATAGAAAGAAATTTTAAAGGGCCCTTCCATAGTATATTAATGAGTGATAAAGGCAACAAGGATCAATTTAGAATGCTAATAGAATGGGCTTCTTGATGCATTCTATCATTTTTCTCTCAGCAAGGGATCAAGCATGCTCCAAAGGAGCATTAATGGACAATAGAGAGGATCAAAAATAAGCAAGAGAGGGAGAGAGTATGAGTGAGAGAGATGAAGGATGGTGAAATGATAAGAAGTACCTTGTCGGTTTGATTAAAGTAGCTATGGAGACACTTATGACTTGGATCTAATTGAGAGAAAGAGAAAGGTTCGGATGGGGGGGAGGAGAAAGGGGGTATCTTAGGGATTGTCGGTAGTTATCACAAATGATCGTTAATTGAGGACGAGGAGGGAGGTAGGAGGTGAAGACAAGAAGGGAGGTTGGAGGGAGAGCTCGATGGCATAGGTAATTGTTGGAGGTCGGAGAGAGAACTTGCGTGGTAAAGACCTATTGGTCACATAAGGAAGCAAGATTGAGAAAGGAGGGGTGTCATTTACAATGGTGGTGATCATCTAAGAGCAAGAGAGGAGAAGAGGAGGTTTTGATTCAGACATGAAGCGATGGTGCCAAGAGTTTAAAAAATAGAGCATATGGGTCTTGCGACATCGACAATGATATTTAGATGTCGTTACTAAAACTTAGTATTTGACAATGACAAGAATATTTTCCTTGAGATAAAATTTACCAACTTGTCATTTAAATATTAGCTTAGATATTGTTGGAATTTCAGTCTCAATCAATTAATTCGAGAGAGAGAGTGCAAAACTCTATCTGAGAGTTTGATAGACATTTGGGATTTCAATCCAAGTGCATATCGATTTAGAATCAGAAATCCAATATGCTTGAAGGTTAAAATAAAGGCTAGAGTTTGGAGGGTAGAGAGAGAGGTGTGGGAAGGCATAACAATATTATATCATGGCAGGCATGGATCTGCCAGCAGCCCAGAAGCATTAGGCTTTGGAGTGTCGGGTGGGAGAGAGGGAGATGGAGATGAGATGAGGATGGGGAACTCCTATCATTGGAAAAATCAAACCTTATCAAATTGGGCTACTTGATTAAGTAGGTAGAAGAGGACTAGGGGAGGGGAATAAATTTCAACAGAATATTCTTGATAATGTATCTTATACATAGCTCTTTATAGTATGCAATGTGATCTAAGATGTGAATCCCTAAGCATAGTGATAAAAAGAAAGCTGGAACTCATGGAGCCACTGTTAGCTCAAAGAACAGATCCAATCCCTTTGGTTCGGCTACCTCTCTCTCCTCTCTCTGTCAAGTCCAACCGGATCTAATCACTACTCCACAGCAACCGACATGGCACGTTAACCACCAGCGACTTCCACTTGACTGACCCAACTGACACATTTGATCACAGTCCTACTGGCACACCCTCATCTCATCTTCGACTCAGCCCTGAAAATCTTTCCCAGGACACCACCACCACCTAATCTACATCAATTCTATTATACATATCATACATCAGCAGTTTCATTCAATAGTAATTTCCATCAGACTATTAGTCATCATCTGATTAGCACAAGTTAAATCTGTATTAGACTAGCTATAGCCATGCTTCAGTCCTTGGCTAAGGCTAGAAACAAACCAGGCCAAGGTGGACAATACCCCTACCTGAGCTTGGCCCTCAAATTTTTTGTTACACTTCAGGCTAGTCCTAAATTTTAGAAAAAACAAAGCCCGAGCCTAACCCGAAGCTAGGCTCAAGCCCAATGTGAAAGCCAATCGAGCTAACCCAAATTAGACGTGTGGACCAAAAACTGGGCCAACCTGATTTGGCCCAATTGGGATTAAGTCTAAATCAACCATACTGCAAATGAGTATCTGGCTATTCCGTATGTTATGATTTTGCACATGATCCCATTCTGATAGGATACTCTATAAACACGCACAGATGCATAAGGATGCAAAAGAGAGAAAGGACGAAGCAGATTTTTTTTTTTTCCTTTTTTTTGTTCCTTGAGTTCATCTTTTCATAATATATACGATTAAGATCACAGTAGTTTATGACACAGTACATAGTCTAAACATTGTGGAGACAAACCAAGAATGTTCTTAGATAGGAGCAGTGAATTTTTCAATTAGGATGGAAAGGTTTTGACCATTCGCATCAAGAATAGAAGAAAAAGAAAAAGATACAAGGATTGTGAATGATTGATCAGGTTACAGCTTCCAACCCTTTGCATGTTTGCACTAATAAAAAAATCTCGGTGGGATGTTGGTTTTGTCTTCATAATTCTCCATCATCCATGGAGGAACCACTGCATCCAATGGAAAAAAAAAACGAAAAGGGTTCATTCAGAAATTAGACTACTTTATTTTCAGAGAAAGAGCCAAACAAGAGTCGAGAATATGCGCTAAAAGAATTTAACAAATGATTATTCTAACTAAAGGAGCACTCAGAAATGATCAACGAAAAGTTCGAGAAAGATCAGAGCATGCTTTATACTTCTTTGAGCCCGAAAACTGAGCCACTTTGTTCTCTTTTTACTTGACTTTTTTTTATAAATAATGCAGCCCCAGAAAATTCACAATTAAACCATCTAATTTTGACATTTCAGTAGCAGATGCATCCAAGTATTTATTTTGAGAGCACCTCAGAGCCTTGTTCACACCGCCTGGTTGTACAGATACTTGTTTTATCCACTCGGCAAGCTGCACATGAGAACTGAAAGGATGTCATGTCAAAGAAATTGGTTACTAGAAATGCAAGACAAAGTTGACTTCTACAGATTCCAGGTAGAAATCTTCCAGAAGAAAGTCACAGTTCTTAATAATAATAATAATAACAAATGGGACACTGTAAAACTGTTGTTGCCGATGAATACATATTTAAATAATACAGTTGTGGACCACGATTGTAAGTGATTATTTAATCGGAGTTCAGAACATATAGCGTTGTGGAACTGTTATATATTCTATTTGTCATCTATAAGGTTATTGGTTCATATACATCAGCCTCCTTACCACACTCTCTCCTCATGAATTAAGTCTGTAAACTTCAGACTACAACTTCATTTATATATACGTATAATGAACAAATATGAAAAGAAAAGCATAAATTAGATGACAGGGAACCTAACTTACCTCATCCTGTGTTCCCTCCAACAACCTATACCAATGAGCAAACTATGTTAAATGTAAATCAATAGAAGCAGCGAAGGAATGTGAAGCAATTGCTCATTCCACCCAAAAATAGGTTAATGAGAGGATATCATCATCATCATCATTGTTATACTCTAGATACTGTATTACACAATTATGTAATATCATCAAAACAGTCATCCTGGGTTGCTTCAACAGCAGCAGTTTTCTTCCAGAACCAATGTTCCTTCCACACCCGATCCATCCGTTCCATTGCTATTCCCCCGGTCTCCGGCAAAAATAAATGAATGAATACAATCACCATTGCCAGCCAGCCCCCAGAGATGAAGAAGTTGGTAGCCTTAAGTCGGCAAAGCAAAGTGGGAAAGGTCTCGGCTATAACAAATGCAAACAGAAACCACACTGCCACCACAATGCTTTGCCCTGCGGATCTGATCTCTAGAGGGAAAATCTCACTTGGGACCGACCATCCTAAAGGTCCCCAAGACCATCCAAAGCCCATAAGATAAACACAAACCAAGAACAAGGCAAAGCATGCATAGCCTCTACTAATCACATTGTCATCGCTGAGTTGGGTCATCATCACTCTACCAATGGTCACCAGTGAGACGAGCATCTGTATGCCTCCAACCGTAAACATAGCGCGTCGACCAATTCTATCGATGACGGCCATTAACACCATAGTAGAGGTGGTGCTTGTAAGTCCTATCACAAATGCTGACATGAGGAACGAATTCTTGCCAAAACCGATGTTTCGAATCAAGATAGGAATGTAGAAAGCCACCAATTTGAATCCTATTACTTGTTGGAAGAATGGGATTGCGATCGCCATTACGAGTTGAGGCCTATACTCGTATCGAGTAATCCTATAGAAGGATTGGTTAGTAGTTACTTGAGCGTCGCCAGCAGCCATTATATCATTTAATTCTGCTAGGATATCTGGGGTGCCTCGTGTTGTCTGGAGAGTCTTCACTGCCCTGTGGAAGTCAATGTCCCTTTGGATGATGCTGTTTGCCGTCTCAGGGATGAAGAGAGCACCAAGCGTGAGGAAGAGAGATGGAGCTGCAGCCATACCAAGAGAGATACGCCATCCCCAGCTCTCTCTTGGTCTTTCAACACCAAAGATAATGAGATCAGCGAGGAACAAACCAATGTCATAACTAAGCTGAAAGACATTGTTGATTGCTCCTCGGCTCTCCGGGGGGGGCATCTCTGATAAGTACAGTGGAATTGCCTGCAACAATTGTAACAAAATCAATACAAAATATGAATATTGGGTTTGAGAGAGAACGTAGTGAATTGTAATTATGGGAAGTGTTTGGTGAAGGAAAAGATTTCAGAAAAATAATTAATGTTTATTTTCTGAGTTTTTTTCTGTCCAATTAATATCATGCTGTTGATAAAGGGGGTAAAAAAACCAGTGCTAAATTAACACACGGCCAAATATATTACCATACAAATGAAGGTGCTAAATTACCCGCTAACACTATTTCAAGGTAAATGACCTTAGATTCACTGAATGGTAGAAAATGAGACTCCGTTTTGGATCCACCTGTGGTCCATGGTAGATGTTGAGATTCATGGGCGCTCCATGACAACTTCAAAGCACCACCAGTGATGGCAACCACAAATTCCAAAACAACAATGGATTGTAGGCTAATGCAAAGTCGCTTTCCCATTGACAGCAGACATAAAACATACCTGTTTTATTGTGCAAAGAAGAAATAACGCATCTGTCGTGTGGTCGCATAACTAGTAGACCTCAAATTTGGGTACCCATTTGACATCTTTTTCTCCAAAAACTATGGCCAAGTTTGGTTGGGGGGAGTTGGACTCTGGAAGCGAATGAGAATGAGCAACTTCTATTCCAGCTATTTGGTTGGAGGGAGTCTCATTTTCATTCCGATTTTAGAAGAAATGAAAACTTTTAATCCACTAAAATCCAATTGTGACTCTCTCATAGTATTTAAATTCAATTCTGATTCTAATTCCAGTTATGAACCAAACATATTGGGAACTACGACCATTTTGATTTTCATTCCAATCCAATTCAATTCCAATTTCGATCACGAACTAGATGCACCCTATATGTGGTGGTCTCGTCTATCCCGTGTGTTTGTTTGTTTCAAAGGATGCTGTATTGGGTTCATGACCTCTATTGCAAGCTAGCAGTGCATCATCTCTGCAGTGGAAATAAAGAGTTCGGTCAAACTCGGAAGAAATTCACTCTACAGACTTAAATGTTGTTTGTTTTCCTTCGCCTATTATGCATTTGTCTACATCGAACCTCGCCTGGACATTAGCTCATGGGACCACCTTTTTTTCTGTGCATGTCGTTGCAATTTAGTATTGACTTAGAGGCATTCAATTCGTTTTCCAGTAAAAGTCTCACCCAAAATGCCACACAGCTGATCTGCAGCACACTTTTTGATCCTCAGTGTGACAACTTTTGCCACCCCGCGTGAAAAGATGGGGCTTTGCTAAGTAAACTCGTGTTACTTATATCTATATATATCACTATCTGCACCAATCCAAACAATTTATATATAGATATAAGCATTTTATAATCCTTCTTTGAGCAGTTAATTTTCCTATCACATTCACAGTTTGATATTATGTGGCTGAATTCGGCCTCTCCAAGGGCTGAAAAACTCCTCAAATACCATACTATCTCCATATTGAAGGGCAAAATTCTAGTTGTTTTTTCATCAGCCCTTGGAAACCAAGGGGCAGAGAAAGCATCAAATGCAACTTTTTTAAAATAAATATTTATTGTCCATTCTTTACATAAAATTATTGGTTGGACCAGATCTACCAATTTGGCAATGGACCAGCCAAGATGGAAAGCAACACGCCCTTCCAGCTCTCTTTCCTTTCTTTTTATTCTGTCTGTGTTTATGCATGTTGCTTTTTGGTTGGTCTGGTCCACCGTCGAGCTGGTGGACCTGGTCCAACCAGTAATCCTCGATGCACATCGGCATTTAACTTAATTTACTTCTTAAATTAGCCATTCTCGGCAGAACCAAAATGCTAGGCACTACAATCATAATTAACCTAGTCTTACAACAGACTTACAAGTAGGACCGAGTGGTGATGTCAATGGGCCTAATTTATGAAGTTGGATTTATAATCAGAACCGTGGCATACTCTGTAGCTTATTGACATCTCATCTCTCTAGTACCAAGCATGAAAACTCTATTATATTTTGCTTTGTCCCATCTTTCCTTTTCTAATTATTTTCTTCTTTATTTTAGTCAAAGAGAAAGCACTTTTGTCCTGAACTCTAATGCCACGTGCGCCTCAGAAAACTCTAATACCTGCATGAATCTTACCTGGTTGGCGAAGCCGACGCCGAAGCCTAACAGGACGCGGCCGAGCAGGAGCGTCCATACGGTGGACCCGGCCGCGGACAGGATCGACCCGGCCAAGGAAGCGGCGCCGCCGGCGACCATGGTCGGCCGGCGGCCGAAGGCCCGCGTGACCCACGCAGCCACCAACGCCCCCATCGCCCCCGCCACGTACAGTGACGCCCTGTAGCCACTCGCCCGGGGGCTGCCTGACCAGCAGGAGCTGCTGCTGCTGATGCTCTCCTCCATCCTCGCATGCATCCATGGAAACATGTCCTTGTGATTTGCCTCTTTGGTGGCCATGACACCCAGATCATTAAAAATTTAGCTCGTTAATTTCCGTGAATCGGTTGGTAGGAAATATTTTACTTCAGAAAGCTGGTGCAGGTAGAGGTCGGTACCTGAGATTCCAATGTCATAGCCGAAGATCACACCTCCCAACGAGGCCACCATGCAAGTAAGGACGAGGAAGGGTGTCATCCTGCCGTTATATCGGTTGGTTTCGAGCGGCCTGACGGCGAAGTGGGGTGGCATGGAGTCTGATAGATCAATGGGGTGGAAGGGAGGAGATCGATGGGGGTGGTGGCTGCTCCGTTAGAATGGCGAGAGAGAGAGAGAGAGAGAGAGAGAGGGTGGGGAGTAATCTCCTGGGTCTCAAATGTGAACGAGGGAGAGGAGGGTTAAGCAGGTGAGGGGACACGTGCCATTCATGGAAGTAGGAATTGCGGGGGCAGTGCGTTTTGGAAGGAACTGAGTTGCGGATTGTTTTGGACTGTATAGGTTGTTCCGAGGACTCATTTTTCCGACCACAACATGTGACCGTCGAATTTGGTGCTCTATATGCCACAGTAGAAGTGGGTCCCACCAAGATGAATACAATTGGCGCTGAAAAGCATTTACGGAGTATTTTTTTATTATCAAGAATTATATTTGCTATTTTTAATGCCTTCTATTTTATTGAGCTATATTTAGTGGGAACCAAATGTAATGGTTCAAGTGCAATCATGCAAACCCTAGACAAACGAACTATTTGGTCGGTATTTGTCGGCTCCATTTATCATTGCATATTTCCAGCAATTCAGGAGATCTATTGTTACTTACCGTATCTAACACATTCAATTGATTACGATCAACCACTACTTATCTCACACTTTTTTTGGCGGTATACTTGCCTCATATTCAACCAAACTTCGCAACATCCTATCTTGATCGCACGTGACTAACTCTATATTCTTGACAACTCATATTTTTAGATTTTAATTGTGAGGACTCGGTCCATTGACCGACATGCACATTGCGTTGGACTTGTGGGTCGGCTCGAAGTGGCCAGCCCAATCATCCACGTCCGCTACACGTGACGAATTGGGAGAGGACTCCGGCTGGGTATCTCTTTCCTCTCCGATTTCGATCGCAATAGCGATCGAAATAGCAGTGTTCCAAGCCAATCCGAACATCCAAAAGCTCTAATTTTTGCCTATTTAAGATTCTCGATCCCCCCCCCCCCAAGATCCATCAAGAAATAGGGCTAGAGTTCTCTCGATTTTAAGTTTTCTTCTTGAGGTTCTTCCTCCGATTTCCACCACAAAGAGTTGCCAGAAACCTTGCCAGACTGAGATATGAGTCCTCCATCTCCTCCCCTTTCTTCCTTGGAGTTTTGGGCCTTCATTTTCTTGGATTTGAGCCAGTAATTGCCAGAGCTTCATCCGAAATAGAGCACCCATGTTTCAGCCATGATTAGCCACCGTCGACTGCTGGATTTGGCTGAAGTTGCAGCCACCTGAGGCCGGCGTCGGGTGGGCAACTGGGCCACCACAACTGCCACCTATTACTGGCAAGGAAGAAGGAAGAAGAGAGACAAGAAGAAAGATTCTTTCCTCTTCTTTATTTTCTCTCTTTCTCTCCTCTCTCACTTTCTCTCTCTAGAAGATATATGGAATCTAGTATCGGGTCTTGTCGACCCGATATACAAATCCGAGTTAACCCTTGAAAAGAGGCCTTAATCTATCTTGGTACCCGGGCCACCTACTAGACTGATTACCCCGGCCTTGTGGAATATCCTTACAACCTTCATTGATGAACCTTGTAAATGGATCTTGGCTCTAATTGAGTTTGATTTATTGAGCGAATCGTCTAGACCTAACCCATCCGAAACGACTGTATGCTCGATCAAGTCTTCTCATATTATTTTATTAAAGTCGTCAATTAGAAAGTAATTTCGCTGTTAATATTTCAAAAAGGTTTAGCGGAGTTGCCTAGCAAAGTTTGACAATCTAAAACAAAAGAAGTAAGTAAAATTATGGATTGGCATATGTGCTACGAAAATTATGCTTTATTATGAAAGATAATTCCATAAATATTTAAATAAAATAGCTTTATTATAAAATATGAATCCGATTATATCTTTTAGTGTTTTTCATTTATTATATGTATGTTTTAAGAAAAAAAATATAAGAATTTGAAAGTCTCTCAGATAGCTATGTATAGTCCTCGCTAGCGGGTATAATAGTTGGTAACGACCCTTGCCCGTGGGTATAATAGTTGGTAACGACCTTCACCAGTAAGTATAATAATTGGTAAAGGCCCTCACCAAAAAATATAATAGTTGGTAACGGCCCTTGCTAGCAGGTATAATAGTTGGTAACAGCACTCGTCAGCGGGTATAATAGTTGGCAGACTGTGCATGCAATCGATTATGGCCCTATCATAAATATAAAATGACCGTAGCACACATATCTGTGAGTAATATTTTGATCCATGATAGGTTTAAATGATATGAAGAATGATTTACGGATTTATTTGTGAACTGTGTTTATAAAAGAAGGATGATTTGTTCATATATGATTTGTTTTATAATTTGTTTTAATATATTGTACTATAAAATACTTTATTTTGACAATAACCATTATTTTTCTTAAATGATGCATCAATATAGAAAAACTCATGCTTGATCTAGTAAGGTAGAGTAAGATTTACTTACTGAGCTGTGTCGCTCATACATCTCTATTTCTATTTTTCTCTCTAAGCGAATGGAGACAATAAGGATGAAGAATAGTCCGAGCTTGAAGTTCGTGTTAGTAAGTTGGTGATTTTATAGAAGAGTTTTAGTATTTTAATTAACTATAAATTTGTAGTTAATAATTTTCTAAATATTGAAAATTATAGATTGGTATTTATGTTTGATGTAGATGCTCTGAAATATTGGTTGCATTTAATGAATAATAAAATTGAACTTTTATTTATTTATTTATTTAGATGAATTTGGAAGTTAAGATGTATTTGAAATCTAAATATAATGTTCGTTTCATGTTATCACATGTTGTACCCCTCGGTAGCATGGCTATGTTGGATTTGAGGCATGACATTAATGTTTTGTAGAAGGGATATTGTTTTCATATATCTGTAATGTATGTCATCGTGTATGGATAACTATCCAATTTTACTGAGCTATAACATTTTAACATGAGACCAGTAATGCTATTAGCAATAATTGGCGATAATGGTAAATGATAGACAGTCGCATGAAGCCACCATAATTATTAGTGCATTTTCTTTAGCAGTACTTTTAATTGCCGGTAAAAGACTACTTTGTCATAATGTACCATTAGTTTAAGCTTATCTTGATCATACAATGACACTTTACTCCACCATATATATTGTATATGCATTTAACATATAAGTCTACTTGCTTAATCCAAATTGGCATTTTTGAAGCATAAAATGATGTTTAAAATTGCATTTATTTCTAGAAAATTGTTTCTTTTTTTTTTTCCTTCTAAGATTGTAAACTTTGATTTGTGAATTTAAGGGGAAGAATAGACATCTAAAGAATTTTTTTTTTCAAATTCAGCTATTTTTGTAGAACTTCATTGCCTCTACACATTTTCAATGAGATTATGACCATGTATATGTGAAGCATTCCATAATTAAAGCAGCCATTAGACCACAGAGATCATTGAGTACAAGACTATATGCAGAATTCAGCTCTTGCAATATGCATGCACATAACATGCTCATGCTCAAATTTTCCTTGTTCTAGATAGGCAATACCATTAATTATCAAATTAAAATATTGTTACATTTTAGGGTGCTTTGTCAAGGTCAACCTATTTATATTCCCGAGCTTATTTTCATGGAAAGTAGTGGCTTTCACCTACCCTTTTACACCTGATCATATATGTATTAATTTATCGCACGCACTAGCTTCACCTGATCATATAAGTATTGATTTGCCTTTTTCTAAGAACTACGGTGGGAGCTCGACCTTCCATATGATCAAACTTAAAACCTTGTGCAAGCACTAGGTAGAGAGGTGTCAACTAATGAGCTGAAATGCCACTAGCTATGTAAACATGAAAAAACTAGATCCAAAAAGTAACTAATAGATAGTTGTTATTCTATTTTCTCCATGATACATATATGCCAAGTACAGCATTATATTATCCTAGGAAAAAGTATAGAACGGTTTGCATTTTTGTTTGGTCAAACAGGATTATGGGGAAATTGGATTAATAAACCCTTCCATCATAAACTCTTCCATCTCCTGGGACATTTTTCATCATTTCATGTTGTTTCTTTATACCCTCCAACCTGCTTGAAAGAAATCAACACGAGCTGAGCATCAACACAAGCTATAAAGGGGCTTGGTATCAGCATGCATGTAAATCAAACATTCATCTTGTTCAATACATAGAAAAGTATATTATTTATAAGGTCGCATTTACTTCTTGTTAATTTGATTTGTCAAGGTGATCTTACTTATCCTTCCTAACATGTCTATTATGCATCAAGAAGCACTTGACTACCTAGGATATGACTAAATATTCAATTAGTCAGGTGATCTTGTCAATCCTTCCTTGCATGCTTATTATCTACCAGAAACCCATAGGATGATCATGGCCAATATAAAAAAACACCGAACCTCATGAAATTGCCAGTGCCTTGCTCTGAGGAGAGGTTCCAAATTCAAACACGAACGGTGGCATGCCCGCTCGTATTTTGACTATGAAGACGAAATTGACGATCAACAACACCGCCGCCGCCTTCCTATGTTAAATTATCATGATCTCCTGTAAGGACATCAAATTAAACTAAAGAATTCTCAAATGGTTTTCTAGAGATCAACTAATTTCACTATCAATATATTCATGAGATGTGACACCATGTATGCTAGATATTTTATTCTACAAACTGACTTCACTAAGAAAATCATGAAATGTGCATTAAAATTCCAACCACCCCTGAGTAAACTATTAATCATTATCAAATTCAGGTAAATTACTACCAACAACTTTCCGTTGGTCGGCATGTCCATAATTGGCAGAAAAAGTGGAAGTTTACCTATTAAATGGAGTGAGAAAATTTGATTACCAGAACGAATTCTAGCTTTGATATCTTTAATTTACAGATTATATAAGATAAGATAAGACCATTTTAGATTTTAGCATACAATGAACAATTCTTACTGATGCGAATTTGTCGTGCTCGTTGCATTCCCCTTGCTTTCCTCTTTCTCATCCCCAATTATCTTCTTCCAAAACCAATGCTTCTTCCATACTTGATCCATTTGCTCAACTGGCACATTCTTAGTCTCTGGTAAGAACATATATATAAACAAGGTCATGGCAGCAACCCATCCCCCAAAGAAGAAGAAAGTTCCAGACTTCAGATGACAAAGCATCGGAAGGAAAGACTGAGCAACAAGAAAAGTTGCCAAAAAGTTCACTGCTACCACAATGCTCTGCCCTGCTGATCTAATCTCCAGCGGGAAAATTTCGCTTGGGACTAACCATCCCAAAGGCCCCCAAGACCATGAGAAACCTGCTACAAAAGCACAAAGGATGATCAATACCAAATAAGCCTGGCCTCTGCTCATTCCTCCATGGTCTTTGAACTCCGCTGCCAATACTCCACCAACTATTATCTGTGACAAAAACATCTGAATCCCTCCAGTTATAAACAGAGTTCGCCGACCCAATTTGTCAGCTAACACCATTGCTAGGATGTTGCAACTTAAAGCAACTAGCCTTGTCAATATTGCTGACATGAGAGAAGCACTCTCTTTTAGCCCGATGGTTCGAAACATAATTGGCGCATAGAAGTTAATCACATTAATCCCAGTAACTTGTTGGAAAAAGGGGATTGAGAACGCCATCACAAGCTGAGGGCGGTACTTCTGTTGAATGATCTTTCGAAAAGGGTGATGAATGCCTTTCGCGATAATGCCAGCAGAAATCAAGTCATCAAGCTCTTTTTTAACATCAGTGGTGCCTCGGATCTTTTGAAGCAGCTGCTCTGCCTTATGGAGGTCGCCATTGCGCTGAATAATATTGTTGGGTGTCTCAGGGAGGAAAACGGTACCAACAGTTAAAAAGGAAGCAGGAACTGCAGCCAAGGCTAGAGAGATTCTCCAACCCCATCTGGCTTGCGTCTTGTTAATTCCATAGTTGATGAAGTTAGCTACAAGAATTCCGATGCTAACACAAACTTCAAAACCATTATTGATTGCTCCACGGTGTTGAGGTGGAGCCATTTCTGATAGGTATAATGGAATTGACTGGAACAAAATGATGAACTTTTGTGAGATTGTTGCTTGCTAATAAGTCCATGTATCCAAGAACAAAAAAAGACTAATAATTCTACTGTTCACGCTATGCCAAGGGCACTCCACTATGCAATTTGCTATAAATCTCAAAAAAACATAAGGCTACATAGATGTCAAATGGAAAGATCCTCAAAGGATAGTGCACATGCAAATAAACAAGTTCTTGAAAGTTTGTATGGTTCTCCAAGATCTGGAAATTGCATTTATATCCTTGCGATCAGATGATATACTGAAGTAGTACCATTTTATTCATTTAAGAATATTTACACATAAACTCTTCAATAAATGTTTAATTAATTAACTTCCAAATCAAAAAGTAACAGTACACACATAAAAATTAGCAAAGAATTTTAGATATTTGCTATAAATTTTTAAAATGTTATATGGAATTTTAGGGTAAAATAGTCAATGGATAAGCTAATTGAATTTTTTATCCAGCCAAACTTAGATTAGAGTATCAGGATTAAAATCAAAAACAATGTAAAGAGTATGTGCGCATTATAAGCTTTCAACAGGAATATATGCAATATCTATTTTTAAGAATAAATATATAAACAACAGAATTCTCCGGGGAGCATGTGTAAATGCCCCATACTAATACCTAAGCATACCCTCCAAGTGGCAGATCTCTAAGCAACTGCACTCCAAGCCCCATATCTCCGTCCTTGAAAATAACTTGAAATTCTTGCAATATTTACCTTCCATGGCATAGAAAGAGACTAAGAAGAAGAGCGTCATCTATCCCTACAAAGCACAAATTTGAATAATTGTGTAAATGTTTTAATTTCTTTTGAGTCCTAAAAATAAGCTTGATTTCTCAAGGAAAATGTTATTTCTTCTGAGCACTCACATAGAATTTTCATGGATTTTTTAATATTTTTCTAGCATTTCCTTTTGAATACATCCCATCACGCCTCTACATAGCCATGCTCTTGATCATTTTCCTTGAGTGTGAGCATTGTAAACTTTGTATTGGAATGGCTTCAAAAGGAAATATTGACAATAATATAGCTCTTATATAAAGATTATACAAGCTCTAAGGGATTGCATAGTCCTTTCTTAGGACCTGAAGATTGTGCACTAAGGAAGCCTTTTTGGACAAATTATAAGCAAGGCCAGAAATGGGCACAGGCTAGGTCAGCTTCTAGTTAGGCTTTGGACTTGTCCCGAGCAGAATTTTGTTGGGCTTGGACCTGAAATTTGAGCCTAAAAAATTGGGCCAGATTCGGATTGTCCCGGCTGGGCCAAGACCCGACTCTTAGCCCGACCTCTCATGACATTGACCTGAGTGAACAGAAGCGCTCTTTTTATGTCCCCATTTCTTCCTCCTCCAGTGTTTCATCACAATTATTCAGCGCTTCTTAAATTTAGATTGAATTGAATTCATAGCTAGGAAGAGGAAATCGGACACAATAAACCTCAACTAGGTGGACTGAGCACTCTGCTCCACCTTCTCTCCTCTCTTATTTCTATCCCCTTTTCTCCTCTCCCAAGTGAACTATGGCATATGGCACAAGACACCACTCCCACTTCTCTGCTCTCGCATTTCAATCCCCTTCTCTCCTCTCTAGGGTGGACAATGGTTGTAGTAGATGGCATGGTACACAACTAGGTCTCTCTCTCCCCCATCCTTCCATCCCTCCGTCTCGTCAATTGCTTCCTCTCCTAAAGTCAATAGGGGGAGGCGGTGCTGCAATGGGGTGCCAGATCCCCTTTTTCTTTCCTCCCTTTTATTAGGTCAGGCCGAATGTGGCCTGATTTGTGTTGAGCATACTTGTGCTCCATCCAAGTCAAGCATGCACAGGCTTTATTTGGACTCAAGTTCAGGTTCTAGCTTGTTCGGGCTGAGTTATATATAGATTTTTCTAGCCCAACTAGGCCCAAATCAAAGCTCGAAAATAATTTCTAAGCTAGGATGGAGCAAGGGTGATCTGGGAAGATCCATAGGATTTAAACCTTATTTTCGCAATTCTTCCATCTTTTTTTAGTTTTCTTTTGAGAGATTCAATTTGTGCAGGTTGAGAAAAATCTTTCTTCTTTTCGGTCTGATCAAAAGAAATAGCTCAACCTAACAAATTTTTAGTCCTGAATTCAAAAGTGACATGACATGACTTGATGTGATCCTATTTAGACCAAGTTTAAGTAAAAGCTTTTTCAACTAAGAACGGATATAGGTCAGAGCCTCAATCGATTAAGGTTCATGAGGAAATAATTTATCTAGGTCAGGCCAGATAATGACCATAGAGATATTTTAAGAATGGCCAATCTCTCTCTCCCCCTCTTTTTTTTCTAATTGGTAAACAATAAGTGATCCTTTAAATTATTTGAAATAGGGATAGGGTTTGAATCCTCTTTTTTGTAATGTAATTTACTGTCGAGTTGGGTTGAAAGTGATTGACTTAGGTTGGTTGGGATTCGGGCAATGTACGATATAGCAAGTATGAGTCGATTAGATTTTCTGGATGATGGGAGTTGATTGGTGAATGGATATGGATCAAATGCCTCAACTAAATGTTTCATCAGACTACATAGGGATCAAGATTGCATATATTATCATCCTAACTTGATTCAAGCAAACCTAACTAGACTTGACCCATTTTCACCTCTAATGACCTCCTCATATAATGATTGAAATCATCCATGTCGAGCATCGTTCTGCAGCCTACTTTCTTTCTTTTTTTTTCAGGCACAAAATAGACATCTTTAAAGTTGAAAACACCCAATTTCCCCCCCTAGCTCCATATAACGTCAGATAAAACTACTCCACCATGAGTGATTTAACCCTTTTGTTTAGGACTACATTTTCCAGCAAATAACCGATGTCTATAAATATATTCTCTGGATGGGGCTAAATTAGATCCCAAAGCCTTAGCCCAGTCTTGCAGGCATATGCAAGACACTAAATTGTGAAATCATGAGATTCATGCTAATCCCTTTTGATGGTGTGACTGGTGTCGTAAGCATGCCTATCTATTAGCGAATTCTTACAGGTGCTTTAGGTTTTATCTATATGGATGTCCTGAAAAATCATAGTATTCTATACTCGTTGAAAATTATTAAACTTCGATATTTTAAATCATAAAGACATAATTTGAATCTAAAATCTCTAAACATAGTTTGAGTGTAAAGAGTCACAAAACGAAAGGCAGAGCAATCCGATCACCTGGTTGGTGAACCCGATGCCCGCACCAAGCAGGACGCGGCCAAAGATAACCATATAAAAGTTGGCAGCCGCCCCGCCCAATGCCGCGCCAGCCAAGAACATGGCCCCTCCGATGAGCATGGATGCCCTTCGACCGAACGCCCGCGTGATCGGCGAAGCGAACAAGGACGCCACAAGCCCAGCAATGTAGAGCGAAGACGTGAAGGCCGTCAGGAGCTCGCTGTTAAATCTGCAGTAGTTGCTGATCTTGGCGTCCTCCTTCATCTGAGTGTATACCTCGGGAAAGAACTTCTCCAAGAATCCCTCCATGGTGCTCACGCCCCCTTCACCAAGACGCACCAGCCCGAGTGAGCTAAAGAACAAAAGCCGAGCTGGAGGGAATATGGGATAGGTGTGAGGACGGGAGCAGCAGCCCGCCATGTAGCGTTTAACCGTGGGCGTTTTCCAGCTCGGTCTTGGAAATCGTTTCCCGTTTCCCAAGAACACAAATGGAAGGCTGATGTTGATGTGGTGATGAGGGGGGAGGAGGAGGAGGAGGAGGAGGAGGAGAGGGAGCGGGGATACAAAACCTGAGATGCCGAGGTCGTAGCCGAAGAGGAGTCCTCCGCTGGCCGCAACTATACAGGAGAGGACGACGAACACAGTCACCCTCCCGTTGTAGCCACCGCCCGTTTCGCTCCCCAATGCCATAGATTTCGTCGCCGGAGAAGAAAACCGGCAGCCGGGGCCCGGGAGAGGGAGAAAAGGCTTGGTTTCAATGGAGGCGCGCGGAGGGAGGTGCGGCGGGTTACAATTGGACTGCGATCAGCTTGGGTCTTGGGAAGTGGACAATATCCGGTTTATTAGGGATTCCGGGAACAAATATCTCGCCACTTCTTTCTTATTTTAATTTTTTTTTTTTTTTTTTTTTTTGGGGGGGGGGGGGGGGGGGGGGGTCCCGCATAGCAGCCTCCACTGAGCCTCCATCCCACCAGGAAAATGTTTGATGCAGCCAGAAATGACCATGTGTTGGGCATTTCGGCCGGTTTTGCTCATATCCTCCTCACCCATGGGCTTGGTTCGATTATCCCTCTAGGCTTCGACACGAATACCACGTGTGAGTACGTCACATCTGATACCATCGAGGCTACCAGCAGAGCGATACGCCCTTCCAGACTCCGTGTCCGAGCATGATGCATCTGGTCTCCACAATTTAATTGACACCCGTGCGTTTCGAACTCAGAACCATTTGGTTGGAAGTAAGGTCAAGCTTCCACTGGGCTACCACCTCAGTAGCTTCTTATTTTAATTATTAAATATCTACCAAAACATAAGGATAAATTTAATTATCTTAGTTTCATAATTTCTATATTCCCATTATATGATTTTTTTTCTATAATTTTTATAACTTTTTTCTATCATTGGAATTCCATTCCTCCACAACTAGCAATTTTATGAATGATATGAGAGATTAATATCCGAAACAATACGTTTGATGCCGTGCAATCGGCTAAAAGACGAGCTATCGCTGGGCCATCGTCGTGGGAACGCAACTGGCAGTCGGTGGGGGAAGAGGCAAATGGGTGATGGAAGGCAAGCCGTGGATAGCGGCGGGGTTGTGCCCTTTCCAACGGACCGTCCGCCTGTTGTTTTCTTTGCGTGGAGTGGATGTGGCCGAACCCCTTTCATATTCCGTGACCGTGATTGGTACAATTGTCGAAGCCCGCCCGTGATTTGTGTGCAGGAATTAATCAGGTCCGACGTGATGGGTGGCTTCGTAACTAACTTCTCGGATCCTCCCTGATTCCAATATTTTTTTGATTAAATAAGATAATCTAAATTAATCAAAAAATTATAAAATAAAATATTATAAGGTTGAACAGAAGGATCAAACAAAAAAAAAAAAAAGATAAGATGCCGTCAATTGGCAGAACCCAATAGATAATAATGATTGCATCATTCTCCTAGAAATAGACATAGTCACCATTCAACGCGAGATAAATCAACAAATCATTGATAATCGTCATAGAGTCGCCCTAAAGTCTGTGGCATAAATCAGTTTCTCTCATGAATGCAACATCGTCTATAGCTATGAATGCAACATTAGCACTTTTGCCAACAAAGTCCACTCCATCTAAAATATCTCTATATGGTATGCTACTATTAAAATTGGTTTTGAGGAAGCGGTTCCAAAAAAACTCGATCCAATTCTTTTGAGTTTGATTCACCTGAGGTGGCTGGTGGTTTCTCCTTTATTCTCTCCGATTCTGCTTTTGGCCGGTTCAGACGCCCATCAAGCCAAGTTCAGCGCAGCAAGTGCGACGAGAAAGGACTTGCTGAAAAAATATTATCAGGCGTGCCCGGTGCTTCAGAAAGCCAGGGCTGGCCCATCCCTTAGGCAACTTAGGCAGTTGCTTAAGGTTCCAGCTCAAAGAAGGCCCACCGTAAGAAAAACCTCAAAGACAAAATAGAAAGGAAGAAGATCCTTCTATGAGTTCGCCTTAGTCCGACCCACTGCAGAAAGCGAGTTCGGATCCAAACCGGTTAATTCATCGGGACGTCCATGGTGATTGCATGAGCCTATGCAGTATGCTATCCCATCGTCTTAGTATAATGTAATTAGGATGGTCCCACCATGAACGACAGTCATGGATGACTGTGATCGCTGAATCGGCCATTCCAAGATCAATGCCAAACTCCAGAGGACCTGGACTCCGAACATGACCTGCCTTCCGAATTTAAGTTTTAAAATTATTTTGTTTTAGTAGTATAGATTATAAAAAGACGGGACCAGGCAAAATAAATTTTAAATGGAGTGGATTCCCAAGTTCATGGTGCCAAGGATATACCATGTTTACCATGATCATGTCTTATGTTTTTTCTTTGGTGAATCGTCTGCTCACACTGCTATAGTATGAGTACAGCTAGCTCCATCTGAATCACGCAACCTACACAAAGCAAAAGGTACCGAAGATCATGCCTTATTGGATGGCAAAACCTTTCATTCATAATGTAGCATGTTTTAGAATTTTGGATTGTACATATTCTTCTCTAAATAACATAAAAAAAAGATGACGCAAATCTGGGAAATATTTGGACTTGGAACCATTTCATATTTCTCTTATTTTCTCCCCCCCGCATGTTATATTCTTCAATCTCTACAAAGGAGCATCTGCATCTTAGTGCAATAGAACAAAACTAGGCCAAAGTAGCTTAATTTCAGGTCAACCAATATAATTACGAGGAAAGATTTTTTTTTCAACAAATACAAATATAATTACTTTTTTAGGACATTGCACAATGATCCGAACACTTTGTCGCATCTCCTCGATACAGATACAGTAACGATCATAGCGATCTCCTTTGGTATCTACTGGTATATCAAGATCCGATTGGTCATGAACATCGTAAGGTGCTGCTCTTCACGAATCTCAGCATACCCAGGTAGTGATCATCAGGCTCATTGTAAGATTGTCCACAGGTCTTTTCCTTCTCTTGTTTTTGGTAGTAAATTAGTTATGTTCTAGCCATATTCTTGTGAAATCATAATTCATGTAGACATGTATATTTATACATGCATTTATGCATACATCACTGTACAAATATATATATATATATATATATATATATATATATATATATATATATATATATATATATATATATATATATATATATATCATATTCAGGGCTGGAACTGGAGCAGACTATATTGGAAAGAAAATCTAATACTATGAGCCAGGTTTAGATTCGAAAATTTTCTTCTAGATTCCACTTGAATCAAGCCTTACTTTTCAGGCTCCATCGTGATCGTGATCATTCTTGGACTAGGTCCAAAGTGTAACCTAAAAACATCCTTGCCATGCGCATTTTCAACTGTAATCATGTTTGAATTGGCAGAGGTTGGCTGTCGAGCTCCCACACTACTCGGCTTAAGTTCATCATTTTATCAACTCAAACCCAAACTTTAGCATATTAAGCTTCAAATAATATCTAAATATTATATTTTTGCAACATATTTGCAAATGTAAAATTGCCTAGACCCAAGTTTTGAACTTCAATCAAGATATGTTCTTGGTGTCTTGTAATCAATTACGTCAACAATTTAACTTGATCCATTTCTTTATATATCTCACAAATGACCATGTACATTGCTCCCAAGGTTACTTCTTCATACACAACATTTACATTATTAGGTTAAAATTAATACAATCTCAACTTAAGATGATTAAAAGATAAACTATATTCGTTGATCTTAATTGTTCTAAAATCCCAATCATGAAACTTTCCATAACCTTCAAGAAATCTTCTAGCTAAAGATCCTAAGTAAGACTTACTATTTGCCATGGAAACTTCAACTTGGTTACTAAAGTTTTTGGCCCAATCTTTAACAAGATAATCTCATACATTTTACCTAATCAAAAGGAAAGTAGCATAACATAAGTAGGGTTGCAAATAGGTCAGGTCGAGTCGGGGCCTGAGCGACTCCGATCCGACCCGGATCTTATTCGGGTCTTAATTTTGGACCCAGACCCGATCCGGTTGAAAATCGGATCGGATCAGGTCGGATCCATGCCTATAAATTTTGACCCGACAGGTCACGGGACGGGTTGGGTCCGGATCTATGTATTTTTATATTCAAAGTTCCACTATATAATAGTCAAAAACTGAACCAAAAAATTGGGTCCGCTCGGATCTGGGTCTGGGTCAAAATTGAGTGGATCCGACCTGAACCGAAAAATAGAACGGGTCCAAATTTAGGACCCGACCCCAGCCCTGCGGGTCCTAAAATTCAGGTCGGGTCGGGTCTTATACGGATTAGGTCGGACGGGTCACGGGTCAACCCGGTCGTTTGCAGCCCTAATCATAAGTTAGTAGGGGATGCCAATGGCATATCTAAACTCATTCTAGTGGTTGACACATAGGTGCAAGTGAATGAAGTATAAATGGCTGAGTTTTTCATCAAAATAAATATTTTTATTATAGATCAATTTGATAAAAATGTAGCATACGGTCTAGCTGCGAGAAATTATAGAGCAATCAAATCAATTTTTAAATTTGATATAAAGAATAAAAAGCATGTTGCAGTTTCATCATACAATGGCTCAAAGAAGTCAAAATAACCAACTTACCAAAAATATTCAGAAGATGGTTGGAAAAAAAAAAGTTTCATAGTGAACGTACGTTTTTGCATAATACCGTGTGTTTTGATCAGAAGCATAAATAAGAATCTTTTGACAGGACTATTGGCTCACCTTTTAGATTGCACAGCCTACTAGAAATGGTTTCAAATCTAGGAGCTTATCGATTTCAAAACTTGGAGCTCATCCATCCCTTCCGTCTTTGTTAGATACCCTACAGCCAATCTTCCAAGTAGCAACGACTGAATGCAACGCAACAAACAATAGTGACAACTTAAAGCTGGGTCTGACTACGATTCCACATATCGAAACTTATTTTTTAATCCATTAATCTTTTTGATTGGAGAAGAGTCTAGTTTACTGCTCTTGTTGGACTCTAATATAGAGCACTGGGTCAGGCCCAATATCTCGATAGAACAAGATTTGAATGCAAGTCTCCTTTTATTATCGTCGTAGGAGTTTTCCAGATTGGTAAAATCATCTCAAAACCTTAAAGAGAAGTGAATGCTGCTGCAAACTAGGCTGCATCCTATGTGGGATCCTAACTATGTTCTTCTAGATTTTTTCTTAGGAATTATGCATCCGGCTCTCATGAATATATTCATACATATCTATACCTGTTCCAATGGCTTATCGGGATATTTTTATAGGATTGGATTGAAAATTCTATAGAAATCAAACCTATTGGTCCATCTAGCTCGCACTTTCTAAGAACATATACAAATCTTAGCATTTAAAAAACGGAAAGAAAAAAAAGATCCATGAAGTTTTTTTTTCCGCTCATAGAATTTAGGCTAGGAGGTGTTTTGTTGATAGAGTCATACTTAAATGGATATCCAATATACATATATATGTGTGTGTATGTATACATTTTGTATATGTGTGTGTATATATATATGTATATGTATACATGTATGTGTGTGTATATATATTTGGAGGTTGACAACTTTAGTGGATGTATGGCATACTAGGGTTTATTTAGATTTTTCTATAAAATTAGGTTGAAAATTTCGCAGAATTTATAGATTAAGCTAGTACAATCAACAAAATCACATGCTATACTCATAAAATATCCACCTAAGATCTTCTCTCTCTCTCTCTCTCTCTCTCTCTCTCTCTCTCTCTCTCTCTGGGATTGAGGCTAGTCCAGTCCAAAGCTATTTATAGATATTTTATATAGCCCAGTTTATAGTCTGCGATCTTGCATGCTAGTTATACCGACCTAATTTATCAATTCTAGATAGGAAAATCAAACCGGCCTAAGTTGCAACATCAATCACTCCATCATGCTGAGAGACCAAATGTAAACAAATATTTGAGAATCGTAGATCAAATTCCCATATAAAAAACCCTTGTCCTCGCAAAACACCTCCTCCCCATAATTTCCAGAAGTCTAGCAGCAGAGGAACCAAGGTGGGAGACATGGATTGGTCAGTGAGCCGTAGCCGTTGGAGGAAGCGAAGCCAACGGAACAAACCCCTCTTCCTCCTTTCTCTTTCCCTTCTCCTCCTCCTCCTCCTCCTCCTCCTTGCCGTCTTCCTCTCCTCTTACGCCGAGATCTTTCGATCTCTCCTCCCCTTCTCCGCCCCTCTCCCCGCCGAAACCCTAGACGCTCGATCCCCGCAATGCGGCGCCGGCCGAGCCCCGGCCCTCGCCGGCGAGAGATTCCTCTGGTACGCTCCCCACAGCGGCTTCAGCAACCAGCTCTCCGAGCTCAAGAACGCCATTCTCATGGCTGCTGTCCTCAACCGCACCCTCATCGTGCCTCCGGTGCTCGACCACCATGCCGTCGCCCTGGGGAGCTGCCCCAAGTTCAGGGTCGCCAGCCCCACCGAGCTCCGCACCGCGGTGTGGGATCACATCATGGAGCTCGTTAGAGCTCGGAGGTGTGTTCCTTTGATTTGGATTTTTTTAAAATGTAGTGAAATTTTCAATTGTTTTGATCCTTCAAGCTGTTTCGGTTAATTTTGTTCTCTTACATGTGCGGAAAAAAGGAGGGAAAGGAACGATCTTGACAAGAAAGCCAAAATCAAATTAGTAGATTTTTTTTTTTTGGAAATATTATCGAATTCTTTTTCAAGCCACTAGCCATGAAACTTGGCTTAGACTAACTGATAGATGATTATATGGGTTACTGATTAATTGGAAACTGTATGATGTCTTAAAACTCGGTTTCAAATTGGTACCAATTGGGTGCCACGATGGAAGAAGTATATATATCACTATTAGGAGTCACTTAAACTATGATTTTACAGAACAGCTATTTGTTCTGCAAACTAAAAATTGGGTCAGGATAAGGAAATTCACTGGGTCAATATGCAGTAACAAGTTTTAATAGCAGGAAGTAAGATAAAATTAATTTAATTATTTTTCAGGATTAAGTTATTGGGAGTGGTGGAGATAGAGTGGAAGCAGGAGGCTTGATTTAGCCTACAACACCACAATGACAAGGATAATATTTTCTTTGGCCAGTCAATGGAGATAGTGTTATTTGGTTTGTTGAACCCTTCCCAATTTGGTGCTTTTCTTTATGAACTAGTCGAATATGTAATAATTGCAGGTACTTAACATTCTCTAGATAGAGAAAGTATTGGAATTCTTAACAAATTCAATTTGCTTTGGAGGGATCTTCCTTAGAGCAGTTCCCATGGGTTCGCTAAAATATTTTCTCAAAGCAGCTCCACTGTGTTTTTATAAGTAGTATATTTGCTTTTCATGATTTCTGAAATACTTGGATTCGTTATTGTTTTTTTTTTGGGGTGCTTCTTGAATAGCGCGTCACCTTTAAATCAAATTACTTGTAGGCTTACATTTATCTTCTAACTGTTTCCATTCTTCCATCTGGCATGTATAGATGTTTGAATTGCCTGGTTCTCTGCCTGATTAAAAAAGGATTACAGATTTGGAAAGATTGTGCCCATGTAAAATAACGAATAGAGGGCATTTTATACTTCTTCTAATTGAAATTTGATGACTCACTTGGAGCATGTGAAGATTAAGTATATAGTGGAGCACAATTACTTCATAGCCATTGTATGTTGCAGGTAAAAAAGTGCTCTTTGTTTTTGAATTAATCAAAGTTAGTTGCTTATCTCCAATATGACTGGTTTATCCACCAAAATATTGTCTTTATTTGTTGCCGCATAGATGTTCTTTGGAGTTTTTATGTCATTGCATCAGATTTATAGCACAAATCTATTATTGTGACAGAGGTGTCAGTCATTGTGCAGGCAGAGAGAGAACTGTGAATTTTATATAAAACAAGGATTTTTTTAATATCTGGAAAACTTAATTAGGCATTAATAGAGTGGTGGATTGACCGAAGAGCTGTAGAAGCTAAGTGAAAGAATGGAGAGGGTAAGAGTCAGTAGGACAACTTGAGATAGAAGAGATGGGTGGAGGGCGTTAACATAGAATGGAATGAAAAATAAGGAAGAGAAGCAATGCATGCAAATTAAAAAGATGAGGAATGGCAAGAGTGTGCCAGCTGGGAAAGCTCAGATGTAGGAGGGGAAGGTATATTACCCTCTTAGTTTTTCTTATTTTCGGTCCTTCTGGTTTAAACTTATCAAGGTTACTTTCTTTTGATTCTGATATCTATAATATTTCCCAATCAAGGAGCCAATCAGTGGAAGCCCCTGTTTTATATGCCTTATGCTTGTATCTAATGCTTTAATGGGCAGTGACCATGCTAGCGATGATGATTCACCTACTTGCAAGCAATCTAGGCATGGTTGTGTAGTTTGGCGACTCTAGACCATCTAACTTGCTAGTTGGTGCAACAGAAATATTTGGGTGCCTATCAGCCAATTTAACTTAATTTTTGTCATGTGCATCAGGGTCTGGTCACTTGTGGCTAAGCAGCCTCTTGCATAGGCATGCTCTTGGGATTTATTGGTCATCTAAGGGCCTGCTTGAGTTGGAATTGCAGCAGTAGAAATTGAGCTTAACCTTTGAAAGTATTTTTTTTTATCTTTTAATAGTTATGTTTCTTTCCTTTTTAGCTATAGTGGTTGGAATTAAGAGCAGTGCTGTGTCTCTGGTAAACTCCAATGGGCATTGCCTTCCTTCTTGCATAGGGAGATTCCAGCAGTCGTAAAACAACTTGGTCAAAAGAAGCAAGTCCTGAATTATATTGTTTATGAGAAACTGTCACATTGGTGGTGACTTCGATGAGGATTCAGCATTCTAACAGTTTGCTTAAGGTTGTGGTTGAATCTTTTGGAGACAATTTGGAGAGTTAGATGTGTGATCCATTTTGTTAGTCATGGAAGAGGAGAACACATTGCTAAATATTGTCTGCATTCTTATTTAACATACATGAAATGGTTGTTATATCTATAGGAACAACCTGCACTTAGATGAGTGCTACCTTGATCTATCTAACTTCTAGGAAAGAAGAAGCGTAGGACTGAAAAAGATTTGATCTAAAGTATTTTTATCATGGTTCAACATACAGGCCCGAACTAGGCGGTATGGGGTGTATTGTACCATATCGGTTCGGTACTGATGCCCGGTACGGATGTCGTAACGACAGTTGGTATGCCGAAAATATCTCATACCGTATCGTACCGATACAGTGCGACTGTAGTACCAGTACGGGGTTTGGTACTGAGACGGCGAATCTTAATTTTTATTATATACATAATTAGTTGAGTGATTATGACATATGGTTGAGGAAGATGGAGACTGATCTCAATTGCACTGATTTGAGTGGACATGCAGAGAATAGAAGGAATGGTGTAGTGTTTAGATCAACTTTGAAAAGACTTGATAGCATGGAGTAAAATTTTATGAATCATTTTGTGGAAGATAATTTTGATTTAAGTGAATATTTATTTCTTCTGCTCAATCTTGTGGTGGTTATAATAATTTCAGGAAATTCATTTTCAATGCTTGAAGACCTCTGCAAAAGGGATATCCAGTCTCTGCATCTGATTGTTACAGCTACAAAAGCTATAATTTTATCTGTATTCTGGCTAAGAGCATTGGGTTTTTAGTGATTTCAACGCCAGCTGGAATAGGACACCAGAAGTTCATGATTGGTTTGTGTACCTATTGAGGTTGATCCCTAAAACATACACATATGATGTTTGTTTTTTGTAAAGCTACAAATCATAGCAGGCACCATCTATGCGCTAACCTGCTTAGTGATAAGTGGATCTCACTGAGACTGCCGATTATGATGAGAATACCTGATAGCTAGAGCTGAAGTTTGCTTTCTCAATGCCCATCAAATTTGTTACTTATTATGTCCAAAGGGGAAGCCCTAATCTGTTTAATAATAAACAACAAAGTGTCTTAGTACTTGTAGTAGCGATTATTCTTAAAAAAATTAATACATGTTTTGTTTCATCTTTTTCAGGTACGTTTCAATGGCAGAAATTGTCTTAGTACTTGTAGCAGCGATTGTTCTTAAAAAAATTAATACATGTTTTGTTTCATCTTTTCAGGTATGTTTCAATGGCAGACATAGTTGATTTGTCTTTGCTAGCATCATCTGTGCTCAAGATAATTGATTTTAGAGTATTTGCTTCAACATGGTGTGGTTTAAACATGGAGCGCACTTGCTTTGCTAGCTTATGTTGTGCTGTGTCTAGGGTTAGATCTTTGTCAGGTAACTTTGACCGATGCAGGTCCTTGCTATCTGGCTTGCAAGGTAACATTGATCAGTGTGTATATGCTGTACAAGATGACTGTAGGACAACAGTATGGACATATCAACAAGACAATGATGGGATTTTGGACTCGTTTCAGCCTGACAAAGAATTGCAGAAAAGGAAGAAATTTTCATACATTAGGAAGCGTAGAGATGTATACAAGGCTTTTGGACCTGGTTCGAAAGCTGAAACAGCCACAATTTTGGCTTTTGGAAGCCTATTCACATCACCATACAAAAGTTCTGAGCTTTATATCGATATCCATGATGCTCCAAGAGACACACGGATACAGTCATTGCTAAAGGAAATTGAATTCCTTCCCTTTGTCCCAGAAATTATGGCTGCAGGAAAGGATTATGCTGTAAACAAGATAAAGGAGCCTTTTCTCTGTGCCCAACTTAGGTTGCTAGATGGGCAGTTCAAGAACCACTGGAGGACCACATTTTCAGCAGTAAAGCAGAAGATTAAAACCTTAAATTTGGAACTTCAGGGAAACAAGGTTCGTGGTCCTATCCATATTTTTGTCATGACGGACCTTCCTATGGTAAATTGGACTGGAACTTACTTGGCAGACCTTGCAAAAGATGCAAGCTCTTACAAACTCTATACACTACTAGAAAGTGATGAATTGGTAGTGCAGGCTGCTAAGAAACTTATGGCAGCAGAGCATGGGCTAAGGTCTGGTTACCTTCCAAGGAATCAAGAGGGAACGGATAAGAACAAAGCTTGTGAACCAGTGGCATTACCAGAAATTCTATTATACATAGAGGCAGCTGTTTGCAGTTGTGCTTCCTTGGGTTTTGTAGGGACTGCTGGATCAACAATAGCAGAAATCATAGAAGTGATGAGAAAAAATAATGTCTGCAAATTGTAGACCAATTGTACCTTTCACCGTTGCAGCTGGATATATACCACATCTAACAAAAGTGCTCATCTCTGTTTCCACAAAGAATATATCAAAAGAAATCCAAAGTCTAATGGTACATGAAGTCAAAGATCGATTCAGGAACAAGAATTTGAATATTTGAAACTGGGTACAATTAATGTTGACTTCCTGCCAACAATTTTCTCTTGGTCTTTGAAACATCAGAGAATGGCATAAAACATACGTTATTCACACCTGCAATTTATGCAACTAATAAAGAGGAAGCCGTGCAGCTTTGGATTTTATTTTTGGGTACTCACACGGTCTGGCATCTCATAAAAATCATTGAAGGATTTGACAAGAAAAGGAGCTTCAACTTGTTGTATGGTAGCGAAGTCTTGCTCACCTTTCTTAGTCTTGAAAGAAATTTATTCATCATTTCATCAATCTTACCTTATATATATATATATATATATATATATATATATATATATATATATATATATATATATATATCTGTTGTATTGACAATTTTTTTAGCTGATCCATATAGTTCCGACAAAGCTTGATGACTATGGTTATGTTACTGAGTTTTATCATAGCCAGATAATACTGTTTTTTGATGTTTGTGTGTTTTATTGATGATTCTATCTCGAGTTTCATCCGATTTGTCATGTTTTTGGATCATCTTGACATTATTATGACATGATTTATGGGGTTTCAAATTGTTGATATGGGAAGAATGCTGAAATTAGTTGCTTTGTTGTTCTGGTTAACAATCATACTTCTCACATGCCCCCCATCTTAAACTGGCCAGCTGATGCTATAATTTTCTTGGGAGAGAAGGCGACGGGCACACTGTGGGAACATTTCTCAGGACTTGAACCCAAGACTTGCTGTATACAAGTGGAAGAAATGACTGCTGAGTGAGGACTCGGATGATAAGCAAGTCCCAGTTCACCAACTTACGCTATAATGTTTAGCCAACCCTAAAATGATTATATCCATGATTTTGAACGGCCAGCTTCTGTCCAACAAGTACACAGATGGTAAATGCTTGTTCCACTACATGTTTTCCTGAAACTAGGAGTTAGAGAAGGGATGATGCAAGTTGATTTGGATTCATGTACTTCTTTTTATGGGTTTTGATATATGATACGGTAGGTTAGTTGCTGTTACAGTGTTACGGTACTGCTTTTAGCTAATCTTATCTAATGGAAAGTCCATTTGAGTTATACTGTATTTTTCAGGCATCGGATGAAAAGTAGAGAAGGCACATGCAAATGATGATAGGATAGAGTATATGAATGGCTGAAATGTAGTGGAAATATTGGCTCGGGGATCACCCACCTAAAATTTCAATTATTGCATGGATGATTAGAATCAGATGGAGAAGAAAGTATAGTCATGTCATGAATAATTAATGTTATTAAGATGGACAAAACCAACTGATTCAAAGAGAGTATTTGTGAGTTTTAGTTTCTTTTCGTGCGAATGTGCCCATGGGTGGGAGTGTTTGTTTCTTTTTTTTCCCTATTTTTGTTATGAGAAAAAATTTGGATGGATAGTTGTGATTCTGTCTAGGGCAACAAGATAGTATGAACAAACGATTCAAAGATACCTTAGTAGAAGAGAATTTGATGGAGAGGGATGATTTATTTAGAGTTTCGATCACCATTACATTTTCTTCTCAGAAAGGTAAGCAACTATACTCTCATATATTAGCATCGGGAGCATGGTTGCGAGAGGAAGCTTAATAGCTATGATAGAAGACATTTTTGAACATAGACCTCCCAAATTAAGTAGAGCCGGTATCTCATATATGCCATGCATGTGCTTTTTAAGAAATTTGGGAGGGAGGAGGAAGGGAGGGAGAGAGAGAGAGATTGGGGTTTCACTGCTACAGAGTTCAGCTTATTGTGACCAACCCCAACGTTCAGCATTCTAAAGATTAGGATAGGAGGACCAAAAAGAAAAAAGAAAAAGAAAAAGAAATTCTAGGAGCCAACATGGCCTTACTCAACTTTTCTAATTATATCTAGAGCATCATTCTTTTAGGATGCTGTTCTGCATTGCTAAGGTAGATTCCCCTCCAGTTTGAGGTCCTTTCCAATTAGATCTAGAGCAATGCTGTTCTTCATTGCTCAGATAGCTTCTCCTGCAGCTTGAAGATCACCATGGCAGATGGAGCAAATCTTAGACTTTGGGATGACCCTCTGGTGTACTTTAAAGGACCAGCTTCCATCCCTTTCGCAGGAGAAAAATTATATCCTACAAGGGGGACCCAAGCCAGCTGTGTGTTCTCTGTAATACCGATGGGGAGGCTCATAAAACATCTGTTTCTCAGGTGCCATTTCACCGAGCATGTCTGGATGCTGATCATAATTATCTTTACAACTTTTAGATTATTCCGCAGCTGGAGTAAGAAGCTTTCGGGAAGGCATGGCAAAGCAGCATCTAATTACTACCTCTCTGTCTTCTCTGTATCTCTTTCTGCTCTCTCTTGCATCGCCGTCTTAACAGAATCATTCAGGTGGGCTTTACCCTCCGTTTTACAGAGCAAAAAAAAACAAACAAACAAAAAAAACTACAGCAAGGCACGTTTCACCTGGAGCTTCACATACTCCATACTCCATAGTTTCTGCTACATGGTGGAATACATAGATGAGGGATACAGAATTAATTTCTTGTCATCTATCACAGCGGTCTGCATTCAAGGAGGAGAATGTAACGATGGTTAGCTCACATGGCTTTGAATACAATATTCAGTCGAAGACAGGTTTTGGAGTATATTGCAATGTCAAATGGATCAGCTGTAATATCTGTTGAAACACGGCATAGCTTCCACAAAGGGAAACACCTCATGTCATTTACACACACAGAATAAAAAGAAGAACATAGAAAATTTCTTCGATATATAGTTTACCATATTCATCTCACTCATTAGATTCCTGGGAAGAAGATAAAATATGAACCTGTTCTATTTTTCAGCAAACTGGAGATGGCAGTGAGGTCATTTTCACCAACCCTGGTGCTAGCAACCAGGAGCTACAATGTACCATGAGAATCTTTGGAATTTTATTGTACCATTATCAACCAACCAGAAACTCCTGGAGAATTATTGGAATCATATCCAGCCAAGGAAAACAGCAGAACTTTTATGCCCTGTAGAACTAACTGGTTTGATTCTTCAATAAAATCATCGAAAGACTAATTGTCTTGCAATTTTGCCACGTATGAAGAATTTCTAATGTACGATAGCAACAAGACTAGAAGCAACTAGGGGAGGCACTGCTGTGTCGATTTAAAAGAAGCAGGAAAACATAAAAAAAGTTATGCTGGGCAGAATGATCCAGACCCACTGAAAGGGCCCTGAATGAGTCAGGCTCACGTTGTTAGAAACCATCTATCATTTTCAGGTGTAAGAGAAAAGATATGCCCGTCTGGCCACTCTTTGTTAGCAACTGGAAGTTTTCAGCAACAAAGGCCTGGGAAGGCTCAAACGATATGTGCCTTTGCAGATGAGAAAATGCACAATACTCCACTTCAAAAACTTCCACATCCTTTTGGAACGAAGAGACCGAAACACCAACTCCCTCTCCTGCCATACAGGGAAGAAGAATGCGATTTTTGCAGTCAAACAGCTCAAAAAATGCATGTGCAGATTATAAACATGACTGGCTTGATGAATTTTAAAGAATATGCAAATTACTAAAAAAAATCCTACTCTTTTCCTTTGTAAGGAGATTTTTTTTTAAATTTAAAAAAGAAAGACATTCAGGTGATCGTGCAGCAAGGACACCATATACAACAACATATGCATATGCACAAGCATGGGCCCACCACGAAAGGGAAGAAAAAGAAAAATAAGAAATCACCCTACACCCAAAGGTGGACAAAAGCATCACTTGTACAAAACAATGAAAAATTATGTTAATTAATGCACTAAAATATGTAAAGTGAAACATATTAAGAGCGTCAACAGATATGAATGCTTTTTGTTTTGTCCATTGTTTTGGAAAAAGAGGGTAGGCCTATGTTGAAAGCAGTTTATAATCAAGTTACACATGGAAACACTATAATCAGATTGACAAAGATGCACTGACCATGTGTGACCAGCAGCAAGTTTTCATGGGGATACTTGTCTGCAAGAGCCCGAATGATACTCGCATATCTATTTCTTGCATCAAGAACAGACTCCTCCCAACGCGGCATCTGCAGCAATCAATGTACATTATTTGCTAATAAAACAGATTTAAAAAAGACTTTTGTTCATAAATAAATGATCATATAAATTAAACAAGATATTCATGATGAATAATGAATTAGTCTAAACCTCTTGGTATATATGCTCCATAGAATGATCTATAGTTCCAGCTGGCAGCAAAGCTTCAAGTTTTGAAACTTCAGGAAACCAGGTGCCATCTTTAGGAGCAAATTCTTCACCTATGGCTCGTGTATTTAACATTTCACATAATCCATATTCTATTGAGACCTGTGAAACAGAGAAAGTTCAAGGAGATCAGTTAGGGGAAAAATATGACCCTTGATACCGTTGATGTTTGGATAAACTGTTTAACCCCCATATTATCATGCAATAAGGAACAGACAGCCAATGCCATTAATGAAGGTAGCCTTTCATTAGAAAGAAGCCAATTTTTTTTTCAAAAGTCAGCTCATTCAACTAATTCAGTGCTAGTCCATTAATGTTTTGTCAAGGAAAAAGCCTTGTTAGCTAAGAATATGGTTCCTCCAATATATTATAATAAATATTAGAGAAGGCATCACAATAAGATAAAATCAATTGTATGTTGGGACCATTGGATAAAGTCCAGAACTTAACTGCATAATAAGCATCCAGTTTATGATTTATGGGTTCATCTTTTTATATCTATAGAAAAGGAAAAAATTATGAACTAGACCATCTTGGTTGTCGGGTTATCATTAGCTGTCCACGTAATGAGCTCATAGTAATTATTTATTCAGAAAATAATAACCATATTAGGAAGGGGTGAGAAGCTAGATCAATTTGAAGATTAAGTGGCTGACATTGATAGTGGCCATTATTAGGTAGTGGGTAAATTTTTGTAGTACGAATGAATGCATCCAAGTACTTATAAAAGACTGTCCACTAATGTTTCATTTAGAGGCATTTAACTATATCCTCCACCTATCTCCCTAGGGTTTCCATGTGCTTCGACAATGCTCCTCATATGTGTAAACTTTTCTGAAAATTAAATGGGACCAATCTTTTGCAATGTGCTCTCCACCAAACTCTTCAACACATGGCAAATGCATATCCTGGAGCTATGCTTCTATCAAGTAAAGTCTTAAAGCATATCAGTGACATAACTCAGGAAAAAACCACAAAATCAGCCATCCCTTCCATAAAATGTTTCATTCTTTAATGTTATGTTGATGATTCAGAAGAATCCTTAGGTGATTCACATGACATTATTTTTGGAACATGTGAGATTTGCTACTTGAAGTGAAAATGGAGGGGCTGTCCACAACCTTAGCAATGTTCATGTAAAGCTAACAACAAGCAGCCTAAAACAATTCATCCATGTATTGATACTTTACTGGTTCAGAGCAGGTATTTCAAACTGCAGGGCAATGAGTATATATCACACCTGCACCTCACTGAAAACCAACAACAATGGAGTGGCATATTTATATTAAAAAGTTGTATACACCAAGCAGGCTAAGGAAAATTACTTAAGGTTTACACAAGTTCTAATGAAAAGGAGGAACTAATGAGAAAAGAAAACATTCAAGGACATGAGGTGCCATCCATGAAAAAGGACAAATATCTTAATTTGGATGCAGTGTGTTTTCTTTTCCACAAAAAGTACTAAATTCTGCTAAAGAATGGCATCCTTGAGATGCAAATCATGCCTGAGATCCGAGACTTCACAATATTTTTAATGCAAGCAGCAATAGTGAGATATTTACTTACTAAAGATTAATGATCTTAGAAGATTTTAGGACAATATTTAGATGATCAATGCAACTCTAGTTCCTTTAGATTTAGTTGATTTTGAAAGATATATCATGATCTTTTTCCCATTTTCATTTGGAAGGATTTAAAAGAAACATTGAGATCTTTTTATATTTTATATTACTTTTAGAAGCCCTTCCATATAAGTTGTCTAATTCTCTATCTGGCAAAAAAGAGGAAAGCAAGCTACCATGCAACTGAAAGGTTCATATATCATATTTCTCTCCTCTCTTCACTCTATAACTTCTATATTCTTTTTCTCTTTTCTTTTTTTCCTTTCTCAATTCCTATGCCTTCTTCATTTTTCCTTTCAAACTACAATCCCATACCAGCTTGCTCCCAGATATACATAATTTCTGACAGAACCCCAATAACGGGCCCTGATGTGCATCTCTTTTTCTCTGAATCCTAATCGATCACTTCCTGGATACCTCCAAAAATAACAAGTCTAGAAATCTTCTTATTCTGTTTTTTCCCCCAGCATTTTTATCTGCTTATGCAAACTGACAAACTATATTTCTAAACAATAAAAAGACAATAAATTCCAATTTTCCATGGTCCGAATGCAGTTATTCCATATTAAAAAATCATACCGTTACGGACTATGCTGATTCGATTCGATGCAACATAAAAGGGAGGTAAAGAAATAGGGATGCATAAATCTTACTCCAACATGAGTAGTATTCGCCCATTCAATGCAGACCATTTTATTTCAAATGTGCATTTCAGGCATCAGTTGCCGACAAAACCCTAAAAGTCTACACAGTTAAGGAATATACTGTCATCCCCTAAAGAAAACCATATTTGAGTAATCTGGTTCACCAGTGTGCCAAAAAATAAGTTGGGGAAAAAAATCACTTACACGAAATACATAATCTTATGAACCTTTTTTCTTCTTTTGTTTCTTTCAACCACCAAAGCTATTATATAACGAGGAACAAGCTTCTTGGGGGGAAAAAGATCCTTTTTTGGAGAAAGAACAACTTTTTGATGGAAAAAAGGCTAAAAAAAAAAATCCTTCTTTAACATTTTGATAGAGGAGGCGAGGCCACCACCAAGCACGTCATTTTCTTGACAGAGGACATAATTTTAGGTCATTTTCTTCATAAGGCTTGTTATTTGCTCATACAACACCCTAAAAACAAGAAAAGAAAAGAATAGGTGACGGACAGGAATACCTTGACGCGGGAGGGATCGATGACGACGTCTTGGCTGGTCTCCATGGTGAGGAGGCGGGCTTCATCGTCGACGACGGCGCAGAGAGCGGAGACGGCCTCGGCGGTGGTCTGGAGGCAGCGGAGGAAGGGTGAGACAAGGACGCGGTGGATGGGGAAGCCGAGGGCCCTCAGCCGCTTCCCGGCAGTCCAAGCCCGGATCTTGCCACCATCCGTCAGCGGCGGGTCCCAGGGCCGCGCCGCGTTCGCCGCCCACATCATCTCGAAGTGGTCGATCCGGTCCCCGTGCCTCATCACCACAACGTTCTGCACCCGCTTCTCTCCTATCATCTCCATCGCTCTCGCTGTCTCTCTCTCTCTCTCTCTCCCTGTCGACCTTTCCGAAGGGGTGGGCCTCGATATGAGTTCTGGCGGAAAAGGGAGAGGTTTTCTTGCCTTTTATAGGACGAGATCGAGAGAGAGAGGGGGGAGAAGCCTACGACCCAAGCTCACGACCCGCGGAAAATGCCATTTCGCGGCCTGTGGTTTCCTTCTCGTGTTTCTGACTTCTCGCAGGAGTTTCCCTCTCGTGTTTCTGAGTTCTCGCGGGGCTGTGGTATTTGGCGCTGCGTGCCCCCAGTTTAGGTATTTTATAGCAATTTTCTGGATATTATAGTTTCTGTCTTTTAAATAAACTTTCTAATATGCCCTTACAAGTATAAGTCATTACATCTTTAGTCATAGAAAATTGTTATTTATATATGCCCTCTAATCATTCTGTTCTTAGAAAAGACATTCTTTCCATTATATTTTTGATCGATAGTGTAAACAAATAAATTATTTGAAGTGTTAAATGACTATATTATCTTTTCATATTTTAATATTTAGTTTGTATTGTAAGAATTTTTTGTTTTTTGCGTACATCTCCAAGAGCATCGAGACAAGATGACAGAATAGTCATTGTATATTCAAAATAGGTAGTTACTAACAATGTTGGCCCGAAGGATTATAATGTAGAAATACGATGAATTGAAGATATATATACAAATAATGATTCTATCGGAGCAAAAGACCTTTTTTTTTTTTCAAATTTGGTCATGAAATTAGAATATGCTAGAGAAAGTTATAGAAAAAGAAATGAAAAGAAGAAAACTTTTCACTGAAATAGAAAATTTAGTCAGATTTAGAATATATATATTAAATTTCTCCAAATAATTGAAAGATTTATTTATTTAAAATTTTTGATTTTTTATTTTTTTTAAAGCAACTGAATATACTTTTAAAGAATAAAATTTTGTATGCACACCTACAAATGACCGAAGAGCTAATGAAAAGTGGTTGTGTTTGTAGTTAGGGATGATGGAGGTCGCAAGATACTAGGTATATGCCATTGTCGGTATCTATTCTATTGGAGATATATTGGTTGCTTGGATGGGTGTAAATTATGTTGAATCACCTCCATGCTATCAAACTCTTCATTATAGAGGATTTACATATCATAAAGTGGATAAAGGATGGTACAACTAAGCCTTATAATCCTTGTCTTCTTCAACTTAAAGTGAGACTAATATTACTCATGCTCTAAGAGGGGAATAGTTTTGTAGACCTTGTTATTTATTTTAGTACCTCAATCATATTCCCTTATGGAACGATGCCCCCCTTCTTCTTATTTTTTCTCCTCCTTTTCTTGTTTCTACTTGTATTAGAAAGTAGTAGGTGCATACCAATGTTTTTGATAAAAGATCCAACATATGTTGTAGGGTAAGCAAATGGCCATGGATATATGTTGAAATCTAGGATTTTTGATGAACTACATTGTTCTACATGTAATTTACAAGGTGTGATATCTTGCTCCACTTATCTTATCTACCATTCTCAAGATGTAGGTTACTTTATATGAATCATTATTAAAGTGAATCTCGATCACTCTTATGAAGCAAACTAAATAAAAGATATGATTAAGTTGTTGATTGAGACAGGGAGATCATTGGAGAGTTTAATTGAAACTTGAATTTGACCTCCCGCACTTAAAAAAAAATATAAGATTAAACTCTAATGAGAAATATAGCAAAGTTGCCACCTTTTTACTCTCAATTAGCGGTGCCAACTACAAAGCCTCGCTTCATCAACAACCCAAAGTATATAATTAACCAGAACTTGATGTCCAGTGAATTAAAGTACCTCATCAGGTGTGAATAAATAAATATTAAAATTGTTTTCCAAAGTAGCAATTAGTACCAATTTTACTTTATTGTCATCTCGGTGTCCCAATCTCTAGGTTGATTCTAATTTCGAAAAAGTGTAAGGGTATTTTAATAATCTGGAAACAACAGTCCAACGTCCAACGGCTCCAACGGCTACATGCTGGTCGCTTCTGATTAGTATGTGAATCGACTCCCCGTTTCTTGTTTTCTTGTGTCCTACGGCGTCTCTTTTCTCTTTTTTTTCCACAAAACAGTTCTGGTTTTTCCCCAAAAAATTATTATAAATTCTATCTTCGAGAAGATCTGCGGACGAAAATATGTGGAAAAATTGGAGGGAGGCGAGGCCGCGAGAAATCGTCTACGTCGGCTCCAAGAACGCCTCCCAAGTCATCTACAGGATCTCTCGCCCCGTCGCCGATGATCCTGTGCATGTTCTCTCTTTCCTTTTATCTATTTATTTCTTGAAAGTTACCTTCTTGAACTCTTTTATATATTTCTTGATGGAAAAAATTGGTAGATATTTTATCCATCTTGGATTTTTTTTTTTCCTTGCGAAGTCCGCAAAAGATTTTAGGTTTTTCGAACTGACCCAGACTTATTAGAATCGGCTTTCTTGAGATTCTTGTCAACGTTTGCGATTTTTCTTCCTCATGAAGTATGGGATCGAAAGATCAATGTTTGCAATATCTGAATTTGTTTTATGATTGCATTGGTTCGGTATATTATATGGGTTTCGGAAATAAAATTGAACGTGAATTCCTAGTTTGGCTGCATCCGTGTACATGTATAGATCATATGCGGAACTTGGATTACTGCTTAGTAGTCTGGCTACAGCTTTGAATTCTGGAGTTTTTAGGGGAAGTTGTCCTCATGATCTTGAATAGCCTTCTCCTCTAGGGTTCTAGGGTTTACTACTGAATTTTGTGTTTGGACTTTGTTAACCGTGGAACTTTAAGAGCAACCTACCTTGTTTGTTAGGAATTTCACAAGGATAACAGAGCAATTCTTGGGAGAAAGGAATTGTTTAAGAGCAACCTAAGGAGACTGGCCCATGCATGGAAACTCATCTATGAGCTTGCTTTTACTAGTAACCTTCTGATCCGAACTCATTTTTGGCAATGTTGTTGCATTTGAGGGTTCTATGGCTTCTGACAAAATAATTACAAAGTGCTTGAGTGGAACTTTTATTAACGGTTGTTTGACATTATTTGCTACATTTCTTCAATGATAAAATTTTGGGTTATTTTTCCTTCTAGTAAGCTGTGAAGTAGATGGTTGAAGAGTCTTTTATTTCTATAGCCACTATAATTCAACCATATTTGCAAATATGTTTTGTAATTTCTGGGAGAAGTTTGTTAGAGAACATGAATTTTCTATCTCATTGGAATATTTCATCATCACTGGTATTTAAAAGTTGGCATAATTCTTCGAGTGCCATGCTTATTGTTTCACCACTTGTCAGACATTTTTAATAAACAGAACTAGAGGCATAAGATTCTTTTGAATCATTCTGGTTGTGTGGATCTGCAGTAAGTATGCACTTTTTGTTCCTGTACTTCTATGGCAGTTGTGCATGCTAATGATAAGAACGGATCTATGTTAACATATATGTATACATCTGTCAATGGCTAGTTTTTTGAAGACTTTATTGTTATCAGGCTAAAAGGTGTGATCCAATATCAAGGATTCAAGATAAACTTGATAGTTTGCTTAAACATCAGCCACCTGATGCTTAAGATTATATTCGCCTTGTTGGATAAATAAGCTAGAAACCTGCTGGTCTTTGACTGGCATAGGCATGAAATTTTATACTTTAGTCCTTGGTTGTAGGCTTTCCTTAATGACAATTTTAGATGAAGATGATGAACTTCTCAAAATCTTATTGAGTGATAGAGTTCTTATTGCTTGAATTTAGGTTTTTCTTTTTCCAATAAACACCAACCACAACAAATAGTCCTTGCATCATCAATAAAGGATCAATTTCACCATCCAATGTCATCTGAATCACAGAATGTCTTGCAAGGAAGTTATGGAGGACCGAAGAGGGGCATGATTCTATATATTTGGGCGAACTATGAAGAAAGGAGATAAAGCTGAAGTGTAGATTTTAGGACATGCTTCCCCGCAGTTTTAATCTGAAACCTGACCTGTCACATTAAAGTAATTAAACTTGGTCTAAATCCACTGTAAGCATTGTATCTTTTGTGTATGTGCAACCAGTTTCCTATGTCAGTATGTGCTAGTGCATGCTAGTACTGGCACATCATGCCCTCTGCATTGGTCCAATATCTATACAGAAGTGATATGTGATTCTTTATTCCTGGATGCAGACAGACTGATACAAGAAACACTTTAAAACTCATGTGCCGTGCTCACAAGGATGAGAAGCATCAACTAAACAATCCTGAAAAATTATTTCTTAAATTTGAAGTAACTTTAATTTTACACAGGTATATACAACTTAAATATATTTTGACCTTATCTGTGCCTTCGAGATGGATGCAGATCTTATCCAAAAGACCAAAATCTTGGCTCTTTTCTCCTTGACTAGAGCCTAGACTCTTCCCATGTCTAGCAAATCTGCTATGTTTGCTCTTAGGTTGATATGTTTGAAGCATGAAATCCATCTTGGCCCACCATCTTGCCCTCTAGGTTTCATGTTAGGGGGCTCTCTCTTTCTTATGGTTGCCTTGGCTAGGAAATATACCAAGTTATAGTTGGTTGATGTCATGTTGAAAGGTTGTCATAAATTGTTGTCAGTCTTGATGGATCATGTCTTGATCCATAAAGTCACTGTGTATTGTTGGTTACGTTTAAGGGATGTGTTTTCCTGTAGATTATTGATGCCTTTAATGATTTAGACTCATATAGGGCCAACACTTGCTCTATCAAATAGCAGGTTCTCTTACATTTATACTTTGACACCTTTCAGATACGATCCTAATAAGGGCTGATCAGTTAGCATTCTGAATTGGCGAGTGCCAAGTTATATCACAAATTAGACTACTTGAATATCGAATAATTCATTTTTTTCTTATTTGGCCTCCCATTTGTCATTGAACTATATTGACCAAAACTTTATAATTGGTACAGCTGCCAAGGTTTATTTCTTTTTCTTTTTTAACTTTTGTGATAGTTCTTATCGCAAGATGGGTTTTCAATTTCCTTAGTCTTTCAATTTGCAAATTCTTTATCATTTTTACATACTTCTGAAGCAGAAGATCTAGCATTTTTTTTGGTTTTATTATTGAACCTTCTATTCCACATATAGTTTAAGTTTTTCTATAGCATCCATGGACTACATTCACTGAACTATATTTCAATGAATGGGCTGATTCACCACCTCAGAATTTAGGTTCAAAAGGAAACTGTGTTATGATTTCTAACCTGTCTCTGGCTGCTTGAGGAGCATTCTATTAATTAATGGGATCTTGTTTGTGAATTTTCTTGAATGGTATGCTATTTTTGTTTGCTTCTGTCACAATTACTTAATCTTCTTTTGTGTTATAACTTGACTTCCCTAGAAAGCAGAAACTTCTTAATGTTCTGAAGTGGCCTCATATACTTTGATGACCCACATAAGCTTATCATTCTGCAATTGACTTTTGGTTTGATTGATCTTTTTGCAGGGCCAGTTTATTCCTGCTATATAAGGACAATGTCCAGATGGGCAGCAGAAGTTGTTACCTTCAGCCTATAAGCTGCAAACATTTGACTGCTATGCACAGACAGGACTTGGTCATGGCTCAAACGTTCAAGGCTTTGAAACAACTACTTATCATTTACGCCTTTACTCTTATATATAGAAAAGTGAGCAGTGGAGAAGATCTTATAGCTGATTTTTTGATATCCTGATAATCTTGATATTAACTTATTTGCTCAATAATTTACATGGAGTTGCTGAAACAATTCATGCTCCCTAATTAGAATCTCATAATGTTAGTTTCTACATGGTTATCGGAGAAGAGCAAGTTCACAGTAATATTCATTTCTGTCATATTTTCTCAATAGGCTACATGAGTTGCTGAAAAAGTTCATGCTCCCTAGTTTTCTGGCTGCATAAAAAAATCTCATAATGCTAGTTACTACATGGTTCTTGGAGGAGAACAAGTTCATGTGAATGAGCATTTCTGCTGCTTAGCAGCTTGATTTTCTTGATCCATCTTCTGATGCTTATATATTTCACTGCTTGGAAAGTAGGAGCCTGATGGCTCAGGGAATGCTTGCACACATGCAGTTATTTATGTGCATCTTATCACTGATGCACAGGATCATGATGTACATTGTATCATATTCATGTCTTGCTTAAAAGCCATGGTGATTGATTCTTTCTTTGACTGCATTTTCAATGTTTGTGAACTATCAAGCTTCATTATACAACTACAAAGTCGGGAGAATCAGCTAACATTCCTGACATCACCATTCAAAATATTGGATCAAAATTTGGAAATGGAGCATACAACTCCATGGGTAGTGGTATTCGACAATTTGATTTTGGGTGAATACCAAGAATGCTGATGAGTAGTGCTGCAAATGATCTGAGCTTCTCATGAGCAGCTCGGGCTCATCTAGGCTCGGTCTCAAGTCAGCTAGAAAATGAGCCGAGCTCAAATACTTTTTGGAGCTTGGCTCATAATGAGCCAAGTTTGAACATGAGCCAGTTGCAGAAATAATGGATAAGCTTGGATCAGCTCGATAAAACCTCGGTGCAAAGCTTAATCAGCCAAGCTTCAAAAGCTGAAGTCTCAACTTGAGCTTGAGCTGAGTTTCGGAAGCTCATATATATAGTAAGTAGAGCTCGAGCGGCCTGCTATTTAGCTTGGCTTGGCTTGATTACACCCCTACTGTTGAGGGATGCTCCGTCTTTCTTCACTTTTTCTACTTGTGATACCCTAGCTCATCCTTATTGTGTTGCATCTACGTGATAGACTATTAACTATGTAAACTATATCTGGCACACATGCAGTTATTTATGTGCACAGGATCATGATATACATTGTATCATATTCCTGTCTTGCTTAAAAGCCATGGTTATTGATTCTTTCTTAGACTGCATTTTCAATGTTTTGAACTGTCAGGCTTCATTATACAACTACAAGGTCTGGATAGTCAGCTAACTTTCCTGGCGACATCACCATTCAAAATATTGGATCAAAATTTGGAAATGGAGCATACAACTCCATGGGTAGTGGTGTAATAACCCCCAAAATTTTTTCTTTTTTTTTCTATATAAAGAAGGATAGAATAGTCCTTAAAATTGATATAAGGGGTAAAATTGGAAGGAATCAAAAGTTAATGGCATAACAGTAGATACGTTGAAGTGTTAGGGGCAAAATGGGAATTTAATAATTTTAAACAAAGGGTGAACAATGCTTGATGTGATTTAAATGGGGGGTTTGGGGTGCTGTGGCGGTGGGATTAAACAGAGAGGGAGACACAGAGAAAAGAAGAAGAGGAGGTCTCAGGCGGTGAAGAAGAAGAAGAAAAAGAAGGGAAATAAAGGAAGAAGAAGAAGAAGGAGGGAAGACGAGAGAAAAAAGTGGTGAGTACCCCATCCCTACCTAGTCCCCTAATAGAATTGAGGCTGTAAAGAGGTTAGATAGGGGTTTTAGAGGTGGTTAAGAGAGAGAGAGAGAATCGGATTTTGTCAAGATTTTCCGAGACTGCGGAAAACCTGTGTCGAAGTCCTGATTTCAGCGAATTGTTTCGGGGGTCAATCGGCCTCCGATGGTGATGCAAGTTCACCATTCTGGAAACCCTTATAAGTGTAGAATATTAGGTATAAATTTCATAGTGTTTGGAGTTGGAAAGTAGATCAAACCCGAGATGACGTAACCGGCTGTCGGTCCGGGTTACTGTTCATCCGGGTGGGAAAATAAGAAATTTCATGCCATAATAGGGTATTAAGCCTAGATTAGGCTAAGGGAGACCTTGTACTCATGCAAGGGAGTCCCTAATACACATAAATGGTGAGTTAATTAATAGAAAAAAAGAAAAAAAAAGATTTAGAGAAGGGGGAGTTGAGTCAATTAAAGTTTCTATGCTTATGATTGATACATAGATTATGAGTCCTTGATACAAGACTGAATGTATAATTAATGCATGTCACAGTTGGGCAAGAAGCTAGGGAACAAGAGGAAGAAGTCCCCCACTGCCTACTGTAGATTTTGGAGGTGTATCAGGACCGTGCCGGATTGGCAGGTGAGTGGGAGTTATGTACCTTGCACTATGGGCATTCTTAATTCATTTTCATGAATGTCGCCAAGTGTGAATTGATTCCACTTGAGTATATTGATTAATATTGTAATAGATTCCTCTATAATTTTGTTTCTCCATGCTTGATTATTTTGTACATGCATTTGAGGGAACATTGAGAGGAATTACAAGGAGTAAAAGAGTAGTCAAATTGGTTCCGAGTTGTAAAATGACTTCTTTTGTAAATTAATTTTATTTTCTCTCTTTCAAAGACTTGTAGAGCTTTTTCAGTGGTATATTGAGTTGCATTGCACTCCTTTGACTCCTCGCTCCCAACCCTGATGTTAGTTTATGATTGGATCGTGGTCGAGTGAGTGGTAGTCTTGATTATACTCCTTTATAGTTGAGTATTAGGAGGGTGCATTATGTCATTTATGCATAACTTGGCAGTATCTACAGTACACCTATAGTCGATGGGGTTAGACATCGGCTTATGTGCACATAGTTGTCCCCTGTGTGGACCCAACCCAGTCCCTTTCTAGGGGGGATATGCCCTAGGCGTAGGATCGGCCGGTCCTGCGACTTATATCTGCTTGCCGCCAGGCATAGTAAGACCCTGCAAGGTACAGTATGGCTTGCCGTCGGGTAAAGTAAGACCCCGCGAGGTGCCGTTTAGTATTCAGATGTAAAATAATTTTATGGATTTCTGTTTTGGATACTGGCCAGCATTTACATGATCAGTGTGGTGTCTTATTCTGCATATGCATGTGATAGCAGGAAGTTGTTGTGGTTCGCCTGGGGCGTAAGACCCACCTCCCGACAGCTATCTAGTGATGACTTCGCATATTGACACCATGATTTACACATTTCAGTGTTATGATCTGTTGAGCATATTCATGATGTATCATTCATGTTTATTTGATTATTGTATATATGCTCCAGATGAGTTGATTGTGATTGTGGTGATACTGTGATGATTTACTCCATATTTCTTATGTTGAGTTATGTGTATCCTATTATTGATGATTGCTTATATATTCTTGAGAATTTCACCTTGAGCCATGATTATATCTTGTCTCATATGCATAGTACTCTCTATTCCACTCACTGAGTATTCATATACTCACTCCACAGTTTGATATTTTTGTTGCAGGGCAGATGTCGTTTAGAGAGGAGCAGGATTAGAGATTACCTGCTGGTTGTACCGCTCCATAGTATAATGTAGATAGAGGTTTATACATTTTGGTGTAATGTAAACCTTCTGTTGTACATAGTGTATAGTTACAGTCATAGATCCTATTGTGGATATGGGTTGACTATGGATGGATTGGGAAGCAGGTATAAATATATATATATGTACAGATCAGTTGTGTGCCTGTGATGATGTATTGCGATATCTTGTCTAGGTTTATATTGTAGCAGGTTACATGTGCTGCTTTGATAGGTGGGGTTGTGTATGTATTGTTATATCCTGACAGGTTATTATAGGAAGAGTGATCATTTTGTGCATGCCTCATGCCAAAATGTTTCAGGAATTTGTTGATATTTGTGATAGGTTAGTAGGGTTCTACGCGGTGGCTGGTGGCCTTATGCCTACCAGTACCCTAGGACCGTCGCGGCGGCCCGCCGGATCAGGGCGGGGGTCGTGACAAGTGGTATTCGACAATTTGATTTTGTGTGAATACCAAGAGTGTTGATGAGTAGTGCTGCAAATGATTTGAGCTTCTCTTGGGCAGCTCGGGCTCATCTAAGCCCAGGCTCAGGTCAGCTAGAAAATGAGCTGAGCTCAAATACTTTTTGGAGCTTTTGGAGCTCGGCTCATAATGAGCCAAGATTGAACATGAGCCAGTTGCAGAAATAATGGATAAGCTTGGATCAGCTCAATAAAACCTCGATGCAGTGCTTAAATCAGCCAAGCTTCAAAAGCTGAAGTCAAGCTCAACTTGAGCACGAGCTGAGTTTCTGAAGGTCATATATATAGCAAGCAGAGCTCGAGGGGCCTGCTATTCAGCTTGGTTTGGCTTGTTTACACCCTTACTGGTGAGGGCTGTTCTATCTTTCTTCACTTTTTCTGCTTGTGATACCCTAGCTCATCCTTATTGTGTTGCATCTAAGTGATAGACTGATAACTATGTAAACTATATCTGGCAATGCGGTTTCTTTGATGCTCTATCAGTTTTTTCTCCTTCCAATAATCACAGGAAACATGAGTTCTTTGATGAATGGCCTAATAATAAGTTACACAGACAAAGGTTGAATGGGGTTTGTCTTTTACTGGAACCCTCTTTACTTCCCTCTCTAAACAAACTTGTTATAGACGTTGGTTGAACATATATCATCCCTTATGTTGTATGTAAGAAGGACATGATTCATAACAATTTCTTTCATCGCACATTTATAGGGATTAAATGACAGGACTTTGATTACTTTAGGTCTAAATTGGTTAGTGACATGGTCAACTAGAAAATTCACTCACCACTTGGGATATAGACTTAATTGATCTCTTGGGAAACTGTTTTACATATTGGCTGGAACTTTAGGAGTCCAAAAAATGAAAGGAAAAGAATAATGTCTTTAAGAATATTAATCTATTGGTGGGATGATATCTATCATTAATTTAAGAGTTATGACAAAACTGATGATAGTTTGGAACAAGGTTTGCCGTACCGGTCGGTGCGTACTGACACTTTGTACGCCGAACCACCCCCTATTACAAGCGTACTGACACTGCAATAGGATGGAACCAGTATGGGGACTAGTACCGAGATGGCAAACCTTGGTATGAAACATGACTTCTTTAGGAAGACAAACTTTCTGCGTGTGGCTTCAATACATTCCTGTAATGTGGGATAGATCGTCAATAATGGCTTCAGATAAAGGTTCAATTTTGACTGCTTAAGCTGTTAAGGCATGAAATATATGCATATTTATGATTTTAATTTTGATGTTATTTCTCTCTTGGGGTCATCAAACTATGGGTATTAAGTGATGCTCAGACTCTGCCTGGCTTTAGGCAGTAAATAGTTTCGATAACTTAGTGTGGTCCATCTTTGTTGACAATAACTTAACTATGATCATGTGGTTTTCTTCTAAGGCAAGCAACTTTGGTAACTTATGAATGATGCAAGGACATGAATCCAACTAAGAAAGAACTTCCGTTGTAAGGACATAAACCTGACAGATGAAGAATTTCCTGTGCAGAGCTCATTATGTCGAGGTTGATTCTGTTGTCAACAATATTCTTGTTGAGAGAAACAATGAGAGAAAATTTATGATTTAGACATGCTATCACTCTATTGACAAAAGAAGACATCTTGTTTTTATGTATACAGTGATGAGGAAGCTCCAGCTGATCTGTTAAAAGAATGAGGATTCATGATCACCTTAGGAAAGATGGATATGCTGCAAACGCAGAAAATTGTGTTGGTTATCATCTCAACTAAGGAACACGATGATTTAGCAAGGATCATCTTACACAAAGATGGAAATTGGATTAGTATAAAAATATATTGATATTATTGCGAATTATGGAGAGGTGGCTTAGTTGCTAGCTGCTCTAGAGTTTAACAAAAAGAAAAAGAACTTTAGTTCTGTAAGATATGCAGTATACTGAGCTTTTATCTTGATCATTTGCTGCTATGTGCTGCAAGTTTCGATTCCTTATGGTATAACTTTTTTCTCCATGTTGATGTGGCCAAGTCAACTAACTTCTACTCTAACTACTTCCCCTGTTATTTATATCTTTAAATTATTTCTGCTGGGCTGAATAGATAATTCTGTGTAGGATCCATGAGTACCAGAAACAGTAGACAGTTTAAACTGTTTCACATTATACAGTGAGATGGACCGTGCAAGGATGGACCGTGCAATGGTTGTGTCTGATGTATAATATAGGAAAATGACCAACTAAGGACTCTTGAGTAGGGAGTCTTCATTACTATGTGCCATGGTGTGCAGGTGGGCGGGCATTTTGGGTGGGGGTTAGATAAAAGAAAATTTCGTAATGCTAGGAACTCTATAGACACACACACACAAACAAAAAGAAAGGCAAAAAAAAAAAAAAATCAGAAGATCTACTTGCGAGAAACACAGAACACTTGTTAGATCTACCTGCCAGGGCCAGAAAGCAAGTGAAAGATCTAGCTGCATAATTAGTGCTGCAATATTGACACTTACCAATATTTGTTATGAGAATAGCATGGCATTTCTATGAAGCAATTAAGCAGTTGGAATGTAAGAATTTTTAAACAGGAACTTATCTGCCTCATGAATATGTCTGGACCTTATTTAAGTGGTAATGATGAATATCTTCTATGAAAAATAAAACCGTACGGAAACTTCAGGAGCTTCAAATTCATCCCTGAGTGCGCTGAGTGCTTAGCACTGAATTAATAAGGGGTCGAGAGCAGCCAGCCCTAGAGGTACCACACTAACAGTTCAGAGCATGCCATCTGGCGTAAGCATCTGGATAATCTGGAATGCGACGTTTTCTAACAATCTGAAGAAGATGGGACAGCAAGAAATTGCTGATAATGGGTCTATCTGCTTATTTCAGAGTACACAGAAGTACTGCTTTCAAGACTGAGGAAGGTATTTGGCAACGTGATCATTTTAAAATAGTGCACTTTTGGTGAAAGACATGTCTAGACTGATGATAATTTTGAAGCAGGGCAATTTTTGTATTGGTTTTTATGATATTTAACAGGATTTTTTGCTGTATACACTTAATATATATCGAGTTAGATGCAAACCTATCTGTATGCCCCACTTTATGAAACATATTAGCTAATTGATTACGGTCTTATTCTACAGATTTCATAAATTCATGTTTTTCTGAAAAATGGTGGACATGGATGTATTTCTGTACTATTAATAGCACCATTCAGTTGCAAGATATTGTGCTTTTGATCTTTTGGTGAAGAATGGTATTTTGTGGGGCAAGAGGGTTTTTCGCTGTTTAATATTAATGTGTAACAAGTAGGCATAAGCCTACTCACACTCAATTTTGAGAAAGCATTTGATCAGGTGTATTGTGGTCTTATGCTAGTGATTTCACAATTGATGTTTTCTGAAAAATGGTATCGCTGCCGGCATAATTCAGTTTCAAGATATTCTTCTTTTGATCTATTGGTGCAGAAGGTCTATGGTAGTGCAAGTTTCTTCTTTTCGCTGGCTCATGAAAGCTTACTCATATGCCTTCTTTTTTGTTTTTTTTTTTGGTTTGATAGAAGGGCCTGTTGGCAATGAGCTACACAATGGGGGTAGCCTCCCCAAATACACCTAGTCCCATGAAAATGTTGTTGATTGTTTTTTTATGTGATGCAACCGAACCTCAGATTCGCTCAACCTTAAATTTATGTTGGACCATTTTGACATGCCTTGGGTCTGTCAATTATCTGAAGCCTTTTCAAATGTGCATGAATCCAAAATCAAGCTAGTCAAGAGGTGAGCCAGGAGTTTAGAGAACTTTCTGGCAAAATATCCAGACCTCCAGCTCACTTATAAGAAGCTGAAGGAGGAAACTAGATTCCCTTGACAGAGAAGTTTGACAGAAGCTCAGCTGATTAAAAAGCAAAAAATTTACACATTTGCTATTTAATTCTATCTGAAGTCTCTGAATTAAGTCTTTTGGAAGCAATGCTTTCTGAATGAGGAAAAGTATGCAAATAGAGAAATGTTTGGAGGAAAGGGTGAGGTACATCTTATCGGCTTTCAAGTGCACAAGATGGGAGCATGAGGTATATCAACTAGGAAATATGAGGTATATGAATTTTACTGAATCACCAGATTCTCTTGAAATAATGCATTTTTAGGCATATATTATCACCCTGTATGTTATAGTTTTGTGATCCTGCAATGATCTCTTCATGTCTTTGACGGTTAGTCAATGAGATCTAATTGGAATTCCAGCAGAGATATATCATTGAAATGCTACAAAGTTATAATCATGTGCCTCCATTATGCGTGCAAAGCTATTACAATGAACCTTGGAAGACTACTGGCTTTGATGCCATATAAGTTTGCAGCAGACAGCTCACACATAACATATGAGAAACTATATTCAGGAGCATTGATGTAATATTCACATGATACAAGTGTGTGCAGTCTGTCTGTATTGCATACATATAATTCTCTATTTTCAAAAGAAAAATGTTTTTGTTTGTCGCCTTGTGTAATTCCATGTTGTAACTGAATTAAAGTTTTAATTGCAGAATGTAATTGAAGAGCGCTGAAAACTTTCTTGTGGTCACGGATGTCTACGTAGCAGTGGCCTTCCTGAGTTATTTGCTGTATATTCTAGTGCCAGCACATATAAAGGAGGCAATGTTCTTTTGCTTCTGCAGGTTAGTGAATTATATGATGGTTCAAATAACCTATTGACTTGGATTATAATACTGGAAATTTGTTTATATACTCTGGCCACAAATAAGCTGTATGCAAGATATAATTTCTACTCTTAAACCTGAGTAAATATTCTTCTGCTCTAAATGAAGATATTACATGTTCTGTATCCCTAGACAACTTCATTGCCTTCGTTTTACAGGATTAAAGAAGACACTTCAGCTTATTCTTGCTGCAAATGCGCTGCATGACCCACAATTCATAAAAGATGCTCTTCACAACCAAGTTCTACGATCTTCATGCAGTGTGACAAGTTCCTAACATTCTCTACTAAAGGTAATCTTGATTGCAACCTATTCTCTCACTTGTCACTGCACAGACTGATCTACTGCTCTCTAGATCCATCCACTGCCCTGATTCTCTCTGTTCCTGATTTGTTGGTTTGTTTAATCTCGATTTGCATTCAAAATCTGCAATTCACTCTTCCCTAGTGAATTAGATTCGACGAGAGTAGGGTCAAAAATACATTTTCAGTGATTATTATATGCTGTAATATCAAATTTTATTTTAATTTTATCCATATTTGATGATATATTGGTCTAGATTTATTTATATATACAAGATATACATGATGTAGAAGCTTTTTTTTAAAGAGAATTAGAAGAATCCATGTGAGATAATTTACTATATCTGTGAATTAATTGAATAAGTCTCCATATAGGACTTCGAAATTACTCGAGTTTTTGTATTACATTAGACCATATTGTGAACGATTCTCGCATGATTTGGTGAATTAGGTAACTATAGTTGAAATAGTAAAGATGATACGTAATAGTTAAAATATAAATCCCTTACTATATATAATGGAAACTCCTATGTGACTAACTTTTGGTTATTCAACGCACCTACATGAGAAATTATATCCTACAATGCGTGCATCACATGGTCGTGCATGCCGCCAATCATAGCCGCTTGTTCTTGTGGGCCTTATTTATCGAACGCTCATCTCAGTGCACCGCTACAGGAACGAGCGGCTGTGATTATCGGTATGCATGGCCATTTGGTGCACACCGTGTAGGATATAATTTCTCCCTATACATGGGTCTCACACTAGAAAGAAAAAATCCCAAAGAAATGGATACCAATAGAGAGAGCAAGATTCTGAACATGAAATCCATGGAGATAATCACCTTTCCAGTTGTTGATGTGGCAACATATTGGGGGTGCTTATATTGAGGGCAAAAAGGTAATCTCGCTTAGAAGGAAAGTAAGTATCACTTTTAAGTTTTTTTCTTGTAGAATTTAATTGAGAAAAAAGGGACATAATTTCTTGTTTGATTTGAATTTTAAAAGGAAATTGAACTGTCCATGTTGGTCCTGCGCTGCAATAGCCTTTTATCAACATGTTGAGTTTCCTTTAAGAAATGAGTAATGCTAAGGGTCCCAACTAGGAAGCATGGATACTTCATACCACGCAGCACATTTGTATTGGGTACATACTGGATATCGGTCCTCACCATTTTCGTATTAGATACTAATATTTGTTGGATACTTCTAGGATATACATCTCCTGTAATTAAGTATCTTATTTTTTAAAATTAAAATGTTTCTTCGTATACTTTTGCACATTCATGACACTTCTAAGATACCTTCAAGAATGAGAGGAAGTGTTTTTTTCTTTCTTTTTATATGAATGTCAAACTTTTAATGATGAATAGTTAATTTTGAAGCTTGTCATGCTAGTATTAAAGTTTGGAGGGTGTTTTGTGGTCCATGGATTCGAACGATAACTTGATAAATGTGATCTGTTATTTTAATAGTCTTTATTGGATGCTTTTTTATATAGTCATGTATAAAATCCATATATTTATTTTTGTATCCTAGTCATATTTTGTCCTACCTTTAAGATTTTGCTGTATCAGTGTGTTCATATCCCATATAAAAAAGATGGTTGTGGTATAAGGCATCAATTGCTTAGTGACATACAGCAATTGAGCTTTTATTTGGTCTGATAATTGGGCCCTAAAGCATTTTAGTAACAAAATTTCAATTTTTAAAAAGTACTCTATGATTTGCTTTCTGAATCCTTGCCGAGTGAGATATCCCCATGGCTCCGCAAAGAAAACAAAAGGAAAACAAAGCCCATGGGGCTTTCAACAGACTCCGCTGTGCTTCACGGATCTTGTGCTTTTTATATGCAGAATGTTAGCTTTATAGATTATCGGGCCAGGTCAGCCTAGGCGTATCTAGTTTTGACTAGACCTGGATTGGCCCAATGGGCAAAAAATCCCTGCCTGAGCCCATCTAATTTCAAGCTACTAGACCCAGCAGGCCGGGCCAGTCTTTCCCAACTCTTGCTTCTTCTCGTACATTAGTAGGAGAATTTGATGTTCTAGTTTTTTCTGAGCTTGCTGATTTATTGGAGGCAGCTATAGCTCACTGCCGATTAATTATTTTATCCAACTAAGTTGTTCCTCCCACTGTCCAGTACTCCTCCAGCATTCATCGTTTCACTGCATTATTTGACTAATATGAATATACTGTCAATGACTCAAAGGATGGCCTAAAACATGCTTATAATGAAGGCCATGCCTATGGATGGGTTTGATTTTAATATAGAATAAGCCTTCGAGCTCTTCCAGTTCTGTAGCTTGGATTAGTAAATGCCCAACCAAGTGATGATTAACTGTTTGTGAATATAAATTTGTTGAGCAATATTTATGTAAAGCCAGGCATGCGCAAATTGGTAGTGCTAAAATTATTCAAAGCCATGATGACATATACCAATTCTTCCTGCTTTGCGTCTCTGTTCATCTCAAATCTACGTTCAATAGCAACTTATTCATTCTATGCTTCCATGTTTGTTGTTTCATCCGATGCATAATATTTATTTCAGGTTTACTGAGAAGTTGCAACAGAACAGTCAAGGACAGGGAATCAAAGAACAGCTTCAAAGCCTTTGCAATTTATGCGTGCGGCAATCCTGGAAAGCTGCATTAGCAAATGGGCAGCTTAGGGCTCCATATTTCCAGGTTTGGATTGCTCTCATGCTATGGTATTTTCAATTTAATTAATTTATAAATCTTGGTGGTGTTAGGAGAGTTTGTCCCCTTCTTTAATTTTGGACTGGCTACTGGTTGATTCCTATCCCAGGAAAATTTCCCCAAATATAACTTGTGATGAAATAAGCGGTCATGTTTAAAAGTTACTAATTACGATCTCATGGTTTGTTGCAGATCTTTCCCAGTGTTGGAGTTCTTGTTCACACATTTAATTAGACCAACCATCACCTGGGCTCTGTCCTTGCCTTCTTGGCCGCTATGATGGGAATGCCCATCCTGTCTATGAAAGAGCATTAGAGGAACCGCTAAATGGATTGGTTTTGCCTGAAGGGTACCATGAATACATGTAGCCTGTTCCTAATCCAAGACTATGAATGTGAAGACGTGGTTAACAAGTATACAAGTGTAGCGTCAATCAACACTAGGAGTTAATCATATAGTGAAAAAAATCATATATTCACATACACTAGGTGCCATTGGAAATTTTTTAATGATAAACCCTTGCAAGCATAATGTGCCACAGATACCACATTCAGCTAACCTTGGAAAGGAAGATATAGTGCAACCTTTTCATTCCTAAGGAGTGGAGATGGGATACTGTGATGATCATGCAGCTTTTCGGGCCTCAGTTGGTGGGGAGGATTTTAGCTATGCCGGTTTCTAGAGGAGGAGGACCTGATAGAAGAACCTGGAGTACGATTTACAGATCCAAAGTGTGGGCTGCTGATTTAAGTGAGCTTTATAGAGTTGAGGCTTCCCGATCAATGGATGATGCTTGGCTGTGAAAGCTTCGTGTTCACCCCAGGAGGGTCTTGAGTAGACGGAGAGTGGGACTCTATCCCTATTGTGATGTGTGTCTGGATATAATGGAGTCTAATGAGCATGTCCTTTTCCATCGCCCGAGAGCAGTTTAGGTGTGGCAACAGGTGGGTTTTGAACAATGCTTCCTGCAGTCCTCGAGCTCGGTGGCAGCCTTCCTTAAGTATTTAAAAGGTTCATTTATGAGAACCTCCACTAATAGCGGGGGTGCCAAGTCTGCTTACACTACTTATCATATATGGCTGGACGGGAACTCCAAAATTTTTGAGGAGCGGTATCAGAATAATAGGGAGGTAGCTGATAGTACGTTCCTCTATGTCGATGACTTCTTATTTGCGCGGCTTTTTGGAGGACATGAGATTGTGAGGGACTGAGCTTCCCACATAGCTGTTGGAGTACCTTGGATAATATTCGTCGCTTAGGAGGCCCTATCCCCAAGCTTTCTCAAAGTAAACTTTAACGGCAGCATGTCTGATGACGGGAGGAGAGAAAAGGGTTGGTTTTGTGATCAGAGATGCTGATTCTAGATTGGTCGCTGCTGAATGTTGTTGGCTCTATGACACCTTCGTTCTTGGAGCTGAGCTCAGAGCTGCTTGAGAGGTGTTACCTACGTGCGACTCATTTTGAGGGCGGATCGGGCTCACCTGAAAAGGGACTTGGCGACGGTGATTGGGGAGATCTAGTGCTATGCTAGATTTAACATTGAGTACCCATTGTTGCAGGACATCCACAACCTATTGAGAGAATGTGTGGCTACCCAGGTCATTTATGTATATCTCGAGGGGAACGAAGTTGCTGATTGGATTGCATCGTTTGTTGCACAACACTCTGGTCCCTGAAGTTGTAATAGCTATGAAACTCCACCTCTCCTCCTCCGCCACCACCTCTTTTTTTGCTTTCTTGGATGTATTCATAGTAGGACAGTGTGATATATCCGGTTTATCAAAAAAAATAAAGAAAGATATAGTAGACAGCTTACAACAAACTGGTAATGATATGGATGAGGTAATTGAATACTACATTGATATCATCGTGATCTAATTATTCAATTCAATAGTTCCCTTGTTCTTTTATGGAGGTGTTTGCTGGAAAACTTCTCAAGATGATGGCCTTCAATGTTTCATTATGCAATCCTTTTAATAAGTTTTGTTCTGTATTTTTTGAGAACTGGCAGCATATATATATATATATATAATATGATTTAGTTTGGATCAGCCAGTAAAGTTAAAAAATGCTAAGCTGGTTGCTTGGAGTTTTATGACCAGTGGGTGTAATATTAGGTCATGACTGAACAAGGACTCAGATGATTAATCAGTTGATGAAGACTGGTAACCAACAGGGCGGTGGTGCAACTGATAAGAGTTCCGTAATCACCATGACTCGAAACCCGTTCACACTCAAGATTATTCCAAACAATTCCCATCGTTCCACCCTGCAACCCGTTCACACTCGAAACCTGCGTAATGAGATCAACATCCTCTCATAGTAGATGCTGCTATTGATCCGTTGGTAGGTTTCTTTGGTGTCTGTAGGCAAATCTCTGTATATTAGAATACTGCTGCATGCCAGGCTCGTTGGATGCCTGTCTCTCGGTCTCTTTGCCTTCACCCATTTTTTTGTTTCATAAATATTCCCTTTTTGATAGATATAACTTGATTCAAAGTTGGTCTCTTTTCACAAAGGAAAGCAAAAGTAGTGTGCCAAGAAAAGTGAGCACATAAGTGCATGATAAATTAGATGAAATTTGAACCGAGTAGGTAGCAGCAATCCATCTTCCTCGCTCCTCCTTCGCACATGCAAAGCACTAGACATAGGGGTCCTAACAGCCGCCAAATTTGACAAAGCTCCTGATCAGTTAACCTTAAGACATGGAATTGATATGCTATGATGTTCTATTCGCTTACGTCAATATAGTCGGCTCAAAAATAATCTGGTTTGAACTGAAACTTGCTCGTATAATTAAGATGTCTCTGATGATTTACAAATGGAGTTATGGTGGATCGAGAATCTGTTTCGAACAATAAAGATTTTAAGTCATTGAAAGTAGAGAAGATGAGGTGAGTACAAAACAAAGAGGGAAAAGAAAATGGTGCCCTTATTCTCATCATGGATCTCATTAGAAGGTTTGTAATGCAAAATCAATCTACTCTATTATTGTAGGTCTCAGCTTTTCCCAGCAACTGCGTTCTTGCGAGCATAGCTCGTATGTGTTTGAATTAGGAGGATCAGGCCACTGTCGAGAGAAAATTTGAGGTATGGTGGTGGCATCAGATCAGCATTCTCTAAAGAGGGTCATGTGATCCCTGTAATTAATTACGTGATATATGTATTCTATTTTTTTTTATTTCTAAGATATAAAGTACAATTAGCATGAGTCTCACATTTGTTAATATAAAAAGAATATTCGGCGGACAGCTGTAAGCTAAAAAAAAAAAATGGAGTTGGGATGTCATAGTTTCTTAAAGAGAATTGGCAGCAACAAAACACAACACAAGATCAGAAGCCACAATGTTGTTTTCTTTTCTTTTACCTTCTCTTAATTTGCCATGAGAAGCGGCAATGGAGAATGATAGCTAAATTATAGAAAACTGAATGATTTTTTTTGAGCAAAACGGTGGGAGAGTTAGCATTGCACAATTCGTTTAATAAAACGACAAATTTTATGTTTTCTTATGGTATCTGTGAAGCCACAAAAAAAGCAATAAAAAAAAAGTATGTGTTCTTGGTGCTGATGCTTTCTTTTTTTGAAGTTTTAAAACTTAGTATCTCTTAATTTTGGAACAAATAATAGAAAAGATTTAGCAGTTAAGTGTTCTCTGTCAGGTGATGTTGAATGACGTGAAGCATCCGTCGTCCCCATGTGCTGGTCTTTGATCAAGCGAAATTCCCGGGAAACGTAACTGTCAAGGGCAATGATCAATAACCACCATCAACGGCACAATCCTCCACAGATCGCTCGGTTAGCACGAGAAAATTTGTCGTAGGGCTCGCCTGCCGACAAGTTGATTTCCTTGATTGCAGGGGAAATTCGAACCCTTAATGGGACCACCAAATCTCGGGGGATAAATACGATACTGACATAACTAACTCCAAATCTTATCTAGATATTGGGAGTCTTACGGTCGGAAAATAACAGGTGAAGTATGACTGTAAGTCTATAGGGGATGAAATATTATTTTTCTTTTTTCCTGAAATATACCGTGTTTCAGGCAGTCATTGACACAAGAAAAAACAAGAAGCATATACCCTGAGTTCGCATCCCTGTCTCTCGGATGCAAAAAAAAAAAAAAAATTAATGCAGGTGTGGTTTGCCTAAGGTTTGTGCTAGTTTGATGGAGTAAATACTTTTTGCCCCACCCAAACATGTTTGATGGACGAGCCGCAGTTTGATAGTATGCCAAAACTCCATTTTCAGGCACAGAGAAAGGTGGGTGGATCACGGGATAAATAGGAGCTGCGGCATTTCTTGATGCACAACTTGCAGTGATATGCTTCTCCTTAGTATGACATAAAATCCCTTTCTACTACATAGGCTACAGAACATACAAATTATTGTAAAGCTCGTGACGGTGTGACAACATGATATAATTAACTTGTTGAAAATATCTAAACATTCGCGACTTTATTTCTTCTAAGTACTCTTAGTGAGTTGATTAATCGAGATATATCAAAATCGTTAACAAATTATGCGTATTTCACAAGCCATTGATGGCTAGTTTGAGAAATCTTATTATAAATTATTGGTGCTATATGTTTTTCTCGTTTTAGCTCGATATTTTCTTTTCTTGTCTCTCACTCTTGTTTACTGCTGCATGACTAATGTATAAATATTTTATTAATATTATATATTTTGTTTTTGTTAATTTTCAAATTTGGTTATCCTGTTTTTTTCTTTCTTTTTTGCGTTTCTGACAAATTTGTCAACATTTTTTTTATAAATCTCCATTTTTATTTGATTTGACACTCTGATAACCTTCTTTTTTTTTTTTTGCTAAAAAAAAGGGAGCAGGGGGAGGAAGGGACAAGCCCAACCCCGCGTAGCAGCCCCCACTGGGCCCCCCACCCCGCCAGGAGAATGTTCGATGCGGGCAAACCGGGTCGTGTGTTGGGCACGCCGACCTATTTTACTTATACCCTCCCCATCCGTGAGCCGGCTCGGTTACCCGACCCGACCCTCCGTGTGAGTACGTCACACCTGGCACCACCCAGGCTACCAGCCGACCAGTAGCACTTCCAGACCCCGTGTCCAGGCGTGGAGCATTCGGTCCCCAAATTTAATCGACGCCCGCGCGTTTCGAACCTGGAACCACTTGGTTGGAAGTAAACGCCCCGTTCCAACTGAGCTACCACTTTGGTGGCACTCTCATAACCTTCTTCCCCCCATCTAGAAATGCTTAGATGACTAACTTAAGACACCCAAATTATGGTACTATAAGTTAAATAGTGTTTTTTATTACCTTCATATATTTATTTTATTACCTCAGGGTCAAAATGCTGTCATAAAACGTGTGCAAGTTGTGCTACACTAGGTGCCAAAAACTAGTTTTCCAAGATTGTTTCTTTACGCTTTACTCTTCTGGTGCAGCACCACCGGTCATAAGGGAATCACATTAATGGTAGGGTTTACGAGTTTTAAGGGAGACGCAAATCCAAAACAATACAAACTGCTATTCTTTTAAAAAATTTCCAATGCTTTGCAGAAGTAGGCAACCCATGTGGTTGCACATGCAGTTGGTGGCGGTTCAATTCGGTGGAAGGGGTTGAAGGAGTCACGTGTCACATATATACCATGTTCGTCGTCTATAAATCGCTGAACTCCTTCCAATTAAGCTATCAATTAAACCACTAGTTACGGCTAATACCCGAGTCTCCTAATACTTGCAGTCGCAGGAGAGTGAGCGCGGAAAGATGGCTGCTTCTCTCCTGGCTAGTTTTGTTACCTTGTCGTGCCTCTTCACCGTGAGTTTCTGCTTCCAAACCAAACGCTTTTCTCTGCCGATGGCCGGACGTGACTGGTCGCCGGCCGGAGCAACTTGGTATGGAAGTCCCCAGGGAGCCGGAAGTGATGGTAATGTTAATGTCTCTCGGTCTTTGGTTTGACTGTCATTTTATGATGGTCAACTGTTGGCCAAATTTTGTCTGATCTTACGCACTTGATGGTTACAATTGAGCACGCATATATAAATTGACCAATGAGTTAGAAGGAGAAAGGATCGACCTACGCTGTGCATGCAATATGGTAATAGAAGTCTGAATGCATGAAACATTACGAGCAATTAGAAGCAGATAACATCCGTAGCATTAATGAATTAAACTGCCAGTCAAAATTTGTTAATCTTCTGCATTTTACGATGATTACACTGTATCAGAATGATAATAAGGTGCTCTTGACAAATTAACAGGAGGAGCTTGTGGATATGGGAAGGCTGTGGAAGAAGCCCCCTTTTCTGCCATGATTTCCGCTGGAAGTCCTTCTATCTTTGAGTCGGGCAAAGGATGCGGTTCCTGCTATCAGGTATACTATTAAAGCCCAAAGTCTAATTCGAACTTCCCTTGCGTGCACCTGGCTTGGTGTACACTTCTATAGCTGCCCAAGTCCTTTTCTATTGCTCCCCTGCTGTCTCCGTAAGATGAGAACCAACAGGACTTCAATTTCTTTATTAAATCATGACATTTCCTTGCCTTCTATCTTCAATGCGTGCAGGTGAGGTGCACCACCCACAAGGCATGTTCAGGGAAGCCGGTGACGGTCGTGATCGCCGACTTCTCGTGCCCCGTCGGTGTATGCTACAAAGAACCCGCTCATTTCGATTTTAGCGGCACCGCGTTTGGGGCGATGGCCCTGCCGGGCATGGCCGATGAGCTGCGGCACGCTGGATACCTGCATATCGAATACTCGAGGTACAAATTCCGGACTAGATCTAGAAATTCCTGACGTCCATCACCAACCGAACTAAAACCTTGGTTGTGTGTATTTCAGAGTTGCATGCGAGTATCCAGGCAAGACGATCACCTTCCATGTGGGAACTGGTTCCAATCCCTACTACCTCGCAGTGGTGGTGGAGTTCGAGGACGGAGACGGAGACTTGGCTGCTGTGGATATTAAGGAGGGTTCTGGTGAGTGGCGCCCCATGAGACAATCATGGGGTGCGGTATGGAGGCTCGACCCTGAATCGGCGCTCCATGGGCCATTCTCGATTCAGTTGACGTCGAAGTACTCCGGCAAGAAGCTGGTCGCCAACAACGTGATTCCGGAGGGGTGGAAGGCGGGAGCCACCTACCGGTCTTTTGTCAACTATAGCTAGCTATGAGAATACTTATGTGTGTCTCCACCTACCATACTATATATATGGAGAGAGAGAGAGCGCATGCAGTCGCTAAGCATGCCTGTGTATGGTTCTATTATTGTACTTCTATTTTGATGATCCGAGTGATCTAATTAATATTAATGGATCGGTGATGGGTTATGTTTATGCTCGGGTAACATAAAGAGGTGTATAACCAAAGCACACCAAAAATTATCCAATGGATGAAAAAGCATGAAATCTTACGTATGTGAAACAGTATGATAAAAAAAGTACGATACCAAGCACCTTTTCTAAGTTCCGCCTTTTACTCTTATACCATAATGAGAAAAAGCCTCTTCTTCTATACTATCAGTGTACCTCCATGCAAATGGTTTTTGTCTAGAGCTATTTGATTTGTATCTTCAGGTAAATGGAAATAATTTTCAAAATATGATATTTACTGGTACAAGTTGCACGATTAGATGATACACATCTAACAAAATAGTTGTCCAACATTTTAATACGCATTTTTAGGTAAACAAATATACAATTTTCAAAAAAAAGGAAGAAATGGACTTGGGAGGAAAAGAAAGCCCTTACGGATGGAAAAGAAGTGGCTTGACAAGAAAGAAAGATGATGTAGATGTTCTTTCTTTACGGATAATTAGGGGACAGGCGAAAGTAGGAATCATTATATCTCTGTTTAACTTTTGAATTTGCTCTTTAAAATAGGTGCAAAAGAGAGCGCGCGCGCGCACATATATATATATATATATATATATATATATATATATATATATATATATATATATATATAATCTATCTCATAATTCCTTCTATGTGGCCACTAGATATATAATTTTTGTTCAGTCGAATCTATTTTTATTATCTTATTCATTTGTTAGATTTGTTTAGGACCGCCATTCCAGTGGGCCGGGATGGTATCCATCCCAAAATTCCACTACCAAGGAACGCCAAAAATCCAGCCGGTAATCCGTCCCCATCGCTAATCGAGGTGTGATTCATTACAACTTGCGATTCACAAACTGGTGGGGCCTACGGAGTATAAAACTGGTGGGACCTATGGCGATCACCGATCTAACGACAAGTGGCCTCTCATCTACTACAATAGGAAATTAGAATCAATACATCCTAGCTAATGAAGCTTTAGCCGTGTGGGTCTCACTATGTTGCTGTAATCTAGCGGATTATGATGGTGACGGTGGTTAGCGAGCACTTATATTCATTGTGAACCGATCGACAGAGTTTAATTATTAGGAAGTACTATAACATCAACGTTCTCCATTTATACGTACCTAATTACATGCACCTCATGGACCAGACCACGGTTTGCGATATTTGAATATCAACACACTGTTTTTAAGTTCCTGGGCTAGCTACTATCTTATCACATCCTTTATCAATTAAATGAAAATATTAAAATTATTTGGACCTTTGCTTCTTTAAAACACCCGGATCCAAGTTTATAATCTCTAGTCATTCTATTCTTTGAAAAGACATTCATGCCATTGGATTTTTGACCAATAGTGTAAACAAATAAATTATTTTAAGTGTTAAATGACTATATTTTTTTTATATTTAAATATTTAGTTTGGATCGTAAGGATTTTTTTTGTTTTTGCATACATCTTTAAGAGCATCGATGCAAGATGATAGAATAGTCATTCTATATTTAAATTAGGTAGTTATAAACAATGTTGGCCAGAAAACTAACAAGAAAGATTATAATGTAAAAACATGATGAGATTGAAGATACATATACAAATAATGATTCTACGGGAGCAAAAAACAGTAACTCATAGGAATATGAATATATATGCTGATTTTTTTTTTTTTCCAAAGTTGGTCATGAAATTAGAATATGTTTAAGAAAGTTATAGAAAAAGAAATAAAAAGGAAAAGACTGGTCACAGAAATAGAAAATTTAGTCAGAATTAGAGAATATATATATATATATATATTAGATTTCTCCAAACAATTGAAAGATTTATTTATTTGAAAATTTTGCTTTTTTATGTTTTTTTAAGCAACTGGATATATTTTTAAAGAACAAAATTTTTTATACACACCTAACAAATGACCGAAGAGATAATGTAAAGTGGCCATATCTGTAGTTAGAGATGATGGGTGCAAATTATGTTGAATATACCCATCTATTCCTCAGATGAAGCTATATTGGTTGTGAAAAGTGGCATATACCCAACATTTATTCCTTTGGTGGAATAAATTATGATGGAGGTCGCAAGATGCTGGGTAATGAAAAGTGGCTGCATCTATTCCTTTGATGGAGTTATATTGGTTGCTTGGATGTAAATTATGTTGAATCACCTCCATGCTATCAAACTCTTTATTATAGAGGATTTACATATCATAAAGTGGATAAAGGATGATATAAGTAAGCTTTATAATCCTTGTCTTTTTCAACTTAAAGTGAGATTAATGTTACTCATGCTCTAAGAGGGGAATAGTTTTGTAGGCCGTATTATTTGTTTTGGTACCTTAATCATATTCTCTTATGGATTGATGGCCCTATTTTTTTTTTCCTCATCCTTTTTCTTGTTTCTACTTGTATTAGGAACTAGTGGGCATGTGCCAGTGTTTTTGATAAAAAATCAATGTGTGTTGTAGGATAAGCAAACGATAGATAGATATATGTTGAAATCTAGGATTTCCCATGAATTGCATTGTCCCGCATGCAATTTACAAGGTCTGAGAGATATGACTAAGTTGTTGATTGAGATTGAGAGATCATTGGAGACTTAAAAATAAATACAGGATTAAACTCTAATGAGAAATATAGCTAGGTTGCCATCTTCTAACCTCACTAAGTGGTGCCAACTACAAAGCCTTGCTTCATCAACAACCCAAAGTATATAATTAACTAGAACTAGATGTCCAACGAATTAAAGCACATCATCAGGTGAGAATAAATATATATCAAAATTGTTTTCCTAAGTAGCAATTAGTACCAATTTTACTATATTGGAATGCGGTGTCCCTATCTCTAGGTTTGATTCTAATTTCGAAGAATGTAAGGGTATTTTTAAACATCTGTCCAAGCTCCAACGGCTCCAACAGCTCCAACGGCTATATGCTGGCCGCTTCTGATTAGTACGCGGAGCGACTCCCCGTTTCTGATTTTCTTGTGTCCTACGGTGTCTCTCTTCTCTTTTCTTTTTCCATAGAACAGTTCTGGTTTTCCCCCAAAAAATTATTATAAATTCTTTCTTCGAGAAGATCTGCGGACGAAAATATGTGGAAAATTTAGAGGGAGGCGAGGCCGCGAGAATCGTCTACGTCGGCTCCAAGAACGCCTCCCAAGTCACCTACAGGATCTCTCGCCTCGTCGCCGATGATCCTGTGTATGCTCTCTCTTTCCTTTTATCTATTTATTTCATGAAAGTTACCTTCTTGAACTCTTTTATATATTTCTTGATGGAAAAAATTGGTAGATATTTCATCCATCTTGGATTTTTTTTTTTCCTTGCGAAGTCCGCAAAAGATTTTAGGTTTTTCGAACTGACCCAGACTTATTAGAATCGGCTTTCTTGAGATTCTTGTCAACGTTTGCGATTTTTCTTCCTCATGAAGTATGGGATCGAAAGATCAATGTTTGCAATATCTGAATTTGTTTTATGATTGCATTGGTTCGGTATATTATATGGGTTTCGGAAATAAAATTGAACGTGAATTCCTAGTTTGGCTGCATCCGTGTACATATATAGATCATTTGCGGAACTTGGATTACTGCTTAGTGGTCTGGCTACAGCTTTGAATTCTGGAGCTTTTAGGGAAGTTATCCTCATGATCTGGAATAGCCTTCTACTCTAGGGTTCTATGATTTACTACTGAATTTTGTTTCTGGACTTTGTTAACCGCAGAACTTGACATTAGATAACCTACCTTGTTTGTTAGGAATTTCACAAGGATAACAGAGCAATTCTTGGGAGAAAGGAATTGTTTAAGAGCAACCTAAGGAGACTGGCCCATGCATGGAAACTCATCTATGAGCTTGCTTTTACTAGTAACCTTCTGATCCGAACTCATTTTTGGCAATGTTGTTGCATTTGAAGGTTCTATGGCTTCTGACAAAATAATTACAAAGTGCTTGAGTGGAACTTTTATTAACGGTTATTTGACTTTATTTGCTACATTTCTTCAATGATAAAATTTTGGGTTATTTTTGTCACGATCCGGATCCGGATCCGTGACACGGCCGTGCTATTGCTGACTACCGCCCTCAATAGCACAAAGCCTCATAAATGGGTAACAGGATAGTCAAACTAGTCAAACTTTCATTTATAAAATATTTATATTGTATCGCACAAGGCAGTGCAGGGTACAGGGTATCAAGCTTCTATAATATTTTATGTACAAAAAGTATAATTACCCCTAAAAGATAGAAACCCTGATACAAAAAGAGTATCTCTCGCTGCTATCACTGGCGGTGATCTGGAAGAAAAAATGTAAATAAAATGGTATGAGCTACATGGCTCAGTAAGTAATCCTGCATGATCTTATCGGATCAACTATAATATTAAACACTCTTCTTTTTTTTAGCAGAGTTTGAAAAGCTAATATGTACATTACTTAATAATTCTTCATGACAAAATATTGATATCGGTGTTTTATAACAGTGAAAATACAACGTAAAACCGTATACCAACATGCCATGGTTTACACTCTCGGATGCTACTGCGAAGTCATTATCGGCCACTGGCGGGGCCAGCTTAGTCATTATCGGCCACTGACAGGGCCAGCTCAGTCATTCTTGGCCACTGGCGGGGGCCAGCTCAGTCATTCTTGGCCACTGGTGAGGCCAGCTCAGTTGCTCTCGATCAATAGCATCTATAAGCCCCTAAGTAGTACCTCTTGCAAGTAGTACACACAGCTAGATTGCAATTTATCATCATATCTTATACTTATATCACAATTATTATATTAAGCACAATTGACCTACGCGAACCCAGATTGGGTAAATTAGACTTGGGCCAGATCCTTAGATGGGATCCAGGCCAGTGAATTCATATTATGATAAACTTATGAAATAAATAGAAAATAATGTAACCCCTATGTTATTAATTTAGGTGATCAAGGATTTGTCACCCGGACGTAAGAAATTGGAAAGAAAATTTTCGTAAGTGACCTGTCTTAATCTTATTATAGATCATGTATCACGTTTTATAAGATGAACAAGTATTATTCATGCAATGTGAATTGTGTATATGATTTGTGAAAAAAGTAAGTAACATGTCCTAATCTTATTACATTTATGAATCATGTACGTAAGTAGCATGTCTTTAATCTTACTACTTTATGGATCATGTGTGTATCATGTTTGTCAAGATTTTAAAGGATCATGCATGCAAGTTGATTTGTGTGTGAGATGGATCATGATACTATTATTGCGCTTAATATAGTAATTGTGGTATAAGTATAAGATATGATGATGAATTGCAATCTAGCTGTGTACTACGTGCAAGAGGTACTACTTAGGGGCTCATAGATGCTACTGACCGAAAGCAACTGAGCTGGCGTCGTCAGTAGCCAAGAATGACTGAGCTGGCCCAGCCAGTGGCCGATAATGACTGAACTGGCCCCATCAGTGGCCGATAATGACTTCATAGTAGCATCCGATAGTGTAAGCCACGGCATGCCGGTACTATTTATGGGCTCATAGATGCTACTGACCAAAAGCAACTGAGCTGGTCTCACCAGTGGCCGAGAATGACTGAGCTCACCCTGCCAGTGGCCGATAATGACTGAGCTGGCTCCGCCAGTGGCCGATAATGACTTTGCAGTAGCATCTGAGAGTGTAAACCACAGCATGCCGGTATACGATTTTACGTTGTATTTTCACTGATATAAAACACCGGTACGAATATTTTATCATGAAGAATTATTAAGTAATGTACATGTTAGCTTTTCAAACCTTGCTAAAAAAAGAAGAATGTTTAATATTATAGTTGATCCGATAAGATTATGCAGGATTACTTACGAAGCCGTGTAGCTCATACCATTTTATTTATTTTTTTTCTTCTAGATCACTGCCAGTGATAGCAACGAGAGATACTCTTTTTGTATCAGGGTTTCTATCTTTTGGGGGTAATTATACTTTTGTGTACATAAAATGTTATGGAAGCTCTGTACCCTGCACTACCTTGTGCGATACACTGCAAATATTTTATAAATAAAAGATGGATTAGTTTGACTACCCTGTTACCCATGTTTGAGGCTTCGTGCCATTGTGGGTGGTAGTCGGCAATAGCACGGCCATGTCACGGATCCGGCTCTGGGTTGTGACAATTTTTACTTGTAGTAAGCTGTGAAATAGATGGTTGAAGAGTCTTTCATTTCTATAACCACTATAATTCAACCATATTTGCAAATATGTTCTGTAATTTCTGGTAGAAGTTTGTTAGAGAACATGAATTTTCTAACTCATTTGAATATTTCATCACCACTGGTACTTCAAAGTTGGCATAATTCTTCGAGTGTCATGCTTATTGTTTCACCACTTGTCAGACATTTTTACTAAACCGAACTAGAGGCATAAGATTCTTTTGGGTCATTCTGGTTGTGTGGATCTGCAGTAAGTATGCACTTTTTGTTCCTGTACTTCTATGGCAGTTGTGCATGCTAATGATAAGAACGGATCTATGTTAACATATATGTATACATCTGTCAATGGCTAGTTTTTCAAAGACTTTATTGTTATCAGGCTAAAAGGTGTGATCCAATATCCAGGATTCAAGATAAATTTGATAGTATGCTTAAACATCAGCCACCTGATGCTTAAGATTTATATTTTCCTTGTTGGATAAATAAGCTAGAAACCTGCTGGTCTTTGACTGGCATAGGCATGAAATTTTATACTATAGTCCTTGGTTGTAGGCTTTCCTTAATGACAATTTTAGATGAAGATGATGCGCTTCTCAAAAGCTTATTGAGTGGTAGAGTTCTTATTGCTTGAATTTAGGTTTTTCTTTTTCCAATAAACACCAACCACAACAAATAGTCCTTGCATCATCAATAAAGGATCAATTTCACCATCTAATGTCATATGGATCAAAGAATGTCTTGCAAGGAAGTGATGGAGGACCGAAGAGGGGCATGATTCTATATATTTGGATGCACCATGAAGAAGGGAGATAGAGCTAAAGTGCAGATTTTAGGACATGCTTCCCCGCAGTTTTAATCTGAAACCTGACATGTCACTTTGAAATAATTAAACTTGGTCTAAATCACCGTAAGCGTTGTATCTTTTGTGTATGTGCGGCCAGTGTCGTATGTCAGTATGTGCTATTGCATGTTAGTACTGGCACATCATGCCCTCTGCATTGGTCCTGTATTTATACAGAAGTGATGTGTGATTCTTTATTCCTGGATGTAGACAGACTGATACAAGGAACACTTTAAAACTCATGCGGTGTACTCACAAGGATGAGGAAAGCATCAACTAAGCAATCCCGAAAAATTATTTCTTAAATTTGAGGTAACTTTAATTTTACACAGGTATATACAACTTAAATATATTTTGACCTTATCTGTGCCTTCGAGTTGGATGCAGATCTTATCCAAAAGGCCAAAATCTTCACTCTTTTCTCCTTGAGAGCCCAGACTCTTCCCATGTCTAGCAAATCTGCTATGTTTGCTCTTAGTTTCATATGTTTGAACCATGAAATCCATCTTGGCCCACCATCTTGCCCTCTAGATTTCATGTTAGGACTCTCTCTTTCTTAAGGTTGTCTTTGCTAGGAAATATACCAAGTTACAGTTGGTCTACTCACAAGGATGAGGAAAGCATCAACTAAGCAATCCTGAAAAATTACTTCTTAAATTTGAAGTAACTTTAATTTTACACAGGTGTATACAACTTAAATATATTTTGACCTTATCTGTGCCTGCGAGATGGATGCAGATCTTATCCAAAAGACCAAAATCTTGGCTCTTTTCTCCTTGACTAGAGCCTAAACTCTTCCCATGTCTAGCAAATCTGCTATGTTTGCTCTTAGTTTCATATGTTTGAACCATGAGATCCATCTGGCCCACCATCTTGCCCTCTAGGTTTCATGTTAGGGCTCTCTCTTTCTTAAGGTTGCCTTGGCTAGGAAATATACCAAGTTATAGTTGGTTGATGTCATGTTGAAAGATTGTCATAAATTGTTGTCAGTCTTGACAGATCATGTCTTGAGCCATAAAGTCACTGTGTATTGTTGCATATGTTTAAGGGCTGTGTTTTCCTGTAGATTATTGATGCCTTTAATGATTTAGACTCATATAGGGACTCCACTTGCTCTATCAAATAGCATGTTCTCTTACATATTTATACTTTGACACCTTTCAGATACGATCCTAATAAGGGCTGATCAGTTAGCATTCTGAACTGACGAGTGCCAAGTTATATCACAATTTAGACTACTTGAATATCTAATAATTCAATTTTTTCTTATTTGGCCTCCCATTTGTCATTGAACTATATTGAACAAAACTTTAGAATTGGTACGGCTGCCAAGGTTTATTTCTTTTTCTTTTTTAACTTATGTGATAGTTCTTATCGTAAAATGGGTTTTCAATTTGTAAATTCTTTATCATTTTTACAAACTTCTGAAGCAGAAGATCTAACATTTTTACTGGTTTTATTATTGAAGCTTCTATTCCACATATTGCTTAAGTCTTTCTATAGCATTCATGGACTACATTCACTGAACTCTAATTTAATGAATGGGGCTGATTCACCACCTCAGAATTTAGGTTCAAAAGGAAACTGTGTTATGAAGTCTAACCTGTCCCTGGCTGCTTGAGGAGCATTCTATTAATTCATGGGATCTTGTTTGTGAATTTTCTTGATTGGCATGCTATTTTTGTTTGCTTCTGTCACAATTATTTAATCTTCTTTTGTATTATAACTTGACTTCCCTTGAAAGCAGAAACTTCTTAATGTTCTGAAGTGGCCTCATATACTGATCAATCAAACCAAAAATCAAATGCAGAACGATAAGCATATGAGGCCAATTTATTCCTGCTATAAAAGGACAACGTCCAGATGGGGCAGCAGTTGTTACCTTCAGCCTATAAGCTGCAAACAATTGACTGCTATGCACAGACAGGACTTGGCCGTAGTTCAAATGTTCAAGGCTTTCAAACAACTGCAAAATATGATCTCAAGTCTGATAAGTTTATCATTCACGGCTTTACTCTTATATATAGAAAAGCGAGCAGTGGAGAAGATCTTATAGATGATTTTTTGATATCCAAATAATCTTGTTATTAACTTATTTGCTCAATAATTAGCATGGAGTTGCTGAAACAATTCATGCTCCCTAATTAGAATCTCATAATGTTTGTGAACAGTCAGGCTTCATTATACAACTCCAAAGTGGATAATCAGTTAACTTTGTTGGCATCACCATTCAAAATATTGGATCAAAATTTGGAAATGGAGCATTCAACTCCATGGGTAGTGGTATTCGACAATTTGATTTTGTGTGAATACCAAGAATGCTGATGAGTAGTGCTGCAAATGATCTGAGCTTCTCATGAGCAGCTCGGGCTCATCTAGGCCCGGACTCAGGTCAGCTAGAAAATGAGCCGAGCTCTAATACTTTTTGGAGCTAGGCTCATAATAAGTAAAGTTTGAACATGAGCCAGTTGCAGAAATAATGGATAAGCTTGGATCAGCTCGATAAAACGTTGGTGCAGAGCTTAAATCAGCCAAGCTTCAAAAGCTGAAGTCAAGCTCAGGTTGAGCTCAAGCTGAGTTTCGGAAGCTCATATATATAGCAAACAGAGCTTGAGCGGCCTGCTATTCAGCTTGGCTTGGCTTGTTTACACCCCTACTGACGAGGGCTGTTCTGTCTTTCTTCACTTTTTCTGCTTGTGATACCCTAGCTCATCCTTATTGTGTTGCATCTAAGTGATGGACTGATAACTATGTAAACTATATCTGGCAATCCGGTTTCTTTGATGCTCTATCAGTTTTTTCTCCTTCCAATAATCTGAGGAAACATGAGTTCTTTGATGAATGGCCTAATAATAAGTTAGACAAACAAAGGTTGAATGGTTTGTCTTTTGCTGAACCGTCTTTACTTCCCTCTCTAAGCAAACTTGTTATAGACGTTGGTTGAACAGATCATCCCTTATGTTGTATGTAAGAAGGAAATGATTCATACCAATTTCTTTCATCACATATTTATAGGGATTAAATGACGGGACTTTGATTACTTCAGGTTTAAATTGGTTAACGGGCGTACTGACACTGTAATAGGATGGTACCGGTATGGGGACCCGTACCGAGATGGCAAACCTTAGTTTGGAACATGACTTGTTTAGGAAGACAATCTTTCTGCGTGTGGCTGCAATAAATTCCTGTAATATGGGATAGATCGTCAATAATAGCTTCAGATAAAGGTTCAATTCTGACTGCTTAAGCTGCTAAGGCATGAAATATATGCATATTCATGATTTTAATTATGATGTTATTTCCCTCTTGGGGTCATCAAACTATGCGTATTAAGTGATGCTCAAACTCTGCCTGGCTTTAGGCAGTAAATAGTTTCGATAACTTAGTGCGGTCCATCTTTGTTGACAATAACTTAACTATGATGATGTGGTTTTCTTCTAAGGCAAGCAACTTTGGTAACTTATGAATGATGCAAGGACATGAATCCAACTAAGAAAGAACTTCCGTTGTAAGGACATAAACCTGACAGACGAAGAACTTCCTGTGCAGAGCTCATTATGTGGAGGTTGATTCTGTTGTCAATAATATTCTTGTTAAGAGAAACAATTAGAGAAACTTTATGATTTAGACATGCTATCACTGTTGGGAAAAACTTAAATGCGCATGCGGCCAAATCTCGGGCCGCATGCGCGTTTGAGAAAAAGGAAACGCCAGCGGGTTTACGCGTTTAAAATCGGGTTATTTGGATTTGAGCTGGGGACTACGCGCCTCGTGGCTCTAATTGGCCGGTCATGCACGTGCGCGTTTGAGAACAAGGAAATGCCAGTGGGTTTGCGCGTTTAAAATTAGCAAAACACCCGTTGGCATTTCGCTGGCAGCGTGGCTACTTCCGCGGACGCATCCGCAAAATTACCATTTTGCCCCTGATCACATACCCCTATATATACCCCTCAATTTCATCTCTTTCGAAACACGAAAAATTAAAGAAAAATATTGGAAAAATTCTGAAGAAAAGTTCTTCCTCCTCCTAGCCACTTGTGATTTTTATTCTTGCTCTTTTATATTTTATTTTATTTTTTTACTTTCGTTCTTTACTGGATCTGCAAGTCCAATCGGATTTGCTTTGACTTCTTCCGAGACGTGCCGAAGAAGAAGTTGTAGGGTCGTCGTATCTCAGAGGAGGATTGCCGGAAGATCCGTACGTGGGGGCAAATACTTTTTTAGGATAGCATATACGCGCTTCGACCTGCCTTCAATCAGGCTACTTTCTTCTACCTTTATTTTTAATTTAATATTAGTAGATCTGTAGAATTTGAAAATCTATGATATAAATTTATTAAATGCATAGATTTATTTTGTGCTAGAATAGATTTATTTTGCATTAAAATAGAATTAATTGGATGTCGAATGATATATATATATATATATATTATTCCTTTTAAGATTTTCCATTAATTGCATTTATAGATTTATTTGTTTATTTAGATAATATATTGCTAACAATCACTCTATTGACAAAAGAAGACATCTTGTTTTTTTGTTTACAGTGATGAGGAAGCTCCAGCTGATCTGTTAAAAGAATGAGGATTCATGATCACCTTAGGAAAGATGGATATGCTGCAAATGCAGAAAATTGTGTTGGTTATCATCTCAACTAAGAAACACGATGATTTAGCAAGGATCATCTTACACAAAGATGGAAATTGGATTTGTAAAAAAATATATTGATATTATTGCGAATTATGGAGAGGTGGCTTAGTTGCTAGCTGCTCTAGAGTTTAACAAAAAGAAAAAGAAATTTAGTTTCTGTAAGATATGCAGTATACTGAGCTTTTATCTTGATCTTTTGCTGCTATGTGCTGCAAGTTTCGATTCCTTATGGTATAACTTTTTTCTCCATGTTGATGTGGCCAAGTCAACTAACTTCTACTCTAACTACTTCCCCTGTTATTTATATCTTTAAATTGTTTCTGCTGGGCTGAATAGATAATGCTGTGTAGGATCCATGAGTACCAGAAACAGTAGACAGTTTAAACTGTTTCACATTAACTGAATTGAGGAGCAGGATCTTAATAATACAGTGGGATGTACCATGCAATGGTTGTGTCTGATGTATAATATAGGAAAATGACCAACAATGGACTCTTGTGTAGGGCGTCTTCATTACTATATGCCATTGTGGGCAGGTGGGCAGGCATTTCGGGTGGGGGTTAGATGAAACAAAATTTGGTAATGCTAGGAACTCTATAGAGTACAGACACACACACACAAACAAAAAAAAAGGCAAAAAAAAATAATCAGAAGATCTACTTGCTAGAAACACAGAACACTTGTTAGATCTACTTGCCAGGGTCAGAAAGCAAGTGAAAGATCCAGCTGCATAATTAGTCCTGCAGTATTGACACTTACCAATAATTGTTATGAGAATAGCATGGCATTTCCTATGAAGCAATTAAGGAATTGGAATGCAAGAATTTTTAAACAGGAACTTATCTGCCTCAAGAATATGTCTGGACCTTATTTAAGTGGTAATGATGAATATCTTCAATGAAACTTCAGAAACTTCAAATTCACTTTTCTATCAACTGAAGAAGATGGGACAGCAAGAAATTGCTGATAGTGGGTGTATCTGCTTATTGCAGAGGAGTATACAGAAGAAGTTCTTCTTTCAAGACTGAGGAAGGTATTTGGCAACGTGATCATTTTAAAATAGTGCACTTTTGGTGAAAGACATGTCTAGACTCTAGAGTGATGATAATTTTGAAGCAGGGCGATTTTTTTATAGGTTTTTATGGTATTTAACAGGATTTTTTGCTGTATACTCTTAATGTATAACAAGTTAGATGTAAGCCTATCTGTATGCCCAACTTTATGAAACATATGATCTAATCGATTACAGTCTTATGCTACAGATTTCATAAATTCATGTTTTTCTGAAAAAATGTGGAGATGGATGTATTTCTGTACTATTAACAGCACCATTCAGTTGCAAGATATTGTGCTTTTGATCTTTCGGTGAAGAATGGTATTTTGTGGGGCAAGAGGGTTTTTCGCTGTTTAATATTAACGTGTAACAAGTTAGGCATAAGCCTACTCACGCTCAATTTTGAGAAAGTATTTGATCAGGTGTATTATGGTCTTATGCTAGAGATTTCACAATTGATGTTTTCTGAAAAATGGTATAGATGGTTTTGCTGTATTGCTGCCAGCATAATTCAGTTTCAAGATATTCTTCTTTTGATCTATTGGTGCAGAAGGTCTATCGTAGTGCAAGTTTCTTCTTTTCACCGGCTCATGAAAACTTAGTTATATGCCTTCTTTTTTTTTTGTTTGATAGAAGGGCCTGTCAGCAATGAGCGCTACACAATGGGGGTAGCCTCCCCAAATACACCTAGTCCCATGAAAATGTTGTTGATTGTTTTTTTTATGTGATGCAACTGAACCTCAGATGTGCTCAATCTTAAATTTTTCTTGGATCATTTTGACATGCCTTGGGTCTGTCAATTATCTGAAGCCTTTTCAAATGTGCATGAATCCAAAATCAAGCTAGTCAACAGGTGAGCCAGGAGTTTAGAGAACTTTCTGTCGAAATATTCAGACCTTCAGCTCACTTATAAGAAGCTGAAGGAGGAAACTAGATTCCCTTAACAGAGAAGTTCGACAGAAGCTCAGCTATTAATTCAATCTGAAGTCTCTGAGTTTAGTCTTTTGGAAGCAATGCTTTCTGAATGAGGAAAAGTATGCAAATAGAAAAAAGTTTGGAGGAAAGGGTGAGATACATCTTTATCAGTTTTCAAGTGCACAAGATGGGAGCATGAGGTATATCAACTAGGAAAAACAAGGTGTATGAATGTTTTCTTGTTTGGAACGGTTACTGAATCGCCAGATTCTCTTGAAATAATGCATTTTAGGCATATATTATCATCCTGTATGCTATAGCTTTGTGATCCTGCAATGATCTCTTGATGTCTTTGACAGTTAATCAATGAGATCTAATTGAAATTCCAGCAAAGATATATCATTGAAATGCTACAAAAGGGCTTAATGAAATGCTCAAATTCCATAGTGAGTTTATAATCAAGTGTCTCCATTATGCCTGCAAAGCTATTACTATGAACCTTGGAAGACTCCTGGCTTTGATGCCATATAAGCTTGCAGCAGACAGCCCACAGATAACATATGAGAAACTATATGCAGGACCATCGATGTAATATTCACATGATACAACTGTATGCAGTCTGTCTGTATTGCATACATATAATTCTCTATTTTCAAAAAAAAATGTTTTTGTTTGTTGCCTTGTGTAATTCCATGTTGTAACCAAATTATAGTTTTAATTGCAGAATGTAATTGAAGAGTGCTGAAAACTTTCTTGTGGTCACGGATGTCTACATAGCTGTGGCCTTCCTGAGTTATTTGCTGTGTATTCTAGTGCCAGCACATATAAAGGAGGCAATGTTCTTTGCTTCTGCAGGTTAGTGAATTATATGATGGTTCAAATAACCTATTGACCTGGATTATAATACTGGAAATTTGTTTATATACTCTGGCCACAAATAAGCTGTATGCAAGATATAATTTCTGCTCTTAAACCTGAGCAAATATTTTCTGCTCTAAATGAAGATATTACATGTTCTGTATCCCTAGACAAATTCATTGCCTTCGTTTTACAGGATTAAAGAAGACACTTCAGCTTATTCTTGCTGCAAATGCGCTGCATGACCCACAATTCATAAAAGATGGTCTTCACAACCGAGTTCTATGATCTTCATGTAGTGACAAGTTCCTAACATTCTCTCTACTAAAGGTAATCTTGATTGCAGCTTATTCTTTCACTTGTCACTGCACAGACTGATCTACTGCTCTCTAGATCCATCGACTGCCCTGATTCTCTCTATTCCTAGTGGCAATGGCCTATAGCAAAGTCCAAATATGCGGACTGTGGATGAACAGCCTGTGCCTCTGTGCACATGATCCTGCCCCCCCGACCGGGAAAATGCATTCTGAAAAGATGGCAGTGGTGGTAAGGGTGCTGGCATTATTGATGGTGACAATAGGTGGCTGTGGCTGCCCCATCGTAGAGATTAGGGCTGAAATCATAGTTACCTGATTTGTTGGCTTGTTTAATCTGAAATCTGCAATTCGCTCTTCCCCAGTGAATTGGATTCGACGAGAGTAGGATCAAAAATACATCTTCAGTGATTATTATATACTGTAATATCAAATTTTATTTTAATTTTATCCATATTTGATGATATATTGGTCTAGATTTATCTGTATATACAAGATATAAATGATGTTGAAGCTTTTTTTTAAAGAGAATTAGAAGAATCAATGTGTGATAATTTACTATATCTGTGAATTAATTGAATAAGTCTCCATATGGAACTTTGAAATTACTCGAGTTTTTGTATTACGTTAGACCATATTGCGAACGATTCTTGCATAATTTGGTGAATTAGGTAACTATAGTTGAAATAGTAAAGATGATACGTAATATTTAAAATATAAATCCCTTACTATATATAATGGAAGCTCCTATGTGACTAACTTTTGGTTATTCAACGCACCTTCATGACAAATTATACCCTACAATGCATGCATCACATGGCCGTGCATGCCGCCAATCATAACCACTTATTTCTATGGGCCTCATTTATCAAGCGCTCATCTCAGTGCACTACTACAGGAATGAGTGGCCGTGATTATCGGCATGCACGACCATTTGGTGCACACCGTGTAGGATATAATTCCTCCCTACACATGGTCTTATACTAGAAAGAAAAAATCCCAAAGAAATGGATAACAAATAGAGAGAGCAAGATTCCGAACATCAATCCTGGATATAATCACCTTTCCAGTTGTTGATGTGGCAGCATATTGGGAGTGCTTATATTGAGAGCAAAAAGGTAATCTCTCTTAGAAGGAAAGTAAAAGTATCACTTTTAAGTTTTTTTCTTGCAGAATTTAATTGAGAAAAAAAGGACATAATTTCTTGTTTGATTTGAATTTTAAAAGGAAAACTGAACTGTCCATGTTGGTCCTGCGTTGCAATAGCCTTTTATCAACATGTTGAGTTTCCTTTAAGAACAAAATGAGTAATGGTAGGGTCCCAACTAGGGAGCATGGATACTTCATACCACATGGCATGTTTGTATGGGGTACATACTGGATATCGGTCCTCACCATTTTCATATCAGATGCTTGATATTCGTTGGATACTTCTAGGATACACATCTCCTGTAATTATCTTATTTTTTAAAATTAAAAGGTTTCTCTGTATACTTTTGCACATTCAAGACCCTTCTAAGATATCTTCGAAAATTAGAGGAAGTGTTTTTTTCTTTCTGTTTATATGAATGTCAAACTTTTGATGATGAATAGTTAATTTTGAAGCTTGTCGTGTTAGTATTAAAATTTGGGGTGTGTTTTGTGGTCCGTGGATTTGAACGATAACTAGGTAAATGTGATCTATTATTTTAATGATTTTTATGGATGCTTTTTTACATAGACATGTATAAAATCCATATGTTTATTTTTGTATCCTATGCATATTTTCTCCTACCATTAAGATTTTGCTGTATCAGTGTATTCATATCCATATCTATATCCATATTTCCAAGGGTCCATGGTACCAAAACAAAAGCTCTATGCACCATATGTGGTGAGGGCATTTGTGCAATCTTGGGTTGGTGCTAAAGACGGTTGTTGTATAAAGCATCCATTACTTAGTGACATATGGCAATTGAGCTTTTATTTGGTATGATGATTGGGCCCTCAAGCACTTTAGAAACAAAATTTTAATTTTTAAAAAATATTCTAGGATTGGCTTTCTGAAGTCTTGCCGAGTGAGATATTCCCACGGCTCCCCCACCCCCCCCCCCCCCCCCCCCCAAAAAAAAAAAAAAAAAAAAAAGAGGCATGTAACAAGAAAAGCAAAGCCCATGGGGCTTTCAACAGACTCCGCCGTGCTTTCATAGATCATGTGCTTTTTATATGCAGAATGTTAGATTATCAGGCCAGGCCGGCTTAGGCCTATCTAGTTTTGACTTGGTGCAGACAGCCTGAATTTTGATTCCAGCCTCAATATCTATACCTGGCCTGGCCCAGTGGGCAAAAAAATTCCTGCCTGAGAAAGATCATAGTTGCACTTAAAAGCCGAGCACTCTACCGTTGAGTTAGCAACCACCAGGCCGGGCCAGTCTTTCCCAAGTCTACTCCTGATCATGCTTCTTCTCATATCATCTAGCACTAGTATGAGAATTTGATGTTCTAGTTTGACTGTCATGCACGGTCTCTTCTCCTTTTTTCCTTTGGCATTATTTTCAATTTCATATTATTTAGTTTTTTCTGAGCTTGCTGATTTATTGGAGGCAGCTATAGCTCACTGCCGGTTAATTATTTTATCCAAGTTGTTCCTCTCACTGTCCAGTACTCCTCCAGCATTCATCTTTTCGCTGCATTATTTGACTAATATGAATATGCTGTCGATGATTCAAAAGATAGCCTACAACATGCTTATAATGAAGGCCATGCCTATGGATGGGCTTGATTTTAATATAGAATAAGCCTTCGAGCTCTTCTAGTTTTGTAGCTTGGATTAGTAAATGCCCAACCAAGTGATGATTAACTGTTTGTGAATATAAATTTGTTGAGCAATATTTATGTAAAGCCAGGCATGCGCAAATTGGTAGTGCTAAAATTATTCAAAGCCATGATGACATATACCAATTCTTCCTGCTTTGCGTCTCTGTTCATCTCAAATCTACGTTCAATAGCAACTTTTTCATTCTATGCTTCCATGTTTGTTGTTTCATCCGATGCATAATATTTATTTCAGGTTTACTGAGAAGTTGCAACAGAACAGTCAAGGACAGGGAATCAAAGAACAGCTTCAAAGCCTTTGCAATTTATGCGTGCGGCAATCCTGGAAAGCTGCATTAGCAAATGGGCAGCTTAGGGCTCCATATTTCCAGGTTTGGATTGCTCTCATGCTATGGTATTTTCAATTTAATTAATTTATAAATCTTGGTGGTGTTAGGAGAGTTTGTCCCCTTCTTTAATTTTGGACTGGCTACTGGTTGATTCCTATCCCAGGAAAATTTCCCCAAATATAACTTGTGATGAAATAAGCGGTCATGTTTAAAAGTTACTAATTACGATCTCATGGTTTGTTGCAGATCTTTCCCAGTGTTGGAGTTCTTGTTCACACATTTAATTAGACCAACCATCACCTGGGCTCTGTCCTTGCCTTCTTGGCCGCTATGATGGGAATGCCCATCCTGTCTATGAAAGAGCATTAGAGGAACCGCTAAATGGATTGGTTTTGCCTGAAGGGTACCATGAATACATGTAGCCTGTTCCTAATCCAAGACTATGAATGTGAAGACGTGGTTAACATGTATACAAGTGTAGCGTCAATCAACACTAGGAGTTAATCATATAGTGAAAAAAATCATATATTCACATACACCAGGTGCCATTGGAAATTTTCTAATTATAAAACCTTGCAAGCATAATGTGCCACAGATACCACATTCAGCTAACCTTGGAAAGGAAGATACAGCGTGACTTTTTCATTCCTGAGAAGTGGAGATGGGATACTGCGAAGATCATGCAGCTTTTCGGGCCTTAGTTGGCAAGGAGGATTTTAACTATGCCGGATTTAGAGGAGGACCTGACAGAAGAACCTAGAGTATGACTTGCAGATCCAAGGTGCGAGCTGTTGATCTAGGTGAGCTCTATAGAGCTAAGGCTTCCTGGTCGATAGATGGCGCTTGGCTGTGAAAGCTCCATGTTCAGCCTGAAGTTGTTTTGTTCCTGAGGAAGGTGGCGTGGGGTTGCCTTTGGACCAGAGGGGTCTTGAGTAGATGGGGAGGGGGACTCCATCCCTATTGTGATGTGTGTCCAGATATAATGGAGTCTATCAGGCATGTCCTTTTCCATTGCCCGAGAGCAATTTAGGTGTGGCACCAGATTGGTTTTGAAGGATGCTTCCTACAATCCTCAAGCCCAATGGCAGCCTTCCTTAAGTATTTAAAAGGTTCATTACGAGAATCTCTCAGGTTTGCTTACACTACTTATTAAATATGGTTGGACAGAAACTCCAGAATTTTTGAGGAGCGGCGTCAGAACAGTAGGGCGATGACTGACAGGGCGCTGCTCCATGCCAATAAATTCTTAGCTGTGCAGCTTTTTGGAGGGCATAAGACTGCGAGGCATATCTGGGCTTTCCATATAGCTCTTGGAGCACCTCAGACGATATTCGTTGCTTGGGAGGCCTCATCCCCAAGCTTTCTTAAAGCGAACTTTGATGGCAACATGTCTGATGATGGGAGGAGAAGAGGGGCTGGTTTTGTGATCAGAGATGCTGACTCTAGATTGGTCGTTGTTGGAGGTTATCAGCTCTATGACACCTCTGTTCTTGGAGCTAAGCTCAGAGTTGCTTGGAAAAACATTACCTACGCGCGGCTTACTTTGAGGGCGGACCAAGTTCACTTAGAAGGGGAGTCAACGATGGTGATTGGGTGGATCTAGGGTCATGCTAGGTCTGGCAACGAGCATCCATTGCTCACAACCTATTGAGGGAATGTGTGGCTACCCAAGTTACCAATGTATATCGTAAGGTGAATGGGGCTGCTGATTGAGTTGCATCGTTTATTGCACAATACTCTAGTTCCTAGAGTTATAATGGCTATAAAACTTCAACCTCATTCCCTCCACCACCACCTCTTTTTTAACTTTCTTGAATGTATTTATGGTAGGACGGTATGATGTATCTGATTTACAAAAAAAAAAGAAGAGAAAAATATAGTAGACAGCTTACAACAAAGTGGTAATGATATGCACGAGGTACTTGAATACTACATGGATATCATCGTGATCTAATTATTCAATTCAATAGTTCCCTTGTTCTTTTATGGAGGTGCTTGCTGGAAAGCTTCTCAAGATGATGGCCTTCAATGTTTGATTATGCAATCCTTTTAATAAGTTTTGTTTTATATTATTTGAGAACTTGTAGCAAATATATATAATATGATTTAGTTTGGGTCAGCCAGAGGTAAAGTTAAAAAATGCTAAGCTGGTTGCTTGGAGATTTATGACCAATGTGTGTAATATTAGGTCATGACTGAACAAGGAGTCAGATGATTAATTAGTTGATGAAGACTGGTAACCAACAGGGTGGTGGTGCAACTGATAAGAGTGCTGTACTAATCACATGACTCGAAACCTGTTCACAGTCAAGATTTTTCCAAACAATTCCCATCGTTCCACCCTACAACCCGTTCACACTCGAAACCTGCGTAATGAGATGAACATCCTCTCATGGTAGATGTTGCTATTGATCCGTTGGTAGGTTTGTTTGGTGTCTGTCGGCAAATCTCTGTATCTTAGAATACTGCTGCCAGACTCGTTGGATGCCTGTCTCTCGGTCTTTTTTCCTTCACCCATTTTTTTTGTTTCGTAAATATTTCCTTTTTGATAGATATACCTTGATTCAAAGTTGGTCTTTTTTTCACAAAGTAAAGCAAGAGTAGTGTGCCAAGAAAAGTGAGCACATATTAAGGCGCATGACAAATGAAATTTGAACCGAGAATGTACGTAGCAGCAATCCATCTTAATTTCTCGCCCTTCCTTCGCACATGCAAAGCACTAGACATAGGCGTCCTAACTCCTAACAACCGCCAAATTTGACAAAGCTCCCGAGCACTTAACCTTGAGACAATGAATTGATATTCTATTTGCTTAGGTCAATATGGTCGGCTCAAAAATAATCTGGTTTGAATTGGAACTTGCTCGTATAATTAAGATGCCTCTGATGATTTACAAATGGAGTTATGTTGGATCAAGAATCTGTTGTGAACAATAAAGCTTTTAGGTCATTGAAAGTAGAGAAGATGAGTTAAGTTCAAAACAAAAAGGGAAAAGAAAATGGTGCCCTAATTCTCATTATGGATCTCATTGGAAGGTCTGTAATGCAAAATAATTGTCAATCTACTCTATTATTGTAGGTCTCGGCTTTTCCCAGCAACTGCGTTCTTGCGAGCATAGATCGTATGTGTTTGAAGTAGGAGGATCAGGTCAATGTTGAGAGAAAATTTGAGGTATGGTGGTGGCATGAGATTAGCATTCTCTAAAGAAGGGCATGTGATCCCTGTAATTAATTACGTGATATATGTATTCTAATTTTTTATTTCTAAGATGAAGTACAATTGACATGTGTCTCACATTTGTTAATATAAAAAGAATATTCGGTGGATAGCTGTGAGCTAAAAAAAAAAAGCGGAGTTGGGATGTCATAGTTTTTTAAAGAGAATTGGCAGCAACATAACACAACACAAGATGAATTCGGAAGCCACAATGTTGTTTTCTTTTCTTTTGCCTTCTCTTAATTTACCATGAGCACCGTGGAGTCATCCATACGGACTGCTGAATTGGCAATGGAGAATGGTAGCTAAATTATAGAATAACTAAAAAAAAATGGAGTTGTGATCGGGGACCATCTTGGTAGGATGATAGCAGCAGGAGGGCGGCGCACGCCAGGACTCACAGTGGTCTGCAGGCAGCTTGGAAGGGCATATCCTATGCGTGGCAGGTACTTGGTGTGAAGCGGGTATGCCTCGAGGAAGATTCATCTGTGGTTATCGACCGGCTTCGAGGGATAGATCGATTTGGGGATGGTCATCCTCTCATTCGGGAGACCCGTAGGATGGCGCGGTTGATGGGTGATGTTCAGATAGGACATGTGTTCATGAAGGCGAACAGGGCTGCAGACTGGATCGCCTCCTTTGTTGCCCGATATTTCGGAGATTTTTTTTGGACATCTGTATCAGACATTCACCCCTCTTTGTATCTTTTACTTTTCCGCAGTGGCAGGTTGTACTCATGTTAGAGTTATATGAAATGAGTAGTCGTTTTTACCATCAAAAAAAATTTTTTTTTTTTTTTTTGAGCAAAACGGTGGAAGGGTTAGCATTGCACAATTCGTTTAATAAAACAACAAATTTTATGTTTTCTTGTGGTATCTATGAAGCCACCTAGTTCTTGGTGCTGATGCTTTTTTTTCAATTTTAACACTTATTATCTCTTAATTTTGGAGCAAATAATAGAAAAGATTTAGCAGGTAAGTGTTCTCTGTCAGGTGATGTTCAATGACGTGAAGCATCCTTTGTCCCCATGCAAAAAGGCATAAAAAGCCAGACCTTCACTATTCACAATTTAAACTGTTCTTGGACTTGACGTGGCTAATAGGAATGAAGGTCAAGTATCCGATGCTGGTCTTTTTTTTTTGGTTAACATCCGGTTCTGGTCTTTGATCAAGCGAAATTGCCGGGAAACGTAACTGTCAATGGCAACGATCAGTAACCACCATCAACGGCACAATCCTCAACAGATCGCTCAGTTAGCACGAGAAAATTTGTCGTAGGGCTCACCTCCCGACAAGTTGATGTCCTTGATTTCAGGGGAACATTGAACCCTTAATTGGACCACCAAATCTCGGGGGATAAATACGATACTGACATAACCAGCTCCAAATCTTATTCTAGATATTGGGAGTCTTATTGTCGGAAAATAACAAGTGAAGTATGACTATAGGGGATGAACAATTATTTTTCTTCTTTTTTTTTTTTTGAAATATACCGTGTTTCAGGCAGTGATTGACACAAGAAAAAACAAGTAGCATATACCCTGAGTTCGCATCCGTGTCTCTCGGATGCAAAAAAAAAGCATTTCATGTAGGTGTGGTTTGCCCAAAGTTTGTGTTAGTTTGACCGAGTAAATATTTTTTGCCCCACCCCAACTTGTTTGATTGACGAGCCGCAGCTTGATAGTATGCCAAAACTCCGTTTTCAGGCACAGAGAAAGGTGGGTGGATCATGGGGCAAATTGGAGCTGCGGCGTTTCTTGATGCACAACTTGCAGTGATATGCTTCTCCTTAGTATAACATAAAATCCCTTTCTACCATATAGGCTCCAGAACATACAAATTATTGTGAGGCTCGTGATGGTAATTACAACATGATTCAATTTGTTGAAAATATCCAAAATCATTCACGACTTTATTTCTTTTAAGTACTCTTAGCGAGTGGATTAATCAAGATATATCAAAATTAACAAATTATGCACATTTCACCGGTTATTGATCGATGGCTAGTTCGAGAAATCTTATTATAAACCACTGGTGTTATATGTTTTTCTCGTTTTGTCTCAGACATTTGCTTTTCTTGTCTCTCACTCATCTAATATATAAATATTTTATTGATATTATATATTTTATTTTTGTTAATTTTCAAATTTGATTATCCTTTTTTTTCTTTTTTGCATTTCTGACAAATTTGCCGACATTTCTTTTACAAATCTCTATTGTTATTTGATTTGCCACTCTGATAACCTTCTTTCCCCCTCCAGAATATACTTAGATGACTAATTAGGACACCCAAATTCCGGTGCTATAAGTTAAATACTGTTTGTTATTACCTTCATATAATTATTTTATTACCTCAGGGTCAAAATGCGGTCATAAAACGTGTACAAGTTGTGCTACACGAGGTGCCAGAAACTAGTTAATTTTCCAGGCTTGTTCTTTACGTTTTACTCTTCTGGGGCAACACCACCGGTCATAAGGAAATCACAATGGTGGCTTTTCCGAGTTCTAAGGGAGACGCAAATCCAAAATAAGACAAACTGCTATTCTTCTAAAAAAATTCCAATGCTTGGCAGAAGTAGGCAACCCATGTGGTTGCACATGCAGTTGGTGGCGGTTCAATTCGGTGCGAGGGGTTGAAGCGGTCACGTGGAACATACCATGTTCTTCGTCTATAAATCGCTGAACTCCTTCCAATTAAGCTATCAAACCACTAGTTACGGCTAATACCAAAGTCTCCTGATACTTGCAGTCGCAGGAGAGTGAGCACGGAAAGATGGCTGCTTCTCTCCTGGCTAGTTTTGTTACCTTGTCGTGCCTCTTTACCGTGAGCTTCTGCTTAAAAACCAAACACTTTTCTCTGCCGATGGCCGGACGTGGCTGGTCGCCGGCCGGAGCAACTTGGTATGGAAGTGCCCATGGAGCCGGAAGTGATGGTAATGTTAACGTGTCCCTGTGCATGTCCATGGGAAAATGGCTTAACAAATATGCATGCATGCGTTCGTGCTCTAGGTTAGCTACCCGCATGTGTTATTATTTCATGTGTTATCATGTTAGGGTCTTTGGTTTGACTGTGATTTTATGATGGTCAACTGTTGGCCAAATTTTGTCTGATCTTACGCACTTGGTATTTACAATATAATTGAGCACGCATATATAAATTTACCAATGAGTGAAAAGGAGAAAGGATCGACCTACGCTGTGCATGCAATATGGTAATAGAAGTCTGAATGCATTAAACACTACGAACAATTAGAAGCAGCTAGCATCCGTAGCAATGAATTAAACTGCCAGTCAAATTTGTTAATCTTCTGCATTTTACGATTATTACACTGTATCAGAATGATAATAAGGTGCTCTTGACAAATTAACAGGGGGAGCTTGTGGATATGGGGATGCTGTGGGACAAGCCCCCCTTTCTGCCATGATTGCCGCCGGAAGTCCTTCTCTCTTTGAGTCAGGCAAAGGCTGCGGTGCTTGCTATCAGGTATACAATTAAAGCCCAAGGTCTAATCCGAACTTCTCTTGCGTGCACCGGACTTGGTGCACACTTCTACAGCTGCCCAAGTCTTTTTCTATGCTCTCCTGCTATCTCCATAAGATGAGAACCAACTGCACTTCAATTTCTTTATTAAATCATGACATTTCCTTGCCTTCTCTTGAACGCGTGCAGGTGAGGTGCACCACCCACAAGGCATGTTCAGGGAAGCCGGTGACGGTCGTGATCACCGACTCATGCCCCGGCGGTACATGCTTGAGAGAATCCGCTCATTTCGATCTCAGCGGGACCGCGTTTGGGGCGATGGCCCGGCCAGGCATGGCTGATGAGCTGCGGAACGCCGGAATCCTGCCAATCCAATACTCGAGGTAAAATTCCGGAGTAGATCTTGCAATTCCTAACGTCCATCACCAACCGAACTAAAACCCTGGTTGTGTGTATTTCAGAGTTGCATGCGAGTATCCAGGCAAGACGATCACCTTCCACGTGGAAGCCGGTTGCAATCCCTACTACTTCGCAATGGTGGTGGAGTTCGAGGACGGAGACGGAGACCTGGCTGCTGTGGAGATTAAGGATGGCTCTAATGCGTGGCGCGCCATGACACAATCATGGGGTGCGGTATGGAGGCTCGACTCTGGATCGGTGCTCCATGCGCCATTCTCGATTCAGTTGACGTCGCAGTACTCCGGCAAGAAGCTGGTCGCCAACAACGTGATTCCGGCGGGGTGGAAGCCGGGAGCCACCTACCGGTCTTTTGTCAACTATAGCTAGCTATAAGAATACGTATGGATGTCTCCACGTACCATACACTATATATAGAGAGAGAGTGCATGTAGTCGCTAAGCATGCCCGTGTATGGTTCTATTATTGTACTTCTATTTTGATGATCCAAGTGATCTAATATTAATGGATCAATGATCGGTTATGTTTATGCTCGGATAACATAAAGAGTTGTATAACCAAAGCACATCAAAATTATCCAATGGATGAAAAAGCATAAAATCTTACGTATGTGAAAAAGTATAATAAAAAAATACAACGAAAACTATATATATATATATATATATATATATTGGTACATCGATTGCTCACGTTGCTATCGCATGAGCACAGCCAGCTATATCACTAGCAAGAAGACTATATAAAGCAGAAAGAACAGAGGTCTACTGGGTCTAGAGGAATTCTCTAAAATGACAAGCAGCAAATGAGGCGACCAAATCAGTAGCTTGGTTCACCTCTCGAATGACATGCCTGACTTGGACAACACGGCACTCCCACAGCATTCGTCGTGTGTCGCCTAGAAGCGGGTGCTCTGCCTCCTCCCGCCCCTCCTCCCATAAGCGCTCAATCAACGAGGCTGAGTCCTGTTTCAAGATGATACAACCAGTCTCCAGCACATGTCTCGCATAGGAGAGTCCCTCCCATACTGCCCTGAGATCCACCCCAAATGTTGAAGTCTCGAAGAAGCGACATTCCCTTGCAGCAATCAACCTGCAGTCGTGGTCTCTGATCACAATTGCCACTCCGGCACTATCACCACCGGCGGGCAGGCTCCTATCGAAATTCACCTTAAGATGGCCAAAGGGTGGGGGCTTCCAAGAAATATAGACAAACTTGGGCATTGTGATAGCGAAGAAGGGGTCCTAGATGTCCCTAGCCATCCCAGATGAATCAGACTTAATAGTCTCAATGACCACCACTGTCTGATGGAGAGCCCGTTCTGCAACAGACCTCAGAGGTGCCCTCTTGTCCTCGAAGACTCTGGCATTTCTATCCAGCCAAATATGATAAGCCAAGTAAATGGCAGCAATACCCCATCCTGCAGTGCTTGGAGATCGTATGGCAGACCTCACCTACCGTAGAAAGTCTTCCGCCGCAATACCGGTCCTCGATAGGGGAAACGATGCCCTCCTCCAAATCTATGTTGCCTATAGGCACTTAAATAAAACATGGCTAACAATCTCCACCAAATTCGAGAAGTCCACGTACATCGAAGAAATCCTAACTCCCCTCCTAGCCAACATGCTCTTAGTCGGTAAACAGTCCCAGATCACCTTCTAAATGACCAGTGCTATTCGGGGGTGAACCCGCATCTTCCAGATCCAGCTACTATCACATTTCAAAGACACCTCACCATCCATCACCACCTGTAAGTTAGCCGAACGCACCTTAGCCGACCCAGTCGCCGCCCATACCTATCTATTTGTTACACCCTGAGGTAACAGGATGGCAAGTACCTTATCAGCTAACTGCGCCCTGAAGTCTCTCTGATCAAGATCTCATCCCACCAGTCCTCATCGGGGACAGTCAGGTCACTAACTCTAAAATCCGGCCAGCCTTGCCGAGTCGACCATCGTCGGCATCCAGCAAAGCGGTAGCTCCGCCGCCTACCTATTCTCCAAGACATCAATGGACTGCCCATCACCAATCATCCACCTGATCGCCGGTAGCACTGACGGGGCAGAGGAACAGATCTCTCTCCAAATGAAGGAACAGTAGCGTCTGACTTGGAGATCTGCCTCCATCAAGTGTGTACTATATTGGCTCTCGATAAGGTACTCCACAGACTGTCCGGCTCCAGAATAAATCTAGCGGCATATCGTGCAGTTAGAACCTCCCACCTCGCCAGCAGTGATTGAACCCTAATCCTCCCCGTATGAGTTGCTAACAGACTACCTCCATGCAAATGGTTTTTGTCTAGAGCTATTTGATTTGTTCATTGGTCAACAGTAAGTGCGTGAGACTGCTTGCTGAATGGATCACCGATCCAACAAGAAGCGACCAATCATCTACAACAATAGAAAATTAGAATCAATACATTCTAGCTAATGAAGCTTTAGCCGTATGGGTCTCACTATGTTACTGTAATCTAGCGGATTATGATGGTGAAGGTGGTTAGCGAGCACTTATATTCATTGTGACTTGTGAGCCGATCAACAGTGTTTAATTATTAGGAAGTACTATAACATCAACGTTCTCCATTTATACTTAATTACATGCACCTCATGGACCAGACCACGGTTTACGATATTTGAATATCAACACACTGTTTTTAAGTTCCCGGGCTACTATCGTATCATCCTTTCACAATTAAATGAAAATATTAAAATTATTTGGACCTTTGCTTCTTTAAAACACCCGGATCCAAGTTTATAATCTCTCGAATTTGAACTTCACCTTGAAGACGAGTACAGTAAATTGTTAAAATGATGAGTCGAGCACATGAACCTCATTTTTTCTCAATTGGTGTTCTCAAAAAGATAAACAATTGAGGGAGCCTTCTGTTACACCAATATAACATCAATTAAACATCAACAGAGAAGCTCAGGTTCTGGAATCATTACCGTAAATCTACAAAAACAGTACGAATAATCATAATCGTAATTATAATCATCTAGTCTTTGCCCAACTACTTGGGCCGACTTACTAGATCTCCATTTGCCAAGCCAAATGTAGAGGCCAAACATATCTACTGAGAATAAATCATGGCTTTTTTTAATTAAATAAGTAAACCAAGTCAATTAAAGTATTTAGAGAAAACAATCAAGATATGTTCTTTGGATGTTGCAAAGTGGTTGTAGCTCTTTTTTTGTTGGAAGATGGTTCTAATTTTAATTTTTAAAATTATTTGAACACACAGATTATGGGAAGTTTTTTTTTCTTTTTTTATTTTTAAACCATTTCTGTGAGACAATTGGCGGCATTTCCACCATTGATCTAGATTATAAAAAAAATATCTTAATTTTAGTTGAATGAAAAATATTACAATTCAGAACCTCATCCAAAAATTACTAGCCGGAAATTTTTTTTTGAATTTAGTTCTATATAAATATCCAAACTTTTTTAGGTAAATAAGTAACATGAAACTAAATACACATTCACATAAATATTCCTTACAAAAAAGCTTGATGATTGGCGGCTAAAAAAGTATACAACAAAAAAGAATGCACAACACCTTTCTTGGAGGCCTGAATTGAAGGAAAACATTCTCATCCTTCATAGTACCATCTAAATTTACTAAAACATAACCATGGAGATTAAATCTGCTTCTAAGATTACATTCACATTGGAAAGGATTAATGCGATACACTTAGTATTTTTATAGATGAAGTATTTCTTAATACATATAGCAATTGTGGATTAATTCTCATCATTTCTACCGCTAGTGCTGTGGTTCCGAATATCTTGTTGCAACGGTTGAGAGCTCAAGAACGATAACCAGAGCAACGACTCTTTCCGTATAGAAACAGTGGATATCCTCTGCAAGTCGTCAGAGCAGCTTTCAATGTGAAAGAAATGCAGCAGAAACATTGTCTTTATCTTTGTCAATTTCACGAGCCTACGGTCGACCGTTTTCCAACTATGCTGGCCTGTTTCACAATTTTTCAAACATATAACTAATGAGAAGTATAATTTATCTATCCACGTCAACATACGAGGAAAATTATCAACGTGTTTGTCGGTATCATTATACTTTACTATGGCCACTGAAGTGGTATCATGTCGACTTGGTGCATTAATAACTAATATTGTCAATATTAGTTAGTAACAATTCGGTAAACCTAATTTGGTGTGAAATAAGTTGTATCCACCCGTATTTCCTCAAACTCATTTTTCAGGCTTTAATGGTTAATCAGGTTTTTTTTTAAATTAAAAAAAAAAAACCGCGTTTAAGTAGCAGTCTTTTGATAGCACCCCATTTGTTTTAATTTTTCTGTAAACTCTTTTATAGAAGTTAACCTAACTAGGCCCTCATCACATAGAGACTTTTCCTTTTGACTTGGTCTGTTTGTATATGATCTTTCACGACATAGTTATCTATATGCTTCCCTCTATCTATCAACATAACCTTCAGATTTCCCTTTTTCTTTTTGTTTTTCTTTTTTTTTTTTTGCATGCATCGTTGCACTTGTGCCAGCCGATCTGGTTTTATCACCGGCTTTTTCATTTTTTTTGATACATCGGCAGCTCACACACAACACAATAGATATGAATGTAACTCATAAAGTTAGAAAGAAGCAGAAATGCAAAAGAGATGGAACAGGGTTATATCTTATCAGCAGCTTTAAGACTTGACAATTGAATCAGGAAGAACTTTGAGCCAGGCAAGTCCAATACTACAACGAAACAGAATGTTGAACCATCCTTAAATTTATGATTACACTAATCCGGTTAAGTCCTCCTGTGTTCAACACCGCATTGATTTAGATAAGCCAAAAAGAGATGCTCTCGTAGATGGGTTGTTTCCCCTACTGTCTCCCTCCTATCATACTTTTCCACAGTGAAATAGGATCAGCAATTCAGGTGTTAGTACTGATGTAGGAAGTCGAACTCCATTTTGAACTCCAACACCCGGAAATCTGCTAATTTACATGTCTGCCTAACAAGATTAAGAGATTGCATGAAATAGCTTCTCAAGTACTGTTCTCATCCATTACAGACCAAAGCATGGAAACTAATAAAGAATCAAATAATTGCTTTTTCCCGCTGGTTCCTGGTCCATGTCTGAAGACTTATAAATAAGCCACCAAACACTTGTTCATCAACAAAATTCTAGATCATGATTTTATTGCATGTCTTTATGGAAGACAGGATTCACTTTGAAAGCAATATATACCAAAAAATATCCATGTAATTCACATTTTTCCCAGAACTATTCACCAACAACTTGATATGAAGCAACATGTCATCTAGCTATCCGGCATCAGAACTATGGAACCGGAAGTTTTCCTTGCTTCAAGGTCAGCATGGGCGCATGCTGCATCAGACAATGGGTAGGTATGGTTGATGCGAACCCGCAGCACACCAGATGCAATATTAGCAAATATCTCCCCAGCAGCTTCCAGAAGCTCTTCGCGGGTAGCAGTATAATGCATGAGACTAGGCCTAGTCAAGAACAGAGATTTCTGAGCAAGGTCACTCAGGGGAACTGGATCTGGTCTTCCTGATGACTGACCAAAGCTGACCATATACCCCCGTGACATCAAGCATGCTAAGGATCCCTGCATACAGGAGAAGTTTTAAATGAGTTTCTGGTTGTTATCAAGGTGTTTACAATGTATATTTCTTTTTACCACTATCATAACAAAGAAACATAATTTTATTGAAAGATTGCACTTAAAATGAAAAGTAATTTACTTACCAAGACAGTTTATCCTCGACTTGAACAGCACATGCCATTTCAGCTCTCCTTACTTTGATAGAAAATGATCCACCGGGGAAAGAAAAAATTCCCTCAATCCACTCAACTCAAGTCTCTCAAAAAAAAATTTAGAAGCTGGAAGATTTGCGAAAATAGACCTCAAATCTCCTTTTATTTCATTAATGGCCCACACCTCATAAACTGAGGTATATATCCCCTATTTATAATACCAGTGACGTTCTCCTTTTTATAATTCGGATTAAATTTCTCTCTTAGTTTGAATAGAACTAGATCCTCAAAAATAAATAACTGATAAATAATTTTAAAAAAATCTGCATGAGGTAGATCTTAGCTTCTAAATCAACTTTGTTTTCTGTCACTCCATCTGAATTTCTCAAATTGAAAAGTATGCTCGATCAATGTCTTACTCGAAAATGAAATTTTCGGTTTGACCGATCCATTTTCCGGCCCAAACGATGGAATTCCAACCCAATTCAAACCTTTGACAGTTTGACCCAAAATTGTAGATCTCGAAAAGCTATCTGATTTCAAAAAAAAAAAAAAAAAACCATCCAATTGGACGTCATATGGCCAACTTATGTTTTCTAGAAATTTGGTACGCGATTTGGCTTCCTGATATGGAAAAAGCTACCCGATTTCAAAAAAAAAAATGACCATCTTAATTAGGCATTGTATGACCAAGTTATAGCCTCCTAAAGTTTAGCATGTGATTCGGCTTCCCAATATGATAGATTTTACTCCTAAATCTTGTCCAACGCTACTCATATTAGCCAAAGTGGTCCATATCGAGCCTGAGGATCTTTCTGGATCAAGGAATCATCTTTCATGATAGTAAGAATATAAAAGGAATGAAGTGAATTCTACTTTATACAGTTATTAGACCATTAGTTGCGAAATATTTCTGCAAAGATTGTGTGCTCTACCTGGAATGTATCTCTTCCAACGGAATCATAGACAACATTAACTCCTTTACCATCAGTTATCTCATTGACTTTGGCTACAAAGTCCTCCTTTGTGTAAATTATGACATGGTGGCATCCATCCTCAGCTGCTTGAGCTACTTTTTTTTCACTTGAAACTGTTCCAATGACGGTGGCACCTAGGGCTTTTGCCCACTGACAAAGTAGTGAACCAACACCACCAGCTGCACCATGAACAAGAATAGTGTGTCCTGCTTCTACCTGCATTCCAAATATAATCAGAACCTTTTAATTTACTGTGTATACAAATATAATCACTAATGGTTAAAATCAGAATATAATCAGAATTATGCAGGCTAGTGTCACTAATAGTTAAAATCAAAAGCAGTAAAATTGACTGAGAGATTTATAATCATCGCACGAGCCATTCAGATTTTAATTGATAGTGTTCTATATAAATTAAGTCCAAGCACTCTTTACAGGAGAAATTGACCAGTGGCATATCTTGGCAGGTCAAACAAAGGAAAAGTGTAATTGACTGAATATGTCATATCATGTCATGAAAAAGGTTAATGTGGTCAGTAGGAGAAGTACAATTGTGCTGTTTGTTGAAACTGTATCTCATGGAGAGGCACGTAAACTGCCGTGTAGCTTATGAGAATCCACAATGACGATCATGATGATGATCATTGTATTAGGTTATTGTGCACATGTTTTGTCTCCCTATAAGATAGCAGGGAAATGTAGTACGGGTCATACTAATAGTAGTATCTTGTTAAGAACATAGAGCCAACAACAGCAGAGTTTCCGATAACTCTGCTTAAAGTTGGCTCACAACTTATATGTAGGAAGATAGTGTGTCATTTAGAAGGGCACATGCAATGAAAAATGGAGCTACTCAAATAATAATGCAAGAGAATACAACATGACTAGGAACTCGGAATGAACAGAATCAACCTTGAAGCATTGGCGAAGTAGAACATTAGCAGTCATGCCCTTCAGCAGAACAGATGCCGCTATTTTATAATCAACTGCAGGTGGAACAGGAACTGCAACACTTGCAGGAAGAATTTGCTCTTCAGCATAAGAACCCATTGGATTGCCAGCATAAGCAACAATATCCCCTACTTTTCTGTCAGTCAACCCAGGGCCTACAGCAGTCACCACTCCCACAGCTTCCATTCCTGAAAATCTAACCAGTGAGATCACAATAACATAACCAAAAAGGACTGAAAACAAAGCAACCACTGGCAAATAAGAAGCCATCATGATATCTTATCAATGCTTACCTATTGAACTCTTGTTCCAAGTTATGGCAAATTGTAATGAGTGCAATTTTCTAAGTCTTTTTTTATATATATTTTGGATAAACAGCACTACACGTCCATCGTTTAATGACAAAATTATGAAGAACATAGCAGAATGTCTGGCATTAATTTTTATTTCTTACTAAATCAAATCTTAGAAAACTCTATCATCAGTTTATTAAAGCATAATCAGTACATAGGATATCTTAGAGAATTGCCTACCCACCTAACACAATTAGGACAAAATCAATTTGATTTCAGCGAAAAACCTTTTAGGGAGATTAACTCTCACTGACAATGTGCTAGCTTGCTTCAATAATAAATGCAATTCAAACATAATTTGTCCTTTTTTAGCTAATTGAGGAAAGAAGAAGATGGAAGAGGAAATTTTGCCGAGACCACAATGGCCTGACTAATTACAACATGAATCATAATATAAACAATTATCAAACAAAACAAAGCAATCAATACATGGAAACTTTTGTGAACATTCTTCTCCCAAATTTGGTATAAGTTCCCTCAAATGCTCTCTTTTACAAACATAATTTGCCCTTTTATAAACACACGCCCCCAACATACGCACAAAAAATAATAAATAAAAACACGACATGAATTTAGTTGCTATCAAGGTCTACCTGTAAAAATGGATAGCGACTTCATGTATATTTAAATACCGCCATTAAGTATCTTCTGGTTCCCCCTTATTCTAGCATTTCAACCTCAGTCATGAGACCCTAAACAAATCTTACAATGCATAAAGCCAAGCCATCTCAAGCAGTTCACCCTCATTTTAAGCTCTGTAACATTCCAACTCTAGCCTTCTAATTTTATGAAGATTAGCTGCCACATCTCAATTATGCTTGCATCCCTTTCCATGGCCCAACATTCTGCATCATGCAAGTAAGATATTTCACAGTGATTTCAACGACCACGTAATCCTCAAACGAAGTCCTCTATGTCCTATCTGATACACATTGAACTAATCCTGTTTGAGACACCCATATGTCCTATCTATATACTCACGCCAAGAAAGTTCAAGCTAGCACTATGATACCTCTTTAAGCACAATTCTGTTGCATGCTTAATTTCACCATGAGTTCCATTTTATGTGCTCTTTTCTTGTCAGAGTAACTTTAAACATTCAAAATATGAAGTTTTCTTACTTGTTTAGAGTGATTCTAATTTCAATTTCACATTCACTCCCCCCCCCCTCCCCGCGCTGCAAGATTCACCACCCTAAACTAAATCCAGCATGCCATAAATCATGAATCTCTTGAGTAATAGAAGTTAACGCATTTACCAGGTCTAAAATGGGAAAGGCTCTGACCTAAACTAGATGTCTTGTGCCATGAGTAACTAATTCTCTCCATATGTCATGGTAAAATTAGCTCATGACAAAGGCAGTAAAGTATGGTTTGTCCACCAGTAGCTGCAATAGGAAAAAGTGCTTCTGACCAAAGCATGTTTTGAATACGACAAGAATGCCCATGCCATGGAAAGTACATTAAATAAGCTTCCTCATGCATACAGATCATCTCAAAAGCAGTTCAAAGAGATATGCATAAACATCGCGCACGTGCAGTGTTGAAGATTACACATGACTAAATCCAGAAGTAGAATACGACAAGAATGCCCATGCCATGAAAAGTACATTAAATAAGCTTCCTCATGCGTTCAGAATCATCTCAAAAGCAGTTCAAGGAGATATGTATACGCACGTGCAGTGTTGAAGATTACACATGACTGAATCCAGAAGTAGAATACGACAAGAATGCCCATGCCAGGGAAAGTACATTAAATAAGCTTCCTCATGCCTTCAGAATCATCTCAAAAGCAGTTCAAGGAGATATGCATAAACATCACGCACGTGCAGTGTTGAAGATTACACATGACTGAATCCAGAAGTAGAGTCAAGTGCATTGTATCTGCATACCATTTTTTCTAGATTTAAATATATCAAATCATCACTTAATATATGTATCAATTTTTCCTTTGGTGATCCTTGTAAACAGTGAATTAATTCCTCTAGAACTGGCTTTGGATCATTCTTCCCATCCTACTTGTGGCAAAAAGAATAAACAACATCGACTATCTTCCCCCTGATACTTCCAAATCTTTGGTTTCTTGAAATGTTGGAGAATTCTCCTGAAAATAATACTCCTTAAAGGTCTGTAAGAGGCATTTTCTTTGCACATGTAATCCTTTGGTTTAGATGATGGGATTTTAATTAGGTCTAGAGGAGGTGGTGGTGGTGGCAGCCGCTGCTCTGATGGAGTAGGTGTTGTTGCTAATAGTAGGATAGGGATTACCAAGGCAAAATAGATGATATGGGAACAAAAACAATTATAATTCCATCGTTATTGTTTATCTTAGTGTCATGTAACTCATCCAACTGAATGTGTCGAGAAATGTAGGTACAGTTGGTAGTCTACACCCAAGAAAACTATGAAGCTTCATGAAGTTTGGTGCTTCCAATTTATGAGACATATATGGCTAGATGTAGAGGAAACAAGCATGGACAAAAGCCTTCAAAAAAGTGTAATCAGGGGGTTCCTAAAGAGCTGTTCATATAGAGATACGAAATGAAGAGGGTTTGTGGGTTAACGATTTAAAAATAAAATGGAACTTTCTAATGCTGAGACCCAATAACTATTGGGTATAGAGGCACATGCTAGAAAGTAACACCAATCTCAAAAATTGACCAATGCTTCTGTACAACCTGACCATACTGTTCTTTGTGAGGATAAGAAACTTCATGGTTGATAAGCATGATATTCACCCTATCATCAATTTGAACATGCACATATTTGTTTTGTTTTATATTAAATTAATTTTAAACTAGTAATTGAATTTTTTGAAAAATTGAAGTGGCTTCTAATTTATGAATAAAGGGTATAACCACATATATGTACTACTATAATGATCAACAAAAAAAAAAAAAAACAAATGTAGCAGCAATAGTCCTCAAAAGAAAAAAAAAAATGGAGGATCTCATAAATCACTGTGAACAAGTTCAAGAGGAGAAGTTACAGAAGATAACAATCTAGAAGGCGATCGATCATTTTTTACTTAACTGAGATGGTTCAAAACTTCAAATAAACTTGACAATATATTTGATATACCTGGAAGCAGCTGATGAGAAATAAGCTTGCTGACAATACAAGGATGACTAAGATGTTCATGTCAAACATGCGCACTAGTGCACTCATGACGAAAAGCATATGGAGATGTAAAGTCGTATTGAAAGCAGAGTTAAGAATGCAAAGGCCACCTATAGTTTTTGTGCACTCCAGACTCTAGAGTTCCCGTAACAATTGTTCCTAGTTTGGTAAAAGAAATTGTTCCTTGATAAGACAATAATTAGGATGAAACTTGAAATAAGTATTATTATAAAAGATGGATAGAAAGAAGGATTTTAGAAATTTGAGGAACACAGAAAATTGTTTAAGATAAAAGACATTATAGCATCGCAATTATTTTAAGAAAGGTTCATTATCAATGACTAAACACCATCAAAAAGCTAAGGCTCGTGTTGATAATCTCACAACAGCTGCTGACCCTAGTTTGAATCCCCATCTTCTGTTATTCTCCTTCACAGTCTCAAAACTTGATTATGCTTCCTTTGCATCTCCCATCATTGCTCGTCTCAAGAACATCTCCATAAGTGACTTCACGAGCCTTCTGTTGAACCTACGAATCTAAGTTGAGCAACAACTAATTGGCTCTTCCTCTTCTTCCATTTCAGTGAATATTACCACTAAAACCAGTACCTTGACCCTCCAACCCCTTCATCCACTCCACATGTCATGGTCATAAAGGCCATGATCATGTGACGGTAAGGGTCATGGTCGAGGCTACTACATCTATCCTATGCAACCTCTTCTTCCCATCCCACCAACTGTACACTCATCCTGACAAATCTATAGCATAAGTGATCAGAGTACTATGCATTCCTATTGTAGTTTGCTTGATATTATAGATGATGTTGATCTCTCTGCTTATGAGGCGGCATCCTCTAACTTCTTTGATCCCACTTGGTACCCAAATTATGCTGCCTCTCACCATCTCACCAATAACATGAGCAATCTCAACATTGCTTCCAACCGTACAAGTATGGATCAAGTTTTCGTTGGCAACATTACAAGTTTGACAATCACTCATTTTAGGTCTTCTTTTGTCTATACTTTTAATTTTTAATTGTTCTTTTTATCTTAAACAATGTTCTACATGTTTCTCAAGTTTTCAAAATCCTTCTATCTACCCATTGACAAATATTTTTTTTAGTTTCACTCTAATCATTTTCAGTGGTGATCAAGAAAGTAGAGATAGTCTACACATTTGCAAGGAAACTAGAGATAATCTTGACATTCTCAATGTACTTCCTCTATGACTTCCTCTACACCCCCATTTGCTTTTCTTGTTGAGCATACCAATGCACATGTTTGGCACGAACATCTCGGTTATTTCTTGTTAGTAGCTTCCAACTATGTCAAATAAATATTTAAGTATATGCAAAATATGTAAATTAAGTAAAAGTCATCAATCACCCTTTTGATTGTCATCTTTTGTTACTTATCATCTTTAATTTATTCATAGTGATTTATGGGGACCTTCTCCAAATCCTTTTACGGTTATAGCTATTGGAATTGTTTTATTGAGGATTAAGTATATATCGTTATACTATTTTGAGCATAGATCAAAACCACCTAAAAAAATCCAATTGCTTGTCGAAAATCAGTTCAATGCAAAAATTGAATACGGGTTGAATATCGAACTCTCACATATTTACTTGAAACTAATCAACCACCAAGTAGCTTGTGCTAAAACACAGAAATAGTTTATTCATAAAGTATTGAGACTAGCCACGCTCTCTTAGCATGTGCCTCTATAACTAATGATTATTAGGTCCAAGTATTTGAAACCACCATTTCTTATTAAGTTGTCTACCTAGGAGCTCTCTTGAAGCTCTTTAAAAATCACCCTGATTATATCTCTTTGAATGTTTTTTGATGTGCATGTTTCCCCTTGCTCCACTCTTACATGTCTTACAAACTAGAACCATGTTCAAAGCTCTATAGTTTTTCTTGGGCATAGCTAATACTCATAATGGATATATATATATATACACACACTTGGATTTGACTAAGAAAAGCACGTCAAGACGCATCCAGTTAGATGAGACCAAGTTTCCTTATCCAGAATTTACATCACAACCAAGTAACTCTAGTATTGCAATTGTGTTTGGGTCCCATGTTATCTATTTTCCAATGCTCATCCTCATCTCCACTATCATATCCTAGAGCTCCAAAAAGTAGGCCATGATTGTTCAAGGTTGAATATAAGGGCCAAGCTACCATTGTTGCAAAATTAGCATTGCTTGAGGTGACTTAGGTGTCCATCTTCATTGGAATCCAGTCTTAAGGTGTGAGAACATCAGAGCCACCTATCTTTACCACAAACCTCGTGTTCCACCACATAGTAAGCATGTCGAGCTTGACTTTTATTTTGTTAAAGATTGAGTTGCTGCTAAACAATTAGATGTTCCCTACCACCCTACTGTTGATCAGGTCGATAAAATCATGATCAAGAGTCGTCATCACTCTCAATTTTGCAAGCTTAGAGATAAGCTCAGCATTCAAGACACCAGGTTGAGTTTCCACGGGGTGTTAGATAATATCGGCCATATTGGTTATCACCATTAGATAAGGTGGTAACTATCATGATCATAATGTTGTAAGGATGGATTACGTCGACGCTGTAATCATGTAGGATGCATTCGATGATCTTATCTCTTGTAACCTCCTCATTATTATATAATAAACTAAAGGTCTCATGATGGAACATCTGAATCTATTCACTCTTCCAATTCCTAACTTATCAAAATTTTTATGGAAGCTTTAAGTAAACCAAGCGAATATCCATCACGACTGCATGACCTGAAAGTTAGGAGAATATCTACTTATTTCATATTGCAATATCTTGGATTATCATGTGGATGAGCTTTTCTTCTTAGATATCTTCACCTTTTCTGAAACACCAATTACCAGATATCTTCATCTTTTTTTTCTGAAACAGTTTTCAAAAAACATCAGCTTGACCTACATCCTCTACAGCCAACCTTGTACAGCAACAAAAAGCCACGACAATTCATAGCAGGCATGGTCCCATAAATTTTCTCTTCTTATCATTTATCATCACAGAAATTGCAAGAAGACGAGCAAAAGAAAATCTACCGGGAGTAAAAGGCAATTCTGCTTCGTATACTCCTTTGCGGAAATACACGTCGATGAAGTTGACACCAATCGCTTTGTTCTTCACTCGGATCTCCCCCTCCCTGGGTTCTCCAATCTCCACATCCTCCCATTTCAAGACCTTTTCACCCACCAAAGAAAACGAAAAATAGAAGTCAGACGTCAACGACCCCCACGATCACTGATCGGAAAATAGAAGCAGAAACATCAATTTAACCGGCGTTTTCAACTGAATTAGCTGCAGAACATGGCATAATTTCAACAAAAAAATAAGCCAGAAACAATATCAAAGCAGCGACCGGGAGAGGGAGGGTAGGGATTAGAGAGGATGCCTTGGGGCCGCCGAGCTCGTGGACTCGAATCGCCTTCACCATCTCCGCCGCTGCCGCCGAGGCTCTCAAAGTCCGGACGGTGGGTTTCAGAGGGGAGAGGACTGGGGGGATCTTGTTCCGGAGTGGAGTGGGTTTCAGCGGCGGCAGCCTACTATTACGACCAAAAGGAAAGGGGTTTTTCAGGCTGATAACGACCCTCACCGAGCTCATCCTCTCCCTCAACCAAGACAAGATGGCTCCACATTTCTAGAGAACATATATTACCTGCTCGTCCAGTGCGAAGGTCCGGCCTTTTGACATGCCATAAAATTCCGAGTAAAGTTCAATCTTCCACAAAAAAAAAAAAAAAAAAAAAATCTATTTCTGCCGAGAAACAATACCCTGAGCTAAAGTTTATTGTTTCGGTATCAAATTCCATACCGGTGCCACACTAACACGTATGGTATAAAAATTTTTTGGTATATTGAGTGTCAGTACACCACCTGTACCGGATACCGATACGGTATGCTCTGTACCGTTTGGTTTGGACTGGTACGGCATATCATGCCCTACACCATATGCACCATATCAACAATACACTATATCGATCAAAATTTTTATTTCTGGATGCTCTATTCATTATCCTACAAGTCCCACAAATTTTATGGATTCTCACCCACTCAATTGTTCCTATGATTCACCGCCAGTATCGTGCATGGGATGTAGCGTATAATTTCTCATGCTAGGATATCTATCGCTTGAATTTCATGGGATTGAGGTTTTAAGGGAAATATGGTTAAGATGCTCGTGATAATAGAGATTTTTTTCAGAATTCACAATATTTTCTATGTCATCGCTACTATAAAATTTAATTTGATCAACTTCATCAAGTAGGAAATGTATTAGATAGCAAGTAATGGCAACTTGCAACTATGGCCACTTATAAGCTTCTATATATTCATTACCATTGTGGTTAGTAGGTGTCTAGCCTTTAGATGGTACAGGTTTGAAATGCATATGTAGGACTGTCTTGTTAAGATTGCTTCGAGCGGGAACTGGAGGAGCTTTGCTGAACTCAGTTTTCCAAAGAAGTTGTGGCACATCTCCTTTTACTCTTCTTTTCTTCATAAAGATCTAAGTTTACAATTTATATGTTCTTTCTTCGTGTGCTTACTTATAGATGCCATCTTCTTTCTTATTTATTTCCTTGTATTATTTTTTCTCTTTTGGACATTTCTACTTCTCTATACTTGCTTACCATTAATTAGAATCTGATTTTTAATCATCGACTCATTGTTGTCATGCTAAAATGCTTGAGTAAATATGCCCAGCTGCAGATAGCCAGGCCTAAGGATGCCCAGGCAATAATGTAAAAGAACTACCTTGCTGCATTTCTGACTGTTCTTAGGCGCAATCAGGAAGATTCATTTAGGTCTTTTAGTAGGACAATCAAAGTAGAACTACATGCTAATTAACATAACCTTGATATCAGCTCTAGGAATTCATGTGACTGCACTCACATGCATTTCTGTATCTGCAGATAGCACAGCCTGAAATCTCTAAATATCCAGTGACATGATGATGTCTACAAAGTATTGGTACCTGACAATCGGTACGAAGTTTTGAACTTCTGGTCTAGAAGAACCCAGCATAAAGGTGCTCCAACTTACTTAGTCTCTAACATTTTTCTTAATGAAGCAGGAATCCTTAGTTCTTCCTTAAAAAAATGGAAAAGAAAAAGAAATAAGTCTCAATATTTTAGTACAGCAAGAACTAATTATAAAATGATCTATATTTCATCACATCTAAACCTCCCTCAAGTTGGAACAATTTGCCAGGCCTTCAGTTACATGAATCCTGGGGCAGGCATGATTCAAGAAGATTATGTGAAGGAGAAAGGAAATGTATTTCCGGATTATGAGATTAGAAAGAATGGAGAACCACATTACAAGACCAGTTAGAGACCTCTAACAACTTTCAATGCATAATAAGAGTGGGAATTTTTGCAGCTGAAGGAACCGAGACTAAATACGAATAAAAAGTGGCCTTTGCAAAGAGAATGAAGATATAGTGATAAGAGCTGTTAGGAAAGCAGTAGGTGTAAAAGATAGAGAGAATTATAATTTCCAAGTATTCTGCTTCCAATGTGATATTTCTTCTTTGGAGAATAAATTGCAATGTGACATTTACTTTTATATATTTGTCTTGTCCACTTATTCATAGACAAGTACTCTCAGTAACACTGTTGTGCTGTGGAAGTCTACAAACCCAATATGTCTTCTGAAAACAGCAAAGAAAGTTGTCATTTGCTAAGCATTGCTCCAAAAAGCTTAGAGTTCCTAAAGATTAGCAGCTGGAGAACAAAAGCCAACCCCTGCAGCATTCTGGTCTTGTTCTCCCTGTCCATTTCAGTGTTTTCCTCCATGATCATGGTCAGTCCCTGATTGTAGAATGGCTTCTCCGTTAGATTTCAATCTCAATTTCCTGATGAATCAAAAAATTCCCTTAACAGACATATTTAAGAAATTCTTATGACAATAAAAAACCTACCATAAGAAATCTGCCTAACTTTTTGTAGTTACTTGAATATAATCTTTAACTTACAAAGAATAAATTCACCATTACCTGAGATTAAGGTACTAAACAATTCTGCAATGCGAATATAAAGATTCTGAAACTTAAACCATAAGTATCATTTCTGCAGCAAGTTATTCAATAACCTTGGTTGTGAAGACTAATTATCTTAACATGCATATGACTATAACTACTGAACAACAGTAAGGATAAACCAAGATAGTGCAGATCCTGTGTACGCTTGCATATGTGCTTGCTTGCATGTGTCTGTCTGTCTGTCTATCTTTCTATCTTCCAATTGATGGACAAGGATTGACAAAGTCGAACCAAATAAATTGGACAAAGCTTGAAACTGCCCAAATTGCGCAGTAGTCTCTCTGAAAACTAAGCATTTCTTTTGAACAACCAATTTGCAAGTTAAAAGAAATTTCTATGTTCCATGTACTGGCACAAGAAAATATATTGCTAGCAGATAAATACATTTCAGGAGTATAAGATTGGATGAGAATCAAAATTAAATGACAAATTTTAAGTGTGCCATTGTGATCCATATCACTTTCAAAGGCAATAATGAGATGAAAGATATGTACTTACAGAATGACTTCTAATTTAAAAAGATAACCATGACATATAACTTTTTTTGGGGGGGGGGGGGGGAGAGACAACATCACTTATGATATTACCTGTTGGAGTGTAATCCATATAACATAACTTTTATTACTAGGTGAGATTAGACAGCTAGATAATTTGAATAAGAAACCGTTCAAGAGACTTCAGGTCGTCAGCTACAACATTATAGGCCTTGTTTATTGTACTTAGAATACTATGTTTATGTAACTTTGGAATAAATTTTTCAGTTGATTGCAACTTATGAAAGAACAGAAAGTTTTTTAACCTTTTTTCAATAGTATATATGCAACAAAAAGTTTTAAAATAAAAATATGAAACAACCCAGTAATTAAATTATCATATTTGAGTAATGGTATAAAAATAATTATGACTAGAAGAATGCAAAATGTTCCATGAAATTTGTTTGTGAACACTCTCATTGTTTTTTTCTTTTCATCTTTTGCGTGAAAGATTAGGTATCACCTGATTCCTTTCATTAAGGAAATGAAAGGGGAAGGAAATACACAAGTGACCGCAAGTAGTACACATTAAACGAAGAAAAAGGAAATAAGAAAAGAGAGGAGAGAGGAGGCAAAATAAACTAAAGAAGGGATAAGAAGGAAGAAAAGGATGCTTTCAAAGCAGTAGGGCAGAACCTAGTCCAGTCTTTAAACAAAAACATAACATCCTTCAGGATTTCAGAAGTTGGTTTTGCTTCATTACCGAGCATTCTCCATTCTCTCACGATGCAGACTTAAGGCAGACAGGTCCTAGTACCCTATCTATAAATGACAATTCCATGAAGCCATCCAGAGACACATGCACATGCATGCATCCGTATGCATGTAAATTTAAAACACGTCAAGGACAAATAACTTGTACCAGCCATCCAGAAACACATGCACATGCATGCACATGAAAAACGTAAAACATGTCAAACACAAAGAATTCGTACCTACTTAATACCTCATCTTCATCATTAGCTTCAAATAGTATTTCCTATGAGCAATGCTAATACCATGATGGTGAAAAAAAATGCGCCACATCAATTTTCATGTATTTGGAAGCACTAAACTGATTATCGTAGTACGTTTTCTTGCCTTATTTTCGATCTCCTCTTATTACCCATCCATCATTCTTTCTTTATGTTAAAGACAGTAAATTTCTTTAGAGGTTCTACGACCTCCCAGTAGGAGACTGCTTCTCCCAAATACAACCCAAAAGAAAAGGAAATTTTTAGAAAACAAATATCATGCATGTTTCTGGTCATACTTGTATTTCTTGCCAACTTTTCCAAAACATAGAATAATATAAAGGGATCTACCATGATCATCCCCTTTTCCATCTATTTGGGATCAACTTTTTCGATCCTCATTTCGCGGAGTATTCCTATGCAAAGCCTCCTATGATGTTATAGAAAATATCCTACCAACTAAAAGATGATATATATAGATAATTTTTGACAAATATTCTTTTATATCTAATGAATCAAATCTATGGTTAACGCTAGGTGAGTATTTGGAAAAAAAAATCATACGCCATCTAGTTGGTCAGTTAGTCTATACTATCAGTATTTTGAGTCTCAGCGATGAAGACTTTACTTTTTACCTTTTTTTTCGGGGGGGGGGGGGGGGGGGGGGGGGGGGGGGGGGGGGGGGTTGGGGCTAGGGAAAAATACTTCCAATAGAATTGGAAGACAGTATGTTTTCAAGCTCAAATAAGAAGAATATTGAACTACGTCAAGGCAGTCAGAGTTACTAATAAGGAGGACACTTGGGACAAAACAAGGAAAAAGTCTTTTAAGGAGATCATTTCAGATAAATATCTAAAGAACTTGCAACATTGGCACTAGAATAGAAGTGAAAATATGAATGAGCAGTGCTCTCTTTGTTATTGATCAAAAGTGGTAGGTTGATGTCAACAAGTTGATTGGTCATAAAATCCAACTGATTTTTGGTTGCCTTACTTTTCATTTCTTTGATTTGAACTTAGAAGTAGTTTAGACATTCATGGTGCTTTCATCGTGATGGACTAGTTCAATTCATGGTGGGCTTGAGACAATGGTGATCCGCACCTTATCATTCCTACACTCAAGTGGTTACAAACCTAATTTATTCCTAATAATTTTCTACATGAGCCCTTATAAAATTGCACATATATGAAAAATGTTGTCACATTAGCTTCCATTGCTCACCACCAAGGTTCACCGTTTTGGTACTGGACGCCATACTGGTACCATCCTATTACAGTGTTGATATATGATATAGTATGAGATGAGGAGATGTACCAAGTGTCAGTATAGTACGAGACTACATACTAGTTTGGTACCAATATAGTATGGTACCGACTGATATGGCAAATTTTACTCACCACCCTTCTGTTATTGATTAGTGTATGGAATTTTGGGCTCAAAGTAGCTGACAAATGAAGATCTTAGACTTATGCCCAAAGTTGAATAAATTCTAATTATAACACACAAACACTCTATCCACCTAGAAAACACTATAAACACTTGTCTGTCTATCTTTTTTATCCACTTAAAGTCATGATGCCCCATAAAGTTGGGTATTATGAACTAGTTTCCCTATGTGCACTTCATATTTTTCAAGTCACTTTAAATTATATATCATTTATTTCACCTATGGTGATTGACTCAATATATTTTATAGTGAGATCAAGATGTGAAAACTGAATTTGCTTCAAATATTGCCCAGTAAACCAATATCTCTGTCTCCACCTCTTATAGATCTTTCCCCATCCTTATAAATTTTATTCCCTTCTTGTTCAAGGGTTAAAAAAAGATATCCCAAGAAGCTTCAGCTGTTATAGGTCTGATGTGCTTGACAGATGTAGTCCCATATGTTGGGTACTATATTAAGGAAAGAAATCTTGATATTCCTTAACCACGAGGATCTCATATTTCTTTCCCCTTTGAACAAATTACTGACTCTGTAGATCTTGTAGTGAGATCAAGATATAAAAACTAAACCGCTTCGACTACCTAGAAAATATTGTTAAAATGATAACCAACTAGTAGGCCCCAAAAGCTTAAATTGATAGTGAATAGGTCAACAATATATGCTAGACTTAAAAGCAATAAATTGATAGTGAAGCAAGCATGAAAAAAGTATTCATAAGTTCTTGCAAAATAAGATCTTGAAACCTATTCCATTTCTTTGGAGGCTCTGTCAACTTTCTGTGCCATTACTAGAAACAAAAAAATAGAGATCTGCAGCTTTTCCCTCTGAAAATTCAGGATCAATTCAATTTCAACGATAGATTGGAGAAATAGTGTTCTCAAGAAGATTTCATGAAAGTTTGGGACTTCTATTTGAAAGACTTACTTCTGCTAACCTTCTATTCCATTTGTAGAAAAAAAAATCTAAAACTCAAATCACTTCAATTTTTGAGGTTAAGGAGAGTTTGTTGAAAAAGGTAGTTGTTTCTATCTTTTGATTAGTATTTAGTGTTGTCCTTTTTGTTTTTTGGTTGTAATATTTCATTATTTTTTAGTCCTTTTAGGTATGTATTGCTGTTTGAAAAACTTCAGAAAAGAAAAATATTTTCCAAGGAATAAGGTCTACCTAAATTTGGAAAAGCTTGTTTAGATTTCCCATAAATCAAACAGTTGGAAACTCAGTTTTTCCAAATGTTTTGGTTTTCTAATAAAACCAAAAGTCGAAGTTTTTAATATGTTTGCAATATACAAATCTGAAATAGAAAATAAATAATAAAAGAAAGTTGAAGTATTTAGATTGATCAAGGCCAACAAACATGTGATGCATTGACATTGTCATAACTACGGTCTATGAAATGATGGCTCCTTATATACATCGATCAAATGGAATAGTTGAAAGGAAAAAAAAAAATCTGAACTCTTATCAAGGGTGCGCAAATGAAAAGGATTGTGCAATGTACTAGCCCTTCTATTTTTCTGGAATACTAGTCATATTTATGTCTATTATTAGGGCATGCTTGGGATTTTCCATTCATGATTCATTAGTATCGGGTCTGTCCAGTATCGGAGAGGAAGAAATATTTTTGGTGATATAAAGAGCAAAGTTGGCTGCCAAATTAAGGCTGAAAGTTGGAGAAGTCTAGCCAAAGTTGAAAATCATTCCATTTGAATGGTAGAATTTAACACCTATTGGTTACTCACCAATGCAGAGTTTTGAGATTTGGATAGGTGGTAGGTGGAGATTGTGCAATGTGAATGTTGAGATTGGTGCATTATTCAAAAAGTCCTACAACAGCAATTTTAAGGATTCTAATTATAAATTGTTGCATCCAATTATTCTGAATATAAATGGCAAACTGCTGTAAGGATTTGATCAATAAATGACAAGTCTATTAAGCCATCCAGAAACATAAGCACGAGCATGCACACGTAAAATTTAAAGCATGTCAAAATAAAGAAAAATCATACCGACCATCAAGAGAAACATGCATATATATGCATGTACATGTAAAAGTTAAAACATATTAACTAAAAATAAAAACTTGTACAAACTTAATCACCTTATCTTGATCATGTATTCAAAATATTATTTCATCTATTTGAGAATGCGTAGCTTCTTGGATCCTCATTCACCATATATTCTAAATTCCTACTTAGGGCGGCCTCTGATATTATACATAGAGGGGAATCCACCAATTTATAAGATATTAGCTGTAAGTTTAACAATTATTTTAAATCTAATAGATCAAACATGTGGATAACACTAGATAAGTATGGGAAAATTTTGTTATGTCCAATTCAAGTTTTCATGCTAACTGTAAGTTGCTATTTGTTGCTGTATTTGATGGACAACCTACAGATAACACTAGGTGAAAAAAATTGTATATCTGTTTCAAGTCGGCAAGTGCATTGTAAGTTGTTCTTCTTCCTGTTGGTTGGATGTTTTGAGTAAGATCAGAAGTCGTTTGCCTTTCCTTGTTTTCTTTTCCCTCTCGTATTTTTTTTATCTTTTTTTTGGTTAAAATGTGCAGTACAAGAACCTTTCATATTTTTATCTATGAGCAAGTCCATATCTGCTAGCTAACTCCCCATACCTCATGGCTTAAAAAAAAGTAATCTTTGAACTCAATGAAGAAGGAGAATCTTGATCCATATCAAGCCAGTTGCAGTTACTCATAACGAGAACATTTTCGACAAAATAAAACCCCAGTCACAGTTACCAACAAAGAGAACATTTTGGACAAAACAGAAGTCTTTTCATATCAAATCCAAGAATTGTTTTATTACGGACAGAATAATGTGATTAATATTCCAGATAAAATACAAGGATATCTTTCGATATCCAAACACAAGAAGCACGGCATCCATCATTTCCCCTGTAATACGGAGAACTATCATTCCACCCGTAACACGACCTCTTGTATAAATATGAAACACTAAGAGCTTAAAAATAGAGGCCGTATTGTCTTCTCTAACATGCTTCCAAAGCATAGATGGAGCATCTGGGACAATTTGACCCTGGGTACATACCTCCTGGACCATAATTCCTTACCTCGGACGGTAAACTTCACCATCTGCTCGCCGTCAAGCACCAGTGCGATGAATGATTCGTTCGTAAACACAATTCACCCTTAATTCCAATGCAGTCGCTCTATTTCCTGCTCAAAATCAAATCAAAACACCATAAGAACCGCTCGTTAACACTAGCCAACATCCACAAGAGTTCAAAGGAAGATCGTTCTACATACTTATGAAGTATTCGATTATACATCTTCCCTCCTTAGAGAAAACCCCTGGGAAAAAATGTGATGAGCGCTGAGCGGGGATCCTCTGGTGCGCGCGCAGCTCGATGGCTGTACAGCCTTGCCAACTCCGGTGGCAGCTCAAGCGGGGGCGCCTGCACCCCCACCCTTCTGGACTCTTCTTCAGCAACCCTAACAGCTTCTTCCTACCCATCAAGCAATGCACACAAGTTGTCATCAAAGATGAATGCGCCCACACGGTACAAGATGTGGACAAGCCCCCTCACTGCGATGTCTTTGTTGAAGTAGAAGAACCAAAGATCGATCGAGCGACTCAGTGACGAGCGCAGCGGTGAGGGGGATCGCCAATCTAGCGTTCGAAGGCGGCGAGGCGTCCAGGCGGAGGCAGTTGGGGATGAACTCATGAGCCTCAACAACAAACTGGATCGGGACGGTGGAGCGCTTCCTGCACTCCATTACGTAAGTAATGACATCGATGCCAATTAGCTCTAGCCGCGACCATGTTCCGATCAATCTCAGGGAATCTTCCGACGGCAATAACGTTCTCGAACACTCTGCGATCGAGCTTGTGGAAGGCAATGCATCTCTCACCGAGACAGCCATGGAGATCAGAAGAAATGGAGACGGTGAAGGGATGTTGAAGCGAGTTGATTTGGAAAGTGGAAGAGGGAGAGGTAGGCAGGGCCTCGTCGTCTAAATTTGTAGGGTTTGAAGGGACGCGTAGGTATCTCTCAGCGGGAGAGCGGGCCGCCTCCCCTTGTTACAAACCTGAGGCTCCCCGCTCTTAATTGTATTCCACTCTATGCGGCGCCGGTTGCTTACGTAGCGAGTTCTCATCCAACGTGGCACAGAAGAATTGGGTGGACTCACGATGCTGGACAATTCATAGGTCAGCCACGTCGGACTATAACAATTTTGCGATCCCTCTCATGCATTTCCTCCGACCCATAGGGGGGTGTGGAAAAGAGATAGCCAGATACATTTACTACGCTCCAAACAAAAAAGCCCGGCACCCATTTTTCACGGGTCCTGATTGGCAAGCAGTGATGTCCGAAGTAACGCCTAGACTTATCACTTGCACTGTATCTCACTATATAGGCGCTGGAACCTCCATTCCATACCATATGCCATTGCCCAAGACCCTAACATCATCAAATCGGTCTCAGATCGCCGTCCCCACCATCAGTCCGGCGGCCATGGAGAGGCCCAACCTTAGCCCCCTTGACCTGAAGCTATTTCACAGTCTTGAAAGAGCGTTTTTCCGCAGGCTGGTCGGCAGGTTAGGGCAAAATCAAGATAGGATGATGGCGGTCATCGCTCTCTGGCTGTGGTTTGAGTCAATCGGCCACCATGATTTTATCAGGAATGTTGCTGCCTACCCCAACGAGGTCGTCCTTGGCTTCGTGGAGGAAGCCGACGCCTGCCTCGAACGCCTCCTCGGCGACCAGGACCCTTACCGGGGGGAGGAGCTCCCCTTGACCAACTCTCTCATAGCCGAGCCGATGATGCTCAGGTTCTTCGAGTACCACCGGATTGTTGCTGTCAACGGGGTGCGCTACTTCTTGCAAAATGTCTGCGAGATCATCTTCGACGACACCCTGACCGAGCGGGTCGCGCAGGACGCGGACCGGCTGGGAGTTCTCGAGAGCAGACGCCGCATCAGGCCGCACGGCGAGGGGACGAGCAAGCAAGGGGCGATTCTAGGGGCAGCCACTTCGGTGGGGGTGCTGCGTGCCGCCCCGCCGCCGGCAATGAACGTGACAGCTGATCTGAAGGGCGGTCTGGTGCCCCCACGCTCCATGCTGAATCCACTGGCTAAGCCATGGTCCCCGGCGACGGACCCCTCCCCGGAGGACCAGAGATCCATGTTCATCACCTTCTCTAGAGGGCACCCTATCAGCAAGGAGGACATACTAGAGTTCTTTACCGGGTAAGTGCAGATGATAATTACAGAAGTCGATCAATTTTAATTTATATATTAAATCTCTCTCATTGCATCTCCAGCTTAGAAACCCATCCTTCTCTTTTCCCATTCATCCAGGCTTTTATACATTTCTTTTGTCACCTCATCACCTGCATAATTGCACAGGCTGTATATATATATATATATATATATATATATATATATATATATATATATATATATATATATATCTAAAATCTAATACTAGACTTGGTTGCAGACGATTCGGGCCATGTATCGATATGATCATGATAGAACGAGCTCCGATGGGGGGGCAGCCGATGTACGGGCGGGTGGTGTTTTCGAGCACCTCGATGATCGCCGTGGTGTTGAACGGCCAGCGGACTGCGAAGTTTATAATAAAAGGGAAGCATCTGTGGGCAAGGATTTATATTCCTCGCCCGTAGCTTTTTGGGGGGATGGGATGAAGAAGGGCAGCTTCGTTGGTGAGGGTTAGGGGAGGAGTGTAGCGTTGAAGGACAAGGAAACCGGTGGAGGAGAGAGTCTCGCAGAACTGGGGGTCTCACGTATTAAGTGCTGTGTTGTCTGTGAGAGAGTGCTGTAGGTAATTCCCTCCACGTGTCTCAGACGGCCTTTCTCTTTTGTGGCTTCCTTTTATGTTTTTGTTGTCACCGTGCGACCTCATCGATTAGAAATAAAAGACGAAGCTGTCTATATGCAATCTCTCTCCCTCTCTCGCCCCTCTCAGTATTAGGAGTATCTCTCTCTCTCTCTCTCTCTCTCTCTCTCTCTCTCTCTCTGTGTGTGTGTGTGTCTGTGTGTGTGTGTGTGTGTGTGTGTGTGTGACATGATGCAATTAAGCCTTCGAGGAAGCACTAATAGGAGTATTTGTCGCGGAATCACATGTCTCTCCCTCTCTCGCCCCCGTCTGCATTAGGAGTATATGTGTGTGCGTGTGTGTGTGTGACATGATGCAATTAAGCCTTCGAGAGGAAGCACTAATAGGAGTATTTGTCGTGGAATCACATATGCGAGAGTGGGAAAGTTTGCTTTAATTCTGTCCCACCCTTATCACGATCTTGACCATGCTTTCTTGTTATCGTCGTGTGCACACAGATAGAGAGTCGCACACAATTAAAGAAAGAGAGTTGGAAGGTGTACGCGTTGGCTGCCTAAGTGGATCTTCGATATGCATAACGAATGCTACAGGCCAGCTCAATCATTCTGAAGGGTGACTCGGCTATGGTACTCAGTTGGATCCAAAGGATCCGAGGTGTGCTGGCTTGGATCACTCCTTGCTTCGAGATATCTGGGTTATAGTAAGAAATGAAGGAGCCTTTCAGGTCAAGCATGTATTTAGAAAGGCTAACGAAGTTGCAGATTAGGTGGTTGCCTACGTAGCCAGCCAATCCGGAAGTACCATGTAGGCCAGAGAGAGGGAGTTGCTTCGGGCACTCTGCGATCTTTTGTTTTCTGAGTTTATTGGATGTTCGTACACGTAATGTATGAAATATCTGCTTTAGTAAAAAAAAAAAGTGTATGTGTCCAGTTTAATCAATTAATAACTAGTTGTTTGCAAAATGTTGAATAAAACAAGTAATGCTAATTCAATTGAAAGCCTTGGAGCTGCTCGGATTCAAGGACGTATTAAACTTTGCAATAATATGCTGATGACACATTAATATTCTATCTTAATGCGAGGAGGGTAACATGAGCAACCTCAAACTCACGTTATGAATCAGTAAAAATGAGCGGCTCTCCCTGATTTCCAGAATAGAGAGGAGATTGGCAATTTGACAAACCAAATTTCTTTCTTAACATGGCCGGCTAACACTAATAAATTCAGTACTTATAGCTCTTCCTTCATATTTTCATGAGCTTGTATAAGTTGACAGCTTGGGTAATCAAAAAGATTGATGGATACAGAAGAGCCTTCTTATGATTAGGTAAAGAATCAACTCTACTTGATGAATTGGAAACAAGCATGTAACAGAAAAGAAGAAGTGGATTGAGAATCACAGATCGACCAGAGCTTATGAATCAATCCCTGTTAGCTAAATGGATTTGGAGATATGTTAAAAAAGAAAAAGCGAGGAAAATTGTTACTACTTGGGACGGCAAGCCGTGTAAGAGAATGTCATATACTTGGAAGAATATACTTGCTGCTCTACCTACATTTTGGAACGGCAGTAAATTTGAGTTAGCTAATGGCAAGGATATCAATTTTGGGGGAGATAATTGGCTAGATAATTCACCACTTTGTCATACACTCCCCGATTTATATATACCAGTGTTGCAGGAAGAAATGGGTAACAATGAACTCATAAAGGAGTTAAAAAAGGCATTCGTTTTGGCAGATTAAGATAACAAGACTACTAACATGCATGGAAGGCATGCATATAATGACATGGGAAAAGTTGCATGACAGGCTCTTTCGGCATCAGGATAGAGTTCACCAAGTCATTTGGAATGCCAATGCTGCAAAGATGGCCTTAGATGTCCAGTTTCCAATACCTTACGTAAGCTGCCAATCCCTCAGAAGATCAAAATTGGTTGTCTTAAAAATCATTTATATCCAGGGAAAATTTAAAGAGAAGACTAGGAAAGATGCAGGAGGATGTACTGAATGGGGAAAATGAAACAAATCCACTGATTACTTATTTGTCGGGTGTAGGTTTTTCAAACTCGTGCGCACAAAAATTCAAAGTATCCTCATTCAACTCCCTTATAAACTTTAGGTTGGAATGGAGGAAACAAACTAATATTCCGAAGGTTATTGAGCCAGCATTCCATGTATTAATGGCAGCCATTTCATGATCTTGCTGGAAAGAGAGAAGCTTTGAAATCTTCAACAACCAGCTAGTGTTCCAGATAAGATTGAAGTTGTTCAACAAATGATCCATGCTTGCTCTCAAAAACACCTCCATTAATTATGTCTCTATAAGTTATGGAACATTAGAAATGTAGTCTAATAGTGATGAAGTTTCTCTTTGTTCTTTCTTTCTTTTTCTATTCGTACATTCTTCTCTCTCTAATAAAATCGAGTGGCTTTGCCTCCCTTCAAAAAAAATAATACCTAGTTGTTTGCCAATTCACCTCTTGCCCGTTAAGATAATTAAGTTATAAAGTTTTGTCCTTCTGTAACTTAAAGCTTCTGACAATTGTGGTTAGTTTGTTCCTACTATCCACGCTCCTATACATTTCTCCGGGTGTGGTCAAAGACTAAAAGGCATTCATTAATAAAATATAATTTTAATCAATTAATCCCAAGAAACATGAAAAACTCTTGCAATCAATGATATTTGTCAGCTTGCCTTCATAAGGAATTATAGTTGTTTGCCAAGTAGAAGTCTAACCGTTTCCAAAATTTCATCAATTGTTAGAATCCATTGATATTTGACATGGTCTGCAAAAACAGCACCACCATGCATGTCCTCAAATCAATATTTGATTATCTTGTCCGAAAACTTATTAGGAATTATAAGAAGCTTCTTCCCACTAAGATGTTATATTGTTTATTTAAGAAGGTTAATTTATTCATTTATGAAAATATTTGAATTGGCATACAATGCAAAAGCAAGGGTGGAGGTGGGCATCTTTTATATTTATTGCTTAGGTATAGATTGATTTAACCAAGACTTCTAGCAAGTATTAACAGGTGTATGCTTTATGGATTATTTGGAAAGATGGGAAATTCAGTCATATTTAACAAAGTTTTGCTGGATTCACTCTTGCCCACTGAATTGACTGAAGTGTGACACGTTGAAAATGGATACTTAAGAGAAAATTATGACCTCCAGAAATTGCACTTCAAGATCAAGTCCTACTTGTGACTAAATTCATTCTAAAACCACATCCTAACCTATCCAACATGATCAAATTGGTCCACAATAAACATGATAATCCTAGTACTCTTTAGGCTCTCCAATTTCCATTTAGAAAGTAAAAAAGAATATAGAAAAGACATTGAAAAAAGAATAATCACTTAGAAACAATAACCAAACAAAAGGGTTATCCTTATGCAAGTTCCTATAGTAAATTTAATATATTAATCAACATCTATATATTGAAAAATAGAAGGTTTGAATTTTAAAATATTTTCTTCAAAGTTTTCATGTTAATTCTTTACCAATATACTCTTACCACAAAGATAAATCGCAGCCAAAGTCCATGCATTGCATGTCTCGAGTCTGCAATTACACAAATCTCCCTTCAAGAATTCATTGCAGATTCAACATGGTCTTGGCTGAATATTGACACCAAAATTAAGTTTCATGCAATGCCCATTAGGCCATTTTGTATTATGACATATCCACTATTAAGATGGTTATAAATCTTTTGGGAATCAGGGTTTACTACTAAAATCAATGAGATGCTAGAAAAGAAAGCATGATTAGAAAATTTTAAATGATCACATCATGTTATTGAGGAACTTCTAAGTCATTCAGCTCATCAACTTACCAAGTCAACCGTTAAGCTAGGGACTGGAAAATGATTAATAGAATCCAAACCACAAAGGGACTAACAAATAATTCTCCCCATCAACCTCATGAGTCATGAGTTGGCGACCAGAGAATTTGAAGGGCAAATTATACCCAAAAAAAAAAAAAAGATCCAGAGACGCTGTGCCAAAGGAGGATTCCCCTTCCTTTATGCGACTCCATCCCCCACAGCTCTCAAAGCACTACAAATCATCCGTCTGCCTGCACCGATCTCAAGGCGATCAGCAGATGATCCAACGGTGGTTTCACGTGAAGGAAGGGGAATCCTTCTTTCGTGCGAAGGATACAGCCCGTTCCTCCGTTCGAGGCTCTTCCTTGCTCATCGCTTGCTCCGACCCCGACCTCCTTCCCCACCACATAAATGATCACCCGCCGGATGTCCTGCCTCTCGCCGCCACAGCCGCCGCCGTCCAGCCTTTGTCCCAGCCGCTCCTCTCTCAGCATGAATGAAAGGACCAACTCTTCCTGTGGTGCAACGAAGCTAGCTCAATCCTCCAGCTTTGCAAGCTAGCCTTGAGGTTCTCCCCACCTCTCAGCCCATGGGGCATCCCTCACCGGCGCGTCCTGAGCTCGCATGGTGATCGACCCCCACCTCCGCGTCCCGCAGCGCCCCCATCGACCTCGCCGGCGGGTGCTTCACACTCTCCACTTGCACCATCACCAACGTTTCCTCCATCTCCGCCGCCACCACTTCTAAACTACAGTCAGCAGCCACATAATAACAAGTAGACACCAAAGTCAAATACATCATTTTTTAGCAAGACTTCTTGAGTGATAGGTATGTCTTCTTTCTACTACTTATTTGGTATTGTACATATTGCTTCTTCGTGCCTATGTTGAATGGAAAGGAATTCATATTATAAGTTGCAATTGGACAAGAAAAGCCATAAGCATACAATAATTTGGTAAAATTATTTTTTCTTTCTTTAGCTTGATCGGAGATTCCTATTATTTCAATAAAAAAGATTAGGCTTGGCGAGAAAGAGGCATTCGCTACTTCTGAATAGGCTATATATACATGCTTGCTCGAACCGGTGAACCTCATGGTATTGTTGCGGCATGCCTGCGTGGGTTTGTATCAAGGTTTCTAAATCTTGACCAATCTCGTTTATCTTAGTGGGCATGGTAATTTAGAAAATCTAGGGAGAACCGAGATACCGAGGTAAATCCATACCTAAAAACTATATTAGTTTAAACAGACTCCAAAACTTATTAATTGAAAAATTAAGTTAAAAGAGATAAAAATATGATCGAGAAATATTGGCCAATATCTCGAGTGTTATTGGTTTATATCAGCAGAGATTATAGAACCAAGATTTATACATATATCCTATTGGTAAATGATTAGTATCGGTATAAACCAAGATCAAGGCTGTTTATAAAAACCTTGGTTTGTACGAAAAAAGCATGAGAAATATTAAAGAAAAAAGAGGCTCTAAACTACCTAATAGATGTCTTCATCTTTGGCGGCGACAATCTATCTTGCTAGAGATACCAGACTCTATGGCTATATGACAACCACATGCCATCGATATTTTATATTTATGTGGATGGCTGCTGTTGCGCTATTATTTGGCATTATAACTTGTCTTGGCACTATGCGGGATCGTGCATCAAGCTGAGGTATTGGGCCCAAAATGTAGGTCTATGTTGTTGGCAACTAATTTTCAATACGATACATACTTTTCTATTGTAGTATCTCTCATTATTTATCTGATACTTCAGAAAAAATACTTTGCAACACTAATAGTTGTTGGCCTAAGTTCCAAAAATGTACTATCGTCTCATCTAATATCTTTTCATCATTGGAAGATTTGGAGGAGCAGAGAATGAAGAGAATAATGGAATCATGGAACCATAAGAATCAGGGGATGAGTGATCTTTTTTGATTAATATTTCGATTTCTGCACAACTTAGCTGAACGATGACTTATTTAATATACTATGGCTTGGGCATTCATGTAATGAATGTGACGAATGTATGGATATATAATAAATATAAGAATATATGTTTCCATAGCCATTACGTGCATATTATTGTGTATACAAGTTTGACATTGTTAAGAAAATCAAAAAATGGTTAAATAACTGATAAAAGATTACGACTGGGGGCCTCGTCTCAACCCTTTTTAGAGAATACAAGAAATATGGTTTCCTCTCATCCTCGTCTAGCCTTTTACCATAGCCATCAGATCTTGGACTCACCTTCTTAGGATGATGTGCATCTGTGCATCAATATAACATACACCCTAATACCTATCTGAGATGTCCCACAGAACTAGTAAAGCATCAAAACACCATCCATGTCTGTCTCCAGGCCACCGCTGCAGGACCTCAGTTCCCTACACGTGTAACTCAACAGGCTGGAACACGCAAGCACCTCAGTCCTACAACGTAACACTGCCAGGCTGATACGTGCAAGCACCTCAGTACCCCACAGTGTTCTTTAAAAAGATGCCCCTTGTATTACGACATGGTCTCCTTTTTATTTAGAGAGAGAATGATTTTGAGAGAGTTTCTATAAAGCATGGCTTTTAGACACAATTGCACCATTTTTTTTCTTCTCCTAAGTTTGGCATTTCTAACCATCAAGATTATTTCTTGACATGTTCTCTCTTTTTTTTTCTCTTTTTTTTCCTGAGCAAATGAAACTGCGCTTATGTGCAGATTTGAACTCCTGAATACTTGTGTGTATTTTGGACATGTTTTAAATTATACAAAAGACGACCAGCTTTAAATTAAACATTCCAATCATAACAAAGAAGACCGGCTTTAATTTGTCATTCTTTGCCATTGCTTTATGTAAAACTTCATTGTCACCATCAAACCAAAGCAAACTACTGCAGCTTATCTCCCACTACTTCTTTCCTATAGAAACTGCAAAAGAATTGTTTGTGACAGTTTACAATAAATATGGAAAATCAAATCAGCTGCTTCAAAATATTAGATCTTTGAAGCTATTTGGTAATTCTGCTCAAGAGCTGGGAATCGAATGCAGCCAGATAATGCAGCTACAAGCCTTCTAATATCCTCCGAAGAATGAGCAGCACTCACAGTAATCCGTAACCTGAAAAAAAAGAAAAGAAAATACACATCATGGTTCCAGATACCTCAATATCACCGCAAAGGCCTAAGACAAAATGATTAGATTACCTGCACGAGTTTGGAGGCACTGTAGGTGGTCGGATTGCTGTCACATGGAATCCAGATTTAAGCATATGCCTGTCCAAAGAATCAACAAGATAACACTCCTCTTCAAAAACAGCATAATACTTGAGATCGTAGAATGCAGAATAAGGAAGGGAGAAAACCTGCTAGCACTAAGTGCAGCTTCTTCACTTCCGATGATCAGGGAAATTATAGGACTGGTAATATTAAGTTGGGTTAAAGAATAGAAGTCATGCACTCGACTCCATACTGCTATTCTACGCCACTTCTCCTTTCTTGCCACAGTGACAGCAGCTGCATGCATGCTCAGACTGTTATTTTTAAAGCATTGTAAAAATTTATAATCTGAACAGTTGAAAAAGATGCAGAGATAATATGAAAATGAAAATATTAAAAAAAAATGCATGACAAGGAAGTCTGTCAATAATGTCATACAAGCAGTCAGGAAAACTTGTTTGTATGCCTATATATGCCATCATTTATTTGTCCTCCAGATTATTTTTCCATTATAGCTTGAGATGCATCTTACCTTTTTGTTTGCCAGATGGAATATGATAAAAGAAGTCATTGTAACATCTGTACATCAGTACAAAGAATTTAAGAAACATACCATTATAATTAAATTCAATAAAAAAAGCCACTAATGAATTATCCAATCCTAGTTTCTGGGCTTGGCTTCCAACACCTATACAACATCAGATTCCAAGCATGCACCCAGAGCACAGATATGCGAAATTGCTTGTCGCACATCAGATTGCCACTTGCTGCATCCATTTATAATTTCAACCGACCACCAAACAACTAGCAGATGCAGATGCAGACATACTATTTAAGCTTGTAGATGGCAAGTTCTTTGCAGGTTGGACAGTTGAATTTTCTTTCCGACTACCATAAATTTAGCAGTTAGCATCGTCTTGAACTCAACAGTCAAACCATGCTCTTTTGTCATCAACATTGACACTATAAAACTTTTTCATTGAAGTCCATGAACAGAAGGATTATGAGAATTTTTTGCAAGATATATCACATACTAATGGTCTTGCAAATTTCTTTTCACCTAATATACTAGAGACAAAGGCTTTGAACTGTCCATTTAGTAAGAATTTAATAATCAGTACAGAGCAAATCCAAAATGAGAGATCTGGAATTGAGGGTCTCATCTTTGAAGGATAAAGGAGATATCTAGATATTACCAGAATAGCCCCAAAAAAGGGCGTAAGAAATCCTTAAATGCCACCAATCCCAAAGCCCAACTAACTGTTGGAGACACCTCACCAATTTCTTAAGGCTAGAAGGTTTAATCAACATGTCAGCAGGGAAAGTAGGTCTAAAGGAGAGATGTTTATAATTCCCAAGTATTCTGCTTTCAAAATGTGATGTTTACCCTAAGATGTTTGTTTTCTCTCTTGATTCATTCATTCACATATAACTCCACAAATACCACAAGTCTTAGAAATGCTAGTGTTCTGTAGTAGTCCTACTAATGCTCCAAAGCCTTGGTGGTGTTCAATGACAAAAAGTGTAATTACTGTCATGCCTCAAACCCATCACTCAGGTCAGCCATGTTACATGGCATCCTCAAAACAACAAAAGAAATTTCCTCTGGATTACAACAAAATGAGAGACATCAATGGTAGAGGTGACTCTGTTTGTGAGAAACAAGAGTTCAAGTAATAAAAGAATCAGGTACATCTCAGGATTTGCATTCGAGTCCTGATTAATTACACTCTTAAATTAATGAACAACCTTCAATTATGTTGGCTGAAAAATAAAGACCCTTTACGTTAAACAAAAATCATTAAGAAAGATGATGAGATAAAACATGATCACTGCAAATAAAACCGAGGTTTTGAGAAAAAAACCTGCATCTCACATAGGTTACGGTTTCAAAATCGAAACCTTCTTCATGAGGTTCAAAGCTGAACCCATCAATGAGAAGGCTCTTATTCAGAACCTTGCTAGTTTTAAAAATTAGGATTCAATTAAACCTAATTAAGGCTCGAGTAGAAAAGAGCTTGTTGCTGCCATCTTCAATAAGATAAATTGCTGTAGCTTCGGGTTCATAACCAGTCATTGGGTCATCATAATACTTGGGCCTGGGGAAGAATATGAAATGCATGGCCACCAAGGTAGTAGCCTGGTGGTAAGGGGGCGATAATTCCGCCCAAGTTGCCCGAGTTCGAAACGCACGGGCGTCGATTAAATTAGGGGACCGGATGCCCCACGCTCGGCTGGCTTGTTGGCGGTTATGCTTTCCTTCCACTTGTACCAAGGTGGCACTGGGGTGACGTACCCACACGTGAGGCGGTGAACCCAGTGGGGTGAGCCCACGGGTCGGGGAAGGCACGCGAAACCTGCGACCTGTATCGAACATTCTCTAGTGGAAGGGGGGCTCAGTAATGGGGCTGCTACGCGGGTGGGCTAGTCCCTCCCCCTCCCCTCCTATTTTTAACCAAAAAAAAAAAAAGAATATGAAATGCATCTCATGTTTATCAGACGGGTTGTCAATCAGATGATTATACGAGGTATGAGAAGACTTTATGTTAACAGATATTTGCAAGTTTCTTGAGGTTCCAGAGTAGCTAGTCCAAAAGTCAAAGGATGCTGGATTGAACTCCACCATTGGCTCATGCCAAAAAAATGGAGGCAAGGAAGTTCCATAACCCTTCTTTCAAAATCTAAAATTGGATCATAAATCAGATAAGGAATGAGAGCGCTACAGCTCCATGAACTATCAAGTATCTGCATCCAGGCTAAGAATTCAGGTATAATGATCCATGTTCCGAAAGCAAATACTCCCAGATCTGCCATTGGCTTTTGTAATCCAATCGACTTGGCATGACTTCTTTCGAATAGTTCAAGTGGATGATTGATCAAACTATCAGACAAAAAGCAATATCTTCTGAAACCATCAGGCATCCTACAGTAATGCCCAGAATCCAGATTTAGCCACCTGCACTATGAGGGCGATCCTCCCAGATCCAATTCTTAGAGTACAGCAATATGGAAGCTCCCCAATTGCTGCTGGTCCATTGGATCATGTGGATCACCTCTTATGCGACACAGGATGAAGATGGGCTTTTGATAACAAAGGGATTACGATTGGTTCTTCTAGATAATTTTAATTTGGCCTTCACATAATCTACTCAGATTTTTGAGGGAAAATTCATTAATTTGAAACCAGCTTGTCCCTGGTTCATTGGGCAGAGTTCAGTTCAAAACGGACTCTAGGAAGGAGAAGATCATAATTGCAGCAATGCCATCAGGTTGCCTATCTTGTATCAAATTGGTTCAAGTTTGACCTGACCTTTCATGGTCCAACCATCATGAATTGAATTGCTCATGTAGGTGTAAATACACCTCCAACAGTTCCATTTGCCAAGTATTACTCAGTACAGGTTAGAGTTCCTCGAGACTAGCAACATGCCTTTTATAGACACCCCTTTCATCCACAGATAGGACAAATGCTTTAATTTTTTCATCCTTAAACTACCAAGTATATGAGGCTCAAACACATTAAAAATCTAGATCAGCCATTAGATAGTGCCCAGCATTTCTTTCAGAAAAAGAGGACACGGGTATTGGAGAACAGAGGCAATCCCTGCAGTTTCTCTTCTTATTTCCCTACTTCACTACACTCTCCATCACCCATCATCAGGGTCAAATATTAATTGTAGAATGGTTTCTTCTTAAGTTTAGACCTCATAGTCCTGATGTGTTAATAAATAATTCTCAACCTATTCTAAGAAACTCTGGTGATTGAAAAGAAACAACTGTCAAAAGTTTTCCTTGATTATTTACAATTGCTACATTCTTTGACTTGCAATGGACAAACTCACCATCATTGGGAGTCCGATGCTACGATAACAAATAGTTTTGCAGTGTGAAGGTAAAGATTCTGAAGCTTAAACCAGAAGTTTCTTTTCTTTTGGTGGGGGTACACTTCTGGAATGGATACAACTGAAGCCACACAACAAATGCGAACAGAGTGCAATAAAAATAATGCACAACATTGATGTGTGTGTGACAGAGGGCCTGGACAGAGAGAAGACCCAAGCTAGCATGGTCGGGAATTGGGAGAAAGGATTTAGAAAAGTTCAAAATAAACATAAAGAAATGATTGATGAAAAAGGATTCATAAAGTCCAACTAAATAGTTGGGACACAGCTTGAAGTTGCCCAAATTGCTCAAGAATTGCTTTGAAACCCTAGATTTGCTTTTGAACAGTCAACAGTCAAGCTAAAGGAATTTCTACATCCCATGTGCTGGAGATAAGAAACTTTATTACTACCAAACAGCTATGTACGTGGAAATAAAAATGGACAAGGATCAAAATTAAGTTCCAACTTTTTAAATATGTCATCATAAGCCATGTCACTTTCAAAGGCAATCATGAGGTTTAGGTGCCAGTATGCTGCAGAAGATCTGGACTAGAAGAAATGGCTTGCACTCCACAAAGCAGCACAAGGTTGCAGGAATAAAAAATCCATACTTTATATGAAAATGTAGTGGTCAAATCCATTATATTTAAGAGAACATAACTAAGACATAGCATTTACAATATCACCCATTTGAGCATCGTCCAAATATCATATTTTTTATTACTAAGTTGATCAGATTGAATGGCTAGACAATTTTAAAGAAAACCATAAAAGAGACTTCAATATGCAAGATTATCTTACTTAACGTATTAACAGTATATGTTTGTGTAAGCTAAGAAATATTCTAATGAACTGATTGCAAAATCTAGAAAAGAACACAAAATTTTAGCATTTCTTAACACTGTGTATGCAGTCAAAAGTGTTTAAAATAAAAACACCAAACTAGCCAGCGATTAAAGTAGTCACTGTTTTGGTTACATAAAAAATAATTATGACTAGAAAAATGGTCCAAGAAATTGGTTTGTGAAAATGGTCTGATTATTTTGTTAAAGGCGTTGAGATGATGACTCACTTTACTATATTCTAAGCCTTTTAGTATTCTGGGGATATCAATAGCACTATTTTAAGGATGAATGACATTAGCTATATTCTGTGCCTGGCCATCTTTTAAGCTTTTTAACTTGCTCATGAGTTATATGCAAGTAATTCTGGAGCTGTTCTAAAACCACTTAAACCTTTTTAAGTTCATTAATTTTTGGTGTTCCCAACATTAACATCGTGTTAAATTGAGTGTATAAAATGTGCAAGTAGAATATCATCGGGTCAACTCTTGGGTGTATAATGATACTCTAGGAAGTTTAGAAGCTAATGCCTAACAAAACAAATAATCAGAAGCTTATAAATGGTAATGTTTTCATGTATACATTGTAATAGATCTCAGTTTACAATAGAGTACTAAGTTGACGTGCATACTTCATGTAGCTTTCCTTTTGTTGAAGTTATAGGATACACTGATCATTTGTTTCTCATCGATTTTAAATTTATATTGTTGAAAGGTTGAGTACTTTGGCCACAGCACTTGAAAAAATAATGGGTAGTTTGACATCAAAGCCAACACCAAGAAAGACAACAATACATAATTTGGTCCTTCACAAGTGGCTTTGCATGTAAGCTGTGCATATTTTAAGCAGTAAATACCATGAGCAGCAGCAGCAATAGGCACCGGAATAGAAGTTGAAAATATGAATGAGCGGCCCCTTGATTGTATTAGCTGTTTCCATTTGTTGCTGCTAAATATGAATGACATGTTAAATGGAGAATTTTGAGGGCATAACCAGTGGATAAAAGGCATTCATGCTTAAAACTAAGTTCACTGTATAGCAATATTTGAGCTACTCCAGCATCAACAAAATGTAAACCAGAAAAAAAAACTTTCTATGGAAAAACAAGAGCAAAAAAATAAGTTGAATAATCAAAATGCCTAAACAATCATTGACAAATCACTAATAACAGAAGTAAAAAAAAATGCATTTCTAATACCAAAAGAAACGACATAATTAATAAATTAGAATATAGAAGCCGAAATAGCATCAAATCTAGGTGGACCCTATCCAACTTTCCCAGATAAGTGTTTAAAAATAAATAAATAAAGTTGACATATTTGTAAACAAAGACGAGAAAGAAGCAGAAGTACTGGAAACTTTTCAAATATGAATGCACGACTCCCTTGATGTATTCGATGTTTCCATCTGTTGCTTTTCAACTATCACTGCATGTTAGATATAAATGCATTGCTCCAGTCATTCAAGAAAAGACATAGGTGCATCAAAATTATGTTCTCTGACAGAAAATCTCTGAGCCATTCCCACATCTACAAAAAGGGAGATCTATAAAAACAAATGATATATGCCTTCTATGGGAAAATATGAGTAGCCTGACATTTCTCATAGTAGACTCAAAAACAAAAATTTCTAAAAAAAAATGATAAATCGGTCAAAATACAACTAAAAAGAATTCCAAGGAACGAAGTGAGACAGCATAATCATGAACAGAAGCAAAGAAAATAACACCAGATTGGACTGTCATCTCTGCAAAATTCCACAGCTAAAAAAAAAGGGAGCAATAGTTTTAAACTTTTTATAATGTTATAATTCCATGGTCATATTTTCTGGATAAAGTCAATAGTATTAAATAATTGAAATCTTAGAGAAAGTCAGCTCAAGTAGTATTTGACCCCTCCAAGAACCATCTCATGCAAACCCTACCACGGCCCTGGCATAGAACAGTGAATCAGATGCCATAACTTCCAATGAGCCAGAATCCTAACTTTAATTTCCCAATTGATGTTCTATATTTCTTCAGAAATAAAACCAACAATAGACAAGTTTTACCCACTATAAACTATTAAGCTTGAGGATCTAAGCTGGAAACTTCATGGAATGCCTACAAATCATGTTGTTGCCTCTTTAACAGAATATCAACACAAAAGAACTAAATCTTAGGAAAGTTAAGTTGTTGATGGGTGGCCATAAATGCCTCCATTACCTTCACATGTTTATTACACCCATAGAGGCAGCAATACTTTCAATCTTTTTAAGGATGATGTCTAAACACAGTGAACAAGATGCTGTCAGCAGAAAGTACGCATGCTATCAAGGTCCGCCGTACCGGTACCGGTCGGCGTACCGGTGGCCGGCCGGACCGGTACGGTACCGGTCCGGTCCGGTACGTACCGGCGGGTACCGGTCCCGTACCGGCCGGTACGCGGTGGTTTCAAAAACCACAGCGCGCGGCGCTGCGGTTCTAAAAAAAAAAAAAAATCGTACCGGTGCGAATCGGCCGGTACGGGCTCCGAACCGGCCGGTACGAGCCCGAACCGGCCGGTACGCACCCGTACCGGCCGGTTCGGATAAAAAACCGGAAAATACCGGTTTTTTATCCGTTCCGGTACCGGTCCACGGCCGGACCGGTACGTACCGGCCCGTACCGGCCGGTACGGACTAGTACGGCATTCCATGCCCGAGAGCTTAATTACTTCAACATGTCATCTGCTACTAAATTTCTAGGTTATATGCAAGGTCCGCCGTACCGGTACCGGTCGGCGTACCGGTGGCCGGCCGGACCGGTACGGTACCGGTCCGGTCCGGTCCGTACCGGCCGGTACCGGTGGTTTCAAAAACCACAGCGCGCGGCGCTGTGGTTCTAAAAAAAAAAAAAAAAAATCGTACCGGTGCGAACCGGCCGGTTCGCACCGGTACGAGGCCCGTACCGGCCGGTACGGGCTCCGAACCGGCCGGTACGGGCCCGAACCGGCCGGTACGCACCCGTACCGGCCGGTTCGGATAAAAAACCGGGAAATACCGGTTTTTTATCCGTTCCGGTACCGGTCTAGGACCGGACCGGTACGTACCGGCCCGTACCGGCCGGTACGGGCCGGTACGGCATTCCATGCATGCTATGCTTGTACATTTTCAATTCCTACTCTAGAGAAGTGGATAGTATCTGTCTCTTTATCAACTTTAGCACTTTGTTTTATCTCTTCTTCATCTTCAGCATAAATAGCATTATTTTTTCATGAATAGAATCCCAGCTGAACATCATTAGCAATCAAAAACCCAAAAATCATGAGAATAAAACAAAGGAAAGTAGATATTAAAGAGATGAGCATATATATATATAAAAAAAAAGGCATCCCAATACACGAGGCTCCTGCCACTATGGGGTCTGGGGAGGGTCAAATTTACGCAGCCTTACCCCTCCCCCCCCCAACTCCCCAAACACACACGCGTGCGCATGCAGAGAGGCTGTTTTCATATTTCAAACCTATGATACCTAAATCACAATGGAGCAACAATACCATTGCACCAAAGCCCACCCTCTAGAGAGATGAACATATATGCAGTAATTTTCTATTTCTTACCCATATTTGAGATGCAGAAAGGTAACAAATGTGTTTATTACCAAACATTAAAACCTCAATTGTCTATACTGCCTTGTATGATGTAGCATGTTATGAAACTGGAGCATCCATCACATATTAAGGTTGCAACTGAGATGCTTAATGCTCGCAAGTTCTTGTGAAGTGTACAAGTTATTTGACTATATGCAAAGGCCATTTGACCACTATATTTGACAGGTTGATGATTCACAGTCTTCAGCATTTTGTTTGTACTGCTAGCACTCGAGAGAACAAATACAGTAATTACCTGCAAGCAATGAAACCCCCCTGGCAACCCGCAGCTTTGCTCAAGGTGCCTATGCATATATCAACATCATTTTCACACTCATGCACTTCTGGTACACCTCCACCGTTCTCTCCACAAACAAGTGTTGCATGAGCCTGAAAAAACTTCAATATAAATCACAATACCAATATGTATGGAAAAGTGCATGGATTAAATGAATCCTTATAAGTGAGACTTACATCATCAATGGCCAATAAAAATCCATGCTTCTTGCGAAGTTCAACAAGTTTGGTTATTGGAGCAAAATCTCCATCCATACTAAACAGGCTGCATGATAAGAATGCAAAAAAAAATTTATGTAACAGAACTCAACCACATGCCCTTTACAGTGTGATCTGTAGCCAGGCACTGCAAGGTAATGGAGCAAAATCATTTGATTGCCCCAACTGTCATCAAAAGGCATATCGGAGAACTGCTTTAAGGCCACTCAAGACTACAAGCATATATAGCTTGATCTTTAAAAGTTACTCTATTGGAGTTCATTGGGCATAGCATACCTATCTGTGATGACAATCTTCTTCTCCATTTTACAACATGATCTGTTTATTAACAATGTAGATAGTACCATGAGATGTAAGGTATTGCAAAAATAGATGGCACATTTTAGATCAACTGTAAAAGGAAGGCATACAGCAGAGCATTGAGATGAGACATGTCACAATGCCTATATACAAAAACTTCTGCTTCCTGTTGCCGCTCGGCTAGACGGATCCCATCAATTATTGAAGCATGGTTCAAGGCATCTGAAAATATGGCAACTCTTTCATCCATAGATGGTTTCCTACCAACAGCCAGAAATGAGCTAACACTTCCCAGAGCAGAGAGGAAAGCCATGTTGGCAGCAAAGCCGGTAGGACAAAGAAGGCAATCCTGAAAGGGTTTAAACCATGCAGTGGCGTCTTAGTAGCATTTGTTGTATGATAACAAAAAGCAGAGGACATGACACAAATGATATGGCGCCTAACTCAGTAACTTACCACATTTGCATCTACAGTGCATCAGCCTTTTAAGGTGATGACAGCTAAGTTAAGCCCAGACGATAAGTAAAACCAGAACACTAAAGTCAGCTTAACAGAACCTGCATGTACATTAGTTGCTTTCTAGGGCCATAATTTTCATTAAGACGAGTGTCCTCTGTTCTTTTTGTCTTACATCTTCTCAGGCTTTATACGGTCATTGTCTCCAATACAAAGCAAATCCATCCGGTTCAACATTCATAAATGTTAAGAATTAATCAGCATTCAAGACAATAATTGATTCAGCTGACCACGGCTCTGAAGCAAGTGTTACCCAGTTCTATCTTAATTCTCATATTACCACGCACCAAAGAACTTGAACTACTAACAGAGGATTAATATTATGGTAAACAACCTATTTTGCAGAAGGATTAAAATTTATCTTAAAGTCCATTATATAAAGTTATAAAGGCACTAGCCTTATGAAGTAAGGCATCACAATAGCGATTAATGTCAAGAACCTGTAAATAGATAACAATACACAATCCATATTAAAAAGCAGAAGAATCAACATAATATATAAGTGGAAAGAGCACCGAATATGTATGAGTTATGATGACATGGATCCAAAATTGGCACATCAAGATTGACAGCTTCATACTAGTTTCTGGACATTTAATGGTAGCATCTAATGAACCTATAGAAACTTGCAACCATAAGACATATCAGATATATGTATTCATTGTTGTTTAAGATGTGCTTTGCACAGTCTCAAATAAACAGTCTCAAGTAATTTACTGGGTAAACTAACATTATTTTACTGCAGCTATTTACTCATATAAATAAACTCAAAGTATATGATATAACTGCAAGACAATGTCTGTGTATCAACAAGAAATTGTGGGAATTGTATACTTATTGCTGATACTGTCACAAGCTAACATGACAATATAGACTTTGGGAAGCTTATATAGTATGACTTATCCTGATTTATAAGCTATCCAATGCTGAATAATGTTTCTGTGTCAATAGAATTTCAAATTTATCCATCAGAATTCAATTCCTTGAAAGAAAAGAAACCAAAAACAGTTCCATGGGGAAGAGTTCCAAGACTTTCTTGAATAGAAACATGATTGTTCAGGAAATTTGGGCATGATTTTAAGAAAGGAAGGCATGGCACAGAGCCACAGACACAACCCTTATGCATCAGTTTGTATGACTTTGCCCTTGCGTATCATTTCAATTTACATTAGTGCATAACCATGCATATGGACTGGTGTGCAAGGTGCCGAAGCACACAATTCTGAACCATGCCGCTAACTTGCCAGCTTGATTTATATCTTAAAGTTGTTATGCATCGCTACACGCAATGTGAAGCAAAACATGCTGCAGGAACACGACAGAGATACAACACCTGGAATCATGTGCTAACTTGCCAGCAAGATATGTAACACAAAGATGTTATGGTACAAATAAGCACTTGAAAAAATCTCAAATTGTCAACTAATTTGCAAAGTCACCTGCCAGCAATTAAATATTTCTTTCTTTCCGGATAATCCATGGAACAATAAGTCTATTGAGTACATAATATTATTGATACCAGCATGTACTTATTATTACTTATTATTTTCTATAAATTTATATTCCTCTTTTACATGGTATGGCATGTTGTTAAAGCATTTAGTGTACCATCTCATGGTATTCAGAGTTGTCATCCAGCCATGCAGTTCCAAAGTTGGAAGAGGGGACATCGGTGTAAGGAAAATTTAAAAAAAAAAAAAGGATTTCTTTAGACATTGGACATTTGGCAAATGGCCACACCTTCCAGACTCCAAAGCGCCAATCTTTTAGTGTGATCTGTCAAACTTAGTTTCCTCACCTCCTTTGCATACCGAATTCCATTTTGCAATCTCACTTCCATATAGTACTTGTGCTACAAAAGGTGTAAAACTTGTTCCCTTCTAATTGTGAAGAAGGAAACAATTTGTGCACCTCTATAATATAATGATTATTAAATCTCACAGAATTTCATTTTGGAATCTCACTTCCATATAGTAACTGTGCTAGAAAAGGTGCAAAGCTTGTTCCCTTCTAATTGGGAAGAAGGAAACAATTTGTGCACCTCTAGAAAAATTGTTAAACCTCGCATTTAGGTAGATAGTAAAACAGAGTATTCAGTCAAGTGAACTTTAGGTGCTGCTTCACATCAGGTGACATTTGATAAGCATGTCCAAGTCCACACACATGCACAAATAAACATAAAAAGTTCAACTTTGCAGCTAACACCCTCGCCCAAGTTCAAGCACAATTTTTTCTGATGTAAACAAGCCAACCCTAGTTCAAGCACTATTGTTTCTGATATAATCATTACAATGGTAGTAAATTTCGAGTAAACCTTCTTAATTATAAACAAATATACACAGTTAAGGCCTGTTTGGATATTCCTATAGAATTGGACCAAAAATCTTATAGAAATTGGGTTTGTTGGCCCATCTAACTTGTTTCTAAAAGCCTATCCAAACCCAGCACAGATCCTAACCTTTGGGCTGCACAGAATTTGAGCTAGGTAGAGTTTGGTTGATACAGGGTAAATGGATGGCCCAATCTATGAATCCTATAGACATTTCAGCCCACTTCTGTAGGAATAGCCAAACAGGTCCTAAACAAGTTTTAAAACCTTTCTTCCAACCCAAAGGGGTCAATATATTATAGTATAATATTTAGCATAGGCTAATGCAAAGCAGCCAGGAAGCTTTTTTTTTTTTGTGGGTAGTAATGCATAAGAATCTCACAATATAGAAGAGAAGACATTATTTCTCAAATACCTCTTTTTTCTTCAAATCTGCCAAGGAAGCTTCAAGTAGCCTGTGATAGTTAGTATAACCACAGACTAGAGCAGAGCCTCTCGGACCCATACCGAGGTCTTGAGCAGCCTAAAAATAGACTAAATCAAAACCGAAAACATTCCAAAACAAACCCACCTGACTAAATCAACTCCACATCATAACAGTGAAAGATCATCAAGTGCACTAACCTTTGCGGCAGCCTTTCGGACGGCCGGGTGAGAGCTCAAACCCAAGTAATCATTCCCCGAGAAGAGCAGCAGCTTCCCACCGACCTTCTCATCTTTACCAATGGATTCACCTCCTGAATACATGTTTAAAAAAAAAATCAATTTTTTAATATAAATTTGGACCTTGGAAGTATCTCGATCAGGTGTCCTGACGTTTGTTTTAAATAATAATAATAATAATAATAATAATAAAATTTTAACAAAGATCCGGAAACATTGGAAGAGCTCGGATGAAGTAAGAATGGGTGCGCGACAGTCTAAGCGGGAAAAGGCCTTACCGGGGCTTGTGAGCTCATTGAGCCATTCCCGAAAGGTGGGCTCCTCGATTTCCACCTCCACCGCGGACCGGTCCCAATGTCGCGGGCCATCGAACGTCTCGAGCCCCTCCGAGGGGTCGCCAGACGGCGGCGGCGGCGAGGGAACGGAGATTGGCCGGATTGAGCGGAGGAGCTTCTTGGAAGCCAGCCTCGAGAGCGCCGCCTCGACCCAATGATCCCAAGACGCCATCTCTAAAGTTTAAACAAGAGATAGCGAGGAAGAGGGCAAAGGAGACGTACGAGGGTTGTTATCGTCGCGGAGCTGCAAAAAAAAAAAAAGCCTTCTTTCCTTTATTTTCTCGGCGGGGCCTCTAATCGGACGAAGAGCAGTGACGTCGATGCGTCGCCGCTAAGATAATGCCATGGTGGAATCGCCGCCGGATCTCTGACTCTGATGCCCTTTTGAAGGGCTGGTTTGGGGTTGGTTAGGTGCGGCTGTCTTGGGGTTGGTTAGCTGTGCATCCGTATATTCCTTCGTTTACCCTTGTATGTTCCTTCATTTACCCAAGTAGAGGCCAACAATCTTCTTTCTAGGATTCCTTTGTGTATAACAAACTAAGATCTTAAATATATTTCCAATATTACTTGCTGCAACAATCTTCAATCTAAGATTTAAAAATTCAATTGGCTGCCATCAATGGTAGAATAAAGTCCAAGTCTCCAGCTTTGCATTGTCATCCCATGAATTAAATGCCAACATGGTATTGGAGTGGCCATAATTTAATATGCCCTTCTAAATCACATTAATCTTGAAGGGATGGTGCAATCTAGCATATTGTCCCAAATCAATTAAAAGGAGTGTCATGTAAATTTATTAGCCTAAACTAGTTCTTTTTCCTAATACCTTAAGTTTTTAGATTGCAAATCCATGACACATGATAAATCAATAAATCATGCCTTTGAGCCTTTGATTAGATGAAGGCGGAACATGTCTAAATAGAATCTATTTCGGGCATCAAATATCGTAAAGCATGATTTTATAAGAGTTTTGAGTATGCTAGGTCCATACACAAAGTTTGGACTAAAAAAAAATATTCCTAAATTTACACTATTTTTTTAAAATGGAGTGAAATCTATGGCCCTTACGAATTACACTATTCATGAAACAAAATCCTTATAATCCAAAGTGTCGGAAACTTCTATAATTTAGATATGTAGCAAATTTTGATAGATTACAAAGGGATCAAAATGAGATTTTATATATATATATATTCATGACCAATTTTTTTTCAGTGTACAATATTTCTGATCAAAATTGTATGGCTGATAAAAATTGGGTGGAGTTTGGATCTACCATGAAATGAACACTAAGGGCTCTTTTAGTATTGATTTTATTTTTTTTCAACCTTCGGAAAAAGATGAACAAGACCGAACAACATATGTGATGAAAACTTTTCAGTTTTTGAAATTGCCTGCAAAGTCTTTAGAATTTTTAGAAGCATAAATTCATTTCTTTCAAAAAGGATAGAATCAAGCAAGGGGTAATGTAAGTTTTATGTAAATTATATCTTCTATTACATATGTATATACGCACGCACTTATATAATGGAAGTTTGTCGAATTTATGCAAAGTTCTTAATTCACCATGCTAATACTGGTATTAATATGCTTTGTCACCATAAAAACTCATTATTTAATATACAACAAAAATTTAGCTATTTGAGCCTTGTATTTATTATTATTTATTATATTATTATATTTTATTCCAAACATAATTAGAAAAAGCAGAAAAAATTGTATCTTGTATACCATGTGATGCCAATATTACCGATACTAGTATTAATGATGACTTTCTACACAAAGATTTTTTTTTTACAGAGTTTTCTTTTCACTTCATGAAAATTAGTATTAATGACAAACATTAGTATCAGCGACATGAGTTCTTGCTCGACCATTATAAAAATTGATTGCCTAATACACAACAAAATTTTGGTTATTAAATTTTTTTATTTATTATAATTTATTATATTATTATATTACATTTCAAGAATTGTTGGAAAAAAGAGAAAAATTGTATCCTACTCATCATGTGGGGCTAGTATTGATAATAAGAGTTTCTCCATGAAGACTCAGCTTGTACAAAGTCCTGTGTTTAGCATTTAAACACATTTATTGATGATATTGGCCATTATTAAAGTTGATTGCTTAATATGCAACATAAATTGAGCTATTAAAATCCTTTATTTTTTATTTTTTATTATATTATTATTTTCTATTTTGAGAATAATTGAAAAAAGAAGAAAAAAATTACATCCCATGTTTTTTATTAAGACGTGAGTTATATGCTAGTTAACGTACATCTCCATTGCATTGTTTCATTAATTTGGAGGGAAATAAAAACACATAGCAACAAAAATACCAAAAGAATCTAATTTTTTTGCTTTAGTCCATTAGTAATATATTAGATGTCGGGTTTTGTACATGCACATATCCTCCATGTGCAAATCTCTTAAATGCACTTACTATAAAGCTCACAACCGTAGTAGATCCAATAGCTCTCACAAATATCTATCATATATCTATAGTTTTTGGAAACCCTAGTTATCTAGAGTGGCAGGGAGTTTGCACTCCTTGCCATATATACCAAAGGTGTAGTATTCTATGCCCCTGCACAGTTTAACTATATATGTGGCGGTAACAATTTATGGTCTATCCTATCTATCATACTATATGTATCCTATCTATCATACTATATCTATGGTTATCATCCATCCCTCTTGCACGATAGACTACTCATGTAAATACTAATTCTTTACACGGCCTAAGGGTGAAGGATCTTTTTGTGATCGATGAAAAACAATGGAGTCAACCTTCAACTTTCCACAAAAGAGTTGGCTGATAGAGTTCTCTCTATGCCAATCCCAGTAGGTGACTGTGTGGACAGGTTGAGATGGAGTCTGGTTTGATGATCAAGATATTAGATTTTATGAGCTTTTTTTTAAATCCAAACATTTACTTAATTGTGAAATTTTGGGTATGGAGGTTAGGTGTTCATCTTAGGATTGCTTTATTTATATAGAATGTTGCATAGGATCATCTTCTAGAGGTACTTTGAGCCTCTGTGACTCATGTCTAGATGTAGAGGAGTCAATTCTTCTTGTCATACTATGGTGCAAATTGGTTTATTAAGTATGGAGACATGCTTTGATCTAGGACTTTGTTATTATCCACTCTTTCTCCCTTGATGATTTTTATCAAGATATTAAAGATACATCTTCTGGGGAAGATAGAAGACATCTAGCTGGCTAGGAATGAACATATTTTCTAAGCTTTGAATCAGAGTGCTAAAATGATTCTTCTTAGAGCATCCATACAGGCCCAAGATTTCATCCAAGCGACTACTCTAAAGAGACCTTTGACAGAAGAAAAAATCTATAGCTCTTTTCATACATATATTTATGATTTCATAAATAATATATTTCTCTTAAAAGCCACCACTCTTATATTTCCTTAAAGTTAACTTCAACAGCAATATAGATGAGAGAAGTGCTTTTAGTAGAGCGAGTTTTGTTATTAGGAGTGCTAATGGCACTCTTATTCCTACCGATGGTATCAAAGATATTGATGGTATAACTACATATTGCTTGAAAAGAGCTAACACATGCTTCATATATTTTGAGTGCCTCCCATATTTTTCTAGAACCTGACTCTTTAATAGTTATTAGATGATTTTCACCGTCTATAGAAAATAAACTTTATCCTCTCATTTAGGATTGTTGTCGATGGGTATGCTCTATAGAAAAACTAATAATGCAACTGATTGGATGTCATTTTATGTGCCCAACCAACTGATCCTTCTGATTTCTAAATATTGCCTACTCTAACATGGATGTTACCACCCAACTTTGCCTCTCTGGAACAAAATAAAAAAGATCGAGTCATTCATGTGCATCCACGTCATCAAGTGTATCGACACCGCGGGTCACCAGACCCCAGCTGACGTTGGAGTTTCCCCCTTCGCGTCAACGGCCATCGCGTTTCGAGCGGCCAGCTAAGGAAAACTCCCGAGGGGCAGCCACCGTCCTATCGATCTCATCAGACGGCCGAGATCTCACCGCACGATCCGCTGTACAAGTACAACCCGCGCAGTTGCCCAGCGGGCCTACTTAAGGCTCGCCCGCGGCGAATTCTCTTCCCCTCTCCCCGTGGTCGCTTCCAAGGCCTCATCTCTAGTTTGAGATTCTCACGTCGCCCTCTGATCGCTTCCCTATTCCAATCGGGCTAGGGTTTTCCCTCTGATCTCTATTTAGGTAATCATTCCCGATGTTCTTGTAGTTGCCTTCTCCAGTCGGGTATTTTCAAAGATTGTCTTTTTTCTGAGTTAGGTTTTGAATCTAGGGTTTTGTTTTCTTTTCCCCCTTCTCTCTTAATCTGCTTCGAATTGAATCGGCCCAAGATTTCTGGGTAAGGGTTCCTGTTTTTGGTATTGTTTGCTCTCAGAGATATCTTGTTTTCACGGAATTTTGGAGTAAAAAATGGATCTTGGGTTGGTTCAGCTCCTTTTATGATCGTTCTTTGTTTTTTTACATTGGTTTTTAGAGGCACGAAAAGAATTGGAGAGAGAGAGAGGTTGAGAGAGATCGGCAATCATGTTCGGGCGTGCTCCGAGGAAAAGTAACAATACCAAATACTATGAAATTCTTGGTGTCTCGAAGAATGCGAGCCAAGATGAGCTAAAGAAGGCTTATAGGAAAGCCGCCATAAAGAACCACCCGGACAAGGGTGGAGATCCGGAAAAGGTGAGCCGATTTCTTCTAGTTTATGCCGTAATTGCTGATCATCTGATAGTTTCGAATCATTGAATTCACGGTGGATTTATGATATATTCTAGGCAGCTTGCACATAATGAACCCTAGCTAGAGGTGCTGGTGTAGTTTATCTGTTGATATCCCTATGTTTTCTTTGTTTTCTTTTATTGCTATTAAATCAGTTTAAGGAGCTGGCTCAAGCCTATGAAGTTCTAAGTGATCCTGAAAAGAGAGAAATATATGACCAATATGGGGAAGATGCACTTAAAGAGGGAATGGGAGGAGGAGGTGGCGCTTCTCACAATCCTTTTGATATATTTGAGCAATTTTTTGGTGGTGGTGCTTTTGGTGGTGAGAGAGATTACAATCACAGATTCTTTTACTTTTTTTTTTTGTTTTGTTTTCGGTGAACAATGGTGCTAATCATTTATATTTTATACTGTGGTTGATCTGAAGGAAGCAGCTCAAGAGGTCATAGGCAGAGACGCGGTGAAGATGTTGTTCATACTCTAAAGGTGTCCCTGGAAGACTTGTATAATGGGACATCCAAAAAGCTTTCATTGTCAAGAAATGTACTGTGTGCAAAGTGCAAAGGGTATATTTCTTGTAAATTCTATATCTTTTTGAATTGATATGTTATTCCTTGATCATGCTCTAGCATGTTAAACTTAATATAATTTTATGATGCTTTCAGCCAGATTTTTCTACGGGAGTTAAACTTAGCAAATATTAATTGTTGCAATATATACATATAATCTCTGTGTGTGTGTCTATGTCCAGTTTATCTTAATATTGTGTTTGGCTTTTATATCTTTAGATGGCCTTTATGCTTTGAATTCTATTTTGTTCTTCTTTCTTTGCCTTTCTTTTATCATGAGGTGTCAACATTCTATTTTGCATGAAAGCAGTAGGTATTGTTGCCCATAATAATCTCTACAAAATTTTATGTGACAAAAACAGAGTGATGTTTTCTAATGTGATATTAAAGTGGGCAATATGTTTTAAGTGTTTCATTTGGTCATTTCCCACTATTGCGGAATACAGAGGAATATCTACTAGGTGATGGCTAGGCATCTACAATATTGTAGGAATTTTATTCAATTATTTTAGGACTTTTCTTTGTGCATGCCATAGATATGCATAATGTGTCAAATTTAAACAAGAAATACACGCACAACAACACATTTATATATTAACAACTCACTGTCTCCTAGTTCTTTTATACTTACTGTCTCCTAGTTCATCCATTGATAAGTTGCTTTTAAGTTTTGACATGACAGACTAATTTTAGTTTGGGTAGGGCTTGTACTATTGTTAGTGCCAGCGCTACCTTGTACTATTGTTAGTGTGGGCATGAACAATAAGCTGTTCAAGTGGCTATTTAACTAGGATGTGAATTCTTTTTCTTCATACCCATGTAGGCTCTGCACTTTCGCTATCATATAGTGTGCTGAAGTAGTGCAATCACTTTTGGAACTTATAGTTTCTTTAAAGTTAAGGTGGTATGATACTTGAAGTAAATATATACTACTAGTTTCTCCTTGAATAAGTTGTTGGTAGCCATGGCATTAGGGTTATTGAGATTTCTACAAAAGATTTAGGTAAATTAAGTGTTACTTCAGAAGAGAATGCTTGAATAATTGAATGAGTTCTTGCTTATGGTTAAGCAAGACCTAGTCGCCTTCAGATTAACGATAGGTTAAGTTGTTGATTTATATTTATACTGTTTTTATGAGGATGATTAAAATGCTGGTGAGTCCTTGTGAGATGATGATAGGATATGCTGGTTTTGGCTTTCTTGTTTTAATCAGGGACATATAAAGATGACTAGAAAGGGAGGTGCCTGGTCATTTGCTTCTGCAAAAGTTAGATATATGAAAGCCATTTCTGTGTTGTAAGCACCCATGCTTGTCTCATCTGCTGTATTGGATTTCGAATTTAGGTAACTGAATGTTGGTGGCCTAGAAAATGGTCATCATAGTGCAGCTCTTTTTGGACTAGTTTAGGTTTTCTCACATTAAGTTGCTTCTATCACTGCATTACTCATGGTTAAACATGAAAATTTTAGGTCTCAACTTCAAATTTGGTTTTGTTTTCTCTTATGGTTTGTCTCATGATTATCTTCCTCCCAAACTAAACTACAAACTTCTCAAATTGTAAGGTTGGTTGATTTACCAAAGTACTAGTTGTGATAGTGGTTGATGGTTTGAAAAGTAGGCAGGTGGATATTCTATTATGAGAAACTCATCTTAAAAAATGTTATTTTGGTTAATGGTTTTGCTTTTAGATCTGTAAAAGATGTTACAGTTTCTTTGTTTTCTAAAGTTTGACCAGTCACAGTTGGAATCTTTCTTTTGGTCGCTGATGGCTATGCTAATTCCTTTCACCTCGGTGTCCTTTTGCATGGTTCACACTATTTATTTGCTGCTTTGTTTGATGACAGATGGGTTTTCAGCGATTTGTCTGTTATTTGGGTTATCCTTGCAAATTAACTCTAGTGTATATGTATTGCTATGCTATTTGGTGCATTTCGTTTCAGTATTGGAGATTAGAGTTGTTTTGAGATTTCTAACAATGAATTCTTGGTAATTATGCAATGCAATACTTAGCTTTTGATGCCAGATATAATTTTGGGATTACTGCGTTTTACTTTATGTATTTTATTAAGAATATTCTGGTAAAGCTGTAGTATTTAAGTTGGTTAGAATTCCTCAAAGTAGGGTTTATGTCTATAATTCACTATCAATTTATGTTTAATTATGAAAATGGATTTCTATTTGTCTAGGATTGATGCTTTGGAATTGTAGTATAATTCCTTGTTTTTTCAAACTTGTGACCATCCTATGGGCTTTCAGATTGCTTGTTTATCTCTTTTCTTGGATGGTGAATTTTTAGAGTTTTCTGCCTTCTCATGTCTTTGATAACCGACTCTAATTTTGTAAAATTATTATGGTGGTGAATTTGAACAGAGGCGCTACAATTGGTACTTAAGTGGAAATGATGTACATTTGATTAATCTAGGTGATTGAGAAGGGCAATTGTGAGAGGCTGTATACATGGGTAGCACGGTGGTCCTGTGATTGCATGAGACAGAACATAATCTTTTTATGAGCCCTGCAATGACTAAGAGTTCCTCTTTTTTAGTTAGAAGTTTAGATAGGTGTTGGTTAAGGTGCTGAGCTTCCATATTTTCTGATGATATCTAAATTTTAAATCTAAAATATGTTAAAGACTAATTATTGATTTATTCTTCTATTGATGTTTCATTGTTTTCTTGAGAGGAAATTGATAAAATGGGGCTGGTGCTGAGTGCTGGGTGTGATAGTGTCTTGGGTCAATGATAACCATCATCTGAGTGTTCCGTAGAAGAAAAATTCACTAGCTCATTTACTGGATCAAAATTACATATCTGCAACTCTGTATTTTCAATTTAGTTTACAAAGGTTATCTACAACATTTTCCAATTTTCCTTTTCTATCTCTATAACCAGGGTTTTTAGTGACTGCTAGGTAACTTCTGTCACGAAAATATCAATTATATGGCTACTTTGCTTTTTGTAAGAAATAAAGTAACAATATTAGGAATTCAGAATGTTCAGCCATCATACTTGCTATGTTTTAGTGCTCCTTTTTTTTGTCTTTGTATTTGATCTTATTACAAATTTTTGTTTGTCGCTTACTTTTGATATGAGATTCTAGCCAAGAAAACTCAAAGTCGAAATCAACGTGAAATTGTGGATGCAAAATACATATCTTTAATGACATTCTTCCAATATGTGATTTGTCAGCCGATGATGCCCTCAACATGCATAATGATTCTTTTCTCCATCCCAATGGATTCTTTGTTTTGACAAATTTAATTCTCAACATTATAAGCAATATCAGATGAGCTATTGCCAATTGCTGCGACTACTAGCAACATATTTTTACCATTTTGGATCTTTAGTAAGCTTAATTTTCACATTTCTACGGCTGTTGCAATCAGCATTACCTAACACTTGTTTGCTCAAGATAATCATTGGCTTTTTTTTTTTTTAATGAAGGAAAATTTTGCCACTTGTCCAATCCCAATTTTATTCCCAAGTGATTCCTAAGGCTTTCATCTTGAATCTTTGGCAAGAATTGTGCACTCTGGTGATCATATGATTTAAACAACGTCTGATGACACTGTTGTCGGAGTACAATGTATGAATTATTCGATAAGTCAATAAAGAGTGATTGGAGGTCTCCTGCTCAACACTTAATTCCTGTAAAACTTCTTAGAATTTGTGACATCTAGGTCGAAATCCTTTAGTCTATTTATTGCATGTTCTTCTAATATATTAAATTGTTTATGATAAGTACCTCTCTGTCCTACTGAGTCTACACATCTGATATACTCTTTTCTTTCTTAGGATTTTCCATTATACAGCTTTGTTGTTTATTAATAATCATACTTCTTTTTTCTTGTTTCTCCTATAATTGCTGGATGTTTGTACCCCTGGAATGGTTGACTTAGTAGCTCAGTGGATCGTAATTCTATTTTCTCTTTTGGGGCATGATTATCCTCAAATGAACAGAAATAGGTTATGGTAGACATTAAAATTCATCTACTGCCCTGATACTCTTATGTTTTTCCCCTGACTGGTTATTGGGCTCAACTGAAAGTTGAGAATGCTCCATGGAAGGAGTAGCAGATTTTTTGCTATTAACTGTCATTCTGTTATTAAAAGTCTATAATTAGGTGCTGGATTTCTAGTGAATGTAAACCAAGGCAGGGGATTCTTGCCATGAAACCTGTCTGCCCAGTTGGCTTTTAGGAAGATCTACCATATAGGCCCCAATTTAAGCCCAGGAAATGAGGACCAACCCTAAAAAATCTCCTGGAGCATCAAAACATTTAAACAAAAGGGTAAGATGATAAAATTTAGAACGGGGAGCAGTATTCATCTTGAATGCACAAATACACCAAACAGCCAAATGAAACTTAGTTCTGTTCACCTTCTCCATTTTGGATAATTGTAACTTACCTTTGGATTTTTTTAAGTTCTGGAAATTTACAAATGTTCGAAACACTTGCATTTTTGGTAAATGATAGATTAAATATAAGAAATAATCATCAATAGATAATGCATAAGCTATTGGAGTTGGAAATGGAATTATATGTTGTATTGCCCCATATACCAGATGTTGATTATGCCTTCATGGAAGGAAAATGGTTCTTGCTTCATCAACTAGAAGCATGTGACATATAAGAGCCGTTGGTTAAGAAACTAAATCTATAATTAGACTTCAGTGATAAAGCTCGAATTATAGGGGCCTCGGCACCTTTGTTGGAGCTAAAGTTCTGAAAAGGCTGAAATTGCACTTGATGGAGGATTTATATGGAGTCATCATTAGAGATGTCCTCTTCTGGTATCCATGGTGATGTTGATCTTTGATATTGGACCCTTCAATTGCAAGAACACTGACTAGTGTCGGACTGTTTTTGCTGGCAGTTAAGAAAAGGTAAGAAATGGTAGTAATTTAGAACAAAAACTGTGGTGCTAAGAAAGGACAACAGGTATCTATTGATAAAGAGCATTGATGTAGTTCGATGGGTGGCAAATCTTGCTTCTGGTGATGATCATAAAACCTTTGTGATTAGTGGATATTCTTTATGATGTTTCTTTCATGCAAATGGCTGTGACATTATAAGCAATTCTTTCTCAAATGAGTTGAAAAGAAACAGATTTTCTTTCAGACAGGTGGTTAAGAGTTGCCAGGTTTCATTTTCTATATTGTCATTTCAACATTAAATTCGTTTTGCCCTTGTGCTTGTTTTGTCTGCAAATTTGATTAGCATAATTTCCAAGTTCATCCCACATAGAGAACAGCGCATAGTTCCACCACCATGTCATTTGTTAGGAACCTTGCTTGGGTTGCTCAAACCAGGGCAGTGAGGATACCACAATATTGCTGATTATAGGATTTATGCTTTCCACCCGAAGGTTCTTATCTTTCCTGCTTAAGGTTTTTATCACTGCATGCCAGTGTTGTGCTGGCCTTGCACTGGGGTGTGTGTTGCATAATTGTGTCCCATTCTGGTCCAATCCTGGCCTGGTAAGTGCATGGTGGCTTGAACTGGCATTGCTGGCACTTCAGTCTGTGCTCCTGCCATGCCTGTTGGCTGTTCCTTCTTGTTGCTGAGGATTCTAGTCGGTAATGTGGTCCTTGTGCAAGTTTTTGGATTGGATCCTCAAGTTCCATGAAGGAAAAACAACACTCACCTTTGGTCAAGGGGTCAAAGGTCCCTTAAGGTGAAAGAAATGTGAGGGGATTGAGTAGAAATCAGATGACATAAAAGAAATTTAAGGAATGTTCAATTGGAATAGAAAAATTCCCCTTGTGAAAGAGATGATTTGGTTATAATGGATCTGATTTTTGTCAGATCAAACTGGTGAAGTGTTATTAAGGACAGAAAGGAAGAAAATAAAGAGTGATAAATAAGGGATTTCTTTAGTGGAGATATTCATTGAGATTAGATCTTGTATGGCTAGGTTGGTTTGAAATGGTGTAAAAGAAAGTTCCAAACAAAATACATGAAGACAGAGAAGACTAATAACATGACAGTATAATATATTGTTAGAATTTTCAAGAGATTTATGTAAGATAAATCGAGGAAGGATGTGGCATGGGCTGCATGATAAAAAGCAGCAGCTTTAGAGGAAGATGTGTACTGCTTATGATAGAAGTCTGAGGTGTGAAGAGGAGAAAGAGTAGGAAGAAATGCAATAATAAATAGAAAATAGGTGTTTGGTTATGGGAAGTCACAGAGCTTGGCCTTCTTGTGTTGATCTTCTCTATAGAATAAAAATGCCATTGAGTAATTTTACTTTTGCTATTGTAATATTGATGAGTACATTTTCTGTCTGTGCACAACACTAGTGGTGCATGTGTAACATTTAGATGCTGCTATGTTATCAGAGGACAGATACCTTGGTTGAATGTATATTGAGTGTGGGCGGAACCTTACCTGTGCATTGGCACCTGGTTTCAGATGTTCAATCATGCAGAGTAAGATAGAATTAATGAGATTTGCTGTGAGATATGCTTAATAAATATGATATTTTAATGCTGATTTAGTTATTGGAAGCTGGTCGATATATCCTATCCCTGTTCACAATGAGCTTCGGAATTATCACTGGATGCTGAATTGGTATACTCTTGCTTCAAGATTTTTTTTTTTGACTGATACTGCTTCTGTGTACCTCAGATAGTTTAATGGTTAATAATTGTGCGTCCCATTAGGTTTGGATTATAGAGTTCAGGATGTAGTGGTGGATGGTTGCGAAACTATGAGAAACAACCTTGAATTCGAGCACAATGTGAGATGCTTGAAATTGAGATAATTATTGATGCGGCTACTACAATTATTTAATGCAGTGTTGCATCATGGATATCAAAATCAAATTTGTATACGTTTACAAGGTCTGACTCGGCAAGAGCAAAAAAGAGGGAGACACGGATACATAGGATGACATATAAATTTAACTAAATTATACATTTATACATTTAAACAATATCTGTTTAAATATTAAAAGGAAAATGTTAAAAAGATAATGTTTGTTAAGATCTTTCAATGTTCTTGTTTCTCATTCAAACTTCCCAATTAACTTGTTCACCAATAAACTTTCCAATTAACTTAAGGAGATTACCAAAATAATTTTTTGCAAAGATATTTTAATGCTTACATCCTTAACAAATCTCGAAAAAGAATGATGACTCACTTTTAATATTAAATTAGAGGATCAAACTTGATGTTGGAAGAGTTCAACTCACTTATTGTCAGAAGAGTTCAACTCTCTTCCAATCTTTAGAAGTGGCTATCTTAGAACTTCATAAGTATTTGGCATGTATCTAACTTGGATTTTTGGAGTTGGGTGCGAGTATCCATGAAAGACTGTCTAAATGAAGATTAGAGATAGCTTAGGCAAGATTGGCGCTTGCATGATTGGGGAACATGAAACAGCTCAATGAAATTTACATTTGCAGTGCAATTTTATGGTTGAAACAAATCCAAATTTTCTACGATTCCAAATTACAATTTAAAGTTTCAGAAGACTGTTAGGAACAAGTTTCTTCTTCCTTAAAAAAATAGGTTCATTGGCATATATTATAAAATTCACCATGTATGCGGAAGATTTCATATCTTAAGAGAAGTTGGAAGCCACATGACCTTAATCGTATACATGCAACCACTTTTTGCAACTTTAAGCTCGTGCGGTTGTGGAATTTGTTGAAATTTTGTTATGGACATTAGGTTCACTATTGCACCAGAGGGATGATGATGATAACAGTTGATTATGCATGTACATAATTTTCTTCATCTAGGGCCGGTGCATCCCATGCACCGTTAATTAACTAATACCGTCTCTTACATATTATACTATTTGACTCATAGAGCAACCCCACAACATGCATTGCTGTCTCTTTGGCTCAGATGTGTGTAATGGCAAGCTAATTCTTTGATACTTGAACATCATTTTATTTATAGAATACAGACATTCTATAGTATAGTCATTAGTGTGCTCATTAATATTTTCCTCTCTATGTTTTATGATATTTATTCGTATGTTTGCTCGTCGTTTCAGAAAGGGCTCAAAGAGTGGTGTATCTGGAAGATGTTATGGATGTCAAGGTACAGGAGTAAGGACAGTAACTAGACAGATTGGACTAGGCATGATTCAACAGATGCAGCATGCTTGTCCTGAATGCAGAGGCTCAGGTGTGACAGATCTTTCATATTGTTTGTACTCTTGGTGCATTGAGGAATTTTTTGGTTCAGTTTATCTTCTAAATGTACTGTTATGCAGGTGAGATCATCAGCGATAAAGACAAGTGTCCACAGTGCAAAGGGAACAAAATCAGCCAGGAGAAGAAAGTACTGGAGGTGCATGTTGAGAAAGGAATGCAACATAGTGAGAAGATTGTATTCCAAGGGGAAGCTGATGAAGCTGTAAGCAAGCCTCTTTTCTTTCCAAAAAAAGAAAATTATAAACTACCATTTTTTTTGGCTGTTCATCATGTGTTATGCTATTACATCTATGTCAACCTAGTCAGTAGTATTTTCTTATACTCCTTGATTTTTATCCTGGGTACCGGTGCTTGTCGGGTAAAGTTTGATTAACTTACTAGCATGCCGTTCTCTCTGAATCTCTTAGTTCTCTTATGTCTAACTCTGTAAAATCCATGTTTGCAGCCTGACACTGTCACAGGAGATATTATATTCATACTGCAACAAAAAGAGCACCCGAAATTTAAGAGAAAATATGATGATCTTTTTGTGGAACATACACTCAGTCTGACTGAGGCACTCTGTGGCTTCCAGTTTGCTCTGACCCATCTTGATGGCAGACAACTGCTCATCAAGTCAAATCCAGGCGAAGTTGTCAAGCCTGGTAAGTTCTTAGATCTGTCGTATATAAGTTTTGATCTAAGCTGCTGATTTTTCTTGATCTACCTTATAACATGTATGACCACCTTTTTTGGGTTATATAACCTGCTGCTCTCTAATCAGGTCAATTTAAAGCAATCAATGACGAGGGAATGCCTCATCATGGTAGGCCCTTCATGAAGGGTCGCCTGTACATCCAATTCAATGTTGAATTTCCAGATTCCGGCGCGCTCTCTCCTGATCAATGCCATGCCCTGGAGACCCTTTTGCCACCAAGACCTAGCAACCACTTGTTGGACATGGAGTTGGATGAGTGTGAGGAGACGACTCTATATGACGTCAATATGGAGGAGGAGACGAGGCGAAAGCAGCAACAGCAGCAGCAAGATGCCTACGATGAAGATGAAGATGCAGCTCCAAGGGTACAGTGCGCCCAGCAATAAGTTCACCTTTAGGTCGCATTGGAGGTATTTTGGCTGTTCTTTCTTGCTGCGTAGGGACGTCCAATTGTCCTCACAATTTGCTCCTTATAACGTACCTGGGAACCATAGAGGTAGCTGGAATTATGGGTTGTGATTGTTTTCTTTCATACTGAGATTCTCGTGGAGCTACTGGTGGTTATTCATATCGACTTTATTGCTTTCTAGGCTTATGACTAAATATGATACTTTCAGCTATATATGTGCTAATCATGGCAGGTCTATGCCTCAAGAAGGATGCGCCATTCTGTATTATTACCTCATCAAAATTGATTCATGCTTTATGGTTCTGCCTCTACTTCTATGGGACCATCTATGGTGCTCTTTGTTCTGGATCCATTATCATAATTTTCTATGACAATTAATTAATAGCATATTCAGGGTCTCCCAATCTTGATCCTGGATAAGTCTAAGTGGAGGAAGATTAAAAATTGGTGTCGGCCATTCAGGCGTTGTGCTTCAAAGACGGATGGACAAAAAAAAAAAAATTGGGATGAACCTAAGTGCTAATGCTGCATGTATGCATATTTTACAAGTGTTGAGACTGAAAGGTTGGCCAGTGGAACTTCTGTTGTTGCTGCCACTTGAAGCCATGGACTGGGACGCACCCCCGACTTAGATGGTACAAGCTGAGATGGGACGATTAGAATGGAGAATAACACAATATTATCGTTGAAGGATATATATGCCTGTAATGAACCAATGGCAATCCGGAGAAAGAAGGAAGGCTGATGGCAATTGGTTGCTTGGTGATGTTCATTGGCATCAGTTATGGTTGGTGTAGGCTCCACTGGCTAATCCTGTGTAGGGTTTTTATTGATAGTGTGGCGATTGTATTTGTCGGTCCAATCAGTGGCCATTATGATCTCCCCTGTAAGAATCTTTTGGCACAGAGTGGGCTTGACCGATCATCAATATGTACTGTGGAATTGAGGAGGACATTGAATAGATATTGAGTGTCATGTGCTAGAGCCACTTGGAGCTGTACTAGCGCAAACAGTTCTACTAGTTATAATTTTTAATTTTGATTCCGATCAATCTTTGCCGAGCTGCATTTCCAGTAGGAGTTGGCCATCAACAATCTTTTGTTTACCTACGGTGGATGGCCTCAATGGAGTTACAGGAATAGAAGTCTTTTCCAAAAAGAACTATATACTGCACCACATTGCTACCCTGGCCATCCAACTTGCCCATGCATTTTGTTAGTTTCTTTTTGACTGTTGATCTGTACACTAGGAAACCTGCAGTTCCAAGAGCTCATTCCTTTCATCTTCAGCTTTGGTTCTATTGGGTACCATCTCCTCATAGGGTAGTTAAATTAAATTTTAGTCAAGCTTGAGCTCGATTCATTGTTAGAAATCACTTTAGTCAGATTCTATTACAAAGATTCACATCTCTAAATTGCAAGCTGCTTGGGAAGTACTTATCACAGCTGTTAACACCTTAAAATGCACTAGAATTATGCTGGAAACTGGATTAATAGTGCCTCATATGCATGGTACTCCTATTTTCTATTCAGACAGATTCATCAAGCTATGCCTGATCTCTAGTTTTTCAGAGCCTACCATATGATTGGCTAGCTGGAAAGCATACGAACATGAATCTACTTGGTTCCACTCTTCATTCTCAGCTTGTTTTGCTACTACAGTATTACTCAGTAGGTTAACTAACCCATTGTTTCTTCTTGTGGCCTCATCCCATACTAGTGCACCCCCCACCCACAAAACACACCAAAAAAAAAAAAAAGAGGGTCTTGCAGATCGCAATAAATTTTTTTCTTTTTTTTTTTTTACTTTCATTGCCCTCGTTGACGTGTAGGAACATTAGAGTCCACCTTGATGTGAATAACACTATGAACTGCCTTCAATTTGAATAAGAAGGGTTTTATGTTGGCTTCTCTTTTAGTATCACTGTCTTTTTTAAAAAAAATTTAAATTCACAAAATGTTTAAAACAAAGAAGAAAAAAGATATATTTTCTAATTATTGGTATTTTCTATTTTCAAATACAAATGATAAGAAAATGTATTCATTGTGGAGCCTGGGATATCCATGATAGCCATAGCTGTGGAATTCAGCTATATACTGAGACTTGGACAAACAGTTCTACGCACAGTTTGATGGTTCGTGAATGGATGATGAATTCTTCGTGAAATCCGCAAATGTTGCCAGCATGTCATGAGATTCGTACCGTTCCACTTAAGGGTATGTGCATTCTGTGGGGCTCAACGAGGCCAGGAGAAAAAAAGAAAAAGGAAAGAGATTGGATTCGACAGGACCAAAGAAAGTGAGCAAAGTAATGAGAATCAATAAATTCCCACATAAATGATACTATAGGTTACCATAAATATTGAAATATTAATAAAAATGGGCCCAACTACTTAATCCCCACTTCTGAAATCATGTCCCAATGAGCTCCCCGAAAGCTCTTCATGCCTGCCATCATTTTTCCTAGAACTCTCTCTACCTTTTCTTTTCAACTAAAAAATTTTATTAAATCATATTTTTCCTTTTTTGAGAATGAAAATTTTATTTTATTTCTTAAATCTCTTATTTGATTGGTCTGAAATATAACTACTTATTTTTTTTGACAAGACATAATATAACATGAAACCATGTAAAGTAAATTGTATTCATACAACTATTATATACACACACACACACACACACACACATACATACATAGATTTTTATTTATTATTACTATTTATTTAATTTTCTGAGTTTCATCCAAATTTTTGAGATTTATCATTTTTTTTGAGTTTCAACCTTCTTGAATTATATATTCTCGAACGTGGAATTTATGATTATGATGGTAACTGTAGAAGTAGCATACATTAATATATATATATATATATATATATACACACCCTTACAAGTATGCTATAATCTTTTTACAATACAGTTGAAAAATTTAAACACTCAATTTATATTATAAAGATATATACTTTTGTATAAGTTTTTCAAGAGTATTAATACAAAAGGATATAATGTCATTTTACACTTAAAGCAGTTTTATTAAATCATAAGCTAAAAATACAAGCGGTAGGAGTATCTATGGAAAAACAGAATAATTTGAGATATATATATTAAATTTCAAAAAATAAGCATGCAATAAGTATTTGCATGGGGGTGTAAGTACACATTGTTCTGATGGTGTTGATGGTGTCATCAGAAGATAGCAGTGATGATAACGATCCCCTTGGGGGAAAAAAAACTTTTTTTGTTTCTTTCTTTGAAATCTGTCCTCAAACAGAAAACCTCACCAGACTTTGTTTGAAAAAATAATAGGGCTCGGAAAACTTTATTTTCGTAAGAAAAGAAACAGTTCCTGCGGCGGCTATGTTCGAGAGATCGAAGATTTGTGTGTGAGAGGCAGAGAGGAGGTAGCTTCTAGCGTAGAAATTTTTGGTAATATTTAGACCAGTTTGCACAGTTTGCAGCTATCGAGAGCCAATCCATGAAAAGAGAAACGCTTGTTAGAACGGACAAGTATCGTTTAGAAGTATGTATATATATATATATATATATATATATATATATATATATATATATATATATATATATATATATATATATATATATATATATATATATATATATATATATATATATATATATATATATATATATATATATGGACTTTAAATTTGTTTAACAGTTTACTTTCTGGGAACTGAAATATCGGGAGAGTAATTTGTAGAAAATACAAAATAAATACGTTCATTGGAATCTGCTTCCATCTTAAAGAGGCTTTCCAGTGTCTCTCAAAGCATGGGCAAGATTGCGTACGTGATTCTTAATCACTTTATCTCCCCTTCGAGCATTTAGACAAAGCTGTTTTCAAGAGGATAAGCTAAGCATATCTACAGCACCAGAAAAAATGGTAAGAACTTGGACAATTTAAAAGCTTATATGGACATGGTTTCCTCTCCTTAGCTTGTAACTATTCGTTAAATCACTGGGTCGCACATATACCAACTACTGTAATGGAAAAGGATCCATGTTTTTTTTTTTTTTTTTTGTTAAAGAAAGAATTTGGCAGAAGCCCAAAGAGGATCCATGGATATAAATATATAATTTTTTTTTAATATCTTCCTTGAAAGTTGGCCATTTTCTTTGCTAAGAAAGCAATAAAAGAAATATGTCAGCCAAGATTCTTGCTGAGGTGATTAGAACCATCCATTAAATCAGATTCATGCATCAAATGTGCTCAACGGTAGTATTTATTGAAACCAAATGATTTTTGATGAAGAGGGAGGCAAAGCCACCCGCCTTTATCACTACAAAAAGAAAAAGCAAAGCCGACTCTTGAATGCCGACGCTATGGAAAAGCGTCGGCAAATTTGGTTGCCGCTAGAACTTTTGCCGACGCTTCTAATAAGCGTCGGCAATTTAAAGGAATCCACGACGCTTAAAAGTATCGTCATAGTCTTCAATTCCAAATGATGCTGGGAAGTGTGGGAACTGGTTATAGGGCGATGCTATTACGCGTCATTGTTCTTCCAGACCTACAACGACGGTTATAAGTGTCAGGATAACACGACGCTTATAAGCGTCGATGTTAGACGACGCGTATAAGCGTCGTCGAAGGCGAGCACACCACCCTAACCTAGTGACCGACCCCGATCGAGCCCTCATTTCTCCTCTCCAGCGCTGCTCGAGCTTCCGTGTTGCTCCTCTCCGGCGCTGCCCTAGGTTCCGTCTTGCTCCTCTCCGAATTGGGGCAGCCCATCAATAGAGCTGGAAGTCTTCTATCAAGCTTTTTAGGATCGGTTGCACGCAAGAGTCAGCTGTGTCCGCTCAACTATACGAAGTGGAATGACATACTTCCTTCGTATAAGGTTGAGCTTCTTAGACTCATACAGGTAATGAATTGAATTTGTTCTTTTTAATTTGACACCTTCTGTATGTTAATTTGCTTACTACCATAATTTTACTTTTGAGGTTTAATATTATTATAACATTCTGTATCTTGTTGTAGGATAAGTTTGTACTCCCTCCAGAGAGCCATGATTGGGTGCTAAAGTCCCTCAACCGCAAATGGAAAGAATATAAAGCAAAATTGAGGACGGACTTCAAGCGCAAGGGTATGACAGAGGAGGAGGTTGCTCATGTGACTCCTCCTGATGTATACCCTCTGCAGTGGAGGGAGCTTGTTCACTACTGATTTTCTGAAAAAGGACAGGTCACGTATATTATTTCAATATCTTATATTATCTTTATTATTAATATAGATTGCAAATATATACATTGAATCATATTATACTGTGTGCTTTTATTTTGGCAGACATATTCCAATATTCTAATATTGGCAGATATAGGAAAGAGCTACAAATCTTATTTCAGAGCGCGTCGGGAGTCATCATCATCCGACACGACCAGTCGCATCGAGGCTCAGGTCTATGCCGAATTGATGGGCCTAGAACGTTATGGTCGTGTGAGGGGTTACGGTGTCGGAGTTACCTCCACTCAGCTATCTGCAGTGAGCCGATATACCCAAGATGCCAGACAAGGTACTAGCACTGCAGAGGTTTGTAATTTGAAGACAGATGGCATAGATAAAGCAATCATATGAGACAAGGATAGAGGAGACGAGGCAGAGTCATATGACTGATATGGCGGAGTTGAAGCAAAGCCAAAAGTTGAAGATACAATCTTTGCAAGATCAGCTTGACCATATTTCATCTTTTTTACAGAGATTTGCTCCTCTGGTACATAACTAAATCTATTTGAATATTTTATTTAATTATAATGTATTCTTGTATGAGCATGATGACTTTCGTATTTTTAGTTTCTAAAATATTTTTTTTCTTGTAGGTTGCTGATACTTCATCTACTCGTAAAGATGATGATGCCGTCGACCCTTGGTACATATCATAGATTGTGTACTTAGGAATTTGAGATTTATGTTTTTAGAATGTTTTTGAAGTACAATGTAATCAAATATGATAATATGAATATTTTGAATGAAAAGTTCTTGTTTGTGACGTGTATCTTGTTATATATGTGATTTAGTGTATTTGTTTTGTTAGAATTTAATGTAACAGAGTATTAAAAATTACTTTTACGAAAAAAAATAAAAAAAAATTCTATTGCCGACGCTTTTAAGCGTCGGAAATAGCAAGTGGCACGAAATCTGGCACGCCTTTAATGACGCTTTATAGCATCGGCCTACTCCGACAATAACCAACGTCGGTCCAAGTTCCCCGACGCTTTTAAGCGTCGGTTACATCGCGGATGAACGACGCTTAAAAGCGTCGGCATAGATCGACGACGCTTTCTTGACGCGTCGGCCTAAATCGAGCCCACGCCCACCTGCCCGACGTCTTACCCACGCTCTGGGGGGCGTTGGCAGAAAATCTACCGACGCTTTTAAGCGTCGATAAAGACCAAACAAAGCGCCGGAAGATATCCTTTCTTTCGTAGTATATTAGAAAAGAAAAATTTACATAAATTATTTATAAAAAAAATTCAAGAAAGAAAAATATAAAAGAGCAATAAATTTTTTTTAAAAAAGATAGTGGTCTATAAGTAGGCCTATTAAACTATTCAACAAGCGGATCAATCTCCTAAGTGATTTGAGGGATCTCTGTATCTTCAATGTGTAACTATATAAGCTCTTTATCCTGATGTGAGTCAATCTTCTTCTAAAATATAGATTAACATCTTTTAGCGTGCAACGCCAATGTTGCGAGGTTATTTCAAATTTTTAAATGAGAATCAAGCAGCTTCTTTAAATACAGATGCTTTCAATTGAAGAAGATTGGCAAAATTTTCTATAAATGATTCTCTTATGAAAATCTCTTGTTGCAATATAAAGAGATAAGGTTTGCCGGGACAAGTCCTAGGTCAACCCCCGCCCCGCCCCTTAAATAATAATAATAATAATAAAAAGAGAAAGGATTTCTTAGAAAATATACAAAAGAGAGCATATATAAGACAATTTGAAACCCACGCGAGGGGCGCCTCTTTCTGTTGTTTAAGCTTTTGGCAGAGTAAGGTGAGGACCAGTGGAGTAGGTGAGGCCTCTCGGTACTCTTAGCATAAGAAGAGAAGTATCTGCCCGTATAAAAATAAATGGATGAAAACAAAGGTGCAGTTTGGTTTCTGCGGATCACTTCCGTGAGATGGACGCCGTGGCGAGTTTGAGGCCACACAAGAATCCATGGCGATGGCTTTCGTGAGGTGGACCACAATAGGCATCGAGTACTTGCTGCCATGGTAATAAGTCACTGCTCTCCTATGCAAGACAGCAGAAAGAGAAAGCCTCTTGCACTGCAAGAAATGGATTCCATCCAATCGCCACTGGAGGCATCAAACTTGAGATTTTAATGCATTGATCTAACGTGTGCGCTGGTTAGGTGATACGAGTGCCCATTTAGAGTATAGAAATGGCAAAAGAAATAAAAACTACTCCATCTGGATAAGCTTCCAATTTCTTGTGGGTGCGGGTAACTTGGAAGATATTATAGTTGTCAATTGAGATGGGCAAGAAAGGAGCTCTCTCTCTCTCTCTCTCTCATTCACTCACTCACTCACTCATCACTATCACAAACACCCAGTGGATTGAACTTCGTTGCTAGAAATAGTTTGCAAGCTACAGATTTCAAAAGGCATTCATGTTTTCTTCCAACATGGTGGCCAGAGATCAACTGTGTCTTTGGGACAAACACATTCTGACATTCCACAGCTGCTATGCTGTCCAAACCATCAATGGTGGATAAATGTGTTTGAGAGACGCTGCTAATCGCCTAATAAAATTATATTTGCAACCACATTGGGGGTTTAAAAAGCTAGCTTCTGACCCTCAAAGAATGCAAGGAAAAAGCTGGTCTAGACTGTTTGGTCCATTGTGGCTCACTCATTTGGTGGAATTGAGTTTGTGTGCGTACATATAGTTGTTAGAATTTAGAAATGAAGTACATAATTTTTTTGGAACATCTATTGGTAGGATTTTTCACCAACGACGATCTGATAAACTAAGTCACGCAATAACTATATATAATAACTGATAACTAGGAACTAAGTAGAGATCTATGGCTACTTGGCCTGTTAGCTGAAGCATTGAGACGGCACTTCCTTTTGGGGGCCAAACGTTTGCTTCTTTTCTTTTTCCTTTTGTGCACAAGGCAACCAAACAAGTTAAGCTTCTTCAGAGAGTGGAGTTATCCTCAATCTCATATCATTTTTCTTCCAAACATGGAGATTATCATTGAACTCTCCTATAAAAAATAACAATTCTGTTCGCCTATGCTTCAAGCTCTGCTTTTGATTGTGTGAGGTCATCAATTGTTGGAGCTTGACTATTTGATAGCATTAGTATGTTGTTATACAAACGATTAGATTTCTTAGACATTGAAAGACGGCTCAGCGACCCATAATTTTCAGGACATTTTATAACTTATCTTTATTAAACTAAACTATACATGGGCGGGAGAAGAGAGGGTGAGAGTGAGAGTGAGACAGACAGAGAGACACAGGGTGAGAGTGAGAGAGAGATTAAATCTGAAAATCCATTATACTGGCTTAATATGGTACAAAGTCGGATTACATGCAATAATATACCTATCAAAGATTGCATAAAGAGCATGATTATTCTGTGACATAGACAAACCTAACAGAGCTTTCTGCTTTAAATCAAATTCAATTGCTCATGTCTGAACTGAATCACCAAACTCGCTAATATGTCGTTCATTTATTCCAAGTTGAATTTTGTAAGCAAACAATGCTGCCATAGTTTGCCCCTCTGACCTCCTAACTGCACTTCTATGGACAGTTTGCTGGCCCATTGATCATCTTCGACGATGCGGAGCCTCACATGTTCTCCATGGCTGAAAATGTTTCCTTCTTGCAAGGGTGACAGCAGAGACTATTTTTGTCTTGCTATGAGCCATTAGAAAGCACAAGATTCATGATCTGGACTAGTTATGTATTCCTAATGCTGAATGCATTCACTCCAATGCCTCTTCTTGTCTCTTAATACCCGTTGTCAGCTCTTTGATGGAGATGAATCATATATTATATTAGGAATATTTGTTGCACTGAGAGAGTGAGAGGGTCCTTCCAAACTAATTTGATTAGAAAAGGGTGGGGGCTAAACCTCCCGTTGGATGATTTATTTAAGAGAGGAAGGTGCACTAAATAGTTAAATGAAGTTGGTGGTGAGGCTCATGTGGGGGCTAACTTCTTTGAAGGGTTTCGGCCTTTTTGGGGGCTACACGACGCATTTCGTTAGGTGGCGAACCAAGTTAAATTAATGGCTATCATGCAGTCAAGCAGGATCGATCCATTTGTATTTAAGATGGGTGAGGCAACCAAGGAGTCTTTCTTTTCTTTTCTTTTCTTTTTTTTGGTGGGGGTAGATCATCAAAGAGTCTTTCATCAATTGGCCATTAGATACTCTTGCCACTAGGAGGTTCAGACTAATTTTTCCGGGCCATGGTCATTGCTCCCATTTTTAAGAGGAAACAGCGGAAGGAGGCTGAAGTAGCAAAAGGAAATGCAGTGAAGAACACTTCCCTTTTGGAACCCATTTAGCAACCAAATTGTGTCCTTTTTCTTAACAAAGATCTTTAAACTCCTCATCATTTTGTGCGGTTTTGGTGTGGAATCTCGAATATGATCTAACATTGCTTTGAATGTCATAAATAATCACCTTAATGGTTGCTCTTCCTTTGCGGACTTACAGTGTATCATCTCTCCAGTGGTTAAATAAGAGAAGAACGTCCCTGTACCCCCGAAAGAAAAAAAAAATAAGAACCTTCTTTGTTTCCTAATATATGCATGCTACACTCAAATCATTTTTTATTTATTGTCATTTGGTGGGTTCAATTAAATCCATCACATAAGACAATCCCCTTATTCTAATACTTCCCCGAACCGCACAAGGAAGCACTCTCTTTGCTTAAGCCTAACACCAGTGGAGCCCCCAAGGAATGGCACTGTTAACGCACGACTTGCTCATGCGCCGAGGCATCCCTCGGCCAAGCCAATGTAAGGGTCAACAGATCTATGCTCAAGAAAAACGTTTAGGCGAATAGATCTCATTCAATTAGGAAGCAGATGGCATTGCCTTGCTGCCCCCAAAAAAAAAAGAATTATTATGAGTCATCAATAATGGTACTAGAGAGGTGATACTCAATTAGTTTGCTAATCGCACAAGTAAGGTGAGATATTGGACAGAAGCATGGAATCGAGTCGCCCGATGTTCATCGACTCATGTCTCATATGTAGCCAGCTGCTACTGCTCGAGATTCGATTCGGGGCGTGACACATTGTGTTGGTTAGGGAGCTCAATTTGGTTCAGGCCATCATCCAACTCAAAGAAGGTCAAAAAGAGCACGGAACATACCATTTCACACACAAGAGTCCTAGTTTTACTTGATCCTCTCAAGGAACTTGGGGTGGGAGCAGTAAAATATGGGCTTCCAAGGGAAGTAACTGCAACCCTCCCTTTTAGCATGGGCCCATCCTCCTATTTTGCTTTTGCTCTCTACTGCTGCTCGCTCTCTCATTGGGCATTCATAAAAGCCCGTCACATAACAATTTGTGCAACCACTTCTCACATTCCCCTTCCAAACAACACTTTGCCTTCCCCTATCATGGAGGAGCCACTCACCCATGAATGTGGTGAAGGTAACACCTCCCCCTCCTCCTCTTGCACCCCCACAACTTCCTCCTCCTCCTCCTCCTCCTCCTTCTCCTCCTCTAACTCTGCTTCCTCCACGGCCATCACCACCACCGCGACCACCACCACCACCTCTTCTTGTCCCAATGCCTCACCAGAATTAGGCCAAGGTGCAAAGATTCTTATGGAGGCCACCCATAGTGGCTCCAAGCGAGATGCGGAGGCGAGCAGCGGCGGCGAGGCTAAGAAGCGAAGCAAGGACGGCAAGCATCCTACGTACCGTGGCGTCCGGATGCGTAACTGGGGCAAATGGGTGTCGGAAATCCGAGAGCCGAGGAAGAAGTCAAGGATCTGGCTGGGGACCTTCCCGACGGCCGAGATGGCAGCCCGAGCCCATGACGTCGCCGCCCTCACCATCAAGGGCCAGTCCGCCTACCTCAATTTCCCTGAATTGGCCTGCAAGCTCCCCCGGCCGGCCACCTCCTCTCCCAAGGACATCCAGGCGGCGGCTGCTCTTGCTGCGGCCGCCACATTCGGCGACTGCAGCCCAGGGTCATGTGGGAGAGTGGAGTCGGCCGCATGCCGGGACGAGATCACGACGACCTCCGACTCCCCGCCCCCTGCAACCCCGTCCAGCGGCAACGACGATGCGCTCTTCGACCTGCCGGACCTCCTGCTCGACTTGAGAGATGGCTTCTGCTACTCGTCGACATGGCTGCCACCGGCGCCGGAGGAGGACAGCACGATCGGATTCCGTCTCGAGGAGCCATTCTTGTGGGGTTACTGCTAGACCTCCGGGTGCAAAACATCCGAGGATCTCAACCGCATTTGGTGAAAAGAGCAATACAAGCACCACTTCCTTTTCAGGTCTCGGCAGTCCGAAAGCATCAAATTCAGGTGGAACTCCCCCCTCAACTGGAATTGAAGGCAGAGGTCAAATCTCAGAAATTCTTCAAACCTTTTGCTTGCTCGCTTGCTTGCTAGCTTTTCCAATTGCTCTACAAGGAATCTCGAGGGTCCCAGCTGTAGCTATTTGCAAACTGTGGTCTTTCCTCACCTCTTCAACACACATTAGGCAGTGCTAATTTTGTCTAATATATATATCTATATATTTGGTTTTACATGTTTTGGGTGATCGATCACCTTTAAACTCTTGTGTACATGAATATGGAATGGAATGGCATTCGAGGAGGTGGATTCTACTGCCTTTCTTTGCTGAAATTGGAGAACATTTACTTTGATTACGTGCTTCAAAGGAATCACCTGGGGACGAAGGTGCCCCGAAAATCCTTCTCATTCTTTATTTCTATTCATATTTTTACTTTGTTGGGGGGATAACTTGAGCATGATACTTTGCATTTAATTGCAAAGCTTAAAGAAGGATCCGCATCAATAATTTTTTGCCCCCAAGACTTTCCTTGCCTTGGTTGAAGAAGATATGGTCTGTCTTTGTCTAGAGATAACGATAATGATGCCTTAAGGTGAGGCTAGCATTTCTTTTAGCTTTTCTTAGTGAAAGTGTGTGATTAAGGGGAAAAGGGCTTAGCCCACTGAAACAAAACAAAAAAAAAAAATTTCTCCAAAGAGGCGAGTGGTGCATGACAACGACGACACTAAGCTGTCAAAATAGCGAATCATTGTAGCCACATGTCGCCCCCTCATTAGTTGAAGCTCGCTTTTGGATTTAGCTATGCACCAACAAGCCAGGTGGAAGGTATTTGTAAATAGTGATCGACCGGGGATCGAAGTCCGATTTTGTCTGGTGGACAGGCTGGCGGGGTAAATTCGACATGAATGGCACGTGCAACGTGCATAATTTTGGTGGCCACCAATACACTGTTTTCGAGTCCAGAATGGCAGGCAAATGCGTGAATGAGAACACTGGTGATGAGTGAAAACAAGAAGAAGTTGATGGGCTGTTTAAGCTTAAGGTGGGCGGTGGGCCCATCTGTAAATAAATGACTTCAAATGGTGAATGAGACCATGTATCTGCCCTCATTGTTATGTAATAATGTGTCATTACCCTAATTAACAAGTAAGTAATCAGCTAGAGAGATTGGTGCATTCGATCGTATAAATCTTTTTCCCCTGATATAGAAGAAAGGAGAAGACGAGAAAAAGAAAGGATGGTTGGTGACAAACTTGGTACAAATGGGTTGGTGACTAAGGCCCACAACAGAGCATACAAGAGGTAAGATCTTTCTCAAAGGTGTGGAAGCCTTTGCAAGAGTAGTGAAGAATGATTCTGGAAGAGCGAAAGATGATCGGCAGGTAATGTACTAATGAACGGCACTGTCGAGCAAACGTCATGCTTTAGTCTTGCCCACAATAAGTTTGTGAGTCCAAAGGGTATTGCAGCCAAGAGAGAGAGAGAGAGAGAGAGAGAGAGAGAGAGAGAGAGAGAGAAATAACAAGCTAGGTGGTTGCATGGAGATAACTATACTTTGATAAACTCAACTCTCTAATGATAAGCTTAGTTATGTTTTAAAATAATATTAACTTTTTATTTGGCAGTGATATTCATAGTCTAAGCTTAAATAGGGATTTTAGGCCTCTTTATCATATCCAGACAACACCTATGGCTGATGTCCCATTTTTTCTGTGCAACTTTTTTGAAACTTCTTATATTCACACCAAGGAGTAAGGAGGTTAGCACTTTGTAGATAAATTTGATTTAAATGCACGTAGGAGGAAGTGGTTAACTACTTGGCGAATACCGGTTATGTAACCTAAAAATTGGGATCTTTGTCATGTGTTGGGCACAAAGAGTGCCATGTTTGCTTGGTATAAGGGAAATATTTAATCCAGTCAGCTACCACATACTCTATAGGGATCGTTATTTGAAGTCTATGATCACTTAATTTGTTGTTCTTAGCATGCATGCAACCGAGTTCCTTCTACTGTATATCCTTTTGGGATAATAACAACAAGAAGCAGCAATATTATTATTATTCATCTCTCTGAAGTTCCAGAATCCACATCCTATTTTACCTTTTGGGTAAGGACATGATCATCCATATATTGTATGCATAGATTGAGCGGACTGCGTTAAGATTGATGTAGCTAGGACGAACATTGTTTTTGTAATCTGGAAAAGGGACCGTGGCTAATAATTTTGATTTAAAAAAAGGGTAATGACTAGATCATGAGAAGAAAGATGCATTCTTTTGCTTGACTTAGACCTAATGGCCCTTAGGAAAAAGTTGGACGAGGGTCAGCACAAGCAAAGCATAAAGTATCACATAGATTTTCATTTTTTTTTCCAAGGAAGGAAGAAGAAGGGTAATCTATAGCCAGCCTTAACTTTTCTTTTATGTTGGAAAGAAGCTCATCATATGCTTCTTTTATCCACCATCATGAGATACTTGTATGCTTTTGATGTATGTTTGCCCCCTTCATTTTCTTGGGTTGTCTTTGGGACCCAAAAGAAGAAAGGGGGAGGAGCCTCATGTTACCAAGGGGAATAAGGGCAGGTGCAATACCTGAGCGTCAGATTCCAATGATTATAAAATTATGGTGAAGCAATACTTTTTTCATTTATTTTTAGTTCAACAATGTTCTTTAAAATATAATCAAATAGTTGCTAGATTAAGCCCATTTTTGTATAGACTAACCAAGACATAGCAAAGCAGTTTACGAGTTGCTTGATTGATCCAAAAGGATCACCAAATCTAATGTGGACCACTTTGGCTACTACAGGTAAGGCCGAACAAGATCCAATAGTAAGATCTACCATATTAGAAAGTCAAATTGCATACTAAATTTTCAGAGGTTATAACTTGGGCATATAATACTCAATTGAGATGATATTTTTTTTTTCAAATCAGATAACTTTTCGAGATCTACAATATGTAGAACCATTCCTATAGGGGGATAAAAAAAGGCCGAAATTCCATCATTTGTCTCCCAAAATGGGTCGATCAAATCAAAAAAAAAATTCTCAAGAAAGATTTTTATCGGACGTGTCTCCCAATCCAAGAAGAATTAGATAGAGCAAAAGGCCAAATTGATGTAGGAGTTAAGATCTACTTTCTATAGGATTTTAAGCTTTTGTATTTATTTCTATTACTTATATCTATTTTTAAAAAGCTAGTCCTATTTGAACTAGCAAAGGATTCAACTTGAATTATGCGAGGGCGAACCTCAATGTTATTATAAATAGGGGCTATGTTCCTCAATCTTTTCATCAATTGTATCATCAATGAAAGAAAATAGGGATGTAAATTCTTCTTTCGCTAATTCTTCCATCTTTTTTTAAATTTTTTTTAAGAGATTCGAGTTGAGAGAGTTGAGAAAATTCTTCATTCTTCTTGATCAACTCAAGTTTATATCAGAGCTTCAATCCTCTATACGCAAGTCTTAGTTTATGGTCTAAACATGCTAATAATATACTAGTAGATGGAAGAAAGGCTATCCATATTTAAAGTACATCGAAAAACAAAAATAAGTATGGCTGCTAATTCTATCTTGATGGATGCTAAGATAAAAAAATATGTCACATAATTGGAGGAGAATATAGCCCAACTCACTGATCTCAATTAGCCATGCTTTCAACAAAGCATTAGTAACTCCTGTTGCGAAGTTGTCTCTCACATTTAGGGACAAGGATCTACCATCTAGCAAAGAAGAGCAAAGCTAGAAACCATACTCGAGAAAAGCTAAGTGATTCGCCTTTAAGGCAGGGAAGCATGTATTTTCCTACCTTCAATTTTGATTTATCAAAACATAAATCCTCTAAATAGGGCGAGCTTTAATGCAGGATGATCACCAAGCTCGATTTGAACTATTTTAGCCGCTACAAATAGGACTAAATAGGGTCTAGAAATAAGATCCGCTACATCAGGAAGCCAAATTGTATGCCAAATTTTTGGAGATCATAATTCAATCATACGACATCCGATTAAGATAATTTTTTTAAAAAATCGGATAACTTTTCAAGATCTAGGATGCAGAGCCACCATCCTATGGGGATGAAAAAGGCTAAATTTCATGATTTGTGCCCTAAAGAAGCCTATCAAATCAAAAAATTTCTTTTCGGAAAAGATTTTGATCGGATGTATCTCCCAATCCGAAAAGAATTAAGCAGAGCAACATTGAGCAAAATTGATATAGGAGTCAAGATCTACATTTTGTAGGATTTTAGCTTTTTATGTTTATTTTTGCTAATTATGTCTATTTGTGAAAAGCTAATCCTAATCGAACTAAGAGATCCGATTCGAATTGTACAAGAAAGGGCAGACCTCACTGTTATTATACATAAAAGCTATGCACATCAGTTTTTAAAACAGTTGGATCATCAATTGACTCATCAATAAAAGAAGAGGAGATGTAAATCATGCTTTTACCATTTTTTTCTTTTTTTTTTTTTTAGGAGATTCAAGCTGAGCAAATTGAGAAAATTCTCCCTTCTACCGTTTGGATCAAGTTAAAATTGTGCGAGACCAAACTTCTACACTTCGTTTATATGATTGACAAAAATGTGACCCTTATCAAGAAGCATTATCAGCGGCCCTATGCTGATGTGTATGTAGATTATGAGCATAATGCTCTCTGGTGGTCCAATATCATCATAATTTGGATCTACATCACTATGACATCGAAAGATGCCTATAGGGACGTTCCGTCAAACACTTGCTTACTTTCCACGTACACATATTGCATGCAAAATAGCATTTGCAATTTGATCACCAACTTATTCGATCGTTAAAGCTTTATTGTAAAGACTTCTATGCATCAACTTAATTAGCATGCACTCATCATAGGAATCAGGAAAGATCGACCACCATGCACATACACATAGAGATCTGTGCCACTTAGTAATAACTACAAGATATTTCAATTTGTATTCTATAGCATACTGGAATAATTTACAACTATATTTTTCTTTTATTTCATGGAGTGTTGTTGGGGTTGTTTCTAATTCCACGCCTACAAGGAGAAAGGAACGTAGCACCTACCAAAAAGAAAGGTGATGAGAGCACTGCAGCGAGACCGCCCCACGTTTTCTGAAGGCCGCAGTGGATCGCTACAGCCTACAGGATAGAACTATAAAACGATAAACGAGGAGAAGAATAAAGGGGTAAAGCAGCACCAATAGCTGGCAATTCCTCTTGAGATTTTTTTTTTGGTCGTAGGCATTTCCAAAGGAAAACTCACGTTCCTGCTCATACCACGCGATAATTGGCCAATTGCCTTCATCGTAGAAGACAAGAAGGTATAATTATTAATAAAACAGGAAACGAAAGAAAACAAAAGGATACGAGAGACGCATGGAAAACAAACAAAAGGAGGGAGAGGAAGCAAGGGAAAGAGGCTCGGAAATAAGGAAAGTACTGACGGTGGAGCCCGGAAGCCAGCTTCAAGCACAAGACGTGGACGAGTTCGGCTATGTGGACAGGTCAAGTTGGGCTATTGGCTGGAAACAGCCAAGTTAAAATTATTCATGCCTGTCCATTCTCATGGAAGAGAACAAAACACACGCAATATTCTCATAACTTGTCGAGTATCACCATCACATATCCATTATTTACATTGCTGCCTTTGTCAAGCCATGCTTTCTGTATAACCCTGCTTCCAAGAAGAAGTGAAGCCCAACCGTGATTCATTAGAAGAATGTGTTCTTAAGAGATACAGTGCCCAAATAGTACGTTCTATATATGTCCACATTCGAAAGATAGCATTTCTAAAACTCCATTGGTGTGTTCGCCAGTCAATTGCTGACTTACCTAATGGTTTTTGAATGCGGTGGGAATGGAATGTTCCAACTACGTACTCCGATTCTTCTTCTTCTTTTTTTTTTCTTTTTTTTTTTTTTTTTTTTTTTGGCTAAAAGCGGGTTTTCATACAAAACGTGTACGAATACACCCAATAAAGTCAAAAATACTAACTCACGGAGAGCCAGAGGCAGCTCCCCCTCCCCCACCCACAGGGTGTATCCTGAATGATGAGCCGCGAAGGCAGCCACCCAGTCGGCTGCCCCGTTGGCTTCTCGAAATACATGCTTGGCCTGAATGGCCACCCCAACCCCACACATCATCCCTATGTCCCGAACCAAGGGGTGGTCTGAGCCCTCACCCCTCAGCCCCTTCTGAATCCAGCTGATGACTGTGGCTGAGTCGCCTTCCAAAACAATTGAGCCAGCCTGCAAAGCCTGCCTCGCATATCGAAGCCCGGCCCAGGCAGCTCGTAACTCTGCCCCGGAGACCGATATGCCGAACAGTCGACATCCCCCTGCTGCCACGACTCTGGAGTGCGGGTCCCGTATCACAAAGCCCGCACCACCTCGCGCGCCTCCATCCAAGACCGATCCATCGAAGTGATTGGTAGCCAAACTTGGGTGCGGGTCCCGATTCTTCGCTTCCGGATAATGACTGTGCTGTGCTCCAAGAAGTGATTGGTAGCCAAACTTGGGCCTTTCTGTTCAAGAGTTCCTTTTGTGGATTATAAATAACCATATGATTTTAGAGGCAGTAATGCGTCTCAATTGATCCAATGATAAGTCCACACATAGCCTCTAGAGATTAATCACCATCTCTAGCCCTTAATCACACCTTGCAGCTTACTTAGTAGTTCAATTTTTTAAGATCATAATGCAATTTGTTTTCGAATGAAACATTGGAGGGAAGAAATGCGCTCTATATTTAATGGCAATTCCTCGACTAGTTGCAAATATGCTCCTTTTCTTTTTTTAAATCCTGGATGAACAAAGATATCTAACAAGGATATCAATTGGTTCAGTTGGTAAGGTCACAGAGTGTTGGATACCATGATTTTGGTTTGAAGCCCATGCTCGCCCAATTTTGGCTGGAGACTTTAATGAGCAGGGATATGATTAAGCTCCAAAGCAAGCTTAGGATTCAAAACCACTAAAATCCAGTGCATAATTGTAAGAAGCATTCCGACTTGTCCTTATTAACATGTACTTGTCCAAAGTTTCTCCCTTCATTGCACATAAGTAGACCTAAAGGCAAGCGGTCACATTTAAAATGTGTGTAGGTCAACAAAGTAGTTCTACTCGAATATTTGTATCTCGCATTCAAGACATGATCTAAGTTTTTTGAGAAAAAATACATATCCAAAATCACTTCTTATTTAACTATAACCTGTGATGATCGACCAAAATAACATACACGAAATTGTCATCTTGACCATGTTGGATAAAACTAAACAACCATGTCTAATTTGTTACTTTCATAATCTCTATTTCCGACATGGGCAATGCGATGGCAATCGGTGCATGCGCATCGGTCGGTTAGGAATAACACATAATTGACATGAGGCTAAGCTATCTATATTGATTGCCACATATACTCATATTCCATAGAAGTTAAAAGATAATTAATTAATCAAGATGCATGTTTCAACTGAAAACAGGCTATCTGTTACTTCAAGAATGGATCCTTAATTTG